>NC_138886.1:21020801-21679065 GCF_965194825.1 Balaenoptera physalus
GAAAACTTCCCTAACCTGGAAAAGGAGACAGACATCCAAGTCCAGGGAGTGCAGAGTCCCATACAGGATTAACTCAAAGAGGAACACACCAAGACACGTTGCAACTAAGATTGCAAAAAATTAAAGAGAATATTAAAAGCAGCAGGGGAAAACCAACAAATTACATACAAGGGAAGTCCCATAAGGCTATCAGCTGACTTTTCAGCAGAAACTCTGCAGGCCAGAGGGGAGTGGCATGATATATTCAAAGTGATGAAAGGAAAAAACCTACAGCCAAGAATACTCTACCAAGTAAGGCTCTCATTCAGATTTGAGAGAGAGATCAAAAGCTTTACAGACAAGCAAAAGCTAAAAGAGTTTGGCACCACCAAACCAGCTTTACAACAAAAGTTAAAGGAACTTCTCTAAGCAAAAAAGAAAAGGCTGCAACTAGAAACAAGAAAATTATGAAATAGCTTACCAGTAAAGGCAAACATACAGTAAAGGTAGAAAATCATCCACACACAAAGCTAGTAGGGAGGTTAAAAGATGAAAGTACTAAAATCGTCTATATCCATGATAAGCAGTTAAGGGATACACAAAACAATCAGATGTACAATGATATCAGAAATAGTAATCATGATGGGAGGAGAGTACAAATGCAGGGTTTTAAAAATGTATTTAAAATTAAGAGATCAGCAACTACCCACCTCCTAGAGAAATGGAAATAAAAACTAAAATAAACAAATGGGACCTAATGAAACTGAAAAGCTTTTGCACAGCAAAGGAAACCATAAACAAGATGAAAAGACAACCCTCAGAATGGAAGAAAATATTTGCAAACGAAGCAACTGACAAAGCATTAATCTCCAAAATTTTACAAGCAGCTCATGCAGCTCAATATCAAAAAAAAAACAAACCAACAAACAACCCAATCCAAAAACGGGCAGAAGACCTAAATAGATATTTCTCCAAAGAAGATATACAGATTGCCAACCAATATATGAAAGAATGCTCAACATCACTAATCATTAGAGAAATGCAAATCAAAACTACAATGAGGTATCACCTCACATCAATCAGAATGGACATCATCAAAAAATCTACAAACAATAAATGCTGGAGAGGGTGTGAAGAAAAGGGAACCCTCTTGCACTGCTGGTGGGAATGGAAATTGATACAGCCACTATGGAGAACAGTATGGAGGTTCCTTAAAAAACTAAAAACAGAACTACCATATGACCCAGCAATCCCACTACTGGACATATACCCTGAGAAAACCATAATTCAACAAAAGTCATGTACCACAATGTTCATTGCAGCTCTATTTACAATAGCCAGGTCATGGAAGCAACCTACGTGTCCATCGACAGATGAATGGATAAAGAAGATGTGGCACATATATTCAATGGAATATTACTCAGCCATAAAAAGAAACAAAATTGAGTTATTTGTAGTGAGGTGGATGGACCTAGAGTCTGTCATACAGAGTGAAGTAAGTCAGAAAAAGAAAAACAAATACCGTATGCTAACACATATATATGGAATCAAAAAAAAAAAAAGGTTCTGAAGAACCTAGGAGCAGGACAGGAATAAAGACGCAGACATAGAGAATGGACTTGAGGACACGGAGGGGGAGAAGGGTAAGCTGGGATGAAGTGAGAGAGTGGCATGGACTAATATATACTACCAAATGTAAAATAGACAGCTAGTGGGAAGCAGCCACATAACACAGGGAGATTAGCTCAGTGCTTTGTGACCACCTAGAGGGGTAGGATAGGGAGGGTGGGAGGGAGACACAAGAGGGAGGGGATATGGGGATATATGTATACGTATAGCTGATTCACTTTGTTATAAAGCAGAAACACACCATTGTCAAGCAATTATACTCCAATAAAGATGTTAAAAAAAAAAAAGGAAGTAATCAGGCAGAAAATAAGGAGATCAGCAACTTAAAACAATCATGTATAATATATAGACTGCTATATTAAAACCTCATGGTAACCTCAAACCAAAAATCTATAGTAGATACACACAAAAAAGAGAAAGGAATCCAAATATAGCACTAAAGATAATCATCAGGGGGCTTCCCTGGTGGTGCAGTGGTTAAGAATCCACCTGCCAATGCAGGGGACGCTGGTTCAATCCCTGGTCCAGGAACATCCCACATGCCACAGAGCAACTAAGCCTGTGAGCCGTAACTACTGAGCCTGTACGCCACAGCTACCGAAGCCTGTGTGCCCTAGAGCCTGTGCACTGCAACTGCTGAGCTCACGAGCTGCAACTACTGAGGCCTGTGCACCTAGAGCCCATGTTCCGCAAAAAAAGAAGCCACCGCAATGAGAAGCCCGTGCACCTCAACAAAGAGTAGCCCCTGCTCGCCGCAACTAATGAAAGCCTGTGTGCAGCAGCAAAGACCCAACACAGCCTAAAAATAAAAATTAAAAAATATTAAAAGATAATCATCAAATCACAGGAGAAAAGAAAGGAACAAAAAAACCTGCAAAAACAAACCCCAAACAATTAACAAAATGGCAATAAGAACATACATATCAATAATTACTCTAAATGTAAATGGACTAAATGCTTCAATCAAAACACATTTTTTATAGTTTTATCTCACCAACAAATTTTATAAAAAATCATGACAAGAATTTTTACCATAATCAACAGAATATATTTTGTATAATATTTTAATTGATTAGCCAAAAGGACACAATTTTACATGCACTAAGTATCACTGCAATAGATCTCACTAATCTTATATTCATTTAATTTCTGGATTCAGGAGTTAGGTCTTATAATCACAAATATGAGTTTATATCAAAGGAGCCACAAGCTATCTCTTATACAAGAGCCTTGACACTTGACGATAGTCTATGGCTTTTATCTCAAGATGGGGGGTGGATATATGCATTACCTCTCCTTCCTCTCAAAATATTATTGAATGCAGAGGGAATATAAGTATAACTCCATTGAGTCAAAGGCAATCAGAATAGGTGCCATGAGTGAACCAGAACCATCAAGGAACTTTTGGAAAATGTTGAGCAGATAGTCAGATTGAAGGTGAAATCCATGAACAGAGAAGTCCCAAAACATAAGCTGGTCGAAAAAGGAGATGGCACTGTTATTAAAGGGTAGTGATGTGGAATAAACTCTAACCCAGATCTATGATGACACAACCTAAATCTTCAAAACGTTAACTCGATTTCTGAAAGGGGATGCAGATGGGTTTTATTTTCTTCTCAGCCCTACTGTGATTCTAAAAGTTTGGCAATATCTATATGTGGGAAATGCCCTTGATTGTTTCTTTTCTTCCTCTGGACTAGTTTCAGCCTTTTTCATAGCGTTTGTGTTTCTATGACACTTTCACTCTCTGAAATCAGAAAGTGATCATGTCCTAACTTGATTTAACTCATTACAGAGGTGTTTCCAGGCCTATGCCATCTATATCTCTCCAAGACCTGCTTTTTCTGTTTCACAAAGAAAAATCTGACTCCTAAAAATGATAGTGCAGGCAAGAAAATAGTGAGTCAGGGTGACTCATATATACATATATTTCAGTTTTAAAATAGCAGGAATGCTGCCTCTTTTTTTTTTTCCTTTTCTCCTCTCCTTCCTGAATTATGCAGGATGGTATTTTGAGACAAAGCTTCTTTAATCAGGAACAGGAACTTTATTTTAATTTCTTAATTTTTTTGTAACATTGTGGAGATTTTTCACTTTGAGGTGGCAGAGCATGTGTTGGGTAAGGACTGTAGCTTAGAACTCCACTCCCTAAATTAGGAAACTTCAAGTCTCTGTCAGCTCCTGAAAGATAGGGATCTTTCCCCCTAGAGAAGCCCTATGGTGAAGCACCTGAGTGGAGGGAATGGTGACATTAAATTTTGACTGAGACAGAGAAGCACAGGTGTGTGTGTGTGTTTTAAGGGTTGCTATATCCTGACCAAGGAGAACCAACAAGGTTCTTAGCTGACATTAATATGATCCCAAAGGCCCCTTTGCCAAAAAAGTTTCTTGGTATGTTAGGGGCTGCCAGGATGTGATGAGACTGGAAATATGGGCTGTAGCTCCTGCCTCTACATCCAGCTTCACTGACTGCAAACTTTAAACAGGGCTTGCAGGAATAACAGGATTCTGAGTTCACCTTTGTCACCACTAAATAAAATCTACAGCCTGTCCAAAGTATAGTGCTGATGAGGCTAAGAGTCTCATCCCAAAGGTACCAGTGAGTCAAACTTAGCCCCATGGTCACATGCTACTCTGCTACAAATACATGCTAAGATGTCAGAGGGTTTGGTTTAGTGTAACCCATCACCACTGCTGGATGGGAGGGAGAGTGACACAATGGAAGGTGTGAGTCACAGAATTAGAAGACTTACTAACTGTGGGTTTGGGGCCTCAAGTTCTTTATAAGACTGGTCTAAATAATGACTAATATTTAAATTCTCTGTCTCTCAAATCTAAACCCATGGGTTCCCCAGACAATGGGAATGTAATATCTTTATTCACTTACTTAACAAATACTGATTGCATGCCTGCTAGGTGCCAGACAATGTATCAGGCTCTGGGGCTTTGGCAACGAAAATACGGTCTCAGCCCTCATTGATTTTTACAGTCCCATGGCACCAAGAGACATGAATCAAATTTATCACCAAAACAAATGTGAAAATTGCAACTGTGACAAGAAGAGGAGTTACATGGTGCTGAGGGACCCTTTAATGGGGGTGGGGTGGAATGACAGCCAGGAAAGTCAGGGAATACTTTCCTGAGGAAATGACACTTGAGCTGAGACCCAAAGAATAATTTGATGTTAACTGGGCAAAAACAGGATTTTAACAGGTTCTAGAGAGAAGGAATAGTATGTGCAAAGCCTGTTGTAGGAAGAGCGCAAAGAACATTTGAGAAATAGAAAGCCAGTATGGCTGGAGTAGAGACAACAAGGAGCATGGTACGAGATGAAGGTGTAAATGAAGGTAATCACCAGCCTATGCAAGGCTGGCGGACCATGGTAAGAGGATTTGGCTTTAGAATAGGATGTGTATCTTGAAGAGAGAAATCTGATTTCATTCCTGGAGAAGAATGAAAATAGATAAAGATGAACCAATTAGTAGTTGATGGTGTAGGTCAAGCAAGAGATAATGATACTTTGAACGAGGGTGCTAATATGAAAATGGAAAAAACTAGATGGATTCCAGAGATATTTAAGAGGTTAAGTAAAGATGATTTGGTAAAGAATTGTATAAATAAGGCAAGAGAGAAAGATATCAAGGATACCTTTCTAGTTTATACATCTGGATGGATGGATGGTAGGGAACACTATAATGGGGGTGGGGAAAGGAGACTATGAGTATGGACTTGTACATGTTGGAAAGATATCAAGTAGGTAGTTGATATGTGGGTCTGGAGCTCAAAAGGGTCTGGATTGGAGACATAACAATGAGTCATCTATACATAAATGGTACTTAAAGCTATATGTGTAGGTGAGATTGTTTAGAGAAGAGACTGAGAAGAAAGCCTATGACTGAGCCAACAAGGAATTTTAATGTTACATTCTTATATTCTTTTCCATTATGGTTTATCATAGGATATTGAATATAGTTCTCTGTGCTATACAGTAGGACCTTGTTGTTTATCCATTCTATATGTAATAGTTTACATTTGCTAATCCCAAACTCCCAGTTCTTCCCTCCCCCACCTCCCTCCCCCTTGGCAACCACCAGTCTGTTCTCTATGTCTGTGATTCTGTTTTCTGTTTCATAGATAGGTTCATTTGTGTTATATTTTAGATTCCACATATAAGTGATATCATATGGTATTTTTCTTTCTGACTTACTTCACTTAGTATGATAATCTCTAGGTGCATCCATGTTGCTACAAATGGCATTATTTCATTCTTTTTTATGGCTGGGTAGTACTCCATTGTATATATGTCTTCTTTATCCATTCATCTGTCAATGGACATTTAAGTTGTTTTCGTGTCTTGGGTATTGTGAATAGTGCTGCTATGAACATAGGGGTGCATGTATCTTTTTGAATTATAGTTTTGACTGGATGTATGCCCAGGAGTGGGATTGCTGGGTCATATGGTAATTCTATTTTTAGTTTTCTGAGGAACCTCCATACTGTTTTCCACATTGACTGCACCAATTTACAAGGAATTTTAACTTTAAAGACTGGTTAGGGCTTCCCTGGTGGTGCAGTGGTTAAGAATCCACCTGCCAATGCAAGGGACATGGGTTTGAGCCCTGGTCTGGGAAGATCCCACATGCTGTGGAGCAACTAAGCCTGTGCGCCACAACTACTGAGCCCGCATGCCACAACTACTGAAGCCCGTGCACCTAGAGCCCATGCTCCGCAACAAGTCACTGCAGTGAGAGGCCCACACACTGCAATGAGAGGCCCACGCACCGCAACGAAGAGTAGTCCCTGCTCGCCGCAACTAGAGAAAACCTGTGTGCAGCAACAAAGACCCAACACAGCCAAAAATAAATAAATTTATTTAAAAAAAAAGAAGACTGGTTAGAGTTTGAGTCTCCAAAGGTGAAAGGGAAGAGTGGTCAAAGAGAAAGGAGATATACCAGGAAGGTGTGGTATTACTGAAGCAAGAGAATAAACTCTCAAAGATTTAAGAAAGAGGCTAAAACTCTCAAAGGTTGCTCAGAGTCAAGTAGGATAAGGACTGAAAATGTCCATTAGATTTAATGACATGGAATCACTGACCTCAGAAAATCCATTTTAGTGACACGATAGAGCTGAAAATAAAATAGAAAGTAGTAGAGTTTAAAAGTTTGAAGGGACTAGCTAGAAGTAAAATAGAAAATAGTAGAAGAGTCTGAAAGGTTGAAAGGAATGCAAAGTTCTGAACTTGTAATTTTGGAGCATGAAAGAGTGAGACTTGACTGGAGAAACAGCATAGGACTGCTGGGTAGTTTAGAGGGCTCATTTGAGATTGGAGTCTGTAAATTTATAGTTAAAATCTGACTTACTGTGAGACTTCCCCCCAACTAGTCCTCAGCTACTTGAATGCCAGCAGATAACTGGGTTTATCCAAGGTTGGCATGCAAAGATAAAAGAACCAGAGAGTTTGATCTATTGAAAAGGGTGTTTCCAAAATGATGTACCTCTGCTATCTAAGTTAGATAGATAGAGGTAGATAGGAGAGGAAGAGAAGAAAGGAAAAATCATACATTGATTTGGAATGATTTGGAAAAATCATACATTAGTGTAGGGGTGTGTGCATCCTGATAAGATCAAAGAAACATTGAAGTAGAAGTAGCTGAACAAGCAACACAGGAGAGGAGGCTGTAGTTAGAGTGGGGTATTTGAATTAGTGACTCTGGAGGTGGCACAGCTACAGCTGATGATCAGATCCAGGATCCAAGGGAGTTTGTGGCTGAAGAAGGGTGGAGGTCACTAGAGATTAGAGGCCTTGGGTTTGACTCCATCAAATCTCTTTTACTTGCAATTGATGGAAAACCTAAATCAAACTGGGATTGGGAAAGGGGTATACAGAAGTTTTTGTTAAGAAGCAACATTGTGAAAATGACTATACTACCCAAAGAAATCTACAGATTCAATGCAATCCCTATCAAACTACCAATGGCATTTTTCACAGAACTAGAACAAAAATTTCACAATTTGTATGGAAACACAAAAGACCCCGAATAGCAAAGCAATCTTGAGGACGAAAAACAGAGTGGAGGAATCAGGCTCCCTGACTTCAGACTATACTACAGAGCTATAGTAATCAAGACAGTATGGTACTGGCACAAAAACAGAAATATAGATCAATGGAACAGAATAGAAAGCCCAGAGATAAATCCACACACATATGGTCACCTTATTTTTCATAAAGGAGGCAAGAATATACAATGGAGAAAAGACAGCCTCTTTAGTAAGTGGTGCTGGGAAAACTGGACAGCTACAAGTAAAAGAATGAAATTAGAACACTTCCTAACACTGTACACAAAAATAGACTCAAAATGGATCAAAGACCTAAATGTAAGGCCAGACACTATCAAACTCTTAGAGGAAAACATAGGCAGAACACTCTATGACATAAATCACAGCAAGATCCTATTTGACCCACCTCCTAGAGAAATGGAAATAAAAACAATAATAAACAAATGGGACCTAATGAAACTTAAAAGCTTTTGCACAGCCAAGGAAACCATAAACAAGATGAAAAGACAACCCTCAGAATGGAAGAAAATATTTGCAAACGAAGCAACTGACAAAGCATTAATCTCCAACATATACAAGCGGCTCATGCAGCTCAATATGAAAAACACAAACAACCCAATCCAAAAACGGGCAGAAGACCTAAATAGACATTTCTCCAAAGAAGATATACAGATTGCCAACAAACACGTGAAAGGATGCTCAACATCACTAATCATTAGAGAAATGCAAATCAAAACTACAATGAGGTATCGCCTCACACCAGTCAGAATGGCCATCATCAAAAATCTACAAACAATAAATGCTGGAGAGGGTGGGGAGAAAAGGGAACCCTCTTGCACTGTTGGTGGGAATGTAAATTGATACAGTCACTATGGAGAACAGTATGGAGCTTCCTTAAAAAACTAAAAACAGAACTGCCATATGACCCAGCAATCCCTCTACTGGGCATATACCCTGAGAAAACCATAATTCAAAAAGTCATGTACCACAATATTCATTGCAGCACTGTTTACAATAGCCAGGACATGGAAGCAACCTAAGTGTCCATCGACAGATGAATAGATAAAGAAGATGTGGCACATACATTCAATGGAATATTACTCAGCCATAAAAAGGAAATGAAATTGAGTTATTTGTAGTGAGGTGGATGGACCTAGAGTCTGTCATACAGAGTGAAGTAAGTCAGAAAGAGAAAAACTAATACCGTATGCTAACACATATATATGGAATCCAAAAAAAAAAAAAAAAGGTTCTGAAGAACCTAGGGGCAGGACAGGAATAAAGATGCAGACGTAGAGAATGGACCTGAGGACATGGGGAGGGGAAAGGGTAAGCTGGGACGAAGTGAGAGAATAGCATTGACCTATATACACTACCAAATGTAAAACAGATAGCTAGTGGAAGCAGCTGCATCTCACAGGGAGATCAGCTTGGTGCTTTGTGACCACCTAGAGGGGTGGGATAGGGAGGGTGGGAAGGAGACACAAGAGGGAGGGGATATGGGAATATATGTATATGTATAGCTGACTCACTGTTATACAGCTGAAACTAACACACCACTGTAAAGCAATTATACTCCAATAAAGATGTTAAAAAAAAGAAAAAAAGGTGAAGAGGTAGTTAAGCTTCAGGCAGAGCTCGTAGGATGTGATCAGGATCTGACTCTCCATCTTTCAGCTCTGTTGTCCTCTATATGGGTTCCAATCTCAGGCAAGCTCTGCTCTAGTGGGAGCAAAACGGCTGCCAGCAACCTCCAGACTTTCATCCTCACCAGTCTAAGACGAGCAGAGAAGAATAAGTGTCTCCTCCCCAACTATTTAAGTCAGAGTCCTGGGCCTCATTCTTACTGGTTCAAATTTGGGTCACATTTCCATCTCCAAACCAATCACTGTGATCACAGGCACTTATTGCTGTGATGGGCCAGACCTGAGTCTCATTTCCACTTGGAAGATGGTTCATCAGAGGAAAAATGGGGTGTTCTTACCAGAAGGAGAATCAATGTATCCTGGCCAGTAAAAACAGATGTCTTACTTCTTCTAGTGTTGAGCAGGTTGTTCATGAGGCCATTCATGTTGGGAGCAGAGCTTGGGGTAGAGAGGAATCCCATTAAGCCAGAATCTTTGAAAGAGGAGGCATGGCCTGGCGTCAGTTACTACATGTGTAAAACAGAACTTGGAGTGTTTGTACAGTGCCTATGAATAACTCTTCAGACTTGAAAGATCCTTGAGGGCAAAGGATTTTGTATCCCTGGTACCAAGTAGTGAGCCTGATACTCAAAAAATGCTAGTAAATGATGGATGGATGTATGGTAGATGAATGGATGATGAATGAACAAATGAATCACTGAGTTTGAAAATATCTTAGGAATAGGCTCACAGTATTTGACAAAGTTTTGAACACACAAATACATTTTGAAAATGTATCTCTTCAATTATGTCAGAAATGGAGCATTGTGAAACTAGCATGGACTCTGAAGTCACACAAACCAAGATTTGAATTCTGGCTCTGTGTGACCTCGTGCAAATGATTTAACCACCCTAAGTCTGTTTCCTCATCTATAAAATTGGGCAATGTTAGGGTGCCACCCTGAGGGGGAGTAGCCAATGAAACAATTTCCCAAGAAGATCCATGGGTGGCATTCATTATTTTGATAACTTATTATAAATGAGGCCTAGCTCTCAGCCTGACAGAATAAACACACTCAGAGAGGAGAGTCATTTCCCAGACAGAGGCCCACATTAACCAAATTAGAAAGGCAGAGAAATCAGAATGCCAATGTATTAACTTACCATGAGACATTATTTGGAGTATTCACGTAACTAGCACATTTTCTTCCTGCGCTCAGCTCTATTGGGAAGTAAAATCACAACCAGAAGATTGCTTGTGCTCAGGCAAGGGAACTTGGGGTGGCCCCTGCATGTAGCGATGGACCAGCCGTTGGGAAACCCTATAAAGAAAGTTCTTGGATGGTCACTGACAAGGTTTATCTCTGTCTCCTAGAATGAGTTTGTATATCTTTGCTTTTTTCATTATATATTTATGTCTCGAAGGGCATCTTCTTTCCTTCACTTGTAATGTCTTGGGAAAAGGCTCACCTCAGCCCCTAAAATGTCAACAATAGAGAAGAACACCTTTCCCATCAGTGCAGCCTGCATCAGCAGCGAGGGTCTCCCTGGC
The DNA here is from genome assembly GCF_965194825.1 of Balaenoptera physalus. Taxonomy (NCBI): domain Eukaryota; kingdom Metazoa; phylum Chordata; class Mammalia; order Artiodactyla; family Balaenopteridae; genus Balaenoptera; species Balaenoptera physalus. The sequence continues at coordinate 21,031,644 of NC_138886.1, forward strand.
CCTCAGCATCTGGGTCAGACGGCTTAACTACCCAAGTCCACAGCCTGTGACATTCCCAAGCCCATCCCAGATTTCAGCAGGTCCCTGGGAGACTGGTGTTCTTGTGGTCTTCTCTCCTGCTCGCTCATGATCTCTGCCCAGAGTTATGTTAATCCAGACATGAATCACAGATTCTTCACCAGCTTCCACCAAAGTAAAAAAATAAAAAATTCCACTTACACAAAACATTCATGAGTAGACTTTTCTAAAGAACCAAGGAGGTAGGGTGAGGTCTCAGGAAGGATTCCTATACACACATGAGACGGCAAGCTGTTTAGAGCCCTATTAGACCTTCCTATTCTTCTAAATTTCCTCTGACCACACTGACACGGGGGTTCCTATTCTCACCAGCAGACCCGAGTCTCACTTCCCCACGCCGCTTTTCTGCCTCCCCACCCCAATGGAAAGTCAAAACAAACGCTCCACCTCTCTCCCTGTCTGCTCGACCCTGACACAGGCACAGCAGCCCCGGCGAGCAGGAACCTAAAGTCATACAAGGGCGACTCAAGTCAGAAGAAGGTCCTCTCTGCAGGAGTGTGTACTTAAAGGAGGAAGCAAGTCAGCCAGGGAAACCCGTCTCCACCTAGTCCAAGGCAGTGAGCCCGTGAGACAGAAGGAGAACAACTGCAAAGAAATAAAGGGTCCTGGGGACTTTATTCAGCAGCAAAGGATCCTGGTGACTGTTCTTGTGGGATCTACCCCCTGCCAGAGTCCAATTTTAGCATCTGCAGGGACACACAGGGCTGGCAGGACCTCCCCCTCTCTCCCTTGGCGCTGGGGTTTAAGGACAAAGCCTCAAGGCTGGGACCCACGCTGGTTTGGGTCCTGTGCTGGCTCGGGTCCTGTGCTGGCTCCTGGACCTTTAATTCAGGTGCTCAAAGCAGGACTCTTCTCCAAGAGGCCTTTGTCTTGGAGGAAGGGCTGAGCCTAGCTGCTCCTGAGGGTTTTGCTTGGGGGTTTTGTTTGTTTTTTTTGTTGCTGTTGTTGTTTAATTGTGGTAAGAACACTTAACATGAGAGTTTCCCTCTTAACAAATTTTAAAGTGTATATAGTGTTACTGACTGTAAATACAATGTTGTACAGCAGATCTCTGGAGCTTCTTCATTTAGCTTGACTGAAACTTTATGCTACTTGATTAGTAATTCCCCATTTCTCCCTCCCTCCGCCCCCAATCCCTGGCACCCACCATTCCACTCTATGAATCGGACAATTTTAGTACCTCATATGGGAACTCATGTAGCATTTGTCTTTCTACAACAGGTTTATTTCACTTAGCATAATGTCCTCAAGGTTGATCCATGTTGACACAAATCTCAGGATTTCCTTCTTTTTAAAGGCTGAATAACATTCAGTTGTATTTATATACCACATGCTCTTTTTCCGTTCATCCGTCAGTGGACATTTAGGTTGCTTCCACATCTTGCCTATTGTGAATAGTGCTGCAACGAACACAGGAGTACTAATCTCTCTTCAAGAACCTAAAAATAGGACTTCCCTGGTGGCGCAGTGGTTAAGAATCCGCCTGCCAAGGCAGGGGACATGGGTTCAAGCCCTGGTCCAGGAAGATCCCACATGCCGTGGAGCAACTAAGCCTGTGAGCCACAACTCCTGAGCCTGTGCTCTAGAGCCCGCGAGCCACAACTACTGAGCCCGTGTGCCACAACTACTGAAGCCCGCGCGCCTAGAGCCCATGCTCCGCAACAGAAGCCACCGCACCACAACGAAGAGTAGCCCCCGCTCGCCGCAACTAGAGAAAGCCCGTGTGCAGCAACAAAGACCCAATGCAGCCAAAAATAAATAAATTTATATATTAAAAAAAACCCTAAAAATAAACAAGTGGGACTACATCAAACTAAAAAGCTTCTGCACTGCAAAAGAAAAAAAATCAACAGAGTGAAAAGGCAACCTACAGAATGGGAGAAAATATTGCACACCATATATCTGAAAGGGAGTTCATCTCCAACATATATAAGAATTCCTACAATTCAGTTGTAAAACAAACATGGGCTAAGGACTTGGATAGACATTTCTCCAAAGAAGATACACACATGGCCAAGGAGCACATGAAAAGATAAGCTAATCATCAGGGAAATGCAAATCAAAACCACAGTGAGGTATCACCCCACACCTGTCAAGATGGCAATTTATCAGAATAGATAAGTGTTGGTGAGGAGATGAGACATTGGAACCCTTGTGCACTGGTGCTCTGAAAGGAAAATGGGGCAGCTTCTATGGAAAACAACGAAGTTTCCTCAAAAAAATAAAAGCAGCACTATGATCTAGCAATCCCACTGCTGGTCTTTATCCAAAAGAATTGAAATCAGCACCTCAAAGAGATACCAGGACTCCTGAGTTTTAAAAATTTCTCTCAAAGTCTCTGCTACCCAGCTCCCCACAGCACATAGGTCCCTGTCACTTTTAAACCCCAAAATAAAACCTCACCGCCAACCACCCCCAACCCGCTGATCCCAGGCACCTCACTGCTTGCCCCAAACTGCCTTCCAGGGACAGAATTTTGCCCCCTGCCTTGGGGGGCGGGGGTGTCTCAGGCCAGGCCAAGTCCCAGGGGAAGGTGCCCAGCGACCTGCGGGAGGTCCAGGCACGCCCGGCCGTGCGGAAATCGGCCCTTCAGGCGGCCGCGCTGCCCGGAGCAGCGTGACGCGGGGGCGCAGCGAAGACTCCAGACTCGCCGCGCGCTCCCCCGCGCCCGGCTTCCCTGGGCCGCCGCCAGTCCTGCTCCGCCGCCGGGGGCGGAGCGTGGCCCTTTTTGGTCCGGGGAGGCGTGGCCGCGGTGCCGGAGATCACTCGGCTGCCTGGCTGGCTGCTGTCACTTGCGCCCTGCGCCTGGCTCAGCTCGGCTCGCAGGTTTCCCCGCGCGCACCCTGACTGCGCCCCCGCCCTCCGGAACAACAGCGGCAGAGGCATCGGCAGCGGGCAAGCCCCTCCCTCCATCCCCCATCAGAGAGACCACATGGGCCTGGGGACCATCTGCCCGTGCAGGGGCCCCCTGCCTCGCCTCCAGGCACGGACCTGGGTCGAACCCGTGGTGGCCTCCACCCAGATGGCCACCTCTCTCTACGACGCGGGGCTGCTCCTCGTGGTGAAGGCGTCCTTCGGAGTCGGGGTCTTGTCCAACCACAGCGCCAGCCCATCGCCCCCGGGGGCTCTAGAGAACCAACAGCAGAGAGCCATCTCCAACTTCTACATCATCTACAACCTTGTGATGGGCCTGACACCCCTGCTGTCGGCCTATGGGCTGGGCTGGCTCAGCGACCGCTACCACCGCAAGATCTCCATCTGCATGCCTCTGCTGGGCTTCATGCTCTCCCGCCTCGCGCTGCTGCTCAAGGTGCTGCTGGACTGGCCCGTGGAGATGCTATACGGGGCGGCGGCGCTGAACGGGCTGTGTGGTGGCTTCTCGGCGTTCTGGTCGGGGGTCATGGCCCTGGGATCCCTCGGCTCCTTGGAGGGCCGCCGCTCCCTGCGCCTCATTGTGATTGACTTGATCCTGGGCTTGGCGGGATTCTGCGGGAGCATGATCTCTGGGCACCTCTTCAAGCAGATAGTCGGGCACTCCAGCCAGGGCCTGCTGCTGACCGCCTTCAGCGTGAGCTGTGCCACCTGTGCCCTTTTCTACAGCCTCTTGGTGCTGAAGGTCCCTGAGTCCAAGGCCAAGCCCAGCAAGGCTGTGGATACAGTGTCTGGCACAGTCGGCACCTATAACACCCTGGATCCTGATCCGACAGACATGCAGAGTGTGGTGAGGCACCCTTCATCTCCTGCAAAAGCAAAGCCCAAGAAAACCATTATTGCCCTGCTCTTTGTGGGTGCCATCATATATGACCTGGCAGTGGTGGGCACAGTGGACGTGATACCCCTTTTTGTGCTGAGGGAGCCTCTGAGTTGGAACCAAGTGCAGGTGGGCTATGGTATGGCTGCAGGGTACACCATCTTCATCACCAGCTTCCTGGGTGTCCTGGTCTTCTCACGCTACTTCCAGGACACCACCATGATCATAATAGGAATGGTCTCCTTTGCGTCTGGAGCCCTTCTCTTGGCTTTTGTGAAAGAGACATACATGTTCTACATTGGTGAGTCTGGCATTCTTGGGGAGGCAGGACAAGGACACGGCGCATCCCCCGAGTCACGGGGCTGAGCCCAGGGATGCTGTGGTCTAGGTGTCCCAGCTCAGCACCGGAGATTATACCTGCTACCTAGGAGACACAAGGGAGACAGGATTATGTGCACTTGAGTTTGTCGGTATTGTTACCTGTGTGGCCCCTGAAATGTTACCAGAGTGGTGCCCATAGCTCTAGGAAGTCAAGGGAGGGCTGGTCAGTGGTGCCTGGAGTCAGCAGGAGAGCCTTCGGGATGCCCTCGAGTGGAGGAGATGGGGTTGAGTTTCTTCTCCCCAGTTTTAAAGGGATAAAACTTTAAGTAATCCAGCTGAAAAAGTCCTTTAATTAAAATCATTTCAGTCATTTTGGGTCAAGCACAAGCTTTTTAAAAAGAGAGAAAAATTCTCCATAAATGCCTTCCACAACCAATGTAATACATTCATTCCCTCAAGGAAGCAGAATGAAGTTCCTATCTGAGAACAAAGACAACCACAAGCAGAGAGCCCTGGCCCATGCTCCAACAGACCTTTCTACAATGATAGACATGTTCTGTATCTGTTCTGCCTAATACAATAGCCATTAGCCACGTGTGGCTATGAAGCCCTTGAAATGTGGCCAGTGCAACTTAAAGAACAGAACTTTTCATACTATTTCATTTAAATTAATTTAAATAGTCACGTGGCTGGCTAGTGGCTAACATATTGGAACAACTCTAGGTGGTTCCCAGAGACCGTCCTTTGGCGGAGGTCACACAACTCAGAAAAACCCCTCACAAAATGGCAAGATTACCTTTAGCCAGCTCCCAGTTCAACAGGCCGTGTGCAAGGGCCAGAGTCCCCCCTCCCCTTCCCTCCCCACCACCTCACACACACACACCCCCGCCAAGGGATAATGAACAGGGCTTGAGGGAAGGAGGGGTGTGGCAGGTGTGTTAGTGGCACACATTTCTAGATGCAGTTTGCCAAAGCTCCTGGGACCACCTCCCAGAGGTGACGATGAACGGCGAGGGCAGACACCTCTCTCCCAGGAGGCAAGGAGTTGAGTGACATCAGCTCCACTTCCCTAGAAACAACTTAACTCTACCAATAAAGACACCCTTCACCCTCTGTCACCACTGTGCTTGGCACCTTGCAGATGGGTCTGCAGCAATGTGCTCAGAGAATCAGCCTGCCCAGGGCGGGCGGAGGAGGTGGGGGGGGGGGTCCTAGTCTGCCAGCAGAGAAACCATTTCTTCAAGGCCACATAGGACTGTGGGAGAGGGGGTTCTAGAGGAGGCCTTTGCTCTATTCTAATTTACTCTTTGGCCAAGGCTGGGCTACAGTGAGGAGTGTTCTCCTGTGATTCCTTTCCAGCTCGGGCCGTCATGCTGTTCGCTCTCATCCCCATCACAACCATCCGATCGGCAATGTCCAAACTCATCAAGGGCTCCTCTTATGGTGAGTGAAAGGAATTTCTCGGAGGTTCTCTCTGTCTGGACGGTTTCAGAGCCACTTGGCTTGAGGCACAGGGTTTGGACTGGCAGAAGGCATAGGAGAGAGTTCCAGAAGCAGCCGTGAAGACACTAGAAACACACTGGTGTCCATCCAGAGTGGAGGGAGTGAGAGCAGCAGGGTGGGAAAGACTCGGAAAGTCAGCCTCTGAAAAGCCACAGTCAAAGGGAGATACTACCATCCACGGGCCACGGGAAGAGTCAGCTGGGTGGAGGCAAGAATCCTGTAAAATGAGCCGTGAAGACAGAGGGAGTCTGGGAAGGGTGAGGGGTCTCCTGAGAACCCCCCCCGAGACTCAGCTCTCAGGGAACATGGAGGGACAGCTTAGTAACCTTGGTAACCTTGGTCCCTTCCACAGGAAAGGTGTTTGTCATCCTGCAGCTGTCCCTGGCTCTGACCGGGGTGGTGACATCCACACTGTACAACAAGATCTATCAGCTCACCATGGAGAAGTTTGTTGGCACCTGCTTTGCACTCTCCTCCTTTCTCTCCTGCCTGGCCATCATCCCGATTGGGTAAGACAGGACCAGCATCTGCTCTTTGGGCTGGGGCCTGGGGCTTAGGTCAAGGACTGTTGGAGCATTTCCAGCCCATTATCATAAAGTATTATTTATTTTCAACAATTACACAATGGGTTCTGAGTAGGCTCTCTCACAGAGAAAAAGTTCTCCTGTTCCCCCAAACTAATAGTCTGGCAATTTGGAAATTCCCTGAAGTTATAAGTAATAAACAGAGGGCCCTAACAAGCTGGCTCACTTCCTGGTGGTTTTGTAATACAATTTATTTATAGGCAACTCATATACTTCCTTGTAATCAGGGGCTGGGATTAGAAACCTTCTTGTACCACTCAGACCTCTTTTGTTTAGTCTCCTTTAGGTGAGAGTCAGCCGGCCTCACTTCCAGGTACTACTCCTTCTCTGTACCTTCCAAGGACTTGGCAACTTCTGTGCTCAGTGCCCTTTAAATCTCATGGCCACCGGACTGTGTGAGCTCCCCTGTAGGACGTGGGCAGTTCCTTTGACCTCTCTGGGGGAATTGTCTTGCTTGCAAAACAAGAGCGCTAAAGTCTGGAAGATAACAGGCAGGAGGAAGGCTAGAGAAGGAAAGGAGGGGTACTCCAGGCCCATGGGGAGAGTGCCAGCCTAGATCATCACCAAAATGGACCACATGGAACAGTCTGGTCTTCGACCAGCCCCATCCAAGGGAAATATGGTATGAGCCACAAGTACAAGCCACATTATGTGATTTAAAATTTTCTAGTAGCCACGTTTAAAAACAATAAAAGTAGCAGGTGAAATGATTTTAATAACATTTGATTTGGCCCAATAGATCCGAAATATCTTTGTAATCAATTTATGAAATCAATGAGTCTTTTAAACTAAATCTTCAAAATCTGGTATTTTATACTGACAGCACACCTCAATTTGGACTCCATTTGAACACCTTTCAAGTGTTCAGTAGCCAATGTAACAACTAGTGGCTACATATTAGCTCAGTTTTGGTCTGTTTAGGCCCTTTTATCCTTTCCTAAGGTGTGGTTCTCTCACACTTGTATCAGTCCTACCAGAGGATTATTGATATCCACAGTAAGATACAAGGGACTTGATATAGATTTGCATTTTAAAGGGACCAGTAGCACACCAGAGCCCTACATATCAGTAATGGTGGTGTTACGGGCAGCAGAGTAGACCAGAATTGAAGGCAGGTTGAAAGTGGGAAAAGTGGATGGTGGAATTCTCACCATCTTCTTTGAATTCTCACATCGCATTGCATAGGTCCCTGCCTGCATAGAAGGCTGAGCCTCCTGAGACAGGAGCCATCAATCAGGAAGGCTCTTTGCTTTATTTCATAGTTGAGAAAATAAGATATGAGGATCAAACAGCTGAGAGAATTTGTACAAAACAGCAGACTCGATTACTAGTGCCTTCTTGGGCCAGTTCTCATTTTCTCAAGGTGTAGGACTGAGCCAGACCTGTCCTCAAGCTGCCCAGCCCTTAGGCCTTTTCATGTGCCGCTGTTTTCATGAGAGTCTCAGCTGAATAGGTTGGGTTTAGCTAGAGCTGACCCACAGTGCAAACTTCTCAGGAGTCCCAGCTCTTTGTCCATGTGAGTAATGGGTTAGTAGCCGTGCCACCTGGAAGTTATCCAGTCCTGTCTGATTGGCAGTTGGTTGAAATATAGTCTCTTTGACCTAAACAAATCAACAAAAAACAACAAAAGAAAACAAGTCTGACTAGTTAATGTGTGTCATAGCTAGAGATATAAACACATGAAAGCAATGAGAATATGCAATAACTGGTTCCTTTCTGCAGTTTCATTGCTTCATATGTGTGCTAAGGAGATGCTTTCCCTTTTTAAGAGACTTTGGGGTGCATGAAACAGGTGTGCTGCCCTTGACACCTACCCCCCAACGTACTACGTAATATGCACTTGGACCCAGTCCTACACTGTGTACATGGAATCTTGATTAAGATATGCATGATCTTCATGATCTTATATCACAGAAACAGGGACAGAATCTTGAACCAATCATAAGTAACTGAATGCTCATGTGAATTGAGGCACTTAAGTAGTTGCTAATTGTTTTCCTCTGTTGTAGACATTTAGCTATAGAGGGACCCATGTGCAAACGAAGCCTCCTTTGCTTGCTGTACACTGGAATCACCTGGAGAGATTTAAAAACTACTGATGTCTGGCTCCTACCCACAGAGATTTTGACTCAGTTGATCTGGGATGCAGCCTGGGCACAGGAATTTTTTAAAGCTCTCCAGTTTATTCGGATATACAACCAAGGTTGAGAACCTCTGGTATAAAGGGAGTTTTTCTATTACCTTTCCCTTCCACGAAGTCACAAGTAAATAAGATCCTGAAAAATTATTACAAGAGGCCAAGGCTGCACCATCAATCATTAAGCGCTATTAGCAGGAAAGACCAGAACTCTCTAACCACAGAAAGAAAAGCTACATTCCAATGACATAAAAGCCCAGGAAGACATGTCACAGCAGGGAGTGGAGGAGGCCATGGAGGGCAGAAGGCTGGGAGGAGAGGTTCCTGGGCTGAGCTGCCAACAGCCCATCTGCAGGAAGGGAGTGTGGCCCCAGCCCTTCCTGGTACCAAAGTGAGTCAATTTCATGTCACTGTGAGAACCTGCCCTCTCCTGCCTGCTCGTCTTTACATGCGACAGGGAGATGCTGCGGGAATCACTGTCTGGCTCTGCCCATCCGCAACCCACTGGCCGCCTGACACACATGCGCTCGGCTGCGGCCTCGTGCTCCATAGAGAAAACAGACGCCATCAGAGGGGAGTGGGCTCATCTTCTCCAAGCCTACGTTCTTTTGCACCCATCCTGTCCTTCTCCTCCCCCCAACCTCTCTCTGAAAGATAATAATAGCAAACACTTAAACAGCCCTTATTATGTGCCAGGCACTACTTTAAATATTTCATATATTTTAACCTTGTCAAACAATCCTCTGAGACAACTACCATTTTATCCCCATTGTGCAGATGAAGAAACCGACTCTCAGATGTCATGTAACTTGCCAAAGATTACAGAGCTAATAAGTAAGTGGCAGAGACAGGATTTGAACCCAGGCAGTTGGTTCTCAGCCACTACTTGACTTGCTTCTTAGAAGTCACTGGGTATCTGGGTGCCACCTCTCCCCTCTCCTTAGAGAGCTTACTTGCACTACTTAGCTGCTTCCTCTCCTGAATTCTTCCTATCAGAAGTGACACGTGATCTACCACCCTCTCTCCTCCTCCTTTTTATGGCCAGGTTCTCCAGTGCTGGTCTGCACCTGCTGTCTCGTCCTCACCTCCCGTTTACTTTTCAACCCACTATACAGACTGATTTCCCCCTTCAATGCCACCAGGGCTACGCTAAGATCTGACTTCCTCACAGCTGAATGCAGTGGACTCCCTGCCATCCTCATATTGCGTGGATTCTCAGAGGCCCCCAGCACTGTTGGTCACTTTCCTTGGAAGGCACTTGTCACTGTCACTTGACTTTCTTAACACCTCCCCTCCCGGGTTTCTCCTACCTCTCTGACTTCTCTATAAACCTCCACATGGAAGAATTCTTTGGGGCTCTGCTCCGGGTTGTCATCTCATGTCATGTCTTCTCTAAACAATCTAAAGTATGTTCAAAACCTCAAATTACCATTTCAATTTCCAAAATTGGGTCCTTGATGCCCTCCTAAAGTCTGCTCCCCTCCAGTCTTTCCCATCTCATTAAATGGCACCAGCACTCACCCAGGGTAGAAACTGGAGAGTCACCAATGTCCTCTCTCTTGTTCATCTCCCCACACCTCCCATCCATTAAGCCTCACTGATTCTACCTCCAACATATGCCTCCAATTCATCCTTTTCTCTTTATCTCTACTGCTGCCACCCAAGCACTTGGGGGACCAAATTCGCCTCTGAGCCATTCTCCCCACATCCACACGTGTTCCCCTCTCATCCTCTCTCCATCAGGTGGCCAGAGCAGTTTCCTTAGAGTGTACATCAGTTCACATCATCTCCTGCCCAAAGCTCTGCGCTTGGCTTTCACTGCTCTTAAGACCCAAATTTCTTACCGTGGACCACAGGTCCTTCATAATCTAGCCTCCCATTCTATGCTTCAGCCCCAGGAGCCTACCCTCATGCTCTTCCCCCTTCCTTACCCACACATCTTTCTTAACACAACTTAGTTGTGGTCTTAACTTGAACACCATTTTCTCAAAGAGGATTTGAGAAAATCCCCTTCTCAATCTAACTTCGATCCTTCTATTATATGCTCCCCAAGCTTCCTATACTTTTCCTTCATAGCATGATAGTTGATGATTATTTAGTGATTATCATGTTTTACAAGCTTGCTCACTAGACTGTAGGCTCCCTGAGGGCAGGAACCACACCTGTTTGGCTCACCTCGTATCCTGTGTCCAGCAGAGAGCTTAGCGTGTACTCAAAGTATTTAATGAATGAACAATCTGTCAGAAGGGTGTGACACCTACTAGCCAGCACTGCTGACCATCTGTATCCCAGAGCTGCCTGTTGACTGGCCATGAAGTCAGGGGTTGGCCATCACCATATCAATGAAAATTGATCAACAGTCAATCTAAGAAAGAAATATAAAATTTTAGTCATGCTATCCCAAGGATTATAACCCGGGAGACAGTATTTCAGAAAACTCTGAGGACTGTTCCACCTGTTAGAGGTCAAGGCACAGTTACATAAGTTGTTTTTTGGGTTTTTTTAAAATTAATTTATTTTATTTATTTTTGGCTGCATTGGGTCTTCATTGCTGTGCACGGGCTTTCTCTAGTTGTGGCGAGTGGGGGCTACTCTAGGTTGTGGTGCACAGGTTTCTCATTGCGGTGGCTTCTCTTGTTGCAGTGCACGGGCTCTAGGCACGTGGGCTTCAGTAGTTGTGGCACACAGTCTCAGTAGTTGTGGCTCGCAGGCTTAGTTGCTCTGCGGCATGTGGGATCTTCCCGGACCAGGGCTTGAACCCGTGTCCCCTGCATTGGCAGGCGGATTCTTAACCACTGCACCGCCAGGGAAGCCCTACATAAGTTTTTCAGACAATGGGTTATACATCAAAGTAACATATTGCGGGGGCGGGGGGGGGGCGAGGGATAAACTAAGAGTTTGGGATTAACATATACACACTACCGTATATAAAGTAGGTAAACAAGGACGTACTTTATAGCACAGGGAACTATACTCAGTATCTTGTAATAAACTATAATGGAAAAGAATATATACATGAATCACTTTGCTGTACGCTTGAAACTAACACAACATTGTAAATTAACTATACTCCAATTTGAAAAAATTTCCCAATATGGACCAGAAAAGAAAACCAAAGTAACATATTGACAGTTTACATAGTCCAACAAGGTGAGCAGTGGGTTATTATGACCCCTTACAGGATTGAGAAAGGAATGTTAACTCCTAGGGAGTTACCTTGCTGGCACCAGGAGGAAATTGCTTTTTTCTTTTTTTGGTGAGTAGGAATTCCTGTGTCTTTTAAGGGGATCTAGTTAGCGTATAATGCAGGCACACAATGCACACTAAAGGGGAGGAGGCAGTTGCTCAAATGGGCAGAGAATCTTATGTTTACAAGTTTTCTTGTCCTGCCTTAATTTAATTCATCAACCACGTGGCTGTGCCGTCGTGGTCCACAGTAGGGAGGGGTGAGCTGTGGAGTCGGGCCTGCAACGGGAATTCATGTGGTCCTGGGCTAGCAGCCTCTAAGTCTTGGCTTGCCTCTTACCAGCTCTGTCATACCATGAGCTCTAAGTACAGTAAGTGCTCCCCCCTGGAGAGCCCTGGGGCTCATGGAAGGTGGGGAATCAGTGTTTGGAAGTTTCCACAAAGCTTTTCCTTAGAAGGGTTTGGATTTATGCTCACACCCCATCCAGCAGCTCCAGATGTGGTCCATCCATCAGGAAGAACTGTGTGCCAGCTTAGAACCTGAGGTCCCTAGAGCTCAAACAGTTGAGAAAACCGGGGACACCAGAGGTTGAAGGACATGCCAAAGGTCACACAGATCCAAGACTTCAACTAGAGCTCCTCATTCCTATGCATTCACTTATCTCCAAATATTTTTAAACAATGTAATGATTTATGGAAGAGAGAAAAGGGCTATGGAAAGGCAAAAGAGGATGCAGCTAATTCTGCTTGGGATGAGCAAAACTTGATCTTGAGGTCCACATGGGAGTTCATCATCGGGCAGAAGTGAGATGGAAAGAGACTCCAAGAAAAGGAAAATGTAGATGCAAAGGGCTCTTGATGTTATGGGACAGGAAGGAGGCTGGAGTGAGAGAAGTTCCCTCGGGCCATCTCCCTTCATGCCATACAGCATTCTGCTGCCATAATGGATAGAACCTCCTAGTCTACCAGTGATAAAGAGGTGGTGGCCAGAGACCTCCCCGCCCCATTCCAGCTGTTCTCTCATAATTCTCTATTGTAAATTCTTACAGCATCGTGGCCTATAAGCAAGCCTCATGGTTGCAGCATGGAGACATCGCAGAGAAAGGAAGGTCCTGATCTGCGGGAGCCGGAAACACCAGCAATGGCTGGGGCCCTCTGAAGACCAAGGAAGGGAACAGGAACTGGAACCAAAGTAACCCATTGCTCAAGAAACCCGAGTTCCAGCCAGAGTCAGCCTCAGAGTGACTTGCTCTGGCTCAAGGGTCCCTGCTGGGTAGGGAAAAGCATTTCCCCTGATGGAATAACTTTCTCAGCTTTCAGACATCACTATCAGTCAGAGGTTAGGTTCTGCAGACAGTAGAGTGTGAACTTTCAAGGGTGATATGAAGGCCACACACACAGCCATACCAGACACTGAAGCCCCTTTTCTTCCAGGAACGGAAGGGCTTCAGTGTCTGGTATGAGGGCTCCAACATACGGTAACTAGTCACCCAGGAGTCCTGTGTGAGAACTGAAAGGCACACATTTTCAACAGCCTGAGGGGAATAGGGAAGGGATGTTTTGTAAGAACTGCCAACAGTGAACGTCAGTCAATATTTTTTAAATTAAAATAGAAACTTGAAAAAAAGTTAGTCTTCTTCCCGGAGGCCTTGTTAGCTGTGAACAACTCCAGAGAAATCTGGAGCTCAGGCATTTGACTTCAGGGTAGTTTTGCTGTTACTGTTGTTTTTAAGAAGCAAATATCAAAAGGCTTTCTTCAAAGGAATATAATTGGATACTTTCAGTCAACAGTATTTCCTAAAGGGAGAGGGGTGATATACTAAAGAGCCATTTTATTTTGAGGTACTTATTTTTATAGCCTATTTTAATTATGTGTATAAAAGACTCACCTCCTAATAAAATCAACATTGACAGCATGAGTGTGTGAATCATTCTTTCTTTGGTCAGTTTCCCACTAGAACTCAGACAGACATAGCATTCTTAGATTAGGGTTAAACTTAAAGCTTGCAAATGCTTAAAAGGTAGCATTTAAATCTCAGAGCATTTGGGCTCAAAGTTGTATAGCTGATCCCTTGCAGGGACTGGTCAAAACTTTATGGCACATCTACTAAGGTCCCGGCACCATGCTAGGTGCTGAGGTACAGCAAGAACACGACAGCTCCTGCCCTACCAGTGTATTATCGAATGGGTGGAGCAGACAGAACAGGAGGCAACAGTGATGTATCCTATAATAAACGCTAACATAAGGGAGCATATATATAATCCAGATACAAGAGCGCAGGGAGGGCTTCTCAGAAGAAGTGGCATAAGACTGGAAAGATAAGGAGTTACCAAGGTGGGACGTTGAGGGACATTCCAGGCAGAAAGAACACGCTGGAAGGCCTGAAGGTGAAATTATCCCAAAATATACGAAATCAATGTGAGGGGAGAAAAGAGGGACGGAGGGAGAGGTATCCAGGGCAGTGGAATCAAGAGGTGAGATTGGAACAGTGAGGAGGAACAACATCAAGACAGAGCCTTTAAAAAGTCTCTTTATACCTAGAATAGTCGAATTCAGAGTCAGAAAGTACACTGGTATGCCAGCAGGTGGTGGGGTGGGGAGGCGGAATGGGGGGTCAGTGTTTAAAGGGGACAGAGTTTCAGTTTAGGAAGGTGAAAAATTCGGGAGATGGATGATGGTGAGAGTTGCACAACAATGTGAATGTACTTAGTGCCACTGAACTGTACAGTTAAATATGGGTAAGATAGTATGTTTTATATTATGTGACTTTTACCACAATAAAAAAAATTTTTTTTAAGTTTCTCTTTAGAAATGCAAATCAAAACTACAATGAGATACCACCTCATGCCAGTCAGAATGGCCATCATCTAAAAGTCTACAAATAACACATGCTGGAGAGGGTGGGGAAACCCTCTTACACTGTTGGTGGGAATGTAAATTGGTGCAGCCACTATGGAAAACAGTATGGAGGTTCCTCAAAAACTAAAAAGAGAGTCACCATATAATCCTGCAATCCCACTCCTGGGCATGTATCTGGAGAAAACCGTAATTCGAAAAGATATATGCACCCTAATGTTCACTGCAGCATTACCTACAATAGCCATACATGGAAACAACCTAAATGTCCACTGACAGATGAATGGATAAAGATGTGATACATATATACAATGGAATACTACTCAGCCATTGAAAAGCATGAAATAATGCCATTTGCAGCAACATGGAGGGACCTAGACATTATCATACTAAGCGAAGTAAGTCAGACAGAGAAAGACAAATACCACATGATATCACTTATATGTGGAATCTAAAATGAAATACAAATCAACATATCTATGAAACAAAAACAGGCTCACGGATATAGAGAACAGACTTGAGGTTGCCAAGGGAAAGGCGGGGGAGGGAAGGAATGGTAGTTTGGGATTAGCAGAGGCAAACTATTATATAGGATGGATAAACAACAATGTCCTATGGCATAGTACAGCGAACTATATTCAACATCCTGTGACAAACCACAATGGAAAATAATATGAAAAAGAATATATATATAACAGAAGAAATTAACAACATGGTAAATCAACTCTACTTCAATAGAAAGTTTTTTTAAAAGGAAAAAATAGTTTCTCTTTAGAGTAATGGCATAGGTGTTGAAAGGTTTTAAGCAGGAGCATGGAATGCTTACCTCTTTATCTTAGAAAGAGGACTCCGGCAGCACTGAGAATGAATTGGTGGAGGAAGGAGTGAGCGAGACTTGCAGAAGGAAGACAAGCAGAGAGGCCTCTGCATGAATCCAGGTCAAGGATGGTGGTGGACTGACACTGGGTAAGAAGCTATGAGGATGGAGAAAGGTTAGATGGACTTGGAGAAATATTTGCAAGCTAAAGGTCAACAGAAGTTGGTGATGGATGAACTGCAAAGGGTGAGGTAGAGGGAGGCAAGAATGACTCAGATCTGGGGTTCAGGCAACCCCAAATCTTCCAAAGGAGGCAGAGATCCTCGCTGAGACAGGCAACATCAGCAGAGAAGGTGCGATGGGGCAGACGAGTTCAAGGCCATGCTCTACCTCTCTAAACAAACTCTCACCAATATGCTCATTCCTCTGGACTCCTGGCCTCCCCAACCCTAGCCCCGGAACCGGTTCCCCAACCTAAATGAAGCTAATCATTGGCTTCTCCATTCCTGTCCTAAAAAACTTGCTCTCCACATCTAGAAAAATTTCCTTACTTGTCCACATTGACCCTGCCATAAACTTGTGGGTTTTCACCTAAGCTGGGCTCTCAACACCCTAGTATTGACTCTTTTTCAACCCCACCTGTCACCAGGGTAGTAGTGTCAAACCTTTTCAGCTATCTCCAGGTCTTCTAGCAGATGTTCTAACCCATTAGTTCTCAGTGTGGTTCCTGGATCGGTGTCATCAGCATCCCATGGGAACCTGTTAGACATGCAAATTCTCAGGCCCCACCCAAATCAAACTCTAGGGCTGGGGCCCCAAAATTGGTGTTCTCACAAGCTCTCAGGGTTAGGAACCACTGTTCTAATCTATGGGCCTTTTTCCCCTTACAAACTTTTGCTGAGTCCCCCTCCTCCTCTCCCTGCATCCTTAATTCTTGAGGCCCCCAAAGCCCTGCCCTTGGTTCCCTTCCCAGGTCATCTAGTCTACCAGAACTCTCTTTCCAACAATCTAGTCAACACCTCCCCCTGGGTTTCCTCAAACGTAAGTCCAAACCAAATTCTTCTCCTACCCCACCATCTAAGCCTATACTTCACCTTCTGTTTTTCTCTTGATTGATCTCATATTTCAGAAAATGGCATCACCTCCCAGCTCCCAGGCTGGAAATCTCCAAGTCATCTCTGACCCCTTCCCCTCACCACAGAAATCCATCTCCCTTTCTATCACTTCTTTTTTATGATCTAGTCCCATCTATTCCCCCAGACCTTCAGTCTGACTACAATCCTCCAGCATACTATTTTCATAATCTTCTTAAAAGGAAAACAGTTTAAAAAATGATATATCTCCCTTCTAAATTTTCAACTGGCAAAGCACACAGGAAGGACTGTTACGGGAACATCCTTGATATTTAAGTTGGCCATATTTGAACAATAGGACAAGTCTTTCCATAAGGGTTATCACATAATGAGGGCCCAGCAGACACTTAGGTGCTTTGTATACATTATTGCTAGTCCTATTGGCAATCCTTCAGGAAAGGCATGTTTTCACTTCAAAGGTCATAATACTGAATTTCAGAGAGATGTGACTTGCCCAAAGCCACATACCTAGAAAGTAGAAAAGCTGACATTTGATCCCCAATCTCTTATCCCACACCTTGCTGCCTCATTTTGTATAACTGAAGTCTTATATTAATGGTGTCTACTACCAGTAAGCCAAGTTTAGCACCAGTTTAAGTCCATTTCCAGTGCATTGCCATCATTAGGTAAGCTTAACTGAGCATTCTGGTCTCTAATTTACAACACACTCGAACGCTCTAATGAGCTACAGACATTTCTTCTTTCTTTACAGATTTTTTAAAAACACAGGAATCAAAAAAAAAAAAAAATCAGGAAATGACTGGCTCTGACTCAGAATATGACATCGTGCTTTGCTACGGGATAGAATAGGAAGAAATCCTTCATGTAATTACCTGGGCTGGCTGCCAGCCTTCCTGCCAATCACGGTTACAGATGGACACTGGGTGGTTTCTTCATGTCCTCAGATTGGTGCCACCTTGTAAGATGTAGGAGAGGGCAAACTGAGGATAAGTCCAAAAAGAAATGAAGAATAAAAACAGTTAAATTATAGGTTTTTTTCCTGCCGCTATGCATATCCTGATTCTTGAAGGCAAATGGATAACTCTTCAGAGAAAATAAGAAAACAGAACAAGAGGCATGCATGTTTTCCTGTCCTATAAAGCCGTACAAACGGAACGTGACTCAAGGTAAAGAACGCGTCTTTTATAGGTTTATTGGTCCATTACTTTAAGTTAATTGAGGTAAAGAAACCTGTTTTAAATTTACAAGCTTATAGTTTATCAAGCAATACAAATTCTTTTGTTTACCTTGAAATGTAATACTAATCCCATAGTACACAATGGACAGAATTTTTTATACGTAGATATATGAAAAAAGTGGACAAAAACCTCATGCCAGCATCAAAAATGCAACAAGAACTTTTTTCTCTTTATAATCTCTGGGTTCCATAACAAAGGAAAAAAAAAACGTGACGTTCTTTTTAAAGTTTGGTAGCTTCATGAAACAAAAACTTTGACCTGTAAATAAGTTGCCTTCTCATCTACAACACACATTCTCAAGCACATTTTTTTTTTTCCCCCCACAGCTTTTGATTTGGCTTAACAGCAGCATGGAGAGAAGAGAACACATTTACACGGAGGACTTGATCAATACCTCAGGGTTTTTCTTTTAAAATTTCAATTGTAAAGAATGATTTCTAAAATAATAAACAGTCCCTAATTTGGACATGACCTAAGCAAAAGGGTTTTTTTGCTTGTTTGTTTGTTTTTCCAACAGTTAAAATACAAGTTAGAAAGTTTGCTGGCAGTTTATTTCACGGGAATGTATCAGATGTACATCATGTCTGAACGCATTCCCGACACACAGACGTCAAGGGAACAGGTACAAGGGTACAACGGACAGGGTGCTACAGGACAGGACCAAAACCTCAGGGGTGCCCAGGAGAACGGTGCTGACTGCTAAGAACTGCTGGTTTGTTATTCGATGGGGGCCCAGCTGACACGGGCCTTGTTGTATCCCACTGAGTCACATTTTTGTTTGCAATGTACTTTCCCCTCCCCACTTCCCCACTGGGGAAAAAGCAATCCCCCTTCCCTCCTTCGAGTATCATCTGTGACTGGAGGGATGGTCTGAGACTGTGAGCCAGCCTGTCACACAGGGGAGCTGGCAGGTGTTACCTGCTCACACCTGGCCTACAGGCCGCCCAGAATCACCTGGTGAGAGGGCAGCGCCGCCCAGAGAGGCGCACGTGCTGTACCCAATCACTGGTTTTAATAGTAAAAGCTCTATGACAAAGGACTAAATTACGTGAGTCAACAGCACGTTTCGTGTTTTTGGCATTTCAACCTGCAGAGAACTTCTATGTAAAATATGCTGCTCTGAGGCCCCCACGGTATCTTTTAAGAAGCTGTTCTACAGAATCAGGGTAAACATTTAATATTGTCATAATCTATAGAGTTCTCTGTATCTAAGTGATTTGTCGATGCTGATACCGTAATATCAAAAATGTGCCAAAAGGCACTAAATTAATCTTTCACACTTTAAAACAACAACAACAAAAAAAGGTTTTGTGGTCCCTGTGTTTCCTTACATTATCAAAAATATCATTTGGCAATAGCAATACTTAGCTTTCTCCTCCCAAAAGGCAGCCCTAATTATGAACCTCAATTTCTTGCTTGTTTCTTTAAGAGGAACAAAGACTGGCTATGTTAGGCCTCAAGTATTTAAACTGAACAACTGATTACAACTCTAAAAACCCTTTCTATCCAGAATCTAAAAAACAGTAGTTGAAGAATAAGGCATATTAGCAGGTGTTGACAACTTCTCAAAAAGTAGAGTTAGGCTTTTAACAGTCTGTGGCATTTCTAAAAGTCTGGATTTGTTGACTTTCAAGTGCTAAATACACAAAATGTTTATGAATGAGACAAATATCTTACTGGTTTGTTAACGTTATTTCTTCAAAGCACTTATTTACAGACTATCTATAGTAGTAAAAACTACCTCGATAACATATTTCTTTTGCCACACAGAAGGGGTCAGACAGTCACACCCAGAGAGCATTTCAAAGACATATGATTAAGAAAAAACAGTCACACCCTCTGTAACTGCTCCCCACCCCAAACCTCTTCTAATGTAGACAGCCCTGCGCATGCTCTGATCTGTGCAACTATGGAGAGACCAGATATCCTTAATACAGAAAGCAAACCACCTATTGGGTGGGTTGATGAAAAATCAGGTTCCTGGTTTATTCACTGAATTAACAAACCACAAAGAGGTGAACAACTCCCAACACACCCAGCTCAATCTGTAGGTCTGGCCCGGGGGATGGCAGGTAAATTTGAGGGAAATGTCGTCTGAATAGAGAAAACACAGTAAGTGAGAGGGCGTGTTCAACCTGGTGGCACACTGAGGATTTTTGAAAGTGAGAAGGTACACCCAAATTCCCAAAATAATTTTGCAGATAGGGAAGGCCAAAGCAGTGTTACCCCAGCCTTAGGATGAGATTACCCAGTTTCCACAGACCTTGAAAGTAGGTGTCTGGGAAGGTGGGGACCAGGACTGGTGTGCTGTACGCTGACAACAGGCAGACCTGTGTTGGGTCTTGGGATGGGTTAAAACTGGGCTCTACTCTGGCTGCTCTAAAGGGCCGTTTCTGCTCAGAAGACAGGCTGCTCTGGCCCTGGCTCTCCCTCCACTCTCACCAGCTCAGGACACAGGGCAGAGAATGACTCTTGTGTGGCCCAACGAATGGCATCGAAACAGAGCCAGGTGCCCGTGATTTCAATGCTATCAACAGCAGGGCCAAGTCACACAACCTCTGGGTGCCTCTTGGGCTGATACGGTCCCCAGAGAAAGTCCATGTGCACACCGCCACATGGCACCGTGCCCTTCTCTAAACAGAGCAGCCCATCGTCCCAACACAAATGGCAGCCTCACAAGAAACGAGCAGCCGGTGTGCGTTTAATTCCCTCGTGTGGACAGCCACTGAGAAAACACAGTCAAGTCAATAACACGAAGGACACACTCTGGGTGTGGCTGAAATTTGGCATGGAGACAAACTTAGGTTACATTCACCACCATCCCCAGAGTCGTGCTGGTTTTTGTTATTTCGGCTAAAGAAAGGTGTGTGGTGGGTTCAACGAGCAGCACGGTGAAATACGAGCCCGTCACGTCCATAATCGCACTTTTCTGAGGTCACCAGGAATCATCGTTAAGTCTTAAAAAATGATAAAATCCAACCCCAAACCTGGCTCGAGCAGGAGCAGTGGTTCCTTGCTTTGAGCAGAGTAGCCTAGAGTCTTCTTGGAGATCCAGCATGTGGTAAGGACGAGCGGTGTCCATATCTGCTGCAAATCGCAACTGCTCTCTTCAACCTCATCTGCATCTTTAAGATCTGCTCAGTTTCTAGAAATTCTCGCTTCTGCCCTAGCCTGGATTTCTAACCCAGGTGAATGGAACCTTTCACTTCCCCGGCCCAGGGACAGTTGACAGGGATGACTTTCCACTCCACTGCCACGTGCTCAAGTCTCAACCAGTCCACGTGTGTCTGCCTGAGGTAAGACACATCCTCAAGCAAAAACCTCTTGGAAAATAAATACAAGAGAGGAGTCGGTGATCTCAGCACCCCGACTTTTGTGGAGCCAAGAAGGATGGGGTGACGAAGCCTCTACGAGGCAGTCTTTGGCACAGAAGTCTCTGGGTTACACTTCTCACAGGGAATCACCTTCGTGCTGATGGAGATGGAGAGGTGAATGCTTGGGGCTGCTGACCCTCGGGGGCCCAAGGGAGCCGCGGGGGTGGGAAGGGCTGGAGGGCCTCCTCCACTGCCTACTGTCCCTTGCCTTCTGGGCCAGCCTCCTCACCTCATCAGATGCCAGCCAGAAGTAAGGGACAAAGGTCCCTTTTCTGGAAAGACCATTTCTCCAAGGAAGGCTGCAAGACACCCTGGTCCTCCAAGCTCTGCTATCAATGGCACGCTGGAGGTCGGCTTGCCTTGTTCCAGCTCTCTGGAGTGTTAAAGCACAGGCACATGACAGGGCGACCAAACAGAGAAAGATAAAAGCCCAAGATGCCTGCATCCCTTCAGAACCAGTCTTCTGCCTCCAATAACGTAAGGGGATGACTCTGTACCCCACCCCCTTCCTATGTCCGAGCAAGGAACCTGATGGTTTTTTCTTTTTTTTTTTTTTTTGGTAGGGCTGCCTTCTCGCCCATCTAACCCTTCCACAGGAATGTGCCTGGGCTTTGGCAACTAGCAGCAGACTAGAGTCTAGTCTTCCTGTAACTCCTTCCACAGTTCTTTCCAAGCATTTGTCACACTGGACAACATTTATAAAGCATACGTTCCACCAGGAAAGACTTCACACGTTCCCAAAGATGAGCATTCGCCTCTGGGTCAGTCTAGTGTTTTCTGCCAAATATCCATAGAAGGCCATCAACCCACTATCACATACATGCCCCGAGTCTACCAGCAAGCTGTCAGGCTGGACCTGGACGTCGACACCCACACCAACAGGATGGTTTAGAGGTAGAATGAAACACTGACTCACCACTCGGGGTCTATGGACTGTTCTTACCCTTCTGCTTCAATGAATCGTCTCTAATTGTACCAAACAGAAAATTCACATCAAAGGATTTTAGAATGGCACAAATGGGGTCTAACAGCGTGCACAAGTACCAACTGATATACAAATTATCACTTAAACCGCGACTTTTTCAAACACGATGAAGCAGAACCAAACTGTCCTGGGCTGTCCAACGGCTGCCCCGCCAGCATCACAGCCGTGGCTGCCCCAAGATCTGCAGCTAGAAGCGGAATGCAGTGACCTCAGCAGTCTGCACGTTGACCAGTATTTGCAGGTTCACTTGCAAACGCAGCAGTGTCTCAGCACAGCTGTTTCATTAAAAAAATAGTACTACTGCTTATTTGAGGCTCAGATTTGTAATTTTATAGAGACGAGCCACAGACGAGCGAACACAAACATGACACAGGTAGTTTTACTTCATGAGGGGAAAAAAACGAGCTGGAAGAGAGATCCTCTTTGTCTGTCTGTTTTGTGTTGACACACTTGAAAAGGAAACCTGCTAATAGTTTGAAATGAAGACTTTAGATGCAGCCGTCCCCAGGAACGTGGCTGCAAGCTGAGGAGGTTTCAGCTTAACTAGTAGCAAAGAGTTCGCTGTCACACTTGTCATCTCCGAGGCCCACCTGGATACAGACTCTTCTTCCTGACTAGGAAAGAGTAAGGTTAAAGCACTTCACGTAGAGCATTCAGACTGAGTTTACAAATCTTGACTGTATCATAAGAATATGGCAGCCTCTCCCCAAAACGTTGCCCAAACATTCAATGGACACAGCAGAAGACATTAAACTAGGAGTTTTTGGTGAGGTAAAGGCAAATTGCACAAAGCAGACATGGGAGGTGGGGCTTAGTATATGCCCGCTGACCTCAACACCTCGGAGCTACTCTGACTTCAAGACAACAGATGACCCCTAACAGGCCTAACTCTCTACCCTGATGACATTTAACAAGCAAAAGAACATCGAAGAACGTCACAGAGAAAAATGCACCTTTTTTTCATTTTACACAAAACAGTTTCCAATCTACTACATTTTAGTGTCAGAAACAAGTTCGGGGAGCACTGCCCCCTCAGCTTCCCAAGGCATCGCATAAGGACAAGGATGCTGGCTTGCTTGCTCTAGCACGGATGCACCTAGACACTGATTAAACGGTCCTACGCGAACCGGAAACCATAACACAGGTGTCACTCATGACAGGCAGGCAGCAGGCCACACTCAGAGCTACGCTGCACATTAAGGGCTTTCCACGGAGGCGCCGACACCTCCTTCTAGGCCAAGACGAGTCAAGGCCCATGGAGGTCAATTCCAGAGCCACTGCGCATCCACGGAAAGCAGGAGCTGCCTTCTGTTCATGCCTTCCTCACGGCCTTGCAAAGCAGGACCCGGTTCTCTTCCATGGCAGGCAACTCTGCTGTCCCCACAGAGGGGACTGTAACGAGGTGTCAGAATGTCAGCTGAGGGCTGTCTTGTCCCTCAGTTTCAAATCTTCGTAGTGTCCCACCGAACAGGTTCCTTCACACCACGGAGGTATGCTTCTTCTGCTGAGAGATGATGACAGCCTTACAGACGCCACCAAGGAATAAATACTCATTGAAAACAACTGTCAGACAAAGGTGGGGGGAAGGGAAAGAAATACACAAAAGAGAGATGTTTCTGTGGTTGTCTTCTTGGTGCCACCGCTCTAGCACTGCAGGGACATTCCAGTGTGGGCGCCATGCCCTGCATAGGTAGGAGAGTCTCTGTCCCAAGAAGGAGCTTACTTGGCCTCTTGCTTCTCCTGCAGTAGTGGGATAATCGACTCCCAAGCCATGAGGCACTGGAACGACAACACACACACAGAGCATCAGCGTGGAGTTTCAGATTTCAGGGTCGGCGTCTTCATTCTGCTTTGATCTATACCCTCACGCTGTCAGTCCTGCTGGGTCACCTTTGTCTAATGACACCTACATGTATTATCCAGAGCTAGCAGAAAGAAGGGAGGCAACAGGTGTTTGACTACATCTCCCCCTGCCCCCATCTCTATGAAAGACTGCAGCGTCTCTATGAGGCCTAAATGCACTGTCCATAAAGCTCATATCAGTGAGTGGAAATGCATTCACTGAAAGAAATACCCTCCATTCCAAAAGCAGAAGAGAGGGCAGGCTGCAAACCCTTGGTGAGGCCCTAGGTTCTCAGCCAGGATGGAGACACTGCTCCAGGTGTGGGTGGTGCCTGCAGGAATATATAAATTATCTTGGAACGGGCCAGCCACCTGACTCAGAGGGGGCGGAAAACCCGCTCTTCTTCAGCCACCTCAGATCTGCTTGTATGGGCCACTCCTGGATCTCCCATAAAGGAAAATGGGGGGAGGGAACTCTATTTATTGAGTTTTATCATGTCCAGACACTGTTATGTATTTTACATTCATTGTCACTAGTCCTCGGAACAACTGTAGGAAGTAGAATTATTATTTATTACACAAACACACATTTCACAGGTGGGGAAAATGAGACCCAGAGAAGTTAAAAAAAAACTTTCCCAAGACACACAGCTCATAAGTGGCAGAGCTCGCGATTCCAAAGTGGATGTTCTTTCCACTACACACATGCCTTTCATTGCAGACCCTTCAGAAGAGCCAAGAACTTGGAAGACGCTGGCCCTCTTCTCTGAGAGCATGCCGCTCAGCAGGAATGACCCTCCCTCTGAGCAGCCTCTTGCGTAAAGAGGAGAGAAGAACTACTACATAGGCCTTTCTTAGGAGCAGCCCAAGGGTGAAGCAAGGCTTTGTGTTAAGTCATCTGGGGAGGAGACCTGAGGACGGGGGAGGAGAGACGCATCCCTAGATC
This sequence comes from Balaenoptera physalus, assembly GCF_965194825.1. Classification (NCBI taxonomy): domain Eukaryota; kingdom Metazoa; phylum Chordata; class Mammalia; order Artiodactyla; family Balaenopteridae; genus Balaenoptera; species Balaenoptera physalus. The sequence continues at coordinate 21,056,357 of NC_138886.1, forward strand.
AAGCTGGGTGAAGGGAGTGGTGAAATGGCTCCTTGCTTCCTTCCTTGGTGACTCTGAGGTTGGAGAAGAAGCTGGACTCAGACCCTGCCCTACAGAAGGAAGCCCAGGGAAAAAAAAAAAAAAAAAAGAAGGAAGCCCAGGGGGCCTCAAGGAGCTTGCTGTCAGCAAGAGACCCAGTGTGGGGTCCGTGGCATCCTGGGTCCTCCTCTCTCCCTCGGCCATCATCTCTGATATGGAAGGTTCTTCTGTGTCAATGATGGGAACCAAGGCCACACCAGCTTGCTTTTTCTTTCTTTCTTTCTTTTCTTTTTAGCGTTTTTAAAATGTGTTTTATTATACAACTATTACACGGAAACATTTTCATTGTAAAAAACTTCAAAAACTACAAAGGAAGCAAAAGGTCCCCTTGACCACAGACCTAACTAAATACCAGCTTTCTTCACAAAGTTAACTATTGGACAAACACTCAAGCTTTTTCGCACCCCAGGACCCTTAAATATGTTGCTCCCTTTGCCTGGAATACTTGTTCTTTGTCTCCGAGACTCAGGTTAAATGTTACTTCCTCAGATTGGCCTTTCCTGCCCACTCTACTTGCCCCCTTCCATCCTGATCTGAATGATGCCCCCTAGTCTTTCCTCCCAGTTTCCTGTTCTTTTCCTGTAGGGCACGTATCTCTCTGAAGAGGTGGGATTCTTGGATTAACGTCTATCCTCCACTAGACAGACGGCTCCTTAATGGCAGGAGTCCTGCCACTTTGTTTACCAATGTGTACCTGGTCCCTTGTACACAGACAGCACACAAAAAGCATTTGTTAAATATAAGTAGGAGCCAAGACGAGGCCCCAAGACAGTGGCCCTGATTGCAGTATAGTGGCAAGACGTGGATAAAGGCCCTGGGTTTGAGTCCTAGGACCCGGGCCTTGGGAACACTGGAATTAATCACCAAGAGGTGGAATGAACGTCCAAACTGAGTCAGCACTGGTGCAGTGGGAAGCGGGGCTAGAGTGAGTGCGTGAGGGAAGGAAGCACCATTCACTGAGTATCCCCCATTTGCCAGGCACATTAGAGGTTCTCAGGCATCACTTCATTATCTCTTCACCATCATTCAGTGGATAAGGATCACTCCCATTTTGCAGATGAAGAAACAAAGGCACAGAGAGGCACCCTGACTGAGAGCACAGTCAGTAGAGGAATGAGGCCTTGGCTGCACATGGAATGATGTTTCCACCTTTGGGCAGTCAGGACTGTCCCCAAAGATCCGTGGTCTCTGTCCCCCTCACTGACAGTGTGTGGGAATTCTCAGACCTGTGGACCCGGAGAGCCAAGTCCGATCCTAGTTCAGTCATTCACAAGGTGAGTGACCTTGGGCAGAGTTTTAAAACCTTGCTGAGCTTCTATTTCTTCAGCTTTCAATTGAAAGCCCCTAAAACCCACTTCACAGTGTCATGGTGAGGGTTAAATTTAAATTTAATGAGATCACATATGCAAAGCATTCAGCCCAGTGCCAATGCAGACACACAGTGGGGGTCCCATGAGAAAGGTACTGAGGAAAGGCGTATGCCACCTTCCCCCTTCCCTATGAAACAGCCCTTACTAAGACCTGGCACGTAAGGGCCATTCCATGACTCTCTTCCTTAAGCCTCCTCCCAGTCAAGATGCAGACACACTGCCTCTGCACAGCAGCCAGAACCAGCAAAGCTTTTGAAAAAGATGGATTCTTCTAGTTTGAGATGAGGACATGTTTCTAGAATTGTGATGGGAGTAGCTGAGTTAATGCTTGTTCAGCTGGATTTTAAGTCTACAGGTTACTTGTTGAATTACCATTGGGCCATTCTTCATCGATAACTTTAAGCTTTAAGGAATATCAGTATTCGTTAGCAGAAATGATCTAGGGTTGGATATGCTAGGAGCAAACTTTGATTGAGGATACTCAGCTGCAGCTTGATGACAGCTGTATGTGTGTGAGGGTGGCGGGCGGGATGCTTAACTTGAAGCCCACAGATCAAGGGGACTCAGCAAAAATACCGTTTTTAATAGTTTTCTTTTGTAATCCTACATCCCTTTGTTTTAGGTATTTAAAAACAGTATTTCAAAGTCTATTTAAAAAAAAAACAAACAGTATTTCGATAAGGGGTCTCTAGGCTTCACCAGATGACCAAAGGGATCCATGGCACAATGAAGGGAAGAACCCCTGTGTGAAGAACCACAGAACAGCTTAAAGGAACCCCGAAGCCTCTATCAACTGGGGACATCCCTGCGCTGCAGGCCTGACTGACTGGGAAGCAGCCGCTGGAAGAACTAAAGGGCTTGGAGGATAAAACTACTGCTTCCATCAGCAGGGTGTGCAAGTGAAACCCCTGTGGGCACCCAGGGCCCCCCCGCCCCACCCCCCCGGCTTCCAAACCCAGCACCACATCTAGCACAGCAGGGTGAGGACACACAGGGGTTGCTAAGACTGAACACATAAATTAAGGGAAGGAGATGGGCCCAGCAGGACCCTTCTGGACTTCTGGCAGGCCCTGACCAGAGGCTCTGGCTATTAGAAACGCTTCCTTAAGGAGAGGACTGTCATCGTGTCAGCCTGCTCATTACCTTCTCGTAATACTGGATGTTCTTGTCGGCCATTCCCATGAGCAGCTGCCGGAAGTCCTGCCTCTTGCTGTTCTGCCACCTCTCCATGTCGGCTTTCAGATCAGCATTGAAACACTCCATCCGATCCTGACATTTCTCCACATCTGCTGGTACCTGGAAGGGGGATGCATACACGGGAGCTTTATATGTGTAACGGGTACCTCATGCCCCTGTCTCACACATTTGTGAGAGGCCAGATTACTGCCTTAAAATGCCATGGACACACTCCCTACTCTGGAGGCATTTACTTGCAGGCACAGCCTTAGGTTTCCAGATGTAAGAAAGAATTCAGAAAAGTGCTATCCTGACCCAAATTTTTAAACTCATCCAAGCCAAACAGTGACTTGTGGGGGAAACACCTGCCTGTTTACAAACAGGAAGAAGAAACGCTGTGATTCAGAGTCATATGTCTTTGGCTCCTTTTAGGAGTTACTCATCCAAAAGTGAAAATGTGTGCAGATTTTGCAAGTGTACAGCAGTGTTTGGTATTGCGCTGCTATTCTCCTATGTCCCATATTGAAACTAGAAGAGGGTTTTCCGTATCACATGAACTGTTCCGTTAACCGTGACGTTTTGATGATGCCTATCTCCATTAACCAGAGAATTCACTGCAATAAGAAGACTACTGGCCCACTTTATAAATCAACTGGAGACTTGTCCACGCGACCCCCAGATAGCAGATAACCAAAAATAAAGAATTAAAATTGGGTAATTCTGGGGAAATGGGGGGAAAGTTGTTTATGCATGTCAAAAACCGTGAAATACAAAGAAGAAATATACAGCAGGCTATTTCTAGTTTTTCTTAAGGAAGTTTAGAAGACTTTCTCAAAATGGAACTAGGTCCCCTGAATTTCACAACTTTCACTTTGCTTTGATGAGTTTCATCTGTCCTACACAGCTAGAAAGAAAATACCCAATATTATAAGAAGGTAATAGGAAATGATCACCCTGGTACCCAAAGCACAAAGCTGGCTTCTCTCCCAACTCAGGAGCTCCACTGGACTTTGATGGTGCCCGGGAGTGGGGGGTGGGGCGGTCAACATGCCCAAAGCTGGGTCACACATCCACCTGCCAAATGCTTTCCCAAAACAAGTGAGGCCTTGTACATTTTGTGTGCTGGGGCCTCTGATCCCAAATGTAACCATCAAGGTCAATCTCTACCAACCAGGGAAGTTTTATACCCAGACCTTATGGGCAGGAGCTGACCCAGAAACACCTCAGGCAAGGCCAAGCCTGGGGGAGCCAACCCCTTCAGGGCTTGCAAAGTGCTGAGGGCACTTAGCCGTCTGCCACATAGACCATTTGGCCATGGCTGCAGAACACAGGAGCAGGGAAAGTGGAGCCACCTAGGTGAGGGGATTCAAATGTGCCTGGCATGGGCACTAAACTTGGGAGAGACAAGGATGAGTCAGAGAGGAAGATATACAGTCAGGCATCTTGGGCGACTTAAAAGCAAGGAACTTTTGGGAATTCCCTGGCGTCCAGTGGTTAGGACTCGGTGCTTTCACTGCCATGGGCCCAGATTCTATCCCTGGTTGGGGAACTAAGATTCCACAAGCCGCTCAGCATGGCTGGAAAAAAACAAAACAAAACCGAAAACCAAAAACAAGGAACATTTTTTGGGGGGGGTGGGGGAGGGGGAGCATTCTCCAAAGCACTTAAACTTCTGGAAGAAATTTTAAAAAGGACTTGATTTTCCCTCCTGATCTAGGACTGAAGTCACTTTGCCTTTCCCTGCTGATTGACCTGTTACTGTTGGCCACCTTGGGGGAAACCTAAGTGTAAACAAGAGTGCCCTGGCTTTGCCTCTCCAGAGCCATTCCCTGACAAACATCCCAGGAACCAGCCTCAACAGGCACCCAAGCGAACCAGTCTCTGGGCTGACACCCTTCCCTCCCCGCAGGCACAGTCCAGTTCCCTTATTCCTCTCCTGGCCACTGCTCATTTTAGCATCTGGGGAAAAGTGCCCACGATCAACTTCCTGTTTAGTTAACGACTGCAGCAAGGAGGAAAGCAAAGCACTGAAAGGAAAACCTCCTGGGACACGGTGAGAAGAGAGGAGCTAGGCTCTCTGATTCCAAGGAGTGCTCACCTAGCAAAGATTCCTGGGTCTGGTCTGGGGATGGAAACTCTGGATTGCATGACTGCCTGAGCCTCGACGTGGGAAGTATTTTTTAGCTTATCGTTTTCCCAACACACTCCTTGCTGGGCACAGAGGGAAAGTGCTTAGGTCTCAGCAGGCAAATCTTATCTCAAGTCACCCAGTCTAGTTGGGAAGAAAATGAACATGGCTGGACACTGAGGGGAGATGTTTCGAGTGCTTTCAATTCACTTGGAGCCTGAGATACGCACACTGTGAGGGGGAGCTGGAGGGTGAGGACAACTTGGATGGGGGAGCCGGCTTCCTTGAGGAAATACCAAAGAGGCGACTCTTAAAAGATGATGGAAGTGGGGCCCGTGACTCCAGAGGGACCGTACATGCAAGTGACAGAGGTGAGACAACACCTGGACCCCCCTCAGGAACAGCTCACAGGCCACAGAGCCCTCAAAGGCAGAGACAGAGAGAGAGAGAACCCCAGCTGGCGGGGAGCAGATGAGAAACCTGGGGCTCTTCCTGAAGGCCAGGGGATCTGAGGCCCATTTAACTCATGCGTCCTTTCTGGAAAATAGAAAAGCCTTGTGCTTCCTCTTACTACAGAGACAGTTCTAGAGCCAGACTTCCAGGGTGTGAATACGGCATCTACCACTTCCTAGATGGGTGACGTTGGGCCTCTCTATGCCTCAGTTTCTTTTTCTGGATAATACCCTCCACCCTTACAAGGTTGGAATGAGGTTAGATGAGGTAGTATATGCATAAAACTCCTGGTGCCTGGCATGTGTTAAGCGCCGAACCAATTATTTGTTAGTTCTGATCAGTATCAATATTGTAAAGCGCTGTTCACAAAAGAGAATCTATCATTGGCATAACCCCTCAAGTCAAGAATATTTGACTGAACTTTATTCCATGTCACATCAAAAGGTTTCTTTTTCATTTTCCAAATATAAAATATTATAATACTATTAAAACATGTTCTTTCAAACTTCATGCCACCCTTCACCCGTGCTACCTCACCCCAAGATTTCACCAGAGATGAGAGAGATGAGTCAACACCAAACTATACTGGCCTGGGATCACCCTCAGCGTCCTGGAGCCAGGGTGATGGCCGAAGCACCAGAAGGGACAGAGCAGACCAGCCTGGTGGAGACAGAACTGACAGATTTGGCAACCAACTGCACACAAGAAATAAAACATAGGAAGTCCGAGAGGAGCCTGAGGTTTGGGTGGCAGTAGTCCACCATACGGCTCACGGTGAAGGACAGGTCCACAGACCAGATAAAGGAGGTAGCTGCAGCCATGGGAAGGGCGAGACCTCCCTCCACAAGAGGGGGCTGAGACAACTCAACAACAAAATAAACAAATAATCCATTTTAAAATGAGTAAAGGTCTCAAACAGACATTTCTCCAAAGAAGTTATATAAATGGCCAACAAGCACATGAAAAGATGTTCCGTATCACAAATCCTTAGGGAAATGCAAATCAAAACCACAGTAGGCCACCATCTCACATCCATTAGGATGGCTACTGTTAAAAAACAAACCAACCAGAAAATACAAGTAATGGCAAGGATGTAGAAAATTGGAACCTTTGCACATGTGGAAGAAAGTATGGCAGTTCAACAAAAAATTAAAAATAGAATTACCATATGATCCAGCAATTCCACTTCTAGGTATATATCCAAAAGACTGAAAGCAGGGCCTCAAAGAGATATCTGTACACCTATGTTCACTGCAGCATTATTCGCAAAAGACAGAAGCTACTAAAGTATTCGTCCACAGATGAATGGACAAATAAAATGTGATATACACCTACAATGTAATATCATTCGGCCTTAAAGAGGAAGAAAATTCTGACACATGCTACAACATGGATGAACCTTGAGGGCATTATGCTAAGTGAAATAATCCAGTCACAAAAAAACAAATACTACTTCATTACAACTACTTATAAGAGATACCTAGAGTAGTCAAATTCATAGAAACAGAAAGTAGGAGAATGGTGGTTGCCAGGGACCAGAGGGAGGGGAAACAGGGCTTTGTTGTTTAATGAATATGGAGTCTGAGTTCCATAAGATGAAAGGAATTCTAGAGATTGGTTGCAACAATAATGTGAATTTACTATAACACTACTGAACTGTACAGTTAATAATGGTTAAGATGGTATATTTTACGTTTTGTGTATTTTGCCATGATTAAAAAAATTTTTTAATATATGGGGGAATAAAAGAGGGGGCTAAGGAGGGGAGAGCCAAAGGGTAGAACTCATGGAAAAGCCTACATGTATAGGCTTAATAAAGGAGTCAGCAAAAGTTACTAAGAAATATGGGCACAGAAGCAGGAAGTGAGTCAGAGACAGCAGAGCCACAGAAGCACAAGGGTGGAGGGGGTTAGAAGAGGGAGGAGATGGGAGGGCTTAAAAAGAAGAGAATAAGAGGGATTGCGTGAGCTGTCTGAAGTGACCAGCTGCTGAAGTTGCCCAACTCTACGGAGAGGAGGGCTTCTGGCAGCAGACACTTGGGCTTGCATTCCTCTCACTTTTGTTTCTTTCTGGATGGTGTCTTTGTGACAATCAATTCACTGACTAGTAACACCCTGCATTCCTTCCTATCTCAATGTTCTGATTTTTTGACTGAGGTACTGTTAGAGTTATGTATGCTACTTTGTATTTGGAGGGGGTAGAGATGGGAATATCCAACGCTAACGGTCAGGTGTTGCTGATCGCAAGATACCAAGAAGGGAAAAGAATCTCCAGACAAGACCTCAAAAGACAACAATTTCTAAACAGAGGACAAGACTGCATTCTTCACATTGGTTCCCCTACCTCTAGTGAGAAGTTCCATTACAGAATATTGGTTGTGGAGCAATGGGAGAAGGGTAACACGGGATGAGATTAAGCATGTGTGTGCTGGAGAGCAGGGTGGTAATGTGAATTCACTCAACATTCACTGAAAAATGTATTAATGAACTCTTTCCACGTACCAGGCATCTCTCAGCCCTACGATATGAATCTCTACCTAAGTATCCTTCTTGGAGCTAGACTGGAGGCATCACATTATCTGCTCCCATGAGGACAGTAGGTTAATAAAGTCCCCAAAGATTATATAAGGCAGACATGATCCCAGTATTGGGGGTCAGGTGCCAGGACCAATGACAGAACCAATTCAAGATGGTTGTCTTCTCGGCTATATGCCACTAAGTGAAAAGCAGGGCACAGCTTCCTAACTGGTGCTGTGTGAACGACAGCAATATTATCCCCCCAGCCCTTGGGGAAGCCAGAGTTCCAGGCTGGCCACTAAGTGAAAAGCAGGGCACAGCTTCCTAACTGGTGCTGTGTGAACGACAGCAATATTATCCCCCCAGCCCTCGGGGAAGCCAGAGTTCCAGGCTGGCCACCTCCAGTTTCAAGCAACCTGGTCTTTGATCCCAGTGTACCACACAAATATTTTCATTTTCTATGGGAGCTGTGAGATGAAGAGAAGTTGAGAAAACACTGAGGCAGGGTAAAGATTGAGAAGAGGCTACTGAATTTGGCAAATAGGAAGTCACTGGTGCCCTGAAAGAATGCTTTTTAAAAAAAATACATAAAAAGAAACAAACTTCAGAGAATGGCAGCTGAGGAGGGAAAAGCGAGCGGCCAGGTGGAGAGCAGCTGCGCTGAGAACGGGAGCCACGAGCTCCCCTGCCCCCGCTGAATGGACCAGCAGACACAGACTGAAGAGCCAGCGGCAGGCCAGGTGCTCTGCCCAGTCCCTCTCACACCAGCCATGCAGCTTACAAAAGCCGGAAGCCTCACCCCTCAGTGAAGCAAAGACTGCTAGGAGCCCTTGCAGTGGGGATAAAGGGCTCCCACTTTGGAACCAGGTACATCCGTGGCCCAATTCCAGCTCCACCGTGTGTGAGCACTGGCGTGTAAGTCATGTAACTCCCCTGAGTGCTGGTTCCTCATCTGTAAGATGGGAACCGCGTTGACAGAAGGCTGTCGTAGGAATCCAGTAAGGGAGGTGACAGAGTCCTGCCCTTCTGTGGCTGATGAGTCTGGTTTCCTAAGCTAGGCTGAGATCACAGCCGCCGTGGACAGGACTGGGAATTATCAGGTGTGTGTCTCCTCACTTGTCGAAAGTATCTGGAAACAACAGATACCCCTGCAAAACTCTCAGGTCTGTCGAAGCTCCATATTAACGAGTCTCCCTGTTCCTATCTGCTGCTTCACAACTGGAGTTCTTGCTCTCTGCCACATCCTCCCCATTCCACAATGTGCACCATTCTGGTGATTCTAAGAGACTTTGAAGGTCCACAGCCTTCAAGAGGCCTGTCCAGCTGACCCCAGGGGCTCCTTCCCCTCCTCACCTGCTCTCACCCTGAGGAGCAACCCGGCCCCGCACCACACACCTCAGCTCCACCATGACACGACCCACTCCCAACAGCCTCTGCACCTGGCCCCGTAGCCAGTAACAGCTACCAGTGGGTCAGGGCCTGAAATAGTCCCTCTCTTTCTTTCTTTTTTAACCTTTTATAAAGCATTCTCTCCTGGCATCCCTTCTTTTTTTATTTTTTGAACCAGCAACATGTGAATATATTAGCATGTGAAAAGAGTCAAATGCAGAATAAAATGTGCACGTTCCCCCCCATGGTCTACCCTCATATGAGTCCACAATAGACTGTGCATGCCTGCCATCCAGTTTTAAATGCCATTCCTCAGCCCCCCTGTGTTTCTAGTAATAGCTTTGTTTCAAGCTTCTAAGGAGGGGCAAATTCTCAGATTTCCCCACGTCTGTGGTCCTGACAGATGCAGCAGAAGGCAGCCAGCCCCCTTATTGAGTGCCTGTAATTTCTCCAACCTCAAAATAAAAGTGAGGAAAGCCAAGCTTGCAAAATCAAAGCTCCATCTTCCTGAAAATAAACCACCTTGGGGTCTGCTGAGTTTCAGCAACCTAAAGACAAAGCAAAACTTCAAATTCTGCGATACAAACATTTTCCCTCAGCTCTACAGGCCCCACCGCTGCCTGCCCTCAGCACACGCCGAGGAGCTGCAGCCACGGGGCTCTCCGTCCGTCCGGCAGCTGGAGCCTCTGTCCTCAGTCCTCTGTCCTCAGAGGTCCACTCCAGTGTGAAATCCCAGTGAGGGACACGGAGACCCAAGAGGCCATTTCCTTCTTCTGGGTTACGGAGAAGTGACCTCTCCATGGCTTCACACAAAATCAACTTTCCCTCACTCCTCAGAGCAACTTTTCAAGATTTCACCTCAAAACAAAAATCAGCCCCGAGATTCCCTCAGATCTTCTGTTAACATGCCCAGACCCGGGGCCTCCCTGTGAAAACTCTCCATCTTTCGGTGGGAATCCTCTCCTTCCCTGCAGCCCTGAGATGGACCTGTGAGCAATCCTGCTCCCATGACAGTTACCAACAGTACAACTCACTGAGTCCTGGGGGGAGAATCAGCCCTGACCCGCTTCCCGATACCCTGGCTTTTCTCTCACCAACAGCAGCTCTGGAAAGTGAAGCTCAAAACATAAAACAATAAACAAAGCACAGCAAAATCTTAAGCTACTCATTTCCTACAACAGGTCTCTCCCTGCTGATGGGTGGTCAGGGAGGAAAGACGCTCAGGAGGCGTGGAGAAGCAGGGGACACTTTGGGACACAAGTAAACAATGCCCCCAACGGTGCAGTCAGAAAAAACATTTTTAATAATTAAAAAAAAAAAAAAAAGGGGCAACAAACCCAGAAAACGAAGCTCTCATTCAGCAGTCCTACTAGAGGCAACAGAAGCTAGTTTGGAAAACAGAGGATCTACCAATGAAGCACCTGTTACTACATCAGACACTGGGCTGATCTTTCCATCTTCACAGCAATCACACGTACGAATCCCACAAAGGCTAATGAGCAAACCAGTCCAAGCTGGGGGACAGAGCTGGGATTCAAACCCAGGGCCATGTGATTCTAAATCCTGTGCTCTGTCTACCAAACCATGGTTGACTTGGACAGGCTGCCAACTGAGCCCTCCTTTGCCCACCAAAGTAGCGGCTGCCCCAGACCCCAAACTGGAGACAATTTCTGCTGCCCCCACTGTTGGATCCCACTCACTGGTACACGGTTGGGACAGCCCCTGTTTTGTTAAGTGTCACCACTGCTAAATAAGTAGCCAAGTTCGGTCTGGTGTGGCTCAGCATCCTACGAGAGAGAAGGAAGACAAACTCCGCCTCCCCACGGTGTGCTGAGGGTGTAGGCGTGTTAGGGACCTACTGGTTGGTCTCCTTGGCTGGAAAGAAACCCTTCCCCATCTTGTAAGGACTCCTGTGGCCAAGAGAATGAGTCGTATGGGTAAGTGATGCTCCAGGGAGGTGAGAACAGCAGCAGCAGGAAGATTTCAGCACTCCCTGGGAGGAGAAGGGAAGTCACCCCGGCCAGCAAGAAGGGTAGAGCACGAGGCGGGAGCTCTCCCAGGTGGAACGCATGAGCCAGAGACAGCTGTTTCCTCTGCTCCCTCTGCCCCAGAGTGGGTGTGACCTGCAGGCAGCCAGCAATCCAGGGCACAGTCAACATTTAATTCGGCCTATTACTCATAACCTTGAGCTCCTGTCTTTGGAAAGGAACTGTCCCCAATAGGGCTGAACATACACTAAATGCCAAAACCAGCCTCTGAGAAAGCTTGCATTCGGTGCTGAGCAGGTACGAATGCTGACAGAACTATTTCAGTGACATCTTTTAAATACAGGATCTTCAGCTTCCAAACTAGGCTAGTGGCAGAACTTGCTGTCTCTCCTTCCCTCCCTAGCCAGGAAGAGTGACTTCTATACTTATATTTAGAAGCTAGATTGTTAAGAGTGAACTTCTGAAATACAGTATTCCACGTCATCCCTTTAAATGAGACGGAGACGTGGGCTCAGCAGGCCGTGTTGCACAGTATCAGAGGGACAGCTAGGAATCAGTCGGCGGGACGGGCTGCTGAAGACAGAGGGCAGCTGTGCGCACAGGGCTGTAAAAGTGCTCACTCTCAGCTTCTGTGCTTTCCTCCTCCTGGGCTGGTTACAGTTTGTGGACCAGTCCGCAAATCACACTTTTGAGAACACTGATCTAGACTGTTCTTCCCCGGTCTCCTCAGCCCCATTTCATAGACAGGAACTGCCTATGAATGGCAGAGCTGGAAACCTTAAAAAAAAACAAAAACAACCCAGGAAACAGCAGGAAAGTCAACCCCCAATGTACATTAGACATAAAAGGGAGCAAAAAGAGGAAAAGAACAGCATCAACCCCGCCCAGCTAGCACTGACCATCTTGGTCGTATGGATCTAGGGACACGAATTCACTCGTCATCCGTGGGGCATCACTGCCGGAAGCCCGGAGCAGCCCCCCCGCCCTGGGGGGTGGGGGGTTCCCCTGACCTTGGGCCGCTCTTCCTTCCTCAGAGCCACAGCTTCCAGTTTGGCTTCGTACTCGGCTTGCACTTGGTCCCTTTTCTTCAGCACGCTCTGTGGGAGGGAGAAAGGGCAGCGTGAACACAGCTGTTGCTTCTGTACCCCGTTCCCCCTTGAATCATGGCCCCAGCCAGCCACGTGCTCCTAGGACGGTCTGGCTGCAGCAGGACACGGGCTCTGGAGGCAGCAGGGGTGGAGGAGGGAGAGAGGGAGAACCGCGCTCAGAGACGGAGCTTTCTAGCACGGTAACTCAGCCTGACGCTGAAAGCGACAGAAGCCCGGGAAAGGGCGAGGTAGGGGGAGCGGTGCCCACCAGCAGGCATGCGCCCGAGAGGACTCTCGGCCTCCCTGTGCACAGGGAGAACTCAGTTGTGCCAAGACGTGGAGCCTGGCAGGTGACAAGGCGGGACGTTCTCTGAACCATTAATGAGAAAGTCTAAGTCACAAGAGTTCTTGTCTCTTTAATTCACTGAGTTGACCCCTGGTGGACCGATTTGCTCATTGATCATTATTAGCTACTTATCTGTCCTCCACTCTGGGCCGGGTATGCAAAGAGCAAAGAGATACAGCTCGTATCTGAGGGGTTCCAGCTAAGGGAGAGGTTCAGACACGGTAAGAGGCTGCTTGTGCTCAAAGAGCCACGGACGAGGCCAGAAGCCCTGCAACCATGCGGCGAGCCTGCCAGAGTGAGTGGTGACGGGGCTCGGGAGCCAGCCTGGGTGGGACTAGGTGGAGGCAAGCCAGGCACCCAGGATGCAAAATTTAAGGAGACACTCAGTCTTGGGCCCTGTGCAAGTTCAAGGTTGGCACCTGAGTGTGTTTCCCTAAATCTGTGCCCTGGGCGCCTCCCTCGCCTCATCTGCTCCTGGCTCTGCCGCTACGACCTCACCAGGTAGAACAGAAAAGCTTTCGGTCGACCTTCTAGAAAAGTATCGGTTTCATCCCAGGGTTTCTTTTTTCTTCTTTTAGTAGAACCACAAGTGACAAACCCAGAGTAATAAGAACTTTCTTTGCCACTAACTCAGAAGACACAAACTGCTATGAGAGCTTCGAATCTCACGTTCTCTGGCAGAGCATGGAGTCCGGGCAGGAAGGAGCCATTCCTTGGCTAAAGAAGTGGACACCTTGTGTCCCTAGCACGTGCTAAAAGGTGACGAGTGACTGAACCACTGAGAACGCTCTGGGGACAACCTTCTAATGGAAGGCGTCAGCATGGGGAACCTCAAGTCTCCCCTAAGTATTTACTTGGAGAAGTGTTTCACCACAAGAAGGACATGAAGTAAAACTTGCAATAGCTTCCCTTTTCACTGTTTGTCACTCAGCATTCTCTTCGGTGCTCTGAAGTTACCTCCCCACACTCGTCAGCCTCTGAGCAGGAACACTGATGGTGCTGTTCACGGAACTCCGTGTTGTGATGGAAACGTTCCATGATCTGCACGATCCAGTACAGTGGCTGCCAGTCCCACGTGCCGACTGAGCTCTTGAAGTGTGGCTGGTGTGACTGAGGAACTGGATTTAAATTTTTATTACTTTTACCTAATTTGATTAAACTGAAATAACAGGACTTCCCTGGTGGTCCAGTGGTTAAGAATCCGCCTTCCAATGCAGGGGATGTGGGTTCGATCCCTGGTCGGGGAACTAAGATCCCACAGGCCGCGGGGCAACTAAGCCCACACGCCACAACTACTGAGCCCGTGCGCCACAATGAGTGAGGCTGCATGCTGCAACTACTGAGCCCGTGCGCTCTGGAACCTGTGCACCACAACTACTGAGCCCACACGCTCTGGAGCCTGCACGCCACAACTAGAGAAAAGCCCGCATGCCGCAACTAAGACCCGACGCAGCCAAAAATAAAATAAAATAAAAAAATAAATATTTAAACTGAAATAGCCACCTATGGCAAGGGGCTGCCGTATTGGACAGAACAAATCAATACAGTAAAAAAAAAATAGAACAAAAAAACGGGTCCTTTCTGGATTTCACAGAGCCAAAAGCATTCTAAATCTACTGGTCTGGTATCAGCACTAGCTGCTCTCCATGGAGACACAAAGATGGGTCCCTCGGGGCCAGGGGCGGGGGCACCTAGAATCCGTGCCACGGACTCCCTTCACAGGACGCCGCACATCTTACTGGGAAAGCGCACATCCAGGCTAGGAGCAGGGTTCCAGGAACAAGGATGAGTTGTTCCAGTGACACACCCCTGTCAGTGTGGCAAGAACCTCACAACCAAAGCTAGAAATGCTCTTAAAACAATACCTTGGAACACAGCACAGCTGTGTGTGTTTTGCTCTCTGCTGTATCCCCGGCACTTGGGTAAGTGAATGAAGGAACGTTAAGGCAAGGCAGAAACAGGGTGAGGATGGCTGTGCAGGGCGGGGCAGAGGCATGCAGAGTGGATGCAAGCATCTCCATGCCCTTCACCTTGTTGATTTCTGGTATCCGCTAGAATCAGAGATCCCTACAGATCTCTGTGAGAAGCTCAGATGGTAAATGTCTGTAGGGACTAGCCTCCCACTCAAAACAGTACAGATTCTGCCGATAAACCTGGACACACTAGCCTGTGGTTGAGGGGACCTGAGCCTACAATGGAGTGAAAGGGCCAAAATACTGTGTCAGCATCTGCAGAGAGGTTCCTCTATCACTGAGTGACAAGCAAAAGACATTTACCATCTGAGCTTCTCACAGAGATCTATAGGGATCTCTGATTCTAGTGGATACCAGAAATCAACAAGGTGAAGGGCATGGAGATGCTTGCGTCCACTCTGCATGCCTCTGCCCCTGCTCTACACAGCCATCCTCACCCTGTTTCTGCCTTGCCTTAACATTCCTTCATTCACTTACCCAAGTGCTGGGGATACAGCACAGAGCAAAACACACAAAACCCCTGCCTACCTGGAGCTTACATTCTAGAGGGGAGGCAGATAATACACAAGTAAAATATAACAATACAGCGCGTGTAAGGTAGTGCTAGGTGTCCAGGAGGAAAAATAAAATAGGAAAGGAGAATGTAAAGCACTGAGGGTTTGGGAGATGGAGAACTGTACACTGGGTGGCCAGGGAGGACCTCAATGAGAGGTGACTTTTTTTTTTTTTTTTTGATTTATTTTCTTTTATTTATTTTTGGCTGAGTTGGGTCTTCGTTACTGCGCACGGGCTTTCCCCAGCTGCAGCGAGCGGGGGCTGCTCCTCGTTGTGGTGCGCGGGCTTCTCATTGCAGTGGCCTCTCCCGCTGCGGAGCACAGGCTCTATGCGCGAGGGCTTCATTAGTTGCGACACATGGGCTCTAGAGGGCAGGCTCAGTAGTTGTGGCGCACGGGCTTAGCCGCTCCATGGCATGTGGGATCTTCCCTGACCAGGGCACAAACCCGGTCCCCTGCATTGGCAGGTGGATTATCAACCACTGCGCCACCAGGGAAGCCCGAGAGGTGACTTTTAATTAGAGACATGGAATACATTTCTCTCAAACGCTATATATTTTTTTTAATGTAGAGCATTTCATCACAATTTCAAAATGATCCTAGTAATCTGGAACTTCACTACCCTTCCTTTCAAATGCAGAGGGAAAAAAATGACTTGTTTCTTTAATAAATAAACTGCAAGGAAAAACAGAGGGGGAGGGATTCTTAAAATATTTAAAAAACATATCAAGCAATGTATGGATTTTATTTATATCCCAATTTGGGAAAAAACTATAAAAAACAGTGTCTGAGACAACTGGGGAAATTGAACACTAACTGGATATTTGAGGAAATATTAAGGGAAAAAATCTGTTTAGGTGCGATAATAATGTGGTCCTTTTTCTTTTTTAAAAGAATGTTTGCATTTCAGAGATATGTATTTTTGTATGAAATGATGTGATGCCTGGGATTTGCTTTAAAATAACCCAGAGGGAGGGGGCTGAGAGCGGGGGGAGGAGAGCTAGAACAAGACGGACCGTGAGTGGGCGACCGCTGCAGCCGGCTGATGGGTACGTGGGGGACGGTTATACTTCCACTCTACTTTTGGATATGTTTGAACTTTTCCATAATAAAAAAGTTAAGCAACGGAAACATAACACCTGTCATCCAAAATGTTTACTTTACAAACTAATAACAGCCATTAAACAAAAGTGTTTGGAAGTTCAATCATAGATACATTCTGTGTTTTGGCTCTCAACATCTGCACTGGATTTTCTCCAAGAACGTGCCACAACGGTCAGTATCAACGGGAAAGCCCAACATCCAGGAAACAGTAAAGTCTCCACCCCCAGAGCTCATGCTCATGTCTCCCCTTGAGGAGGCTGTCGGCTCACAAACGTGGAGGAGGTGGAGGAGGAGAGAGCAGCCAAAAACAGCCCCAATGCAAATGGTCAGCAGCTACCAAAAAGCCTCCGCAGGTCCGGAAGGTTTTTAAGCTTCAAATCTTTTTGTAAGAGGGACATTAGGATGCAGGGTTGACAGTACAGAATGGCTTGTATTCTGGTGCGCCAAGGGCTGACAGCCCAAAAGACCCAGGAGGAATTTGTGTGGAATAATGAGTGTTCCGTAATAAAGAAGCTCAAATGAGAATAAAAATCAAACACCCAAAACCAAACAAAACCCAGACTCACAGATACAGAGAAAAGATCGGTGGTTGCCAGAGGGAAGAAGGGTTAGGAGGATTACAAAATGGGTGAAGGGTATCAAGAGGTACAAACTTCCAGGTAAAAAAATAAGTAAGTGGACTTCCCTGGTGGCGCAGCGGTTAAGAATCCGCCTGCCAACACAGGGGACACGGGTTCAATACCTGGTCTGGGAAGATCCCACATGCCACGGAGCCACTAAGCCCGTGTGCCACAACTACTGAGCCTGTGCTCTAGAGACCGCGAGGCACAACTACTGAAGCCTGCACGCTCTAAGGCCCGTGTGCCACAACTACTGAGCCTGCATGCTGCAACTACTGAAGCCTGCACAACTAGAACCCGTGCTCCGCAACTAGAGAAGCCACTTCAATGAGAAGCCCGCGCACCGCAACAAAGAGTAGCCCCTGCTCACCACAACTAGAGAAAGCCCATGCGCAGCAACAAAGACCCAATGCAGCCAAAAATAAATAAAATTTAAAAAATAAAATAAATAAAATAAGTAAGTCATGGGGATGTACTGTATAGCATGGAGAATACAGTCAATAACACTGTATTAACTTTGTAAGGTGACAGAGGGTAAATAAAGTTATTTTGGTGATTGTTTTGCAACATATACAAATGTGGAATCATTATGTTGTACACATGAAACTAATATTATATGTCAAATATACTTCAATTTTTAAAATTTATAACAATTTAAAAAGAAATCTGACACACGACAGAGCCCTATGGCCTGTCTTTGGGTGCCCCTCTAGGACAGCATTTTCCTATGGGGAGGAAAATTAGTCTGAACTTGGTCCTGATGACATAATTTCTGATTAAATGACTGAACTTAGGTTGCCCCATTCAACATGCTGTTTTTACATATTCATTCTTTGATGACAGACAACCTGTGAGTTAAATTTTCCAGGGCAATGTTGGTAATACTAAAACCACACATCTTGCCTTAGTTTTAAAAAATACTTCTTACAGAAAATTTGGAAAATAAAGAAAAAGGTAGAGGAGGGGGGAAAAAGCACCCACAATCTCATCTTTCAGGCACAACCAGTAACACGTTTTGTCTTTACTTTTAGTCTTTTCTCTTGAATGACTCCTTTGGTGCTCCCCATTTCTCTGTGTCTCTTCCTGGCACTTCTGTTTTTCAGATGTTGGGTATCTGAAATTTTTTGGTCTGGCCCTCTCATTTTTATATTCTTTTTCTCTCCAATCCTCCATCTGTCTTTTTGTTTCACTTTAAAGTGATTTCCTTAACTTTTTCTGCTAGCTCTTCTATTGATTTTTTTTCATTTCTATCATGATCTTCATTTCCATGAGCTCTTTGTTTATTCTCTGGATTTTAAAAAATGCTTGTTTTATGGCTGTGACATCTCTTCTCTTTCTGAAGATATTGATTTCTTTTTTCCTGGAAATTTTCTTCTCCCTCAATGATGCTTTACGTTTTTCCTTCTTTGTATTTACTTGATACTCATATTAGAACCTTCCCTTAAATATTTGGCGACCCTTATCTGCACACTCACCTAAGAGGGAAACACTAAAAAACTGGTTGAAAGCTCTGTGACTTCGAGGTCTGGCTGACAGTTCTCTACAGGGACTCTGCTGGGTCATTTCACTGAAGATTCCCCCATCCCTCTCAATATCAGTATATTCTAGTCTCTTCTCCCAACCTGTTTAGATTTTTCTATAAGGCTCTTCTAATGCTTGCAGGGAAGGTATAAGGCTGAGAGCCAAGCAGAGGAAGACGACTAAGAATCTCAACTTTCAGTAACCTTTTGCTTTAGATTTTAGGATCTTAGCCCCCACCCTCAACTGTGCCTTGCGTCTCTCGGTCCAGAGACCCTCTATTTTTTTTATCACCCTCCAGCTCTGCCCGAGTGGCGAAGCGATAGTGGCCCCTGTGTGAGGAGGGAGGACAGAATCGGAAGCTCTAACTGCTTCTGAAACAGACCCCTGACTAATCCTTCTCTTTCGCTCCATCTTTCCCTCAGTCCCGAGGTACTTGGTGCTGCCAATTCTTGACCATTTTGAAGGAGTCCCCGGTGTAAACCAGGTGGCTTCTTAGTCCTTCCCCACCGTCAGCCTAGGCGGCTTTGAGTCACCTGAGTCCCTATCACCTCTCAATTTGCTTTTAGTTCCTAACTGTACTGCTATTGTTTCCCTTCCTGCTGCTCTTTGTCTTTACGGAAGCATACCTTTAAAAAAAAATCATTCTAGTGTCATTTTGGTTTCATGAAAAAGAGGAAGTTTCAATATGTATCCAGTCTGCCCTAACTCAGAATCTCAGAGTTTTAATTTTTATACTTTTCTAATTTTTAAAAACATTTGAGCTCATCATGTACATTTCTACATCCTGATTCTTCACATTTTCAAGAAATCAGGCCCTCAGTCTATAACCACTTTTGTTTAGGAAGGAGGACTTTTCTCCCCCAGATCAATCTTCCCGAAAATCTCCTTTTTGGTTTTTGAAAGGCACCAGAAGCGGGCAACCTAAAGCACTGACTAGTCACTTGACTCATTAGCTCCGCCTTGTGGCCTCTGAGGAGAAAAGGTGGGCAGGCTGAAGAAACCATCCGGCAATTAAATAACCAGCATTTGAAAACAGCAATCCTGGAACACTGCTCAAAGTATTTATCTCCAACTCAAACTGTCCTCAAACCCAAACTTCTGCATCCACATCTTACACCTCTAATCACGATCAGCAATGACTTCCATATTATTAAATCCGATGGCCACCGTTTATCACGCTCTTTCTAAAAACATTTCTCTTGGTTTCCCTAAGGTCATCCTCTACTCTTTTTCTCCTACTACACTGACCATTCCTTCTCAGGCTCCTTTCCTACTTGTTCCACCCCCTAATTAGGTGCTAGACCACTAAATATTGCCAATGCCTCAGGAAGCAGTCCTGAACTATTTACCTCGATCTCATCTCACCAGATAATCTCCCCGACTCTTGTAGATTTAAATGCCATCTACACAGAAATGACTCCCAAATTTCTATTCCCACTCTAAACTCATAACCAGCTGCCATGACATCACTACTTTAATGACTAACAGGCATTTTCTTAACTGAATATGGCCAATACAACCTGATTCCCAACTCCCCAATCTGTTCCACCCCAAACTTCCCCATCTCACTAAACAGGACCACTATCAACACAGCTGCTGAAGCCAAATACCCAGGAGTCATCCTCAGTTCCTCCATTTCTCACTTCACATTAATACAGCAGCAAGTCTAGTTGGCCCTTCATACAAAATATACCCCAAATCCACCCACTTCTCCAAGCTCCACCACCTCAGTTATCTGCCACCTGGCTCCTCGCAACAGTCTCCTAATGGTCTCCGGACCTCCTCTTCCCCCCAACCCCCCGCCCAACAACCCATTCTCCATACTGCAGCACTAGCTGTCTTCTTAAAGTAAAAACTGTATCCTGTCATTTCCCCGCAGGAAACTAACTGGCTTCTCTTTTATTCCTAAGAACAAAATCCAGATGCTTACCAACCATGGCCTTTAAGATAATACCGTATGTCCTGGCCTTTACTTATCTCTTTGACCTCCCCACCTGCCACCTGCTCCCTTGCTCAACTGGCCCCACTCACACTGGCCTTTACCTTATGACCCACTCTTCTGACTCTCACCTCACTAGTCATCACCAAGACCTCTGAGATAAGCATGCTCTTTGACTTGCAGATAAAACTCTCTTAAAAATAACAAGATACATAATAACAATGAGCAGAGTTCCCTATGCTTTGAAAAAGAATAGATACAGGTATATGTATAACTGAATCACTTTGCTGTACACCTGAAACTATCACAACACAGTTAATCAACTATACTCCAATATAAAATCAAAAGTTAAAAAAAAAGATACATGACATACAATAGATATATATCTGTAAATGTTCTAAAGGTACCACACTGCCAACTACCTTCTATGAATGAGGCAGTGTGGGATATGAAGTATAGGGCCCGGCCCTAACCTTCTTAAATAAAAATTCTCCAACTCTTGGCCTGGTCATAGTGATGCCACTACTCAAAAGGCACTGCCAGAACTTTGCTAAAGACTCTAACGTGTTCTCTCTTAGCCCATTACTATCATAATTACATTTTACACACATATTGTGTATAGGATGTGAGCCCATAGAAGGGCTCACCTGCAGATGTCTACAGTGTGTTTAACTTGAGTCCTGAGCCTGAGGGTAACTTTGGTACCCCTCTCTCTCAAGCACTGTTCACTCCGTAGCAACCTTGGAATACACATCTTCAACCATCTTTCCTGTACAAGCTGTCCTCATTGTTCACTGAACATTATTTCATCTGTTCCACATGGCCTGATAACGACCCTCCTTTTTCTGTGCTTTCTCTCTGCCTCCAAAGGGAACAGAATGTACCCGGCCACAATTATACTTAGAGAGAGATAATTTGAGCCTCAGCTTTGAACAGCAGGAACTGATCCAGTTTCTCTCGCCAACAGTAAAGACACAAATATAAGGTGGCTGCTCATTAGAATTGGGGCCATGGAACAGAGAAAAGATTTATCCATGGGGCTCTGGTTCTTCATCTATAAAATGAGCAAGTTAGACAAGATGAACCTTGTCTATAATTATAGTAGTACCCAGAAGCTATGCTCTCCAACTAGTCTAAGTGCAGGCTGGGGCAGTTTCTAACGTGGACATTAATGCATTTGATCCTTACCACTTTTGTTCTAAACTTTTACAATGATATGCTTTGCGTTGGTTCTCTGTCCATTCCTTTTGCTGGGTAATTAACCTGTCACGGCCTTCAGCTTAGGGCGATTTTCTTGTATTATTTCTTTCATAATTTCCTTCCCTCAGTTTTCTCTGTTCTCTCAATCAGGAACTCCTATCAGTTGGATGCTGAACTTCTGAGATTAACCCTCCACGTCTCTTATCATTCTTTCACATTTTCAGTATTTTTACATTTTTGTTCTACTTTCCAACTACTTTTATTTATTTTTTATTTTTTATACAGCAGGTTCTTATTAGTTATTTATTTTATACATAGTAGTGTATATATGTCAATCCTGATCTCCCAGTTCATCACACCACCACCACCACCCGCCCCCGCTTTCCCCCCATGGTGTCCATACAATTTTTTTTTATATAAATTTATTTATTTTATTTATTTTTGGCTGCTGTGGGTCTTCGTTGCTACGCATGTGCTTTCTCTAGTTGCAGTGAGCAGGGGCTATTCTTCGTTGCAGTGCGCAGGCTTCTCATTGAGGTGGCTTCTCTTGTTGTGGAGCACAGGCTATAGGCGCGTGGGCTTCAGCAGTTGTGGCACACGGGCTCAGTAGTTGTGGCTCACAGGCTCTAGAGCGCAGGTTCAGTAGTTGTGGTGCACGGGCTTAGCGGCTCCACAGCATGTGGAATCTTCCCAGACCAGGGCTCAAACCCGTGTCCCCTGCATTGGCAGGCGGATTCTTAACCAGTGCACCACCAGGGAAGCCTGGTGTCCATATGTTTGTTCTCTACATCTGTGTCTCTATCTCTGCCTTGCAAACCAGTTCATCTGTACTATTTTCCTAGATTCCACATATATGCATTAATATACAATATTTGTTTGTCTCTTTCTGACTTACTTCACTCTGTATGACAGCCTCTAGGTCCATCCACATATCTACAAATGACCCAATGTCTGAGTAATATTCCATTGTATATATGTACCGCATCTTCTTTATCCATTCGTCTGTCGATGGGCATTAAGGTTGCTTCCAGGACCTAGCTATTGTAAATAGTGCTGCAGTGAGCACTGGGATGCATGTGTTTTTTTGAATTATGGTTTTTCTCTGGGTATATGCCCAGTAGTGTGATTGCTGCATCATATGGTAATTCTATTTTTAGTTTTTTAAGGAACCTCCATACTGTTCTCCATAGTGGCTGTATCAATTTACATTCCCACCAACAGTTCAAGAGGGTTCCCTTTTCTCCACACCCTCTCCAGCATTTACTGTTTGTATGTTTTCTGATGATGCCCATTCTAACCAGTGTGAGGTGATACCTCATTGTGGTTTTGACTTGCATTTCTCTAATAATTAGTGGTGTTGAGCAGCTTTTCTTGTGCCTCTTGGCCATCTGTGTGTCTTCTTTGCTGAAAGGCTATTTAGGTCTTCTGTCCATTTTTGGATTGCATTGTTTTTTTGATTCTGAGCAGCATGAGCTGTTTATATATTGTGGAGATAAATCCTTTGTCCACTGATTCATTTGCAAATATTTTCTCCCATTATGAGGGTTGTCTTTTCATCTTGTTTATAGTTTCCTTTGCTGTGCAAAAGCTTTTAAGTTTCATTAGGTCCCATTTGTTTATTTTTGTTTTTATTTCCATTACTCTAAGAGGTGGGTCAAAAAAGATCTTGCTGTGATTTATGTCAAAGAGTGTTCTTCCTATGTTTTCCTCTAAGAATTTTATAGTGTCCAGTCTTACATTTAGGTAAGACTTTAATCCATTTTGAGTTTACTTTTGTGTATGGTGTTCGGGAGTGTTCTAATTTCATTCTTTTACATATAGCTGTCCAGTTTTCCCAGCACCACTTATTGAAGAGACTATCTTTTCTCTATTTTATATCCTTGCCTTCTTTGTCATAGATTAGGTGACCACAGCTGCGTGGGTTTATCTCTGGGCCTTTTATCCTGTTCCATTGATTTATATTTCTGTTTTTGTGCTAGTACCATACTGTCTTGATTACTATAGCTTTGTAGTATAGTCTGAAGTCAGGGAGTCTGATTCCTCCAGCTCCATTTTTTTCCCTCAGGATTGGCTATTTGGGGTCTTTTGTGTCTCCATACAAATTTTAAGATTTTTTGTTCTAGTTCTGTAAAAAATGCCATTGGTAATTTGATAGGGATGGCACTGAATCTGTAGATTGCTTTGGGTAGTATAGTCATTTTCACGATATTGATTCTTCCAATCCAAGAACATGGTGTATCTCTCCATCTATTTGTGTCATCTTTGATTTCTTTCATCAGTGTCTTATAGTTTTCTGAGTACAGGTCTTTTACCTCCTTAGGTAGGTTTATTCCTAGGTATTTTATTCTCTTTGGTGCAGTGGTGAATGGGATCATTTCCTTAATTTCTCTTTCAGATTTTTCACCATTGGTGTATAGGAATGCAAGAGATTTCTGTGCATTAATTTTGTGTCCTGCAACTTTACCAAATTCATTGATTAGCTATAGTAGTTTTCTGGTGGCATCTTTAGGATTATCTATGTATAAAATCATGTCATCTGCAAACAGTGACAGTTTTACTTCTTCTTTTCTAATTTGGATTCCTTTTATTTCTTTTTCTTCTCTGATTGCTGTGGCTAGGACTTCCAAAACGATGGTGAATAAAAGTGGAGAGGGTGGACATCCTTGCCTCGTTCCTGATCTTAGAGGAAATGCTTTCAGTTTTCACCCCTGAGAATGATGTTTACTGTGGGTTTGTCATATATGGCCTTTATTATGTTGAGGTAGGTTCCCTTTATGCCCAGCCTCTGGATAGGTTTTATCATAAATGGGTATTGAATTTTGTCAAAAGCTTTTTCTGCATCTATTGAGATGATCATATGGTTTTTCTTCTTCAATTTGTTAATATGGCATATCACATTGATTGATTTGCGTATATTGAAGAATCCTTGCATCCCTGGGATAAATCCCACTTGATCATGGTGTATGATCCTTTTAATGTGTTGTTGGATTCTGTTTGCTAGTATTTTGTCAAGGATTTTTGCATCTATATTCATCAGTGATATTGGTCTGTAATTTTCTTTTTTTGCAGTATTTTTGTCTGGTTTTGGTATCAGGGTGATGGTGGCCTCGTAGAATGAGTTTGGGAGTGTTCCTTCCTCTGCAATTTTTTGGAAGAGTTTGAGAAGGATGGGTGTTAACTCTTCTCTAAATGTTTGATAGAATTCACCTGTGAAGCCATCTGGTCCTGGCCTTTTGTTTGTTGGAAGATTTTTAACCACAGTTTCAATTTCATTGCTTGTGATTGGTCTGTTCATATCTTCTATTTCTTCCTGGTTCAGTCTTGGAAGGCTATACCTTTCTAAGAATTTGTCCATTTCTTCCAGGCTGTCCATTTTACTGGCATAGAGTTGTTTGTAGTAGTCTCTTATGATGCTTTGTATTTCTGCAGTGTCTGTTGTAACTTCTCCTTTTTCATTTCTAATTTTATTGATTTGAGTCCTCTCCCTCTTTTTCTTGAAGAGTCTGGCTAAAAGGTTTATCAATTTTGTTTATCTTCTCAAAGAACCAGCTTTTAATTTTATTCATCTTTGCTACTGTTTTCTTTGTTTCTATTTCATTTATTTCTGCTCTGATCTTTATGATTTCTTTCCTTCTACTAACTTTGGGATTTGTTTGTTCTTCTTTGTCTAGTTCCTTTAGGTGTAAGGTTAGATTGTTTGAGATTTTTCTTGCTTTTTGAGGTAGGACTGTATTGCTATAAACTTCCCTCTTAGAACTGCTTTTGCTGCATCCCATAGGCTTTGGATCGTCGTGTTTTCATTGTCATTTGTCTCTAGGTATTTTTTGATTTCCTCTTTGATTTCTTCAGTGATCTCTTGGTTATTCAGTAACATATTGTTTATCCTCCATGTGTTTGTGTTTTTTACATTTTTTTCCCTGTAATTTATTTCTGATCTCACAGTGTTGTGGTCAGAAACGATGCTTGATATGATTTCAGTTTTCTTAAATTTACTGAGTTTTGATTTGTGACCCAAGATGTGATCTATCCTGGTGAATGTTCTGTGTGCACTTGAGAAGAAAGTGTAATCTGCTGTTTTTGGATGGAATGTCCTATAAATATCAATTAAATCTATCTGGTTTATTGTGTCATTTAAACCTTGTGTTTCCTTATTAATTTTCTGTTGGATAATCTGTACATTGGTGTAAGTGAGGTGTTAAAGTCCCCCACTATTATTGTGTTACTGTCAATTTCCTCTTTTATAGCTGTTAGCAGTTGCCGTATGTATTGAGGTGCTCCTATGTTGGGTGCATAAATATTTACAATTGTTATATCTTCTTCTTGGATTGATCCCTTGATCATTATGTAGTGTCCTTCAGTGTCTCTTGTAATAGTTTTATTTTAAAGTCTATTTTGTCTGATATGAGAATTGCTACTCCAGCTTTCTTTTGACTTCCATTTGCATGGAATATCTTTTTCCATCCACTCACTTTCAGTCTGTATGTGTCCCTAGGTCTGAAGTGGGTCTCTTGTAGACAGCATATATGTGGGTCTTGTTTTTGTATCCATTCAGCAAGCCTGTGTCTTTTGGTTGGAGCATTTAATCCATTCACGTTTAAGGTAATTATCGATATGTATGTTCCTATGACCATTTTCTAAATTGTTTTGGGTTTGTTTTTGTAGGTCCTTTTCTTGTGTTTCCCACTTAGAGAAGTTCCTTTAGCATCTGTTGTAGAGCTGGTTTGGTGGTGCTGAATTCTCTTAGCTTTTGCTTGCCTGTAAAGCCTTTGATTTCTCTGTCAAATCTGAATGAGATCCTTGCCAGGTAGAGTATTCTTGGTTGTAGGTTCTTCCCTTTCATCACTCTAAATACACTGTGCCACTCCCTTCTGGTTTGTAGAGTTTCTGCTGAGAAATCAGCTGTTAACCTTATGGGAGTTCTCTTGTATGTTATTTGTTGTTT
The DNA here is from genome assembly GCF_965194825.1 of Balaenoptera physalus. Classification (NCBI taxonomy): domain Eukaryota; kingdom Metazoa; phylum Chordata; class Mammalia; order Artiodactyla; family Balaenopteridae; genus Balaenoptera; species Balaenoptera physalus. Next base: position 21,082,742 of record NC_138886.1, read on the forward strand.
TTCCCTTGTTGCTTTTAATAATTTTTGTCTTTAATTTTTGTCCATTTGATTACTATGTGTCTTGGCATGTTTCTCTCTGGGTTTATCCTGCCTGGGACTCTCTGTGTTTCCTGGACTTGGGCGGCTATTTCCTTTCCCATGTTAGGGAAGTTTTCGACTATAATCTTTTCAAATATTTTCTCGGGTTCTTTCTCTCTCTCTTCTCCCTTCTGGGACCCCTATAATGCGAATGTGGAGTGTTTAATGTTGTCCCAGAGGTCTCCTAGGCTGTCTTCATTTCTTTTCATTCTTTTTTCTTTATTCTGTTCCACAGCAGTGAACTCCACCATTCTGTCTTCCAGGTCACTTATCCGTTCTTCTGCCTCAGTTACTCTGCTATTGATCCCTTCTAGTGTATGTTTCACTCCAGTTATTCTATTGTTCATCTCTGTTTGTTTGTTCTTTAATTCTTCTAGGTCTTTGTTAAACATTTCTTGCATCTTCTCCATCTTTGCCTCCATTCTGTTTCTGAGGTCCTGGATCATCTTCACTCTCATTATTCTAAATTCTTTTTCTGGAAGGTTGCCTATCTCCACTTCATTTGTTGTTTTGGGGTTTTATCTTGTTCCTTCATCTGGTATATAGTCCTCTGCCTTTTCATTTTATCTATTTTTCTGTGAATGTGGTTTTCATTCCACAGGCTACAGGACTGTAGTTCTTCTTCTTGCTTCTGCTGTCTGCCCTCTCTCCAACTACTTTTAAAATTTGTTTTACTTTCCAAGATTTCCTCAACCTCATCTTCCAACTTTACTTTTCAATTTTATTTCAGCAATCATATTTTAACCTCCAAGAGCTCTAATTATCCAATTGTTCTTTTTCCACAACATACTGTTCTTAATCAGCAGATGCTATATCTCAAACTCTCAGAGAACACTAATAAGAATCTCTTCCAAACTTTTTTTCTTTCATTTAATTCACATACTTGGTTCACCATGTGTTCTTTTTACATGTCCATGAGGTCAGTCCACATGTCTGATCCTGCCCACCCAGGAAGAAGGAAATCTGTACCACATGCAAATAGGCAAGAATCAATTACTTTTTGATTAATGACTACAACAAAGGAAGTACCTAAGTGCACAAGAAGTGAGTCAGCTTACCTTCATGGAGTCAGAGTATAAAATATATTCCCTGAGCACAGGTAGAAAGTCTTCTGTCATATCCTCCGTCAGCTCTTCCAAGGCTGTAGAGCAGTTGCCAATGCAGGCTGACACACCCTCCAGGGGCTCAGCCAGCTCCCCCTCTAATGCACTCCACGTGGAGTACACAGGCCCATATTCTCTCAGCTCTACAAGGTACTCTAAAGGGGGAAGAGAAACCAATTAAGATCTGGCTGGGTAGCAATCACTGGTATTACTGACTCAATAACCAATGCAGCCAAGAGCTCTCTGAGTATGCTTTCTTTTCAACACAACACTGTTTATAACCAACTTTTTTAATCTCCAAAAGCTGCTATTACAGCCAACACTATAACATCAATCAACTCTACTCCATAATAGGAATGTCATGCCTCTGGATAATGGGGACCACAATGCCTTTGCAGGAAAGTGGTGGGAGCTACATCCACCAAATATCTTCCTAGAAACCTACTCACCTACCCCTACAGTGAAGCCATATTTTAACAGGCAATGGAGGCAGAGTTTCATATAGGTTTAGGGGGGTGTTTTTAAAAATTAAAATAAAATCAGTCACAATGGAAAAATAATGGAATTTTAGGGAACACTTGATACAAGAAATGTGGTCTTACATAAGCAGACTCACTCTCTCACTCAGGGGTCACCCCAACACCTTGGTCCCATCAGAATTTACCCCACATGATCTTTAGGTGTAGATGGTACCTAAAGCCATTTCCAAAACCTGCAGGCCCTACAGGATACCAGCAGCAGGTAAAGGAGAATTAAAGCATAGGGAACAAGGAAAAATGTTGTTTGATTTCCCCCACAAAAAAACCTGGACAAATGATAATTTGTCACCAGGATTCTTGCCATTACAACAAAATGTTGTTGCCATTTTTTAGTAACCAATGAATGGCAACTACCGGAGAATCCTTCTCTATGTGTTTCACATCACATGCCAGCATGATCATTAACACTGTTCAGGTCTATTTGGCCTACACACATGTAAGAAAACAAAGGGCCCCAACATTCTGGGAAACAAAAAAGCAAGTGGCCATGAGAGGGGTGGGGAGGAAGTGGTGGCAACAACCAGGAAGGTTAAAGAAAGGCCTCATAACTCCCTGGGTCAGGAAGAGTGGGTTTGAAATGAAGCAAGGGTAGGCAGGTGAGTCAATTTCAAGCCTGAAGGCTCATTAGGATCGTAACTTTGGCAAACACTGCTCTCATTTTGAACCATCTTTCTGCCAGAAAAGATACTTAAGTTTATTTTTTAAATGATCATTGCTATGGATGAAGGGAAGTTGAGCGAGAAAAAGGTGGAAAAGCCTAGAGGCTGAGTGGTTGTTTGCTATGGGGAAAGCAAACACAAGGATGAAATGCAGGGCAAGGGACGGGGTGCAAAATTTTACTCTGGTCACAACTACCTCCCCCGCTCCGTGTATTTATTTGTTAGTTTTATAAGCAAAATGTGGCCTGGTTCTGCTGCTCCAGCATTTCTGCATTTTGATTCTGCTTGGCACAATGAATGCCATTTCTGCAAACGTGGTCCCTGGGCCTGATCAAGAACTCGACAGAGAGCTCACCTATTTCTTCCTTGATGATCCGCTGGGCTATTCGATCAATGGTTCCCAGCTTGAGCGCAAATGTGTCTAAGTACTCGCCTATGGCTGCAAACTCGAGAGGCCGACTCCTCAGCTTGTAGCCGCCAGTGACATGCTTGACCGACTCACCCACTCGAGTCAGCAACGCCATCCCTTGCTTCTTATGGGCATTCAGGTCCTAAGGATGACATGTGAACAAACAAACTCAAAGGGCTCAACTGCTCACGTGGCCAGGACTCAGTAAGCCAACTCCTTTAGGCAGTTTCCTTTTGGAAATGGAAGACTCAGAAAATAAGGAGGTGAGTTAGGTTAAGGCGCTCACCACACACACACACACACACACACACACACACACACACACACGTCTCCTCTCCTTGCCATCACAGCCATCACAGCCACCACGCTCACACTCCTGCACCTTTACGCCCAGGTCTCTTTATACAGAGCTGGACTCCTACCTTTCCAATCAGGTTCACTCACCCAGCACACCTTCCTTTAAACACAACTGTTTAAATACAAGTTTTTTAAAAAGTGTCCCTTTCTCCTATACAAAATATCCTAAATTGTCTTTAGGAGCAAAATTCAAGAGCTGAGATTCATTCCATTCATTTATTTATATCCTAACCAAAGCCATATAAGGGAAGTAGAGGGTGGGAAGCAGGAGACAGTGACAGGAAAGGCAGTGCTACAAAACCCAGGCCAAGGATAGATGCTGCAAATGACAAAACATTTTACCCTGGATTTCTTGGTTGAGGCATAAATGGGAAATACGTTCAGCTGCATAATCCACTGAACTGAAACCTGAAAAGCATATTAGTCTGCCAGGTAAAATAAATGTCTTCCTATCATTAAACTCTAAGGGGAATCTGCAGTATCTTCCCGTTGTTCTATGTCACTTACTTTAATGGTGCCTTCAAAAGTGGTTTTACAGAAGATGCAGGTGTCTGTTCCTTATGTCTACCCTCGATACTAACAGAATGATAATTCCCAGTCCTAGAGGGGCAGGTCTACAGGGAGAGAAGTGAACACGGCACAAGGCCACTGCTTTCTGGTGACCTCGCCTCATGTAGGGATACAGCAGAGGCTAACACAGCTGTCTGACAGCCCCTTCCCACATGACACACCATCCCAGGCTCAGGTCTCCAAAAGTGCCTCAAATGTAGATCCCTCCTGATTTCATGTCCTTCTCCTCCATGCAGTCAAGGCCTTCACTTCTGCTCTTGATTCTGCCCTCTCCTGTCCACACTTCCCCCACCAGCCAAGGCCCTTGCCCTCTCAAGCATCCCTTCTCTCCTGTCTCTAATTTCAACTTCTAATCCTTCAGCATGTGAAATATATGCAAAGCTCACCGATCTTAAAAATGGCAGCAACCTCCTCTAAGCTCCCTCCTCCATCTCTGTCCTTCCTTTCTGTGCCACCTGCCTGACACAAAGTTCTAAAGATCCCATCTCGGGGAATTCCCTGGCGGTCCAGTGGTTAGGACGCTGTGATTCCACTGCAGGGGGTGAGGGTTTGATCCCTGGTTGGGGAGCTAAGATCCTGCATGCCACAGACAAAGAAAAAAATTTTAAATCAAATAATGATCTTATCTCCCCTTCTAACTTCATACACTCTAGATAAAAGCATCCCCATAGGCACCAGGCTTTCACAAGACCGTAACTGAAGCCCTGGAGTTCTAGGAATTGCTCCATAGACAATGTTTTTTTGGACCAGGGTTCGATCCAAATGGACTCACTGGACTGCATAAACTCTACTTCAAGTAGCACTTTACAAAGAACCCCCAGTTAACCAAGTTCATTAAGGTGTTGAGTACAGTTATTTAGTTGTACCTATCTGACTGCTGCACCCATTCTGCCAACGATGAAAACATTGATTTGAACACAGCTGATACTAAGCACCCTCCACCTCCCCCAGCATCCATGGCTTCTTCTTAAGGACCCTTCTAATTTGTGGTAATATCATGTCATCACAAGGAAGAGGAAAGCTTCTGCATTCACGATGGCAGAGCATGTCAGTGGCTTATCTAAGGACAGGACCAAGTTATTCAAAGCATTTTAAAAGAAAAGATGGGGATATGGGGTGGGTGAGATGGGGAGTTATTGTTTAGTGGGTCCAAAGTTTCAGTTTTGCAGGATGAAAAAGTTCTGGAGATTAGATGTACGACAGGGTGAATATACTTAACATTTCCCAACTGTACACTGTAAAGTGGTTAAGATGGTAAATTTTATGTCATGTGTATTTTCCCACAATTAAAAAGAAAAAAAAGAAAAGATGAGGTTATTTAGTGCATTTGCTTCAGCAAATAAAACTGAACTAAGGCAGGAAGCTGTTCTTTTTAAACAAGCCAACTCCCCCGTACTCACTCACCTCAAGTTAGATTTTGATTAAGACTTTGAAGGGCTTTTAAAAAAAAAATCAGTTAACTCTGATGATGGAAATCAGGATACTGTTTAACCTGGGGAGGAGGGGGGTGGTAGTGATTGGGAGCAGAGATGAGAGAGGCTTCCAGGGTGCTGGGGATTTTCTGTCTTGATTGGGTACTGATTATAAAGGTATGTTCATTTTGTGATCATTTATTGAGCTGTGATTTGTATACTTTTCTGTATGTATGTTATACTTCAGTAACAAAATTGAGCAAATTAAAAATAAAATCAGTTCATATTGCCTGGTCCACAGATGAACACCACATATACAAAAAAAAAAAAAAAACCACCTTTCGTACTTATTCTTTACACAAATTCCTAATGACCGGGGGTCCAAGCTTTCTCCTCCTTTGTCTCTTTATTCAATAAAAATGATGAAACTTGAGGGCCTGTCTGGACAACGGACCACTAATCTGGGTGAAACAGTGAGCTGCACTTTTGGAGAACAGAGTGGATTTTACTTTGTGTAGTCACTGGAAGAACTACGTCCGAGGAGCAGTTCACCAGGAAATACTTATTTTTAAAAAGAACACAAGTTTGACCTGTGTGGGAAAGGCTTCCAGGAAAAAAAGAAGAGGAACAGGAATGTCATCAAGGAGGCTAAGTGCCAACTGAGGTCTAGGAAAAAGTAAAAAAAAAAAAAAAAAAAAAACCACAACACTGGAGGACTTTGCCAGGTGGCTCTTATGTCCGGAGAATGGCATCCCCTCCAACGTCTTTACGGCAACTGATGTTGTCTGTAAATATTTCTCCATTTTGCCATTTTGAAAAAGAAAACTGGAAAGTACCTGGGCCTTGATACCCTTGCCAACATGGAATGAATCACCTATGGCCTGAATGTGAGAATAGGATACATGAAAATAAACAGATGGGGCTGGAGGGAAGCTGGCACAAGAGTCTGAACACGAGCTCCCATATCTGCAGACAATCAGAGTCGAGCACCTCAGGTTGCCGGCCAGTTCTGCCAACACGGAAGTTCAGAGAAAAGTCAGGGGCGCCAACTTGAGTTTGAATACATAGAATCTGGCAGCTGTGTAGGCCCCAACTATTTCCCTGGCAAGTGCTTGGAAAATGCCCACCGGCTAGGAACTTGGCTGCGGGCAAGTAATGCTGAACTACTCTTGGTCAGGCAGTCCGTGGAAACTGTGGCCTCAGGAGCCACACTGACCCTATTTCACATCCTAGGGATACCAGCTGAACTAGTACACACGCCCTGAACTTTAGTTTCCTTGTCTGTGAAATGAGGCTATGAGCAAATACTCACAGGGTTCCTGTGGAAAATGTGCTTACCAAACACTCGATAAACATTCTTTCCCTTCCGTGCCCACCGTTGGTCAGAATGGCCTCACCCAGTAATATCACCGGTAAGTGTGTAGGGAAACACTTATCTCTGCTTTTTGGTAAGTGAAACTATTCTAACTTCCTTGACTGTTGCAGGGGGATATTTCTCCTAAATTCTAACACGGAAACCGTGCCAGGGCAGATGAGCACCAGAAACAAAAAAAAAAAGAAACAAACCCAGAGCAATTCTATGACACCCACTACAGGGGTGGCTTGTGAGAGATCAAAACAGCTTTTAAGAAAGAGCCCAAAGAATGCTAATCTGGGAGAGGAGTATGAAAAATTCTGCCTTACCTTAGCAGTAAGGAAAACATTAAAGTGTTCATTGAAAGAAAGCACAGGATGATCCGCAATTCTTTTCAGGAATTTATCCAAAGCTTTTCTTCTGGTCTCCACAAACTCTTCTGAAAAACGATCCACAACACCTTTCACCACAAACTTCTCAGGAAGTGGCTACGATGACATGAACAAAAATATTCAGAGTAATTGATAAGAAAGTGCAAAGAAAAACCAGGCTAGCAAATCAGTCCTAGGACCCATCTGTCAAGAACAGTCTTTCTTCATCGGTCAGATCTTTATGTAGTCATCAGTATAAATATTTCTGAAAAAATACCAATGGAGTAAATCACAACTACCCTGTCAATTTTATAATACAAGAAATGAAACAGCAGAGCATGGCCCCTGGAACACAGAAAACAGTCGGTTAACATCTACCGGTAAATCCGATAGTATAGTTATCTTTACATTGCTTGATGCACAGGTGATATAATGGGAAAGTTAAGGCAAGATAAGAAAGAAAGGAAAGGAGTCAGACAACATCAGCCACACAAAAATTTATTCAAATATCTTAAGATCCTACTCCCAGTTCAAGGGGTAAAAGAATTTGGTGAATGAAAAATTAAGTACATTAGGGAAACCCATGTATCTAAAAAAATACCTTTTCTAAGGCAATTTTTTTGTTTAGGTTTATGCTTAAAGGTTCTTAATAAAATAACTTCCTTTACTCCTCACTCAAATAAATCTCTCCATCGTATTTACTCTGAGCCAATATTGTCGGCAATTTAAAACTACCCGGCTTCCAAGGGATCTTTGAGCTTTAACCTATTTCCGTAGCAGCTTGATTAAAAGGCCTTCCTCGTTACTGCCACCACAGGGAAAGAGAGTATCTGCTAATGCACAATTTGAAAATGTTTTGGTTATGAAATATTAAAAGAAAATTTATATTTAAAAAAGGGCAAATGACCCAGTAGACATTTCTCCAAAGAAGATGTACAAATGGCCAAAATGCACATGAAAAGATGCTCGACATCATTAGTCATTAGGGAAATACAAATCAAAACCACAGTGAGATAATCATTAGAGAAACGCAAATCAAAACTACAATGAGGTATCACCTCACACCAGTCAGAATGGCCATCATCAAAAAATCTACAAACCATAAATGCTGGAGAGGGTGTGGAGAAAAGGGAACCTTCTTGCACTGTTGGTGGGAATGTAAATTGATACAGCCACTATGGAGAACAGTATGGAAGTTTCTTAAAAAACTAAAAATAGAACTACCATACGACCCAGCAATCCCACTACTGTGCATATATCCTGAGAAAACCATAATTAAAAGAGACATGTACCACAATGTTCACTGCAGCTCTATTTACAGTAGCCAGGACGTGGAAGCAACCTAAGTGTCCATAGACAGATGAAGGGATAAAGAAGATGTGGCACATATATACAATGGAATACTACTCAGCCATAAAAAGAAACGAAATTGAGTTATTTGTAGTGAGGTGGATGGACCTAGAGTCTGTCATACAGAGTGAAGTAAGTCAGAAAGAGAAAAACAAATACTGTATGCTGACACATATATATGGAATCTAAAAAAAAAAAAAAGGTTCTGAAGAACCTAGGGGCAGGACAGGAATAAAGATGCAGACGTAGAGAATGGACTTGAGGACACGGGGAGGGGGAAGGGTAAGCTGGGACGAAGTGAGAGAGTGGCATGGACATATATACACTACCAAATGTAAAATAGATAGCTAGTGGGAAGCAGCCACATAGCACAGGGAGATCAGCTCGGTGCTTTGTGACCACCTAGAGGGGTGGGATAGGGAGGGTGGGAGGGAGACGCAAGAGGGAGGAGATATGGGGATATATGTATATGTATAGCTGATTTACTTTATTATAAAGCAGAAACTAACACACCACTGTAAAGCAATTATACTCCAATAAAGATGTTAAAAAAAAAAAAAAACCACAGTGAGATACCACTTCACACCCACTAGGATGACCATAATAGAGACAGAGAAAGACAGGAAAGGAAAGAACAAGTGTTGATGAGGAGATGGAAAAACTGGAACAAGCATTTAAGTCTGCAACCTCCTTAAACTCTGTAATATGTCAATACAGAGATTTTTTTTTTCTTGTAAGTTATAGACCCCCAAGCGCGCGCGCACACACACACACACACACACACACACACACAAATGTTGAAATAAGATACAGGAATAAGGACTTACGCAATGTGGAATCCTAAGCACTTGGAGTGAGAAAGCCAAGAAGCAACCCAATTTATAACACAAAAGCTTTCAAATATTTAGGAACTGGCAACACCAGCACTGCTGGAAAGGAAGCACTTGGGTATGAGAGAATTCAACAGCCTCGACTTGAAGAGCTTTGGGAAGCCCGTATGTTTCAGATCTCAAAAGTAAAGACTCTGCTGGGTGCCACCTTTGCCTCCGTGCCTCAAGTGGCTGTAGAGAACAGCCCCCTCCCCAAAGCTAACTATTCCATCTGTGTCCTTGACCCATTAGTTCACTATCATGCACCTGTCACCATCAATTAATTGTACCTTCTCTACTGTTTATCTTCAACATCTCCTCATCCAGCTCTATTCTGAGTCTATAAAAACATGGTTGGTTCTCTTTGTACCTGAAGAAAAAAAAAAAATCTATCTCTTGACCTTACATCATCTCCACTCTGCTTCCTGTCTCATTCAACCTTTTTGAAAAGAACCATTTACATTTACTTCCACTCTTTCCCTTGATTTCTCAACCCCCAACCTTACTTCACCCCAAAACGAAGCCATCATTGGTACTGCCTTCAATGCTGCGTTTCTCTGCCCTATCCCTGCTTCATGCAGAAACCGCTCTTTTAAAGATCATCAGTGACTTTGTAATTACCAAACCCAGTGGATATTTTTATCTCATGAGTCCTGTTGAGCATACTCTCATTTGCCTATGCTGAACAGGACTTAGGAAAAAGGCCTAATGAGCAAATAAGTAGTTAGGTATGCCTCATTTCATGTAACAGATAACCTTCTGAAAAGAGTTATCCATTCTTCAGATTTAGTACATTGAACTTTGTTTAATGAATCAGGGAAGCTTGCTATTTAAAGGAACCCTGGGGTGAATCCTTCTGCAAACAGAATTTCCTTCTGTAATAAGCATCATTATTGCCAAATGTACATGGCTTCATAAATTTGTTTCTTCCTATTTCAAGCTTCCTTAAAGGGATATACCTACTCTCTGCCTCACCCTTATAATTACCTTCTGGGTTGTTTATACATAGGAATCTGGATTGCTGGTGAAATCAAGGGCATCTACACTTTGTAAATGAAATAATACAAGTGAAGAAAGAGTTCAACACAGCTCCCAGCACATGGTAGATATGGAATGAATGCCAACTATTTGTATTAATTGGTAAATACTGAGAACAGTATTTACCAATTACAGAACAGAACACTAGCTATCTATTTTACATTTCATAGTGTATATATGTCCATGTCACTCTCTCACTTCGTCCCAGCTTACCCTTCCCTCTCCCCATTTCCTCAAGTCCATTCTCTACATCTGCATCTTTATTCCTGTCCTGCCCCTAGGTTTTTCAGAACTTTTTTTTTTTTTAGATTCGGTATATATGTGTTAGCATACAGTATTTGTTTTTCTTTTTCTGACTTACTTCACTCTGTATGACAGACTCTAGGTCCATCCACCTCACTACAAATAACTCAATTTCGTTTCTTTTTATGGCTGAGTAATATTCCATTGTATATATGTGCCACATCTTCTTTATCCATTCATCTGTCAATGGACACTTACCTCACTACCCCTCTACCTCACTACAGTTCATATTGAGCTACATGAGTTTCTTGTAAATTTTGGAGATTAATCCTTTATCACTTGCTTCATTCGCAAATATTTTCTCCCATTCTGAGGGTTGTCTTTTCATCTTGTTTATGGTTTCCTTGGCTGTGCAAAAGCTTTTAAGTTTCATTAGGTCCCATTTGTTTATTTTTGTTCTTATTTCCACTTCTCTAGAAGGTGGGTCAAAAAGGATCTTGCTGTGATATATGTCAAAGAGTGTTCTGCCTATGTTTTCCTCTAAGAGTTTTATAGTGTCTGGCCTTACATGTAGGTCTTTAATCCATTTTGAGTTTATTTTTGTGTATGGTGTTAGGGAGTGTTCCAATTTCATTCTTTTACATGTAGCTGTCCAGTTTTCCCAGCACCACTTATTGAAGAGGCTGTCTTTTCTCGATTGTATATTCTTGCCTCCTTTATCAAAGATAAGGTGACCATATGTGCATGGGTTTATCTCTGGGCTTTCTATCCTGTTCCGTTGACACCTTGATATTAATCACTGCGACTGATTTTGGACTTTTGACTTCCAGAACTACAAGATAAAAAATTTTTGTTGTTTATGTCACTTCTTAAAAATAAAATCACCTGGTGTGAGGATGAGGGAGTGGGTAAGGACAGAGATGAAACAAGATTGGTCATGAGTTGGTAAGTGCTGAAACTAGGTGATGAGAACATGAGGGTTCATTGCACTGAATCTCTCTGCTTTGGTATGCTTGATATTTTCCATAATGAAAAAGTTTTTTTAAAACTATATATGCATATATATATTGGAACCTTCAAATAATCCTATCTGCAAAGCATTACAAGAACCCACTAAATATTTCAAGGTTTAATCTTAAAATATTTACATTTTATAGCACTTGATACTTTGGTAAAGCACTTTCACATATATCATATTTTATATTAGTTTATAAGAAAGTATTTTATAATCTATGAAACAAAAGTATAGTAGATTGTCCCAGAAAAGCTACTATTTATGGGTGGGAAATCTGGACAAAGATTTCATTTGCTCAGTCTTGATATGTCCCGTTTCCTCTTGCCAGCTTTTAAACTGTTTCTTCTATGCAATTCAACAAATATTTACTGCATACCCACTACATGACAGAAAACTATTTTTCCTATTTATATCAAACTAACAGAAAATATTGCTCCTAACCAAAAACAGTAACAAATAAATTAAAGAGCATCAAGATTAAAAGGAAATCTTGCCATCTGCAACGACGTGATGGACTTGGAGGGTATTATGCTAAGGTAAATAAGTAATACAGAGAAAGACAAACACTGTATGATATCATTTATATGTGGAATCTAAAAAATACAACAAACTAGTGACTGTAACAAAAAAAGAAACAGACTCATAGATATAGAGAACAAACTAGTAGTTACCGGGGGAAAAGGAAAGAGGGGAGAGGCAATGTAGGGGTAGGGGATTAAGAGGTACAAACTATTATGTATAAAATAAGCTACAGGGATATGTTGTACAATATAGGGAATATAGCCAATATTCTATAATAACTATAAGTGGAGTATAACCTTTAAAAATTGTGATCACGACATTGTACACCTGTAATTTATATAATATTGTACATCAACTATACTTCAATAAAATTATAGGGATAAAGTTTTTTTGTTTTTTTTTTTAAAGAACAGTCACAAAGCCTGATTTAATTCAGGTACTGTAAAGTTCAACTAATGATTCACTATTTATTAACTTACCTACTTGGTAAGCTAAAAGCATATATATTTAACAGTACAAAAAAAAGGAGCCAACTAGAAAGTGAAGTTAGACTTTTTACTGATTATTTCATATTAAGAAAAACAAACGCTGCATTACAAATTTCTTCCTATTAATTCCCATGAGTTTACCACTACCCAAAACAAAACTGGGTCCATAATAAATACAAATGCATCCTTCCAGCAAAGCTCCCTTCATAAAAACTGAAGCAAACATTAAATTTCTAAGTGAAATTAAAAACTAAAGACTTTAATAAATGTATTTGCTTCATCTTCAAAATGTGCATCCATTGAGACATGAAATCTCTCTGCTGTGTAATTATTTGTGCCCCAGTAAATGAAGCGGTGTTAAAACCAACTTCTGAGACAAAAAATAAATTAAAAAGCAAAAACCACGTCACAATGAAGACTCTCTGGTGGCTCCAACTATTAGATTACAAAGAAAAACAAGTGAATTGCCATTATGAGATGACAAACATAACACATCCAGCACAGTTCTAGTTTTAGGTTGGCATTTGAAGAACATATGATTATTTCCTTCTGTTTTTAAAATTCCAGAAAAACAAAGCAATATAAAAAGAGAAAAATCTGTTGCAGCACCAGAAAATATAAAGGTACTGTTAACAGGACAGAATTTGTTAAAGACACAAAGCAGAAAAGATTGGATTGAGAGAAAAATCAATCAGTATCAACCATTTGGTGACACTACTCAGGCAAAGGAACAGTCGGCTTAGGAAGTAAGGGGTTGAATTTCCCCAGTAGAGCCCCAGAAGCTGCCAAGTTCAGAGCCATAGGGGCTGGAAACAGGGCAGGTCTCAGGACAGCCAATGGGGAGACGCAAATGAAAGAACTTGGGGCCTCCCCAGAACCACAGTCTGGCTGGCTGTTCACCTACAATTTCACATGGCTCCAGTGAAGCTCAAAAAAAGTGGGAACTTTATCTCCATGCTTATAACGTAAGCAATAGACTCTGAAAGCTTAGGAATTCTCACATTTTTAACCATAGCTAACTAAAATTGGCAAAAAGAAAAACCCACAAAAAAACCCCAAGAACCCACCACCACCCCCCATTTTCCAACTGATTCAAAAGATTCTAAAGTTCACCTGAAATATAAAACGTGCAAATAGCCAGAAAAACTCGGAAAACAAAGACTACTGTGGGCATAGATGGGGACCTATCCAACTAGATGATGAAACATTCTGTAAACTTATAATAATTCAGTAGTGTAGCAGGGACACCACACGAAAGAGAAAAGAGATCGATGAACCAAAATGTTCAGAAATAGCCCCAAAATGTACAAATCTAACGCATGACATAGTCTAATACACAAACTATTACACTGGTGATTGATCGCTCCTAAATGGTTCTGGAACAACCCACCATCTGAAAAAAATAAGATCCTCCCATCTCACATCAGAAAAAATTCTAGATTTAAATATAAAACATGAGGACATAAAAGTAATAGAAGAAAATACAGAATATTTTTTTTTAACATCCTAGGTTAGAAACAAGCTTCAAAGCCAGAAACTGTAAGGGAAAAATTAACTTGGCTGGGAGGGAAGGGATGTTATCTTTTATGGAGTCAAGTTGAAGACAAAAGACAACTAGAGAAAAAATAGATATTCTCAACTGGGTTAATTTCCTTCGCAGATACGGAGTGTTTACAAACCACTAAGAAAAAAATAGAAAAATAAAGAGGCAATTCATTAAAGAAATGCCAACATTCAATAAAGTCATAAGAAGACATGTAGCTCTTCACTGGTTAAAGAAATGAAAACTAACTGTATAAGAACAAACTCAAAATGGATTAAAGACCTAAATTTTCTAAAAGCTAAAATTATAAAAATTTTAGAAGGGACTTCCCTGGTGGCACAGTGGTTAAGAATCCGCCTGCCATTGCAGGGGACACGGGTTCGAGCCCTGGTCCGGGAAGATCCCACATGCCGCAGAGCAGCTAAGCCTGTGTGCCACAACTACTGAGCCTGTGAGCCACAGCTACTGAGCCCATGAGCCACAACTACTGGATCCGTGTGCTTAGGGCCCATGCTCCGCAACAAAGAGAAGCCACCGCAATGAGAAGCCCATGCACCGCAATGAAGAGTAGCCCCCGCTCGCCGCAACTAGAGAAAGCCCGCGTGTAGCAACGAAGACCCAACGCAGACAAAAATAAATAAATTATTTTAAAAAAGAGTTTTAGAAGACAACATAGGTGTAAATCTTTATGACCTAGGATTAAGCAACGGTTTCTTAGCTAAAACACCAAAAGCACAAGCAAACAAAGAAAAAATAGGTAAAGTGGACTTCATAAAGATTTTAAAACTTTGTACTCCACAGGACACCATCAAGAAAATAAAGAGGGCTTCCCTGGTGGCGCAGTGGTTGAGAATCTGCCTGCCAATGCAGAGGACGCAGGTTCGAGCCCTGGTCTGGGAAGATCCCACATGCTGCGGAGCAACTCGGCCCGTGAGCCACAACTACTGAGCCTGCGCATTTGGAGCCTGTGCGCGGCAACAAGAGGCCACGATAGTGAGAGGCCCACGCACCGCGATGAAGAGCGGCCCCCGCTCGCTGCAACTAGAGAAAGCCCTCGCACAGAAACGAAGACCCAACACAGCCATACATACATACATACATACATACATAAAGAAAAAGAATGTAAGCAGACAAGAATATCATTTAAAAAAAAAAAAAATTAAAAAAAAAAAAAGAAAAGAAAGAGACAACACGTTAAACAGGAGAAAGATTTTGCAAATCATATATCTGAGAAGAGATTAGTATCTAGATTACATAAAGAACCATTTTAACTCAACAATAAAAAGACAACAACCCAATTTTAAAATGGGCAAAGGATCTGAACAGATATTTCTCCAAGGAAGATAATAAAGGTACATTTAAAAAAAAAAATCAACATCATTAGCTGTCAGGGAAATGCAAATCAAAACCACAAAGAGATACCATTTCATACCCACTAGGGTGGCTATTATCAAAAGGAAAGATAATAACGGGTGTTGATGCAGACGTGGAGAAAGTGGAACCCTCATACACAGCTGGTGTGTATGTAAAACGATGCAGCCACTTTGGAAAACAGTCCGGCAGTTCCTCAAAAGGTTAAATATAGAGTTATACATGATTCAGCAATTATATTCCTAGGTATACACCCAAGAAAAATGAAAACATATGTCCACACAAAAGCTTGCACATGGGGCTTCCCTGGTGGCGCAGTGGTTGAGAATCTGCCTGCTAATGCAGGGGACACGGGTTCGAGCCCTGGTCTGGGAAGATCCCACATGCCGCGGAGCAACTAGGCCCGTGAGCCACAACTACTGAGCCTGCGCGTCTGGAGCCTGTGCCCCGCAACGGGAGGGGCCGCGATGGCGAAAGGCCCGCGCACCGCGATGAAGAGCGGCCCCCGCACCGCGATGAAGAGTGGCCCCCACTTGCCGCAACTAGAGAAAGCCCTCACACGAAAACTAAGAGACCCAACACAGTCATAAATAAATAAATTAAATAAATAAATAAAGTATTAAAAAAAAAAAAAAAAAAAAAGCTTGCACATGGATGTTCATAGCAGCATTACTCATAACAGCCAAAAAGTGGAAACAACCCAAATGTTCATCAAAGGTGAATGGACAGACAAAATACGATATATCCATAGAATGGAATGTTACTTGACAATAAAAACAAAGCACTGACATGTGCTACGACATGAATGAACCCAGAAAACATTATGCTACGAAAAAAAAACCCAGTCACAAAAGGCCATTGTGTATGATTCTACTTACATGAAATGTCCAGAACAGGCACATCTATAGAGACACGTAGAGTAGTGGTTGCCAGGCAATGGGGAAGATAGAGGATTTGGAAGCAACAGGCAAGAAATAAGAGGTTTCTTTTGGGGGTGATGAAACGGTTCTAAAACTGATTGTGCTGATGGTTACACAGCTCTATGAATACACCAAAAGCCCTTGACTTGTACATTTCACGTGGGTGAATTGTATGGTATACTGAATTATACCTCAATAAAGCTTTTAAAAAAAAAAGAAATGAAAATTTAAACAATAATTATGTTACATGTTTACTGGGTCTCCATCTGATAGTTAACTCCCCTGGGCAGGAGTCCCTTGTCTATCTTATTACCCTTCACCTTCCCAAGGGCAGTAAAAAAGGCCTAGTAAAAGGACCAAAGTCGATTATTAATAACAGACACCTCCCAGCAAAGCTGCTGTAAGACGAATTTCTTTGGGGGGGAAAAAAAGTTTGTTTGCAGTCTGACTTTCATATTTAAGTCAGAGATGCTCTCCTACATTAAATCTCTCTCCACCGCAGATATGCACTAAGAATTTATGAAGAAATTTAAGTCTCTAGATGCTTCTACTCACTGCTTTTACCCAGACCACAGGAAACCAGACTTAAAGATACTCTGGATCCACCTTGGGCATTCTGGAGACTTCCATTCTCTCAGTTCTGGCTTCAGTGTCTATGCATGAGTCTACTATGTTTCACCAGCAGGTGTCGCTGTCTAACCTTTGGTCTTTAAGTACCAAACTTCATGAACTCCTAGTTGCCAGGAAGTGGTGCATAACTCCCCTTATGCATAGTGTGGGCTACACATAAAGAGCAACTTCCTTCCAGTACAGTATGGAGAGGGAGAGAAAAAAGAGTAACTGTACAGTGGAAAAACCTGATAAGCACTATCTCAAGTCAGGTAATCAAGGTTAACATCAACAGTGATAAATACTGTAGATGATAGTATATACCCCTTATATGATGTAATGAGAATGGTACTTTACCCCTGTGCTTTTCCTCCTCAAAACACATCACCCCAGGCTAACTATGAGAAAAACATCAGACAAATCTCAACGAAGGGACATTCTACAAAATGCCTGCCTGGTACTCCTCAAAGCTGTCAAGGTCATCAAAAACCAGGAAAGCCTGAGAAACTGTCACAGTCAAGAGGAGCCTGGGACCAAGTAGACATGACAACTAAATGTAATGTGTTACCCTGGATGGGATCCTGGAACAGGAAAAGGACATTAGGCAAAAAATGAGGAAATCTGAATAAAGGACTTTTAGTCAAAAATAATGTATCATTACTGGTTGATTATTTGTGACAAATGCGCCATACTAATAAGCAAAACTGGGTGTGGGGTCTGTGAGAATTTGCTGTACTATCTTTGCAATAATTCTGTAAATCTAATACTGTTCTAAAATAAAAGTCTGTTTTTAAAAAATTCACTAGCTGCCAGTTTTGCCAAATTAAGATTTTAACGAATAGTTCCAACTGGTTAAAACTATAGTTTCTTTTTTGGCATGTTTTTAAGTGATTAGAAGACAGAAAAGCAAAACTTCAGGCCTGGAGAGCAGAGGGAATAGATTGGGGGGTGGGGGGCGGGGGCGGTGGTTTCCCTGAGAAAGAATGGAGCCCCAGGCAAGACCCATCATTCCCATCACAGTACTAGCAACATGGCCACTTTTGTCTTGAAAACTAAGAAAACTGCTAGTGCGTTCACAGCATATTCAGCCTTTTCCAACCATGAGGGGAAGACTGGAAGATGCAGTGGTAGTAGGAAAACTGGCAGTGCTAAGAAGTTATCCAGCCAAGGTTTTTACTGAAAGATAAAGCCCTGCTGAAGAGTTTTATGACCCAAATTGCCCTAAAGCCCCAAAGCCCAAGAAACATCTGAGGTCTAAACAGTTATTTATATTTTTAAAAAAAGTAGAGAAGTACTCAATACATTTGTTGATTTTAAGTAGTCTTTTAAATTTTATTTGCTCTAGTCTTGTTTTTTAAAATGTGCAGCTAAAATAACAAATAAATAGTATGCTTCTTCAATAAATAGAGTCAACTGGCTTTTGGTTTGTTTTCTTAAAGGAATAACTGTGGTTGAGTGGATTGTGTGCTAGATTCCTGCTCTCAGAATTACCCATGTCTAAAGAAAGCCCAGCCAGCTGTAATCTGAGACATCTTTCTCCACCTGGGGGCAGCTATCCAAACCGCAAGAATGGAGTCTAGGAAGGGTGAAACAGTCTTTAAGGAGGCAGCAAATGAGAATTAGGACTCTCCGTACCTCAAAAAATTGTTATAATAAAAGTGAAAATCTATCCCAACCCACCCAAGAAACAAGCATACTGTATAGCAAATCAGAAATCAAAACCCAAAAGGTGAACTGTATTATACAGCATCCATAAAATGTACATTTGATGGGTGAATCTGGTATGAAATGTAAGGTAGAGTTCGTCCATAGTTTAAAGGGTGAGAGCTGAGTGAACACCGTCAGGAAAGAGAATGCAGGAAAAGTGAGTAACAAGCTGTACTGACTTAGTACCTACGGGAATGAGATGAGTGGGCTGGGATTCTTCCAGTTTGTTCCTCAACCAGTCAAAATCCTGGTATCTTCGACGAACAGAATATTCTGGCAGGTCAAACTCCACCCGAGTACTCTGCAAATGAGGACAGTGGAACAAAATCAGGGTAAGGGAAGAGTAGCATACCTTGGCAGAATGGAAGGAAAAAAGCTCTCTTTGAATAACCTGGGCAAGAACACACTTTTCTTCCACCAAACGCACCAGCCAAATGGCAGGGCTTACCAACACGGAATGACAAGTCCGGGCCACGGGGTCCAGTTAAAAATTTCAAGGATCTAGAATGAAAATGTTGAGGTTTCATTTCCCCCTATCTCAGGAAATGGAACTATCCCTCAGAATTGTCCTTAGAAACATTTGATTCATTTCCTCCAAGTTTAACTCTGAGAATTGCTTTTAGCAGAATAATTCCCCTGAGGATATTGCTACTGAATCCAAATCTGTGAATCTGTTAAAAAAAAAAAAAAGTCTCCACCTTCTGCTAAATATGCTGACAAGTTTTGCCAAAGGCAGAGGGGAAACAAACAAAAAGTAGAGATAACAGATCACCTGCTCATTTAGGAACCAGACTAGATGAAAACAGAAAAGGTTTTGCCCACTCTTCCATATTCTGCCAGGACCATAAGCTTGAAACTATATTGTATTTTAGATGATTTTTTAAATCTAGAAGGAAATAATAGTAAATTATCATTGTATTGCAAAAAAAAAAAATTCCCTGAATTTAAGTTTTCTGAAATATGATTGCAACACTTTGATAACAAAAACCAATATTAAATAAAATTAATTTATACCAAAGCAGGATTTTTATACATTAATTTGTCCAAACCAAAATTATGTCTCAGATAAGCCATTTTTCCCTGTGAGGGTACCTACCGACTATACGACGGTCACAGTTCTCAGAGGTTAAAGCACAAGACAAAAATGGTTCAAACTACATTTTATAAATTTATTGAAATCTTTCAAGCCAAAAGTCTGTTTAAATCCATGGAACCAAGAAAATCTTAAAAACACATGAACAAGGGACTTCCCTTGTGGTGCAGTGGTTAAGAATCTGCCTGCCAACGCAGGGAACACGAGTTCAATCCCTGGTCCAGGAAGATCCCACATGCCGCGGAGCAACTAAGCCCGTGCGCCACAACTGCTGAGCCTGCACTCTAGAGCCCATGTGACACAACTACTGAAGCCCGCGTGCCTACAGCCCGTGCTCCGCAACAAAAGAAGCCACGGCAACGAGAAGCCCGCGCACCACAGCAAAGAGTAGCCCCCACTCGCCACAACTAGAGAAAGCCCGCGCACAGCAACGAAGACCCAATGCAGCCAAAAAATTAATGTTTTAAAAGGACAGTAACTTAAAAAAAAACAAAAAACAAAAAAACACATGAACAAGAGTCATCCATCAAAGCAGCAGCCAGTGAACAGCTTTGGCATCAAAAATTATGATTTCATCCTTCCCAGAAGCCAGGCTCACGGTCTGAGCAAAACTGTGCAGTTAAAGGACTCAGTCTTGGACTAAACCGCAACTAACTCTTTCTGCCTCTTCTCCCCTTTTCAAAGTTTCACACACCGGCATACGCCCATGAAACACAACCTTCCCGTATGATGCAGGGGTAGGGGTGGGAAGACATGGGGAAATTTGTTTAATTTAGGCATTTGTGATTTATTAGAAGACTCCCCAATGGAATTAGCATTTTAGAACTAGAGAGAGAGAGACAGAGAGAGAGAGAGAGAGAGAGGCAGAGAGAAGGAAAAAAATAAATAGAATAGTTAAATCCAAATCACTACTGATGAATCTTTAGGCATAAGGGTGGCAGAAATATTGGCAGCAGTAGCCTGGCACTCCTCCTGAGGCAGGGGCATGAGCAGTCCTAGCATCCCTGAGATGCCACCAAGCCTCCCGGAGCCTCAGTTTCCTCAACAGTAAGAAGGCAGTTTGGAAGGGACATTCCTCAAGACCGCACGGAGTCCCCCAGCAGATTCTGTCTGGGGACTTGTCGATGATTATGGGCTCAGGAAAGGTCTATTTTGAAGGGTGACAAATCAATGCAACTCACTTTCACTGTAAACAGAACTAATAGAGGGCTCTACTTTCTGCCCTCTTCTGTCACATGATATCCACTGGTTGTTCCTCTTTACTATGGCTTGCAAAACCACTTCATTAAATTATAGTCTATGTAACATTTCTACTCTAACTTTGAAATCAATCTTTGGTAACTACAAAAAGCAGTATGTATGATAAAACACAAGTTTTGTTTCTGCTGTAACCAATTTTACTTTCGAACAACTGCTTTTTTTTTCCTTCTATTTATTTAGGTTAGACACACTTATTTAAAAACTTCAGGAAAATTAAAGAAATAAAAAATAAAAGATCAGCCATAATCCCTCTAAATGGAGATAAATGCAATTAATATTATGGTTTATATCTTTCCATGTGTTTTTCTATGCACAGTCACTCATAATTTCCTATGTCTCTTTAATATATCTTGGACATCTTTCTGTGTCAGTAAGTTCAGATCTACATAATCATCTTTAACACACATGGATATACCATAATTAAACCAAATCCCCATTTAGGTTGTTACCAATTTTTCGATCAATAAACCATACTACGGTAAACATCACTGATAATCCTCTTGAAATTACGAAAGAATATACATGAAAGATGAAAGAGTATACGTATCTTTAATCGACAAATTGTTTCCAGTTATAGACTGATTTATATTCTTAGCATATAGTCTCAATACTGGTTATCTTCAATGGAAGTATAACTGAAAAATAACATGTCATCTTTGTTTTATTTTTGTTTCTTTCGTGACTGTTGTTGTTGAACATCAAGTGTTTGTTGGCTGTATCTTTTTCTTCTTTTGTAAGAAGTCTTTTTTTATATTTGAGTCTAGTCTTTTCCACTTGTGAAAGCTCTTTATAGCAATCTACCTATCATAATTGCCAAATGGCTTTTATTATACAGAATTTTAAAATTGTTATATAGTCAAATTCATCCATTTTTTCCCTTTATGGTTGCTACTTTTAGTGTCATTGATAAGTCTGTCCTCACTGCAAGCTTTTGAAAATATTCACCTGAATTATCTCCTTTATTTATGGCATACGTGTGTGTGTGTGTATATATATATATATATATATATATATATATATATATATATATATATATATAAAATTGTTGCTATGCTACTCCTAGGAATCTATCATTAGAAAACAATGTTTAAACTGTGGCAAAGATACCTGTATAATGATGTTCACTGCAATATTATTTAAAATAACAAATTCAAAGCAACCTAAATGTCCAACAATAAAAAACAGTAGGGGAAATTATGGTATATTTATTCTATGGTTATCAGTAATCATGTCTGTAAAACATTTTTAATGACAAAAATGCTTCAGTAATAGTTTTAAGAAAAAACAGCAGGATACAAAATTAATTATACATGTTTTATGATTTCATTGTGTTGAAATTTTCGACATAAAAAGTTAGAAGAGGGGCTTCCCTGGTGGCGCAGTGGTTGAGAATCTGCCTGCCAATGCAGGGGACACCGGTTCGAGCTCTGGTCTGGGAAGATCCCACGTGCCGCGGAGCAACTAGGCCCGTGAGCCACAATTACTGAGCCTGCGCGTCTGGAGCCTGTGCTCCGCAACAAGAGAGGCCGCGATAGTGAGAGGCCGCGCACCGCAATGAAGAGTGGCCCCCACTTGCCGCAACTAGAGAAAGCCCTCGCACAGAAACAAAGAACCAACACAGCCATAAATAAATAAATAAATAAATAAATAAATTTTTTAAAAAGTTAGAAGAAAAATCTGGGACTTATGATGACAACTTTACATTCAACTTTATTTCCAAACTTTCTAACGTTCTTATACAATACTTATAGTCACATACACAAAAAACTCATTTTTTAAAACAGCTCCTTTAAGGACAGGGGATTTAATAAATCAGTAAAATTTGTTTGATGCTTTGGAAAACAATAACATAAAAAAGAAACCATCATGAAAGAGAAGGATGCTCACACTCTCTGACCTGATAATTATTTTACTTATTTTTACCACCACTTGTTCTAGAAAAGATAGAGTGATACGTGGAATATGATCAAATGACATAAATTAGAAGTAGGTGAGCAAGATAAAGAAAAACAAGGACAGAGAGAAAAAGTAGAGCTGGGAACGAGGCTAGCAAAACGCACTCACCTTGGAATTCTGCACACTTGTTAAAATTGGGCCACAGACATTACTGTATATTTCTGGAAAGAAATCTAGTCTGTTATAAGACATACAGTGCTCATAAAATATGCAGGCCAATAAAACCCCAATTATGAGTCTGTAGTAAAATTCTCCTCTGTGAAATTCAGGGTCTGACTTAGAAAGAAAAATAAAGTACTAATAAGTGTTTATCTCTGTTTTCTAGTATCTGTGGTAAACAAAACAATAAAAAAGAAAGTGCACACCCACAATTCCATAATCAGAGGCGACCACTTTAGAGTTTTGTTCTGTGTCCTTCCTTACGGTGTTCCCATACTCTAGAATGCCCCACAAAGATCATAAGGTCATTCGTACACACCTAAAGTCAGATCTACAAATAGGTAACCGAGCACAAGAGTTGTAATGAAGAATATTCATTCTCACCATTGCACCCTGTGAATATCTTTTTGGTCATCTCTAGGCATCTCTGCCAAATTTTGTTAAGTTTAATACTTTGGAAGACCCAGCACGGAGCCACAGTAAAATCAATCCCCTAGGAGCACATCCAGTCCCCTGGGCCCCACCGTCCCACAAAAGAACTCCTCTTTATTCCCTAGGAGCTGATGGGCCCAGTGACTATGGCCTGGAGCCTTTCCCAAGAATTTTCAGTCAACTGAAAAGTTGATTTTACAGTCAGCTCACTCTAGAGAGGCTTTGTCTCTGTCAGAAACGCCATCCGTCCAGGCCACAGCTGGATCCTAACAAGTCTGAGTAACCCCCTCCCCCAAAAAAGAACCTCTTCCCTTATCAAATATTAGCCAGCTAATCCCATTCTCTTTCAAAGCCCTGTAGCTCTAAGAGCACCTGAGAATGATGCTGAAGAGGTTTCTGGCCTCCTTCTTCTGAAACGAGCTTCCATTTATTTCCTCCTCCTCAGATCTTCCCACCCAGCTCTCTGCAACACCAGTCCCATAAGTAATAAAGTCCTGTAGTTCCTCAACCTGCTCAAATTCTGAAAGCTGGCTCTCCCCTGAGAATACAGCCCCCTTGCTGTCCCATCAAGTGGAAAGCTGCTGGTGTTCTTACATTTCACAAACCTCTAAGACCAAGACCAAGAGTTGCTGTTGACATCCTGCTCCCTCCACACCACTCCTCCCACCCCTGAAAATCCTTTTGAGGCTCATGCCATCAGGTTATAGACATCTCTACCTCTCCTCACACCTGTCATCTGCTGACACCTCTGGCCTTTCTCCTGATTCCCCCGAGAGCACCTCGTTCTTGGGCTTCATAATCTGGGTGCCCTCAAGACGCAGGTGGTTCCCACACACAACACCCACCTCTAAGCCAACTACACCTCACTCCATTGCCACGGCCTCTCCACAGACTTTGTCATCACACAGAAATTCAGACATCTCCCTCTCTAACCGGCACCTCCTGTATTTCAGACTCTTCCATCTCCCAGTACCCCTGGTTTTTCAGCCTCGGGACCTACAGTTCTTGACAATCCATCCACTCCTGTCTTTACTTTCTTCCTTACTCAGCATCAATTCCACCAACCATCACTTCAGCATCTTACTTGCCCACATCCTAAATGCCCCTTCCACACTGTCATTCATACAACTCTGGCAAAAATGCAACCACCTACTGCCTGCTTTTCTAGACTTAGGCACAGTCTGGAGGAAAAACAAAATCAGGGAAACACACTGACTGAAGCAATAAATTCTACAACTGGACCCTCAACACTGTCAAGCAATCTCTTGATACTTCCTTAGTCGACTCTCTTCCCATTTTCCCCATACTTCCTTAGTCGACTCTCCGTGAGTTAATGCAAAGCCTGTAGAAGTTTTGAAAGCTTCTAAGCCCCACTTCAAAACCTCCCCTTTCACTCTTAACGAAGACCTCATCATCTATTCATAGAGAAAACTGCAGATATAAGCAAAGAACCCCTCAACGTCCTGCCACAAAACAAAAACAAAAACAAACCACTTCCCTTCTTCTTCCAGAAACAATGAAAAAAGTACGCCTCCCCCATCAGAGGCCACTCCCTCCCCTCCACTTCTGCCGGGGACACTCTCCGCCCACCTCCTCAGAGGCTTGCATCCTACTCTCCAGCCTTCAACCCACAGTCTCCTTCTCCACCAACAATGGCCACGTGGCACTTAAACAAGTCTCTTTCACCCTTAAAAAACAAACAAAATGCCTCTCCCCCTCAAAGCCACATCCCCCCCTC
Source organism: Balaenoptera physalus (assembly GCF_965194825.1). Taxonomy (NCBI): domain Eukaryota; kingdom Metazoa; phylum Chordata; class Mammalia; order Artiodactyla; family Balaenopteridae; genus Balaenoptera; species Balaenoptera physalus. Next base: position 21,107,907 of record NC_138886.1, read on the forward strand.
CAGCTACTGTTCTCTCACTCACTTTCACTGCCAAACTACCAACACTCACCATGTCTTTTCCTTACTTCCCACTCATCCTAACCCACTGCACGCTGCTGTACCACCCCCCCAATGAAGCTGCTCTCACCATAGTCATCAATAACCTTCTCATCGTTAAATCTAACATTCACTTTGTAATTCTTACATATAACTTGACCTCAGCAGCATTTACCTGCGTTGACCACTGAGACATCTGAAAAGAGGAATTAATTGGGGCATAAGCCTTGGAGATGACTATCTGGCGATGGGATAAAAGCCAAGAGGAGGATGGCTTCCAAAGGGAGCTGAAGGCTGCTCTCTGTTTCCCCAACCTCCAGTCTACCTGCACATCATCATCAATTCCAATAGTCAGGCCATGGTAGTAGATGACAGTCCTGGTGCGGGGGATGGGAGGGGCAGTGCGGGGTACTTTCTTGAAAACCATGTCTTCTGAAAGCACAGCACAAGACAGATCTGGGTTCAAGTTTTAACACGTATTAGTTGCATGTCTTTGAGCAATTTTCTTAATATCGCCGTGTCTTAGTTTCCTCATTCGCAAAAGTAAGAATACACCAGTACCTACTTCCTTGAGTGTGAGGATTAACTGATGATATATCTAAAGCACTTAGCACAAAACAAATCACAGCTCAGCCACACGGCGGAACACTACCACAGTCTTAGAGATGATGGCGTAACAGTGTGCTCACTGGCATTTACTAGCAGAGAAAGACATTTGCGTTGTACTAAGTGAATTGGCTGCATGTAAAATGCTCATTTTTGTGAATGGATAGAGACAAATAGTTCAGAGAATTATAAATGATTATTTCTGGCTGGTGAGCTTGTAAGTGTTCTTTTATTTTATTGTTTTAGCTTACTTGAGTTTTCTAATTTCTCTATAATGAGCACATATTACTTACATAAAATAAAATTTAAAGGGTTTCTACTGCAAAAAAAAAAAAAAAAGTACAGCATATGGTAAATGCTCAATAATTAGCTATTATTATGATGTTACTTTCTAGAAGCCTACAGAGAAAACTGCCAGGATCTGCCAGCCCTGAGAAGGCCTCTCCCCACCACTGGAGAGAGAAGATAGCCACGACTTAGACCTCAGGGGGGAACACTTTCCCCGCACTGGCTCTCAGCCCTAGGCTCATTTTAGCTCAGGCAAAAGCAGCTCTGTACTTTGTCCAGCTTTTGTCATCCGGAATCTGAATCAGGCCTGGGAGTCAAAGCTCAAAGTCATAAAGTAAGTATTTGTACAACCTCGTCCTCTGACCATTAACTTTGCTTGAAAAGCTCAGCAGGAGTGGGGTGCTGGGACAAGATCAGGAGTTTGGGACCCTGTGTTCCCGTCTGTCCTCTCTCTCATCCCCATGCATCCCTACACGTCCTTTAATACAACACTCAGGAAAAAGGCTCCAGATGCATCACCAACGTATTAAACCTGGTGTCACTGTTTGAAACAGGAAAAGAAAAGGACTCTCGTTTGAGATCAGAAGTGGAATTCACGGTAAGAAGTAAAACTTAATCCTGCAACAAGTTCACCCTTAACGTGTTGTCCCCGAAGCCAAGTGAAAATGTGGGATTGGAACTTGGAAAGATTATCCTAAGACATTATCTGACTTAGAGGAAAAGAGACAGAAATAAGAGCACAATGGAGAAAGGGGAAGTGAGGACAGAGAGACAGCAGAGGACAGAGTGGTGAGCTGCAGCACGGGCATCAGCCTGAGAATCCGCTGACAGGGAGAGAAACTGCAGGGTGGAGGACAAGCAGGGGTGGGGAAGCGTCAAGACAGGTGAGCACTGCTGTGCCAGGCGGTCACCTTGACATTCAGCTGTTTAGAGCACAAATTCAAGAAAAACATGTTTTGCATTTCACTGACTACAGGGTATAAAATAAGTTGACCCTAGGGAGAAAAAAATAAGTAACTGGAAATGATTCATGGGAGTATGTATATCATCCGAGGACCTCTGAGGATATAATACACATCTAAGCACCTAGCAATGCTGAGAAATACAACCCAGTGGCAAAAGAGACAGGGGCAGACTGTGTGAGTGCATATGCCTGTGCACACATACAAATTTTCAAATGTGAACCAGGTGTGGAAAAGACAAGGCAGTAATATAGTGGTACATGGCAGAAAGTTAATAAATATTAGTTCCCACTCTTCTCTTACTCCTCCTCTCCCTGACATTAGGACTAACTACCTGTATGCAGAAAACTATAAGACACTGATGAAAGAAATTAAAGATGATACAAACAGATGGAGAGATATACCATGTTCTTGGATTGGAAGAATCAACATTGTGAAAATGACTATATGACCCAAAGCAATCTATGGATTCAATGCAATCCCTATCAAACTACCAATGGCATTTTTCAGAGAACTAGAACAAAAAATTTCACAATTTGTATGGAAACACACAAGACCCCGAATAGCCAAAGCAACCTTGAGAAAGAAAAACGGAGCTGGAGGAATCAGGCTCCTTGACTTCAGACTATACTACAAAACTACAGTAATCAAGACACTGTGGTACTGGCACAAAAACAGAAATATAGATCAATGGAAAAGGATAGAAAGCCCAGAGATAAACCGAAACACATATGGTCACCTTATTTTTGATAAGGGAGGCAAGAATATACAATGGAGAAAAGACAGCCTCTTCAATAAGTGGTGCTGGGAAAACTGGACAGCTACATGTAAAAGAATGAAATTAGAACACTCCCTAACACCATACACAAAAATAAACTCAAAATGGATTAAAGACCTAAATGTAAGGCCAGACACTATAAAATTCTTAGAGGAAAACATAGGCAGAACACTCTATGACATAAATCACAGCAAGATCCTATTTGACCCACCTCCTAGAGAAATGGAAATAAAAACAATAATAAACAAATGGGACCTAATGAAACTTAAAAGCTTTTGCACAGCCAAGGAAACCATAAGCAAGATGAAAAGACAACCCTCAGAATGGGAGAAAATATTTGCAAATGAAGCAACTGACAAAGGATTAATCTCCAAAATTTACAAGCAGCTCAGGCAGCTCAATATCAAAAAAACGAACAACCCAATCCAAAAATGGGCAGAAGACCTAAACAGACATTCCTCCAAAGAAGATATACAGATTGTCAACAAACACATGAAAGGATGCTCAACATCACTAATCATTAGAGAAATGCAAATCAAAACTACAATGAGGTATCACCTCACACCAGTCAGAATGGACATCATGAAAAAATCTACAAACAATAAATGCTGGAGTGGGTGTGGAGAAAAGGGAACCCTCCTGCACTGTTGGTGGGAATGTAAATTGATACAGCCACTACGGAGAACAGCACGGAGGTTCCTTAAAAAACTAAAAATAGAACTACCATACAACCCAGCAATCCCACTACTGGGCATGTACCCTGAGAAAACCATAATTCAAAAAGAGTCATGTACCACAATGTTCACTGCAGCTCTGCTTACAATAGCCAGGACATGGAAGCAACCTAAGTGTCCATCAACAGACGAATGGATAAAGAAGATGTGGCACATATATACAATGGAATATTAGCCATAAAAAGAAACGAAATTGAGTTATTTGTAGTGAGGTGGATGGACCTAGAGTCTGTCATACAGAGTGAAGTAAGTCAGAAAGAAAAAAATACTGTATGCTAACACATATATATGGAATCTTAAAAAAAAAAAAAAAAAAAAAGGTTCTGAAGAACCTAGGGGCAGGACAGGAATAAAGATGCAGACGTAGAGAATGGACTTGAGGACACGGGGAGGGGGAAGGGTAAGCTGAGACGAAGCGAGAGAGTGGCATGGACATATATACACTACCAAATGTAAAATAGATAGCTAGTGGGAAGCAGCCACATAGCACAGGGAGATCAGCTCGGTGCTCTGTGACCACCTAGAGGGGTGGGATAGGGAGGGTGGGAGGGAGATGCAAGAGGGAGGAGATATGGGGATATGTGTATACGTATAGCTGATTCACTTTGTTATAAAAAACTAACACACCATTGTAAAGCAATTATACTCCAGTAAAGATGTTAAAAAAAAAACAAAAACAAAGAGTAATTACACCAGATTATAATCATGTTCTCATCACAGAGCTTCAGGTTGATACAATGATTAATAAATTTCAAGAGTAATGAGATATTAACATGTTAAACAATATCATGATAGAAAATAAGTGAAAGTACGGGGTTTTAAAGTTTCATTTGAAAAACTGTAGTATCTGAATATATCCACTCTCCCAAAAAGCTATATCCACAATTGTCATAAAGGTGAACAGAGTTGTACAAAGGAAGGGAAAAAGGAAAGGCAGGAATCATGGCAGTAGGACTTCAATTCTCCAAGACACTCCAGGCAGGTGGACGATAATAAAAAGACCTACTTTCGTGGTGATCCTGTAAGTGATGTAGGTCTCCATCGTACAGACATGCTTCTTGGGATCATCAACCGTGACAAAGAGGTCTCTGGTCTCACCATCGATGTCATCATCAAGTTGTAGTCTGTTGAGAAGGGAAGATGAAGAAGCTGGACTTGCAGGGCCTGCTGGAGTACCGCCGTTGGGCAAAATGAGATCCTGAAGGAAGAAAAGAATCATCTTACAAAGTAGCTAAGAACACACACCTGGAGAACACCAGCAACAGCGGCTGGTTTAGCCAAACCAAGAAACACCTCTAAATACAAAAACAACTTTCAGAGAATCTGATCCTCTCCTTACTTACCATTTCTTAAGTGAACGAGTCTTTTACAACCAAGAGAAACACGACGGGCAATGCTCTACACCAAATCCTGTGGATTCATGTGTCAGCAAGCGCTGCAGGAACCAACAGTTCAGGGACAGAGAACATGACAGCCACCACCATCTTCAGACTTCGACAGAGAGAAAACTCCTGAACACACCACATTCTCTCTTTTCCCCACTTTCTCAAGACCACCACTTGGGCCCAGGTAAACATTAAGGGGCCAAAACCCTCTTAAATATCCAACACATTTAAAAACCTAATCAACCATCACAAAGAGACAGCTAAACATTATGTGCCTCCTGGAATAAGTTCACACCACCACCTATGAAGTATGCTTGCCAAAAAACTAGATATGAGTCCTGAACAAATCTCTAGACACAACACCAATTTATAGGCAATACAGAAGAGTGAGGAACATGTTAAATACTGCGAGGATGCAATCAGCGGCATCTACACATTGTGAAGCTAAAGAGAACCAAAGACCCAGTTTCTTCAGTAAATAAATAAATTGTAAGGAAAAAAGAAAGACAGAGTTTGAAAGAGCACCTATAGATGTAAGGAAACTTAAGAGACCTATCAACAACTGCAGTGGGTCCTGATTAAAACACAGGGTTAAAAGATTTTGAGACATTCAGGAAATTTTGAATATTGATCAATTATTTGATGACATGAAGGAATTATTAGGTGTGATAATGGAAGTATTATGATCTTACAAAGTCTTCATCTTTTAGTAACACATAACTAAAGTATTCATAGATGAGATGATAGGATGTGTGGTATTTGCTTCAAAATAATTAAGGTCGGGTAGTTGGGATACAGATGATACAAGATGCCCCAAAGCTGATCACTGTTGAAGCTGGTACTTGCAGGTTCACTACAAATTCTCTCCTCTTCTGTATGTGTTTAAAATTTTCCTCAATAAAAAAGTTTAAAAGGGGCATGGGGAGCAAGTACCAGAAAAGAAAGGGAAGGAAACATTAAAAACTTATGGACTTCTTTCTTCTTAGGCCTCAGTAGGAAGCCACTTGAATCAATTATGTCCCTATAATATCCAAAAAAGATGCAGTCTTCCAGTTACCTTTTCTGGCTTTAAGATTTGATAAGAGAACAAAGCCCTGTCTAGCAGTAGATGTGAAAGCCTCTGAATGTCACCTTGGAATCATTAGAAGGCAAAGACTAAGGAATATGGCAAGAAAGTGACATGATACTAAGCAAACAGCCTTGGTCAGGAATGTTTTCTGCATTCCTGACCTGTGGGTAATCAGATCACAGGCTGGGCGTGGGTCTTTCCCCAGAATGATCTCTTCTTGTGTGCAGGCTGGATATGATGACTTAGCCCCCAGAGAAGAGGACATACAGGAAATGAGAAGTCAATCTAGCAGTCATGTCCATAAGCTCCAGATGAAGATGGCACATCTGGAAAGAGAGTATGGAATGAGGCAGAGGGAAGCATGGTCTGGGGTCAAGGGCAATGTCACCCAACTCAGTGGGTGATGGAAACTAAACAAAAAAGGTACCTTCCTTTGTCCCCCTGACCACAGATAATTTAATCACATCCTTACTTATGCAATGTCAAAAATACTTTTGTAATTACTGAAAGGGTACCATTTCACAGAAGGTACTCATGGGAATGGACCCCACGCCTCCACTTCTCAGCCCAGGGTCTCGTCAGCTGGGAAGGCAAGCCCCTCAGCAGCTGCTCTCCGTGTGGACCATAGAACCTAGCTACAGCAGCATCCCACGACCTGCTTCCTCAGCACACTGATGTCACTGAGGGCATGCAGTGTCCAAATCCCAGGGTCTAAGGATCAGCCAGGGGACAGCTTCTCTGGAGCTCTGAGACAACCATCACATCTTCATCATTTCAGTAAATATTTAAACACTGACCTCAGGCAAGGCACCATGCTAGGCACTGAGGGGCCCACCCTTACATTTTAACAACACTAGCTCACTGGGCCTCAAAAAGGCTCCATCACCTATGGCTAAACATTGCACAAAAGAAAGAATGAATTCAAAACCTTTAGTCAGATAAGCCAGCATCAGCTCAGACAGCAATTTTCCACAATCTGGCCTGAACTGATCCTGGAACCCACTATGCTGTTTCATATTTCTCATCGTTGCTTACATAGCGCGCGCGCACACACACACACACACACACACACACACACACACACACACACACACCTCTTTTTTATGTAGAGGGCTCCAAGGATCTCATAGAAATCTGCTCAAATGCCCCCTCCTCCTAGAATCCTTCCTGGATCCAGCCCCTGACAAAATTAGTCACTCCCTTCTCAATACCTTGAAGATACTTCCACTGAAGCAATTTTCACAGTTTTAATCATTTATTTATATATATATAACTTATCCATAAAGCACTGTGCGTCCAACAACTGTAACTGTGCCTTGTTCACCTTTGTGTGTGTGTGTGTGTAATTACCCATCCATCTGTTTGCCTGTCTCCCAGTGACTCCAGGCCAACTCCCCTAACCTCAACTCCCCTAACCTTTGCTCTGGGGACTTCAGCCAATAACCCTCCAGGAACGGCCCACATAAAGGTCTAAAAGGTCTTGGCCAGACAGAGGGAACTGAACTAATTCTCAAATCAGTTAGCGGGGGCTGGGGAGGAGAGAGTCACCCAGACCTTGTCACACAGCAGATTCTTTGCTTTAGGACTACAAAACCAGGGAAGATACCCACACTCTTACTACAGGGTGCTTCCCGTAATATTATTTGAGCATATATGAATAGCTAATGAGCCACGGATGCCTGGACTTTCCTAAAAAGGGATGCTACCATCTCCGATTTCCATGGCACGTCTGTGCGCAGGGCTTCCACATTCTTATTTCGCTGCCCTCTATGTCAACCTCAACCTTGTGAGGTTAGCAGACAGATACTATCTCCACTGATGAGAAAGCCGACTCAAAAAGGTGAAGAACTTCTGTATCCAAATGTATGGAAGCCAGTTATCACTCTACTGAGTTGAGCTCAGGTATCTGGTTCCTAGTTCAAGGGTGTTATCAAGCTGAATCCCCTTTGTGTGGCTTTCCCTAACCCAACACTGTCCCTCATCTCCATTCTCTGGCCATAAATCCTTTTGGGTAAACATGAAGCTTCTGTTTTTAAAGCCAGTCGAGGAATGCTTCCATTTTCCCTTAGGGTCTTAATACAAGTTATCTCCCAGATAACTCCCCTCAAGATATGGTTCCCACGAGAAACAAACATGGAGGGAAAAGACAAAAATCTTAGGAGGAAAGGGCAGGGGCTCAGGTGGACTCAGCGACCCAGGCTCCTCCACCCTCAGAGTCCTCCGGTAGCGGGTTTGCTTCACTGAGACCTGAGTTCTAGAGCATGTATTGTGGGAGGGCAGCACCTTTACAACTAACACGAATTACAAAACGTGAGAAGTGAGAGAATCCCTTGGCTCAACACAAAAGCCTCCTGTTTCATTGTTGCTGCCCTAGAGTCAGTCCTCCTTACTGCAGCCAGAATGCTCCCTGGAAAAGGTCAATCAAAACATGTTACCCCCCTGCTCAGAACTCTGAAAGACATCCATCCAAACACATTCAAAATAAAATCCAGACTCCCTCCCGCAACCCACAAGGGCCAACATGATCTTATCACAGTCTCTGACCTCATCCCAGACGTTCTCCCCACTCCCCTCCAGCTCATCCTACTCTACACACCTGGCCTTGGCTTATCTGGACCTCAGGGCCTTCATACTTGCTGCTCACGCTGCCTGGAACACTGCTCTCCCCTCCGACTGCCACTGGCCTGGCTCTTCTCCTCAAACAGGTTTCTGCTCAAATGACACCTACTCAGAGAGGCGTTCTCAGCCCACAAAAATCTAAAAATATCCCTGCACCCTCCATCATTTTCCAGTCCCTTCCCTGCCTTTATTTTCATCATAGGACTTAGCACTGTCTGAAAATGTATTATATATTAACTGGTTATCTGTCTGTCTGACTTCCCACCAGTCTGTAAATTCCACAAGAGCAGAGACTGTGTCTTCTGGAACATAGTAGGTACTCAGTAAGTATCTGATGAATGAATGAGTTTTAGAAATGACCCAACTCAATCTCTTGCCAATATAAGCTACTCAATAAACGTCTGCTGAATGACAACAAAACTGAGGCTAACCTGGACGGACTGCCCAGTTTTGAATCCCGGTTCTACTATTTACTCGCAGCATGACTTAAGTAAATTCCTTAATCTCTCTATTGCCCCAGCTTCCTCATTTATAAAATGGGTATAATGGGATTGAGTTAGTTAGCATATGGAGCAATTGGAACAGCACCTGGAACATGGTAGGCGCTATATCACTATTAAAATACTCAAAAAAAAAAAAAAAGTCAACTTGTCTACAACTGTTCCTGCATCCCCTTTAGACTATGGGGCCGGGTTCACAGTAGACCATAAATACTGCTGAAAATTAAAATTGCACCTAGAGTTACAGTTGGTGCCTTAACCACACCTTCCTTAATGATTTCCCTGTAGCAATAGATATATCTACAGTAGCCTTTGTGAGAGTTACAACTACATAGTTGATAAATACATGAAAACTCCTCAACGCTCCAAAATATCAATTCTTGCTATGCAGTTTCAGTTATAAGAGAATTTCTTCTCCCCACCACCCCTTTTTACTTAGGAAGAGAAATACATAACCAGGCCACTTTGGAAACTGCCCTCGTTCAAAGAATTTCAGTTATAAGATCCACCAGTGTGGTCAGCCAGCCGCAAGAGAGATTAGTAAAATAACGTTAGTCACCAGCAAAATTCTATATTACATTAAACATAGGGATTATGAAAGAAAGTGGTATACCTTAGGGGCCAATATGGACTTAATAAAAACAAGTCATGCTAAAACACTCTAATTTCTCTTTTTGATACTATTAGAGGAGTGTGGGCAATATGATGATCTCGTTTCAGAAGAGCTTGCCAAAGCCTCTCAAGGCATCCTGACAGCTACAGGAGAATGAGAGCTCTCTGAATGCACAGACTGTACCTGACTTGTCTTAATTGACCTCCCTCCTGCCAGGCACACAGGAGATGCCTGAAGAATGAATGTGCCCTGCACAAACTGAACAGAACACTCCTGACTGTTGACTTTGCTGTAAAGTTAAATTTAGGCCAACTATGGGCAATAACTTCAAAGGGAAAATCTCAAAATTGTTCTGTTCAAAGATGTTCATAACAGATCAAAGAACACAGAGTGAACCCTGGAAAAGCTCCAAAGGCTCACTAACCAGGAAATGATCGTGTTTACATTAATAACAATGTTACACACTCACTAAAAAATTATAAATCTAGACTTCTGGACAAATGCACTGAATTAATAAGCTCAGGTCTTTGCTTTCTCCCTCCTTCCCCCTTCCAGATAACAACCACCTGGAGAATGGGAGAGAAAGAGCAGTGGGGGGGCGGGGAAGGGGGGCAGATAGTGACTGGAATGAGTACCAGATTAGAAACTAGGAAAGGGCATCATCCAAATGCCAAAAGTTTTGAAGATTTCCTACTGGAGATAATTGGGACTCAACTGAGAAAAGAACTAAGAGGTATCTTTAACCCATGTCACTAAGGTCACTTAGGGTTATCAAGGTTACCTAAGAAGTAGAAAATGTCCTGAACCCTCACAGACACTCTAATTTGAATTTGCAATTGTCTGGAGGGATGAGGGTATGGAAGGGCCCACAGTGGGGCAAAGGAGGACCCCCAGAGTGTCTGGCTGCTGTGAGCAAGGGGGTGCCAGCACAGGCAGATATATACCATGTGAGGACCACCAGCAGAGGGTGCCTTGCCCCCAGGGCTTCATCTAGCCAGGAGGGGTAGAGATGCAAGAGAAAGGTCAGAGGAACATGAAGGTGCCTGCTTACACCTTCATGAAGTCAGCTGCCCTGGGTAGGTCCACCAAGCACAAAGGAGGCAAGACCGCAAATTCTGAAAAGGCTGGACTCTACCGAGATGGGGAGAGCGCCTAAAACAAGATGGAAGCCAGGCTATTCTGGATCCAGACACAGAGACGAACTAGGCCAAGTCTTCCAGACCGACTGTCCCTGACCCCGGTTTTCTTTCTTCTGATTCTTTTCCCAAGGAGAGACCACTCAACTGATTTGATTCAAGAAGACAATTCTAACATCAAGTAGATTCAAGAAGACAATTCTAACATCAAGTAGAAACAGGGGTATTCAGTGAATTCCCTGGCAGTACAGTGGTTAGAACTAGGTGCTCTCACTGCCGGGGCCCCAGGTTCAATCCCTGGTCGGGGAACTAAGATCCTGCAAGCCGTGCAGTGAGGCAAAAAAAAGAAAGAAAGAGAGAAAAAGAAAAAAGAAACAGGGGATCCAATAATTCACTTCTTCTGGTGAGAGGCAAATAGCAGGCCTGTATTACCTCATCAGACACAAGAAAACCGAAAAATATACCAGCCTATATTAACTCATCATTCAGACCCAAGAAAACCAAAACATGAGGAAAAGCAGCACAGTCCTTAAGAGCAGATAAATATATATACATTTGAAAAGATTTATCCCGTAAAACACTACACTTTAGTCCACATCTACCTTGTGCTCCCATTTAAAAAAAAAAAAGTCAAAACAAAGTAGAAGAGAACTGTACTTCACTGTACAGTAGAAACTAACACAACATTGTAAAACAACTATACACCAATAAAAAAAAAAAAAAGAAAGAAAGAAAGTGGAAGAGGGGGACTTCCCTGGTGGCACAGTGGTTAAGACTCCGCACTCCCAATGCAGGGGGCCCGGGTTCGATCCCTGGTCAGGGAACTAGATCCCACGTGCATGCCACAACTAAGAGTTCACATGCCACTGCTAAGGAGCGCTCGATCCGAAACTAAAGGAGCCCGGCTGCCACAACTAAGACTCGGCACAGCCAAATAAATAAATAAATATCTAAAAAAAAAAAGAAAGTGGAAGAGGGAATAAAAAAATTAAAGCATAAATTGAAAACAGAAAAGAAAGAGTAAAAGTTATAAATAAAACCAAAATTTAATTCTTCTAAAAGAATTAAATATAGAATTATATTAATATAGAATAAATACAGAAATATAGAAAGAAGGAGGGGAAAAATGAGCAGGCAAGAACGATTTAAATCTTACCTCTGTGTATGATTATAAATTACAAGGATGTGCTATGAATAGCTATGCTAATAAACCTGGAAGTCTCTTTGGCCATACACTGCAGGAAAATGTACGGCCAAAGAGAAATTAAATTGATGTAGAAAACCTAAACAAATAAATAACCTCAGAACTGCTGTCAGAGAACTTTTACTGAAAGGTGAGCTAAGCCCCAATGGTTTTACAGCTGAGCTCTAATGAACCTCAAGGAGCAAGTCCTGTTTTATTCGAACACTCTAAAACATTTAAAAATGAGAAAACTTTCAAATCATTTTATAAGGGTTACCTATATTTGATATCAAAATAGTAGGACAAAAAAGGAAATTAGATGTAAGTGTAAACTTCGTCAGTAAAGTAACAGTAAATGGTACATTAGAAGAATTTGTTTAAAAAGAAAGAAAGAAAAATAATATACCAGGATTGAGTCAAACATAATCCAAGAAATCAAAAGTGATTTAACATTAAGAAATTTATTAATGCTATTTATTACATTAACTGATCATAGGATCACCGTCCAATATAATCATGCCCACAACTACCAAAATGCTTATTGGTATCATACACTGGTAAATATCAGCCATTCCATTAAAATCTCTAAGTAAAATTAAGAAATAAAAGGAAGGTTCCTAAATATGTTAAAGAGTATATATCAGAAAACATCAGCAATGAACCTTGAAAACACTGCTCTAAGTGAAAGAAGCCAGACATGAAAGGCCACATATATAATTCCATTTATATGAAGAATCCAGACAGGCAAAACCACAAAGATAGAAAGAAGACTTTTGGTTGCCAGGGGCTGAAGGGAAGAGGAAAATGGGAGCCAACACTTAATAAATATGAGGTTTCTTTTTTGGGTGACAAAATATTCTGGAATTAGATAGTAATGATGTTTGCACGATGCTGTGAGTATACTAAAAACCACTCAACTGTAATATAGTTTGAAATGGTGACTTTTAGGGTATGTGAATTAGATCTCAATGATATATTTTTTAAGCAGGAAACAATATGAAACACTGGAGGCATGTCTACAAAATTCAGAAACAAGACTCTGATATCTAATCACCCCATTATTCAAATCGTTCTGGAGCCTTGAGCTAACGCAACGGTGTACAACAGAGCTCCACACACTGCAATCGTTCAAGAAGAAACACGCAGTGATCTACCACATCACTTCCTTGCAAAAGGTTGGTTTCTTCAAAAATTAATCTAAAACTATAGTACACATAATAGGGAGAAAATGTATTTAAAACTTCTTAAAATGATAAATCTAAACTGATGTCAGGTATTTACTAAATAACATTCAGTGACAAAAGGAGAAGACACAAACCACATGGTAGATTGTAGTATTGTTTGCAATTATTAACTCCTATTAACTCCGTACCTTTAAGAGGATTATACACACTCACTATTGCCAAGTGACTGCCGACCGAAGGGCACATCTCCACTCGAGTCCAGTGACTGTTGGCTTGGCTACGTAACGGGCTCTGGCCAATGGCACATGAGCAAATGTGACCTACACCAGATGGGAGCAGACACTTTAAGAGCCACTGCATGTTTCCATCAGCTCTCATGTGCTCTCTCCTCTGCCCTGAAACTAGCATGTCCCAAATAGGGCCTGTGCCTTCAGAAGGGAAGACTTGTGGAAAAGAGCCATAGCAATGGACTCCCAGCCACCGACACACAACTCGATCTAGAAATTAATGTTTGCTGCAAACCTCTGTATTTTTGGAATTTGTGGTTTATTAACCACAGCAAGACTAATACGTATAATTATTAAAATGTCTATGTAATTTAAAAAATCTAGGTAAGAGATAGTGTGTAAACAATATGGAATTTTAAGATGTAGGGATTTATCTTTTTTTTTTTTAATAACTGTAGAATTATTCAAAATGCATCTTAACCATATGACTTAAGTCCTAGGACCCTACTTGATTATCAGTAGAAGTTCAGTCTTCTTTCTTTCCCACCCCTGCCCCAGAATCCCATCTCCAATATTCTCCAAAACCTCCAAGGTTGCTTGCACAAGTTTCTCCAAGTTCCCAAGGCCCAGCAGTCTGTGGTTTCTAGGTTAGCATCTTCTCTGAACAGTCTTAAATTTTCCCACTTTGGATTCTGGATCATCACACATGAGGGAAAGACTCCTCTTTAGACATGGGTTAAGAGATCACCTTTAATTATTTGTAGGTTAATAAAGTCATTTCAAAACTGAAAATGTTTCCCCAGCTTTTCTATTAGAAACTCTCCCTTCAAGTAAAATCCACCCATTGGCTTGATGCAAAAGACGACCTCCAACAAGATCACAAACGAAGTCAAAATGCAAGAGCCCAAGTCCACATTCCTTGGCTCAGTTTCCAATGTCTATTACTAGCTTTTTCTAAGGATCTCCAGACTAGCAATCAGCTCTCCAGACATTCTTGTGATTGTTGGGAGCGAAGATTTTTCTCCCACTCTCAGATGAATTTAAATATGATCTCTTTTCATTCCTTCTAAAGAGGATACACTGTTTCAACCACAGAGTGAAACACCTAACACACAATGGACAAAGTGCTGACACAGAGCTACCAGGATGTGTTTAAATGACTGTGTTTAAATGACTCAGTCTGGCTGGGCACGTGTACACAAAAACCTCTACCTATGCTGCAACGCAATATGGGTTATAACGGAGGTCCATGCAAAATGAAGGAGAGGCACAAAGGATGCTGGGGCAACTGGAGAAGAACAAGAAAATTTGCCAAATGGAAAAACAAGATGGTGGGAGAGCTTGGCATGGACATTCCATGCTGAGAAATCACGACCTTTGAAGGAGGAGAGGTATTTCCAAAAGCTTGTCCGTAACTGAATGATAACTAGGACCCACCACACAAAGGTTCTACCTCTGTTGCTGGTCAAGTACGTGCATGATCTGGAGGACTCAAACGCCCAAGCAGACAGCTTTCTAAAGACATGAAATTAAACCTCCCCCAAAAGTACACAAAAAAGAGAACGTGACTCTAACTAAACACCTGCTCTCTTTCCTTCCCACCTTGATGCATTCTGCCAAATGAAAGCTAAGTAATAAAGGCACTCACTCCCCTCTGACATTTCTGCACCAAAATCACGCAAGGGCCTGGGGCGGAGAACCCCTCAGATCATCCAAGTTGTTTGTGTCACTTCTAAGAAAAGACTCGGAAGTAGCATGCATGAGGCCACTCAGGTGGTAACGTGACCACCAGGTCATTGGTCACTCGCCTGGGGCTGTGGTGCCGCAAACTGGATGCTCCACAGGAGAAGGAGAGTGAAGCACACAAGCACATAAACAGCTCTAAAGACCAACTGAGAAAAAGTTACAGGATGGGTGGTCCTCAACAGAGGAGAAACGATGTTTCATAAAGACCATGAAGTTACCCTACTGGGGATACTCAGTCTAAGGGTCTCATTTCTACGCTCTCCCAACACTAACCCACTCCATCCACCTCTGGTCTTTAACAGAAGAGGCATGGAAGGAAGGGAGGGAGGGAGGGAGGAAAGAAGAAAGATAGATAGATCTGGGCTTAGAGTCCATATGATTGGGCTTGAATTCTGGCTTTGCTCCTCACCAGGCCTGGAGTAAGGTACACAATCTCTCTGAGATCCAGTTTCTCCATCTATGACATGGAGGGTGTAAGGATTAAAGAAAACACAAAAATAATGTGCTACTTAATGCCTTAATATACGTTAGTTCTTTCCCACCCTTCATACAACACTCCTTAACTGTACCATTTGTTCATCTTACAAAGCTGGTCCTAATTGACATGTTTTTGTGCTACCATCTGACACAGCACTGCATATGTGGAATGCCCTCAGTGTCTGATGAAACAAGTCAGATGCCTATTGGAAGTTAAAGGAAAGTTGAAAGGCATTTTCAAAACAGGGACCTAGATGAAACAATATACTATACAGAGCTGAATATCTACTAGGTGATCAAATACTTGTTGATTAATCATCACCTCAGACCAAACCTTTTCAAGGGCAAAAACCATTCAAGTGAGGAACAGACCTGGGCAGGACTCCACTACCAATTCATGTGAAGTGGTTACTGTTAGGTCCACGCTTACAGCCACACCACTCAGCTGTGCTTAAAAAAGCCTTGAGCAGGGGAGGAACCAAGATGGCAGAGTAGAAGGACGTGCTCTCACTCCCTCTTGCAAGAACACCAGAATCACAACTAACTGCGGGACAATCATCGACAGGAAGACACTGGAACTCACCAAAAAAGATACCCCACATCCAAAGACAAAGGATAAGCCACAATGAGACGGTAGGAGGGGCGCAATCAGAGTAAAATCAAATCCCATAACTGCTGGGTGGGTGACTCACAAACTGAAGAACGCTTATACCACAGAAGTCCACCCACTGGAGTGAAGGTTCTGAGCCCCACGTCAGGCTTCCCAACCTGGGGGTCTGGCAACGGGAGGAGGAATTCATAGAGAATCAGACTTTGAAGCCTAGTGGGAATTGACTGCAGGACTTCGACAGGACTGGGGGAAACAGAGACCCCACTCTTGGAGGGCGCACACAAAATACTGTGCGCATCGGGACCCAGGGAAAGGAGCAGCGACCCCAGGGGAGACTGAACCAGACCTACCTGCTAGTGTTGGAAGGTCTCCATCAGAGGCAGGGGGTGGCTCTGTTTCACTGTGGGGACAAGGACATTGGCAGCAGAAGTTCTGGGAAGCACTCCTTGGCGTGAGCCCTCCCAGAGTCTGTCATTAGCCCCACCAAAGAGCCCAGGTAGGCTCCAGTGTTGGGTTGCCTCAGGCAAAACAACCAACACGGAGGGAACCCAGCCCCACCCATCAACAGTCAAGTGGATTAAAGTTTTACTGAGCTCTGACCACCACAGCAACAATCAGCTCTACCCACCACCAGAGCCTCCCATCAAGCCTCTTAGATAGCCTCAACCACCAGAGGGCAGACAGCAGAAGCAAGAAAAATTATAATCCTACAGCCTGTGGGACAAAAACCACATTCACAGAAAGACAGACAAGATGAAAAGGCAGAGGGCTACATACCAGATGAAGGAACAAGATAAAACCCCAGAAAAACAACTAAATGAAGTGGAAATAGGCAACCTTCCAGAAAAAGAATTGAGACTAATGATAGTGAACATGATCCAGGACCTCGGAATAAGAATGGAGGCAAAGATAGAGAAGATGCAAGAAATGTTTAACAAAGACCTAGAAGAATTAAAGAACAAACACACAAAGATGAACAATACAATAAATGAAATGAAAACTACACTAGAAGGAATCAATAGCGGAATAACTCAGGCAGAAGAACGGATAAGTGACCTGGAAGACAGAATGGTGGAATTCACTGCTGCGGAACAGAATAAAGAAAAAAGAAAGAAAAGAAATGAAGACAGCCTAGGAGACCTCTGGGACAACATTAAACACACCACATTCGCATTATAGGGGTCCCACAAGGAGAAGAGAGAGAGAAACGACCAGAGAAAATATTTGAAGAGATTATAATCGAAAACTTCCCTAACATGGGAAAGGAAATAGCCACCCAAGTCCAGGAAGCACAGCGAGTCCCATACAGGATAAACCCAACGAGAAACACGCCTAGACACATAGTAATCAAATTGGCAAAAATTAAAGACAAAGAAAAAGTATTGAAAGCAGCAAGGGAAAAACGACAAATAACATACAAGGGAACTCCCATAAGGTTAACAGCTGATTTCTCAGCAGAAACTCTACAAGCCAGAAGGGAGTGGCATGATATACTTAAAGTGATGAAAGGGAAGAACCTACAACCAAGATTACTCTACCCGGCAAGGATCTCATTCAGATTTGATGGAGAAATCAAAAGCTTTACAGACAAGCAAAAGTTAAGAGAATTCAGCACCACCAAACACGCTTTACAACAAATGCTAAAGGAACTTCTCTAAGTGGGACACACAAGAGAAGAAAAGGACCTACAAAAACAAACCCAAAACAATTAAGAAAATGGTCATAGGAACATACATATCGATAATTACCTTAAACGTGAATGGATTAAATGCTCCAACCAAAAAACACAGGTTTGCTGAATGGATACAAAAACAAGACCCACATATATGCTGTCTACCAGAGACCCACTTCAGACCTAGGGACACATACAGACTGAAAGTGAGGGGACGGAAAAAGATATTCCATGCAAATGGAAACCAAAAGAAAGCTGGAGTAGCAATTCTCATATCAGACAAAATAGACTTTAAAATAAAGACTGTTGAAGGAGACAAAGAAGGACACTACATAATGATCAAGTGATCAATCCAAGAAGAAGATATAACAATGGTAAATATTTATGCACCCAACATAGGAGCACCTCAATACATAAGGCAACTGCTAACAGCTCTAAAAGAGGAAATCGACAGTAACACAGTAATAGTGGGGGACTTTAACACCTCACTTACACCAATGGACAGATCATCCAAAATGAAAATAAATAAGGAAACAGAAGCTTTAAATGACACAATAGACCAGATAGATTTAATTGATATTTATAGGATATTCCATCCAAAAACAGCAGATTACACTTTCTTCTCAAGTGCGCATGGAACATTCTCCAGGATAGATCACATCTTGGGTCACAAATCAAGCCTCAGTAAATTTAAGAAAACTGAAATCATATCAAGCATCTTTTCTGACCACAACGCTATGAGATTAGAAATCAATTACAGGGAAAAAAACGTAAAAAACACAAACACATGGAGGCTAAACAATACGTTACTAAATAACCAAGAGATCACTGAAGAAATCAAAGAGGCAATCAAAAAATACCTAGAGACAAATGACAATGAAAACATGATGATCCAAAACCTACGGGATGCAGCAAAAGCAGTTCTAAGAGGGAAGTTTATAGCTATACAAGCCTACCTCAAGAAACAAGAAAAATCTCAAGTAAACAATCTAACCTTACACCTAAAGGAACTAGAGAAAGAAGAACAAACAAAACCCAAGGTTAGCAGAAGGAAAGAAATCATAAAGATCAGAGCAGAAATAAATGAAATAGAAACAAAGAAAACAATAGCAAAGATCAATAAAACTAAAAGCTGGTTCTTTGAGAAGATAAACAAAATTGATAAGCCATTAGCCAGACTCTTCAAGAAAAAGAGGGAGAGGACTCACATCAATAAAATTAGAAATGAAAAAGGAGAAGTTACAACAGACACCGCAGAAATACAAAACATCCTAAGAGACTATTACAAGCAACTCCACGCCAATAAAATGGACAACCTGGAAGAAATGGACAAATTCTTAGAAAGGTATAACCTTCCAAGACTGAACCAAGAAGAACAGAAAATATGAACAGACCAATCACAAGTAATGAAATTGAAACTGTGATTAAAAATCTTCCAACAAACAAAAGTCCAGGACCAGACGGCTTCACGGGTGAATTCTATCAAACATTTACAGAAGAGCTAACACCCATCCTTCTCAAACTCTTCCAAAAAATTGCAGAGCAAGGAACACTCCCAAACTCATTCTATGAGGCCACCATCACCCGGATACCAAAACCAAAGATACGACAAAAAAAAGAAAATTACAGACCAATATCACTGATGAATATAGATGCAAAAATCCTCAGCAAAATACTGGCAAACAGAATCCAACAACACATTAAAAGGATCATACACCACGATCAAGTGGGATTTATCCCAGGGATGCAAGGATTCTTCAGTATACGCAAATCAATCAATGTGATACTCCATATTAACAAACTGAAAAATAAAAACTATATGATCATCTCAATAGATGCAGAAAAAGCTTTTGACAAAATTCAACACCCATTTATGATAAAAACTCTCCAGAAAGTGGGCACAGAGGGAACCTACCTCAACATAATAAAGGCCATGTATGACAAACCCACAGCAAACATCATTTTCAATGGTGAAAAACTGGAAGCATTTCCTCTAAGATCAGGAACAAGACAGGGATGTCCAATCTCACCACTATTATTCAACATAGTTTTGGAAGTCCTAGCCCCAGCAATCAGAGAAGAAAAAGAAATAAAAGGAATACAAATTGGAAAAGAAAAAGTAAAACTGTCACTGTTTGCAGATGACATGATACTATACATAGAGAATCCTAAAAATGCCACCAGAAAACTACTAGAGCTAATCAATGAATTTGGTAAAGTTGCAGGATACAAAATTAATGCACAGAAATCTCTTGCATTCCTATACACCAATGATGAAAAATCTGAAAGAGAAATTAAGGAAACACTCCCATTTACCACTGCAACAAAAAGAATAAAATATCTAGGAATAAACCTACCTAAGGAGACAAAAGACCTGTATGCAGAAAACTATAAGACACTGATGAAAGAAATTAAAGATGATACCAACAGATGGAGAGATATACCATGTTCTTGGATTGGAAGAATCAATATTGTGAAAATGACTATACTACCCAAAGCAATCTACAGATTCAGTGCAATCCCTATCAAATTACCAATGGCATTTTTTACGGAACTAGAACAAATCATCTTAAAATTTGTATGGAGACACAAAAGACCCCGAAGAGCCAAAGCAGTCTTGAGGCAAAAAAACGGAGCTGGAGGAATCAGACTCCCTGACTTCAAACTATACTACAAAGCTACAGTAATCAAGACAATATGGTACTGGCACAAAAACAGAAACATAGATCAATGGAACAAGATAGAAAACCCAGAGATAAACCCACGCACCTATGGTCAACTAATCTATGACAAAGGAGGCAAAGATATACAATGGAGAAAAGACAGTCTCTTCAATAAGTGGTGCTGGGAAAACTGGACAGCTAAATGTAAAAGAATGAAATTAGAACACTCCCTAACACCATACACAAAAGTAAACTCAAAATGGATTTGAGACCTAAATGTAAGACCGGACACTATAAAACTCTTAGAGGAAAACATAGGAAGAACACTCTTTGACATCAATCACAGCAAGATCTTTTTTGATCCACCTCCTAGAGTAATGGAAACAAAAACAAAAATAAACAAATGGGACTTAATGAAACTTAAAAGCTTTTGCACAGCAAAGGAAACCATAAACAAGACGAAAAGACAGGGGCTTCCCTGGTGGTGCAGTGGTTGAGAGTCCGCCTGCCAATGCAGGGGACACGGGTTCGAGCCCTGGTCTGGGAAGATCCCACATGCCGCGGAGCAACTAGGCCCGTGAGCCGCAACTACTGAGCCTGCGCGTCTGGAGCCTGTGCTCCGCAACAAGAGAGGCCGCGATAGTGAGAGGCCCGCGCACCGCGATGAAGAGTGGCCCCCGTTTGCCGCAACTAGAGAAAGCCCTCTCACAGAAACGAAGACCCAACACAGCCAGAAATAAATAAATAAATAAATTTATTAAAAAAAAAAAAAAAAAAAAGACGAAAAGACAATCCTCAGAATGGGAGAAAATATTTGCAAATGAATCAACAGACAAAGGATTAATCTCCAAAATATATAAACAGCTCATTCAGCTCAATATTAAAAAAACAAACCACCCAATCCAAAAATGGGAGGAAGACCTAAATAGACGTTTCTCCAAAGAAGACATACAGATGGCCAAGAAGCACATGAAAAGATGCTCAACATCACTAATTATTAGAGAAATGCAAATCAAAACTACAGTGAGGTATCACCTCACACCAGTTAGAATGGGCATCATCAGAAAATCTACAAACAACAAATGCTGGAGTGGGTGTGGAGAAAAAGGAACCCTCTTGCACTGTTGGTGGGAATGTAAATTGATACAGCCACTATGGAGAACAGTATGGAGGTTCCTTAAAAAACTAAAAATAGATTTACCATATGATCCAGCAATCCCACTACTGGGCGTATACCCAGAGAAAACCATAATTCAAAAACACACATGCACCCCAATGTTCATCGCAGCACTATTTACAATAGCCAGGTCATGGAAGCAACCTAAATGCCCATCGACAGACAAATGGTTAAAGAAGTTGTGGTACATATATACAATGGAATATTACTCAGCCATAAAAAGGAACGAAATTGAGTCATTTGTTGAGACGTGGATGGATCTAGAGACTGTCATACAGAGTGAAGTAAGTCAGAAAGAGAAAAACAAATATCGTATATTAATGCATGTATGTGGAACCTAGAAAAATGGTACAGATGAGCCAGTTTGCAGGGCAGAAGTTGAGACACAGATGTAGAGAATGGACATATGGACACCAAGGGGGGAAAACTGCGGTGAGGTGGGGATGGTGGTGTGCTGAATTGGGCGATTGGGATTGACATGTATACACTGATGTGTATAAAATTGATGCCTAATAAGAACCTGCAGTATAAAAAAGCAAACAAAACAACTAATACTAAACTTTCATTGGGTTATTTGTATGGAAATATGTTAATATAAATGTTTCAGACATTACATGAAATTCCTAAAAATCTTATATTTGTATTTGTATGGAAATATGTATGGAAATATGTTAATATAAATGTTTCAGACATTACATGAAATTTCTAAAAATCTTATATTTGTATTTGTATGGAAATATGTATGGAAATATGTTAATATAAATGTTTCAGACATTACATGAAATTTCTAAAAATCTTATATGTTCTGGTATAATGTTATAAGTAATAATCCTAGTTACTACTTTAAAATGTATATCTCAGAAATAACTAATTTTCTTGTCAACTGCATTATTATGAACTTTCATCAAATCTTTTACCGTGGTCATTTTTAAGTCTTTTGTCATTTACAGACAGTTCTGGGTGTACTCTGATGATTTTGCAAATATGTTCCTATAAAAGGGTTTCATCTTCAAGAAATTCATGGAAAAGACTCTGACAAGTACAGGTTTCTGGTAACTGACTGTACTGCTGAACTGAATGAATAAGCATTTTCAGAACTCTGATGAAAAACTGATGAACTCATGAAAGTGCTAACAAAAGATCAAGATAAAAAAAAAACAATTAATTACATGGGACTGAGTGAACTGATGAGGATGAGTATAATTTTTGTGACTTTCTGTCTGAATTAAAAAAAAAAAAAATCCCACAAGGACTCAGAGGCAAAGAATATACAAATCAATTTTCACTGCAAAGTAAAGGAGCCGTTACAGTGGAGGATTACTGGACTGAATGTCAATATTATGACATAGTATGAGTGTGTTTCATGTTTGGTAATTGCAATCATTGTTGCTTTTGTTGTGGTCATCCATGTACAATGCTTGGTGTCAGTCTATTTATCTCTTGTAAAAATAAAATACAGTGTGTGTGTGTGAAAAAAAAAAAAAAAAGAACCTGCAGTATAAAACAAACAAACAAACAAAACAACTAATACTAAACTTTCATTGGGTTATTTGTATGGAAATATGTTAATATAAATGTTTCAGACATTAAAAAAAAAAAAAAAAAAAGCCTTGAGCACTGAGCAAGACTAAAAGTGTCCTTGCCTCAAAAACTACCTGAAGCTCACCATTCCTCTATAACAGGGACTCTTTCTCTAGAATCCAAAGACATGTCATGCCAAAAATTATGTGCAAGATTTTGCACGTTCACTTGTGAATCTGAATTTTCCTTTGGAGAGAACCTATCATTTTTAGAGTCCCAAAAATACTCATGGGAGAAGAAAGTTAAGCACTCCTGATTCTAAACTGTCTCTCTCAAAAAAGGAAGCAGAAGTATATTTGAACTTCCACGAGCTCCCCAAGTTCACACTGCCCCTCAGCAGAGTACTCTCACGTTCAATGATTTGTGACGCTCAGACCCTACCTTTAGGGGCAGGGAAGTCCTTCAACCCTCAACCCAAACCTGAAACTAACCTGAGATGAGAATTTGTTAAATTAGAAGGAAATATGTGACTATACTCAAATAGGTCACACTAGCTTGAGACAAGTTTTCACCTAAAAGGAGTCTCTCAATACTGGTCTTGTGGCATTAAACACTGTTGTGTTGATTCAGGAGCTAAAAGAGCTAGGAGCTAAAAGAGATGTTTTTCTGTGAAACTCTTCAAAGCCTGAGACACGGGTCCCCCCATGGCATCCTTTTTAGAAGCCTCAAGCATGCCCGCCTCCCCCCAAAAGCGCAGATGGACTTCCAGGCTTGAGATTCACCTGGCTCCCTGGCTGCTCCAGCTCTAACTCCCACATTCTTACTGACAAGACTCAGACTGGACAGAGGGGATTTCTTATTTCCACGGTGAATAGATTTATTGGGAAAGAAGAAGGAACTCAACAACCAAGAGTCTGATCATAGTCTAAACAATAAGGAGTGAAAGAAAAAGTGGGAATAGGACATTCTAAACCAAAACAGCTCAAAAGAGTTTCACAACTAAGTAACCAGACAAGAAAAGTGGGAAAAAGGCAGGAAGGAAGGACATGCAAGAAAAGGGCCCTACACTTCATACTGGTCGGTGTGGCCCTCTCACGTGGGCATTCTGAGCTCAGAGGCAGAAACGAGCCCTGTGAATAAGGGTGAGTGGAAGGATTTCAGACCAGGTACAAACGGCAAGGGGGCAGAAACAGACAAAGGAAGTCAAGGAATGAATGAGGAAAAAAACTGCAACCTTATTTTCCTATAAACCATGAGGATAAAACAAAGTCAGAAAGGAGGCAGCTCCCACATGGTGGTGCAGGTATCCATCCCCATGGGGAGGCGGGGAGGCTTGTCTTGAAGCCAATACACAAGAGATCGATAAACAGGAAGGATTTCTCAAGATGCTTTCATTTACACTTTACGTATGACAGAGAGGAACGTCAACTGTCCAAAGTGAAGATGACTATTATTTTTCAGTTAAGGTTGTTGTCGTGGGGTGGGTGGAGGCTGACAGATTAAAGGAGAGTCAGCTTTCCTCAAAGCCACTCCTAGGTATAGCTTGTTAGACAAAATTTCGCTAAAAGATTACATTCCTACAATATATATAATTAAATATGTTTTCAGCATCTTTCTCCAAGGAATCTCTGTGAGATGGCAGAGGGAATGGGACAAAATAATTATCACTTTCTATTTCTTCCATAGACCAAAAGAGAGATGTTTTCCAACACACAGGAGTTTTAAGTAGCCTAATTACCAGGGTACTATCCTCCCTCAAACCACAAACTAGAGGATATGGAAAGAAAAATCTACTCCTCCATGTATTCATCTGAACAAACATTTATCGAGTTCCCACTGAGTACCAGGTACTATTATAGATGCAGGGGAAAGCAAGCTGATAAGGGATTTATTTGAGGAATCAAGTTTTGGGGTGGAGTACGGGGTGTGGCACAGACCCAGGACAAACAGCCACGTGATGTAATGAGATAAATACGTGAATAAGGAAAAACTGCTGTGCTGGAGTCCAGAGGAGCCAAGAGTAACTCTGCCCTCCGAGGACGGCTCCAGAGAGGCAGCCTGACTGCACAAGGCCTGGCCTCACATTCCAGCTCTCCTACCAGCTATGCGGCAGTAAGAAAACCACTTAAATTCACCAATGTTCGCTGGAAAATGGCAAGGTCACCCCATCCAGGTGGCCAGGCCGCACGGAGAGTATGGAGAATGTCTGTGAAAGCCCCTGTACACAGCGACTAGCCACTCGGCAGGGAAAAGGCGTTCCTGGCGTGGAGCGCGGCCTCAGCAGAACTGCCACAGGGTGAGGTGCAGAGGGCACAGCTGGGGACCATCACTGTGGACAGAACGTGAGCCGCCCAGGGGCGGTGGCTGGAAACAAGGCCTGGAGGTCCAATGAGCTCCAGACTCTGAGGGATCTTAAATAACAGGCTTAAGAATTTGAGGCACACCCCACAGGCAGTGGCTAAGCTTTTAAGCAGGAAAGTGGCACTCATATGTAACTTTTTCAAAAAGACTTCAGAAAAAACACACAGATCAGATAGAAAGGGGAAGAAACAGGAGACAAGAGAGGGCTCATTTAGGGAGCTCCTGTAATTGTCCAGGCACACCTCCCCCCACCCCCGAATGGTACCTGAGCCAGGTGGTAGATGCCACGGAGAGGAAAGGACAGGTGAGAAGTGTCATCAACAATAAGGTCGGGGGCCCTGGGAGACTCTGATGAATGTCTCCTCAGCAGAAAAAAACAGAGTCTGGCCACACCAGGGGGATCACGTTTCAAACACAGGTAAATTACAGAGGATTAGAAATTCCTGCAGTTCTAGCAAAATCAAGTAAACACAAGTTCAACAGCCCTTCGTGCTGTGGTTAAATCAGCAAAGCCCATCCTTAGGACAAGAGGGCAAGTCCTGCCAAAATGACCGTGCTCAGCAAAGGCTTACACCAAGGTCCACCAAGGTCACCAGGCACTTGACATTCTTACCCAGGTGGGAGCTGCCTCCCAGAGGAGACTCCTCCCACTCACCTTCCATCACCTGCTTCAGGGATACCTCACTCAAGTCACTTCTCCACTGTCACAGCCAGCATGCTCACGGCAGGAACTCACGCAGGGAATCTCGCACCGCCATCCACTTAAGGCCAGATGAACAAACAGCTCACAGGCTGTTAGCGCCGCCTGGCTCCAACACCTGGCCGGAGGGTTCTCTCTGTCACCTGAACCCACCTTTGGCAGAGAGCAGAAGGTGGCCAGCTGAGCACTCCGGGAGCCTGGGCTCTGAAGTGACTCACGACACAACAGAATTCCAAAACAGAAAGCAAACTCTTGGGGCTAAGAAGGATGCCAGGACTTGGAGACAAAAATGCATACTTTTTCACAGCGATCTACACACACACCTCTAAGTCAAGGGAAAACAGAGAAATTAAATATTGTAAGTTCGTACTATCTTCCGAGCACTGTGCAAGCTTTACACAGTATCCTCAACCCTTCAAATAACACAAGGGTGGGGGTGGGGGTGGAGGGTGGGCTTTATTATCTGTGTTCCTACTAGGAGAGCAGGTCCAGGGACGTTAGAGGACGGGCCCAAGGTCACTCAGCCAGTAACAAGCAGAGGCACAACCGGGAGCCCAGCCCCGAGAGGCCACCGCCTGCCCCCTTGTCGCAAGAGACTTCGTGGAACAAGCACCTACCCAACAAGAGACCCCGTACCCACTACCACCACATTCACCTTTGCATCTGCAGTAGGGCCTGATGGTGAGCAATCCTTCACATGTGTCCCTTCAAACAATTAAATTCCTGATCCACCAGTGCAAGAGAAATAAACCAAGTCACCTTGCCTCTCAAAGGATTTTTAAGAGCCAGCCAGCTCCAGAGAAGATCCAACAGAAAGGACCAGAAACCATTAACAAACAGCTCCATTTGGCCATCAGCAATCCCCCATGGACTCCAGAAAAATAAAGCTAGATCCCACCACAGTGTCTGCACATGGAAATAAAGCTCAGTGGTTAGACACCATGGTGCACGGGCACACCTGGCTTGAACACTTAAGTGTTAATGCAGGGGGTGAGGGCTTCTCATCCCCAGAGAACTCTTGGGTAATATATATCCTGCCCACATAGCTTGATGATTCACCCTGTCATTCCCTAAATTGATGGGACAGATTTAGTATATGATAACTATGGAACTTCAAATAGTGAGGAGAGAAGAGATTAGTCCATAAATGCTGATGGAGAATTTGGTTAACCAGTTAGGGAAAAATTAAGTTATATCCTTTTCTAACACCAAATGCAAAAATAAATATCAGGTCATGTAAAGAAATAAATGCAATACATCAACTATACCTCGATTAAAAAAAAAAAGAATGAAATGAAAGATTAAAAAAGAAAACTAGATGATGATTTCTATCAGGGGTTGGCAAGCTTTTTTGGTAAAGGACCAGATAGTAAATATTTCTGGCTTTTCAGGTCACAGTCTCTGTTGCAACAACTCCAGTCTGCTGTTGTGGTGCAGAAGCAGCCTCATACAGTAGGCAGACAAATGGGTGTGGCTACAGTCCAATAAAATTATGGAATGGACACAGTTATTTCTGAATTATGGACATAACTGTTATGGACACAGAAGTCTGAATTTCACTAATTTTCACATGGCATGAAATAAGCATCTTTTTTTTTTCCAGTCATTTAAAAATGCCATTAAAAAACTCTTAGGACTGAAGGTGTCATGGGTTGAGGATGGAGGATGGGGTGGGCGTGGCTAGAAAAGGGCAGCAGGAAGGAGCCTTGCTGTGGTGGAACTGTCTGTATGTTGACTGTGGTGGTGGTTACAGAAATCTACACACCTGATAGAACTGCACAGAACAAACTACACACATGCACGCACTCACAAATGCGTGCTTGTAAAATGGGTGAAATCTGCATGAGTGTTGTCCATTGTACCAATGTCAATTTGCTGGTATTGTTATGCAAGATGTTATCATTGGAGGAAACTGGACAAAGAGCACCTGGGACCTTCCTATACACATCTTTGGTAACTCCCTGTGAATCTATAATTATTTCAAAATAAAAAGTTAATAATGGGGGCTTCCCTGGTGGTGCAGTGGTTAAGAATCTGCCTGCCAATTCAGGGGACACGGGTTCGAGCCCTGGTCCGGGAAGATCCCACATGCCGCGGAGCAACTAAGCCTGCACTCCACAACTACTGAGCCTGAGCTCTGCAGCCTGCAAGCCACAACTACTGAGGCTGCGTGCCACAACTACTGAAACCCACGCGCCTAGAGCCCGTGCTCAGCAACAAGAGAAGCCACCGCGATGAGAAGCCCGCGCACCGCAACCAAGGGTAGCCCCCGCTCGCTGCAACTAGAGAAAGCCACACACAGCAACAAAGAACCAAAGCAGACAAGAGTAAAATAAATAAAATAAATAAATTTTAAAAACCAAAAGCAGAATCCATAAAGGAAGAGTAACAGATTTAACAAATTTTTCTCTATGTCAAGAAAACAATAAATGTGAAAAGATAAACAGCAAACTGGGAAAAGGATTTGAACACGTATGACCATAGGTTGTTTGCTTCAACATATTAAGGATTTTGAAAATCAGCATTAAAGACATACTATGTAAAAAATAGACAACTGATGGGAACATATTGTATAGCACAGGGAACTCTACCTAATGCACTGTGGTAACCTAAATGGGAGGGAAGTCCAAAAGGGAGGGGAGGGACTTCCCTGGTGGCACAGTGGTTAAGAATCCGCCTGCCAATGCAGGGGACACGGGCTCGAGCCCTGGTCCAGGAAGATCCCATATTCCGCAGAGCAACTAAGCCTGTCCACCACTACTACTGAGCCCAAGTGCCACAACTACTGAAGCCTGCATGCCTAGAGCCCATGCTCAGCAACAAAAGAAGCCACTGCATGAGAAGCCCACGCACCACAACAAAGAGTAGCCTCTGCTTGCTGCAACTAGAGAAAGCCCACGCTCAGCAATGAAGACCCAATGCAGCCAAAAATAAATAAAATAAATTTTTTTTAAAAAAGGGAGGGGATCTCTGTATGTGTGTGGCTGATTCATTTTGTTGTGCAGTGGAGGCTAACACAACAGTATAAAGCAACCGTTCTCCAATAAAAATTAATTAAAAAAACATTAAAGACAGACAGAGCCCAATATAAAAATGGACAAATATAGTAAATATGGCCAATAAATATTAATTGTTCTGGAATATTACTCAGCCATAAAAAACGAATGAAATAATGTCATTTGCAGCAACATGGATCTAGAGATTATCATACTAAGTAAGCCAAAGACAAACATCATATGATATCATTTATATGTAGAATCTAAAAAAAAAATGATACAAATGAACTTACATACAAAACAAAAATAGACTCACAGACATAGAAAACACACTTATGGTTACCAAGGGGAAACTGGGGGGGAGGGATAAATTAGGAGTTTGGGATTAACTGTACACATTACAGGACGTCCCTGGTGGCGCAGTGTTTAAGAATCAGCCTGCCAATACAGGGGACATGGGTTCGAGCCCTGGTCTGGGAAGATCCCACATGCCGCGGAGCAACTAAGCCCATGCGCCACAACTACTGAGCCTGCGCTCTTGAGCCCGTGCTCTGCAGCAAGAGAAGCCACCACAATGACAAGCCTGCGCACCGCAACAAAGAGTAGCCCCCGCTCACCGCAACTAGAGAAAGCCCACGCACGGCAACGAAGACCCAACACAGCCATAAATAAATAAATAAATAAATAAATAAATTTATTTATTAATTAAAAAAAACATATACACACTACTATATCTAAAATAGATAACACGGGAATTCCCTGGTGATCCAGTGGTTAGGATTCGGCACTTTCTCTGCTGTGGGCCCAGGTTCGATCCCTGGTTGGGGAACCAGGATACCACAAGCCACATGGCACAGCAAAAAAAAAAAAAAAAAATTAAAAAAAATAGATAACAAAGACCTATTGTATAGCACACGGAACTATACTCAATATTTTGTAATAACCTATACGGGAAAAGAATCTGAAAAGGATATATATATTATATATATATAAAATATATATATATATATTTATGACTGAATCACTTTGCTGTAAACCTGAAACTAAGACAACACTGTAAATCAACTATACTTCAATAAAAAAAAATAATAATTGTTCAACTTCAATAGCAAACAACAAAATAAAAATGAAAACAAGATATCATTTCTCCTCTCAAACCAGTAAAGATTAAAAAGATTACCTCTGGTTCTAAAGCCACACAGTTTCTACTACATCACACTAAAAAAATTTTAGGACAACAACAAAATAAAATGGCTTTTTCAAAGCTCTGTTCAGAGCCAGAACAGCAAGGAAGGACTCTGTAAACAAGAAGAGAGACTGTGGGCTGGGTGACAACACTATGGTTCGGGGACTCTGTGACTGGCTGAACTACCTTTATCAGCTTCGAGAAAATGTTGGTGATAGAACTGGTGTCCCCTCCTCCATCTTCAGCCACGCCTAGGTGCCATCAATGCCTCTGCCAAGAACAAAGATGCAGGAGACATGACCCGCATGTATTTGTCTTCAATGACCAAGTGCTTGTCCTCTGTCAGTTGCGACTAACGGCAGATGGTAATATTTATACCCAGTGAATTTCATCTTCCTATGAAATTCAAGCCCCAGGAAAGCAGACAGTCCTCAGAATCACCCAAAGAAGCAAAGGACACAAACAGCAGCCAGCCAAATGCTGTGCTAAAACTCAGTGTAAGGAACATGTTTGATTCTATGCATGACGGTGTTAATCACCTAGGGAGGAGTCCACGTAAAGAAGGCAGGAAACCCATTCTTCTTGGGTTCTGGTGCAAAGACAAGTTTCCAAAAGTGCACGTGAAAGGCTGAGAGATCTCACCTCCTTCCAGCTGCCATCAGCAAGCCCACATGTCAAGTGTTTTCAGGACTCTAGAATGATTTCCTTAGGCTGTGCCAAACGGGTATTACCACCTTTGCTCTCTTTTTTTTTTTTTTTAACTGTGGTAAAATACACATAACATAAAACTTCCTGTCTTAGTCATTTTTAAGTGTACAGTTCAAATAAGTCCATTCATACGGCTGTCCAATTGCTCTCCAGAACTGCTTTCAGAACCTTCTCTTTCTAACCAAAGGAGTTTGGGGTTATGATTGGACGTGCCCCCTCACCCAAGTCTGCCTGCTTGTGCACACGTGCACGTGTTTATACACACACACACACACACACACACACACACACACACACACACACACACACACCCCAGGTGGCACAAGAACAAGTCTCACTGCCTGGGGACAACAGCATGTGCCTCCCCAAGAAGGGAGAAGCAGCAGCCCACAGGTGCAGACCAGGTCAGTGCACTCCCGTCTAAAGGTGGCCAGCTCCTGCCCTAAGCCAGGATCACCATCTTGGACACACAGGCTGGAGATAAGCATGTCTGAAGGCACTGGGGGTACAGTGACAAGTAACCCTGTCCCATATCCACTCCTCACAAGCTGAGAGAGTCCATCCTTAAAACAGAGATAATATTTTTATTATTTGCCTGTCTTGGAGAGCATCAAATGAGAGAGAATCTAAAATGCTCAGCCAAGGGACTTCCCCGGCGGTCCACTTATTGGACGCATAAGACTCTGTGCTTCCAATGCAGGGGGTGCGGGTTCAATCCCTGGTCAGGGAACTAAGATCCCACATGCCTCACGGCCAAAAAAATAAAATAAAATAAAATGCTCAGCCAAGCACCTAGGTGCTCCAGCTCCGGCTCCCATCCTCCTCTTCCCTTGTCTGCCCTTATCCTTCAACAGCAAACATAATCCTTATCTACATGCTCACTGAAGCTACAGATTGAGAAGGGAAGCACAGTGTAAGGAACAAGGGGAAGTGAATGGTGGAGAATGGAGAGGATGCAGGGGAGGATCCCCAAAGTGGGGCTTTTGAGGCTTGCTCTTCCACCGTCCTCCTCAGCAGCCCATCCATCACCCCTGATATACTTCGGATACAGAACCAACTGAGGGCTCACAGGCCAGGCCAAGGATGCACAGAATCTGAAGGTAGAACATACCTACTTTTGCTACAGTTTCACCTCCCATCACATGTGCCAGCAGCACCCAATTACTCGCCAATCCTCAGTCTACCAGCAATTCCCCCAGAGTGCCATGAGCTCTCACACACCCTACCACATCTCAGAGAGATATGCTTCCTCTCCCTGGGATGCCTCCTCCCTCCCTGTTCACCTAGCTAATGTCCCCTTGTGCTCCAAGACTCAGCTCCAAAGATATCTCCGCTAAGATGCCTTCTTTCTCCACTGACCTCCCATCCATGCCAGCACTTGCCCAGTCTGCCTTAGATATCCCCCACCCTGCTCTCATCATGCCCCCGTGCCTGGTCCTCTCAAAACACTCATCATCTGCGCTGTTACTGCCTGTTTATGTACCTGCCTCTGCCCCATAAGGTCTCAGGATCTGTGGTCCTGGGATCGGTTATCGTTGTATCTGCAGCATGGCGTCTGTGTCAGTTCATATATTTTAAAGGATGGCCATAACGGTATCTCCCATCCCACATGTTTATCTGCAATGTGCCCTGGCTGCTTCCGCCATCACGAGATGGAGTCTATCAGTCCCCCCTTTTGAATCTGGGCAGGCCCTATGAATGCTTTGAACAAAAGAATACGGCAGAACTGATGCTGTGCCTTTTCTGGGCTCAGCCCTCACATGGCCCAGTAGCTTCCACTTCCTGTCTCTTGGGATGCGCATTCTTGGGATGCGTCCTTCAGGAGCCCATCCAGCCTGCCTTGAGCAGCCCAAGCCACATGGAGATGTCACTCGAGTCAACTGCCAGCCACAAGTCAACTTAGGCACCCAGCGCAGTTGAGCCTTCAGATGACCACATGAGAGACTCCAAGCAAGAACCACATAGCTGAGGCCAGGCAACTCACAGAGCCACGAGGGATAAGAATAAATGTGTATTTTAACCTACTTCATTTTGGGGTGGTTTGTTAAGCAGCAGTGCATAACCAAAACAATGTCCACCTGGTACAGAGCGGGTACAAAGCGAAAGAACAATTAAATCAGCTCTGACATGAGATACGGCACATAGCACTCAATTTAATAGCTGCTGCTCTTATTGAAATTATGTGGAAGGGGAACAAAGAAACTGGTGGAAGAGGCCGTTACATCCCTGCCAGTGAAAAATAATGAAATCCACTACGTCCACAGTGGGGATGGGCTGAGCCCTGGGCTTGACTCTCATGTTCCTCCAAATTCCACAGAAATGACAAAGGAAATATAAAATTAAGAATAAATCTATTTTTAGGGACTTCCCTGGTGGCCCAGGGGCTAAGACTCCGCGCTCCCAATGCAGGGGGCCCGGGTTCGATCCCTGGTCAGGGAACTAGATTCTACATGCCACATTAAAGATCCCACGTGTCGCCACTAAAGATCCCGCATGTGACAATGAAGATCCTGAGTGCCGCAACTAAGACCCGGCGCAGCCAAATAAATAAATATATATATATTTTTTAAACGATAATCTATTTTTTAAATCCGGAAAATGGGGATGGATGCCATCAGTCAAAAAAAAAAAAATTTTTTTTTTTTTTTTTGCAGAATTTTCTGGAAGAGATGTGACAGGATCAAATTTACAGAAAAATCAAATTTAGCCAGAGTTGAGAAACCAAAACCTAATTGGGCCACAGTGGGAAATGCTGGACATGGGAAGGGTCTGACAAAACCCCCCATTCAGAAGTGAGTGACTGAGAACAGAAGCAGGCACTGAGCTGGCGGGTCAGGTGAGGAAAGGGTTGTGGAATGCTGAGTTTCTAGTGCAGCTTGAAGAAAGAAAAGAGGAAGGGTATTTTGGGATCAGCTGTGAAGTTCTCCAACTGCAGGGCAACTCTTTCCCCACTTCCTCAATTAAGAAGGGTCCACCCAGCCTATTGTCCTGTTATCAGCCAAGCGCACACACAGGAAGCCTGCCCAAGAGCAATTCCAAGGATCTACTCTCCATTCTCTTCTTACCGCATCCCATTCCAACCCTAACCACTGCAGCCAGGCAAAGGCTGACTGCAGAGTCTGTGAGCTGCTTATGCGCACATATGTACATGTTTATACGCAAACACAGGTACGCATGGCCACGCAAATACATGCCCCAGAGGAGGCCCAAGAGCAAGTCTCATTACTTGGGGGTGGGCGACAGCATGTGCCTCCCCAAGAGGGCAGAAGCAGCAGCCCACTTGTGCAGACCAGAAGGTCAGTGCACTCCCGTCTGAAGGTGGTCAGCTCCTGCCCTAAGCCAGGATCACCATCTTGGACATCACAATCTGAAAGCAGGTCCAAAAACATGATTGCTAAAACAAACATAAGTGAGATTAAATTTAAATTAAATAGAAAAGTAGAAATAGTGGAATGGAATGAAATTAAAAATAAATCCATCATTCAGAAGATCAAATCAAGGAATTCTCTCAACATAAAGAATGAAAATATAACCTGATAAAAGGAGCCCAGAAAAAGTGAAGACCCAAAAAGGAGAGATTAAAATCCAAATATCCACAAGTCCTTTCTCCTAAAAAAGAGAATAAAGAATAAAAAAGGATGTAGACAAAGCGGTAAAATTGAAAGGGTTTAAAGCAGAAATACCTAAGAAAAACATATACCTAAATACAAGCAGGCTGGTAAATTTCTCAATTTAAGAAGAAAACTCTAGGGATATGTGGAAGATTGGGTACAGAAGAAAAAGAATCACTGGCACAGACTTCTCATCTGGGACTGTAGGCACTGAACTAACAGAAACAAAGGAATACTAGAGGGTCATTAAAAAAAAGGAAGGGAGTGGAGGAAAAGGGAGGGGAGAGGGAGGAAGAGCTTTATGTACCATATGGAATGATCTCCAAGATCTATGACTAAGTGTACAGCAAGGTACAAGACTCTGCGTACGGTATGCTGACATTTGACTTTTAAAAGAATTACATGCATGCACTTTCATATTTATGCTTAACATCTACCTCTAGAAAGTTTCTCCAGAAACTGGTAACACTGGTTGCTTCTGGGGAGGGAAACCTGCTGCCAGAGAAAGGGAAATGATGGGGCTGGGCAAATGGGAGACTTTTCACCAGATAAAATTTTGTATCTTCTGAATTTTGTGCCATGTGAATGCACTGGCCACACCAAACACCAAAAAATTTTCAATCTCTCTCTCTCTCATGCACACACACACACACACTCAAAAATTTAAGTAAAAACGACAAGCCACAGAATGGGAGAAAATACAATACATATATCTGATGAGCACTTGTATCCAGAATATATCAAAAACTCTTAATAAGGATATATGTGGTATATACATACAGTGGAATGTTATTCGGCCTTAAAACAGAAAATTCTGCCGTTTGCAACAACATGGATGAACGTGGAGGACATTATGCAAAGTGAAATAAGCCAGTCACAAAAGGACAAATACTGCATGATTCCACTTATCTGAAGAATCTAAAATAGTACATTTCATAGAAGCAAAGTGTACAAAGGTGATTGCCAGGGGATGGGGAAGGGGAAGATGGTTTGGGGGGCGGTTATTAGTCAAAGGGTACAAAGTTTCAATTGTGCAAAATGAGTAAGTCCTAGAGATCTAATGTATATAGCACAGGGTCCATAGTTAACAATACTGTATCGTATACAGTACTTTAAGTTTTGCTAAGAGGGTACATCTTATCACAAATTGTAATGATATTAGTAATAATAATATAAAGCAGGTAGGAGGAAACTTTTGGACGTGATGGATATGTTTATGGCACAGACTGTGGTGATGGTTTCAAAAGATGTATACTTATCTCCAAACTCATCAAGTTGTATACATTAAACATATACAGCTTTTTGTATGTCAATCATACCTAAATAAAGTGATTTTTTCACCTTACTGAAGAATATATAAGTAATTCAGTATAGATATTACATTCAATATATAGACAGATATGTATATATCTCAGTAAGAAAAACAACCCAATAAAAATAGGCAAAAGATTTGAAGATACTTCACAAAAGATATACAAATAGGCAATTAGCATGCGAATATAGGTTCAACATCATTAGTAACCATGTAAAAGAAAATTAAAACCACAATGAGATACTACTACACATCCACTAGAATTGATCAAACAATACCAAGTCTTGGCAAAGATGTGGAGCTACTAGAACTCTCGTATACTGCAACTCCACTATTCGGTATTTACCCAAGAGAAATGAAAACATGTCAACTAAAGACATGTACATGAATGTTCACAGCAGCTTTATTTGTGTCTAAGAATTTGTCCATTCCATCTAAGTCATACAATTTACTGACAGAATTGTTTGCAGTATTCCTTTATAACCCTTCATTATTTCTGTAAGGTCAGTAATGTCTACTCTTTCATTTCTGATTTTAGTAATTCTAATCTTCTCTTTTCTTGGTCGATTCAGCTAAAGGTCTGTCAATTTTGATTTTTTTCAAAGAACGAAATTTTGGTCCTATTAATTTTCTCTATTGTTTTTTTATCCTCTATTCCATTAATTTCCACTCTAATCTTTATTTCCTTCCTCTGCTTGCTTTAAGTTTAGTTTACTCTCCTTTGTTCAGTGTAGTAGCTTAATTTGTAATAGCCCAAAGCTGGGAACAACCTACATGTTCATAAATCAGTGAACAGACAAACAAATGGTGATATATTCATTCATTGAATGAATGAATATATTCAATATTTTTTTAAAAAGAACAAACTATGGATATAGCAACAATAAAAATGTTGAGTGAAAGAAACTAGACACAAAGAATATATATTTTATGATTCCAATTATACAAAATTCTAGAAAATGCAAACTAACATAGTGACAGAAAGTAGATTAGTGATTGCCTAGGCCAACGGTGGAGGAAAGTATGGACTACAGAAGTGCATGAAAACTTTTATAGGTGATGTTCTGTATCTGGATTGTGAGAGTGGTTTCAC
Source organism: Balaenoptera physalus (assembly GCF_965194825.1). NCBI lineage: Eukaryota > Metazoa > Chordata > Mammalia > Artiodactyla > Balaenopteridae > Balaenoptera > Balaenoptera physalus. The sequence goes on from NC_138886.1 coordinate 21,145,060, forward strand.
AGGTGTATACAACCTCTCTCTTGTTGCCGAAATTCACTGAATCACACACTTAAATGACACAGTTATTTTATATAAATTACACCCCAATAAGTTAATTTTCAACAATGCTTTAAACTTCTTAAACGTTTTTAAAGCGGAAAAGAAGGCAATGGGGCAATCTCCATATATGTCTCAAGGGGAAATACCTCAGCCAAATTACCAGACAAGAAAAGAATAATATATACTTTATACACTCACACAATAATATATAAACTCAGGTATTGTTATATAATGTATACCATCCAGGGTGGTTGTGTTTTTTTCCTTAAGTTACTCTCAGACATAATGCAGCACGCTGAAAAATAAATCAGAATAAAGATTTGTTCAAGAAAGAAAGCATTAGTTTAAGGGAGAGTTGATGTTACTGTGAAATTTGACTCAACTGTTTAAAAAAAAGAATTCAGGGCTTCCCTGGTGGCGCAGTGGTTGAGAATCTGCCTGCCAATGCAGGGGACACGGGTTCGAGCCCTGGTCTGGGAGGGTCCCACATGCCGCGGAGCGACTGGGCCCGTGAGCCACAACTACTGAGCCTGCGCGTCTGGAGCCTGTGCTCCGCAACGGGAGAGGCTGCGACAGTAAGAGGCCCGCGCACCGCGATGAAGAGTGGCCTCCGCTCGCCGGAACTGGAGAAAGCCCTCGCACAGAAACGAAGACCCGACACACCCAAAATTAAATAAATAAATTAATTAATTATTAAAAAAAAAAAATTCATAACATAGAAGGGGCATTAATTTAAAAAAAAAAAAAAAGACTGATCACAATCAGGAACTCAAAACTCAATAATTTCACTAAAACCTAGAAGGGGAAGTAAAGCAAGCCCAAGGTCTCTCCTTGTTCTGGAGAAAGTTACAGATACTAATTAAATCTTGACTATGGTAAAAAAGTATAATTATAAACGTTAGTCAAATAGAAACAGGAAATAGAAATAGGAGGAAAATAAAATTGAACAAAGCACACCTGATCAGTGTAACCTGAGTCAGGAAATGGAGAAAATGAGAAAAAAAAAAAAGCATAATAAACAGAAAATAAAGACTAAAACTAAAATTCCACATAAAACTGAACCCAAGACTAAGTAGGACTTATCCTAAGTATAAATGTAAGTATGGTTCAGTACTAAGAAATTAATTTAATTAAATGATAATTTCCATAGATGCTGAGAAGGCATTTTATTAAACCTGAATTCCATTCTTAAATTTTTTTAAATTAGTAAACTATGAATAAAAAAAAAAAAACTTTGACAAGAAAACAACAGCAAACATATCTAATAAGAAAATACTCAATACAGTCCCTTCAACAAGGAACAAGAATGCTCTCAATATTTTAAGAATTTCCATAGGTCTTGGCCAATGCAATAAAATGAAAAAAAAACATACATTTTTGAAAAGAAGCAGTGAGTTGCAAAATATATGATTCTCTGGATTTCTAAGTAGAAAATAACTGAAAAATTATTCAAAACGTGTTAGGAATTCAGTAAGGTGGCTAATGCATGATAACATTACAAAAATAAATAGCTTCCCTCTATACTGGCAATAAGAAACTGCAAACAACAGTAATTTTTATTTTAGAACTTTATCTTTTAATCTTGGGGCAAGGGAAGAGAAACTGGAACCTGAACAGTCCCGAAATGCAATGGTCTGTCCAAAAGGGATTTAGCTAGAAGCACCTAGAACAGTGCCGGGCACTTGATAAATATTTGATGAATAAATGAATGGAATATGAGCTTCCTGATTAGGTCTGGTTCCTCTCATATACTTCCTTTGGGAGGGAATTCTGTTTTCTTGCCAGTTGAAACATACCTTTATTTTCAAGGTATATAGCTCACATATCAGAAAGATTTCTCTTTTCCTTTTATAGCATCGTGTTGAATGAGCCAAGAGTAATTTACTCTTACTCAAATAAAATGAAAATGCAATAAAGGAGAGGAAGTGAAAATATCTACCATAATCAAATCATGGTAATAATCAGATCAACGGTAATGTAAATATAACATGATTGTGAATGTTTATTGTGGCCTGTTTATTTTTGTTAAAGCTATCAATAATCTGGCCTTGAACTGTAGAAAATAAGCCTAGAGCTGACTCAAGATTTTCTTTCCCACAATTTATGGACTCTTTCTGCAGAACTGGGTCTGTTTCCTCTTCCTTTTTCTGTTCAGTCTTATAAAAATCCTTAACTATACAACCTTGCTATATTCTAGGAAGCATTTTTCCTTTCTTTCATCTACTATGTTCTGAATGTTAACACACCACATGATGCACCTACGCCTACCATCGGTACCTATCAAAAACAGGCAAGGAATCTTCGTAGTCATCTAAAATATGTTGTTCAGATCAGTTATAAGAATCAGTTATGAGAACAGCTTTTGGGGCCTACTATGCATAATCTCATTAAGTTATCAGAACAACCTTATTAGGTAGGTACTACTAGAATTCCCATTTTATTGACAGGATAACAGAGGTTCAGGGCAGGTAAGTGACTGCCCAGCCAGTAAGTGACTGTATCAGGACTCCCTTGGCTGAGTCTGAAAGCTCCATTTTTTCCTACTCAGCTGTGTCTGCTTCAAACCTACAACATTAACCTCTCTAAGGTAGCAGTTCTAAATTACTTTACATAGTGTACTTCCTTGATTTGGAACCAGAGGGAGCAAATAAACTTTATTCCTTCTGCTGCTGGCAACATTGTTTCTCATGATGGACAGATTCTCTACCCATTTCCTGCAATATCATAAACCTATATAATACATGAAGTTTCTTTGATTCATGAATAAGTCAACAGCAAGACTTTTCTATCAGTTTCATCATAATTTAACCACAAAGAAAGTTTAAAATGGACAGTGTCGTAATTTTCTTGGCTTTAAATAAGTAGCCAACCTGCCAAGGTCAACACCTGAAAACATACTCACCTGTGTGATACCAAAACTGGTTTATGTAAAATGCAAACACTGCTTCCACAACTTATAATCTTGGAACACTGCGATGTGTCTTTAATAAATGTTACCCTTTTCCACTCACATGTCCAAGAGAAGAATGATTTGAGGAAAAACAAAAAACAGTGGCTACCTTCTTCTTCAGAGTCAAGTTGAAAGTGGAGAGGTGACCATTTTGCTCAAACCTCGGCACTTGAGATTTGCTTAGAAATCTGTAGATGCACATGTTAGCCCCAAATTTGGATCTCATTCAATCTAAAAGTCTGAACAGTCCGGTCTAAAATACTATATAAAAGACTACCTAGGTTACTCAAAAAGCTCCACAGATACCTACAATAATGTGCCAAGCCTCCCAGTAGACCAGGGGAGGAGAATTTGGTTACACCGAAAGACTCAAGTCAACTGCACTGTCTTAGACAGAGGTGTCAGTCTACCCCTAACATAACCACCTGCTAACACCACGTCTTCCATGTCCACGTGTTTGAAAGTTGGCCGTCCCTCTCTCTAAGAAGCTGCAATGAAGCCCAGAACCCCTCACCAGGATAAGGATTGCCATGAAGAAAACTGGGAGGAAGAAGAGCTGATGTCACTGGGCTGAAAACACCTCATTCTCTTTCACAGAGACAGGCAAGGTCCACGGCAGCCCTTTAAAGGTCAGGGAGGGCAGAGGCAAGAGCATGAAATGAGGGTTGGACGAAGTCTGGCCAACTGGTGAAACAAGGGAAGGTCTTGCCCCTCCTCAGTGACTTGAACCAGGAAAGAAAAGAATTTCTTAATTCTTAACTCGGGAAAAACAGATAGTTCAAAATATTGACTGACCATCAGGAGAAAAGGGTAAAAGCTCACTCTGAGCCAGTATTCCCCTGTATTTGATCAGAACAGATTAAAGACTACAGAAGAGCATTCTCTCTTCTAGCCCCTCAGTAACAGTTTAGCTCTGTCCTCTTTAGGTTTTGAGTGGTTATGACTCAGTTTCCAGGCAGGGACAACATACACATCCCACACCACAGGACTACAAGTGACAGCCCCATTTTTCTTGTTTGCCTATTTGAAATTTAATTGGAGTTAGGGGTTAGTCAACTTTTTCCTTTTTAATCAATATCAACTATTACTAATCAAATTAGGGAGAGAGAAGGAGGGCTCTTTCTCTCTAATTTGGTCAGAGTCTCCAAGGAAGGAAGACTACATTCTCAAGGGGTCAGAAAATTATCCTTTTGAGAGGCAATGGTGCATCCTTCCAAGGCTAGTGTACACATTCACACCTGTACTCTTACACACACACACTTACAAATGATAGCAGACTACACACGGCTTGTACTTTTTCTTCTTTTACTTACTATATCTTGCCATTATTTCATATCAGTATATATAGGGGCTGCCATATTCTTTTTAATACTACATTTTTTAAATGACTCTAGTTATAAAACTAGCTCCCCACTGATAGATATTTAGGCTCCTTCTTATCTTTTGCCATTAAAACTAATATTGCAACAAATACTCTTGTACATGTCATTTAGCTCATGTCCGTTTACTGACTCAGCAAATATTTGGGTACCCACCCTATCTTAGGCTTTGTTCGTACACTGACATTACAGCAATAAGCAATCAGATAGAGCCCCTGCCCTCAAGGAGTTTATAGCAAAGTGTAGGAGATATACATGTCTGATGGCACATTCCCCCTGAGTGAATCAGAGAATGCTTCTAAGGCAATTGATCTCAACCTTGGCTGCACATTAGAATTACCTGGAAAAGCCTTTTTACAAAATACTGCTCCCTGGGCCATCCTAGATTCATTAGATCCAAATTTCTTGAGGTGGGCCCCAGGCATCAGCATCCTCTAACAGGTCCTCAGATGATGTGAGTGCTTAGCTAAGCTCAATAACCTTGTTCTAAAACAGTGCTTCTCTATTTTTAATGCGCATACAACGACTTATGCGTGACTTAGGGATCACGTCAAAATGCATATTCTGATTCAGTAGGTCTGGAATTAGGCCTGGGATTCTGTATTTCCAACAAGCTCCCAGGTGATGCTAATGCCACTGGTCCATGGACCACACCTTGAATAGCAAAGGTCTATGGCAATAGCAGGGGGCAGCTGGAAAGGCACACAGAGGACAAAAGCTCAGCAAAGGTGGGCAAGCAAGAATTCACATGACATGCCAGGCAGCTCATGAGTAAAATTCTTTGGCAGGGACATAACTTCCTAGGAGAGGATCAGAGAGGTAAATAGGTACCTGATCACAGAAGGCCAGGCTAAGGACTCAGACCATTACTGTGTAAGCAATGGAAAGGTCTCCAAAGGGAAGGTCTTGCTGCAGGTCTCCAAAGAGGGGAATGACACATACAATATTTTAGGAAGGTGAATTCCGGCTACAGTGTTCAGAATAAAATAGATTGGGGGGCTTCCCTGGTGGCGCAGTGGTTGAGAATCTGCCTGACAATGCAGGGGACACGGGTTTGAGCCCTGGTCTGGGAAGATCCCACATGCCGCGGAGCGGCTGGGCCCGTGAGCCACAATTACTGAGCCTGCGCGTCTGGAGCCTGTGCTCCGCAACAAGAGAGGCCACGATAATGAGAGGCCCCCACTTGCCGCAACTAGAGAAAGCCCTCGCACAGAAACGAAGACCCAACACAGCCATAAAAAATAAATTAAAAAAAAAATAGATTGGGGAGGAGGGACCTGACTGACTCAAAGCAGGAAAACCAGTTAGATAATCATACATCTTGATTAGGATATTCACAATGACAATGGAAATGAAGACAGACATTAAAGAACAGTGATGTTATATACAAAAGTAGGATATTTAAAAGGGGAGGTGAAGAAAGGCATGGTTTTTAAATACTCTCACCATGGAGTGATTATAAGGTGCTAAAAACAAGAAACACAGAAATACTTGGAAAGATGGGTTTAAAGCAAGAAATGAAGATGTGGGAATCCTAAGCCCTGCTACAGTAGTAAAGTCCATCCAGAGATGGTACATAAGGAACTAGCAAAGGCCAGGAACCACGGCTGGGTGGGCTCACAGTTAGAGCTCAGAAAAAAAAAAGGGGGAGAGTCCAGAGAAGCAGGGGCAGACCAGGGGAGGGCCAAGAGAGGAGAGAAACAATTCATTCAGTGAATGAAGCATCTGCTATGTGCCAGGCACTGGGCTGGGGAATATAGCAGGGAACAGAGTAAGACCCTGAGAAAAAAGCATTGAGAGGAAGTTGGTTAATGATGCCAATCAAGGAAAATGAGCACTGAACCAAAGGTCTGGAAACCTGGGTCCTAACCTCAGCTCTGCCACAAACTAGCTGGGTTACCCTGATCTGATAAATCAATTCTCTCCCTGGGCCACAGTTTCCTCCATTGTAAAAAGAGGGTCTTGGAGGGTGTGACCACCAAGTCCTCTGCAGCTCTAAAGGCCTGGGATGCTACAGCAGAAAAACAGCCACTGCAGTTCTCCGCGAGCTGTGAGTGGTAGAGGCAGGACCTGGCCTGTGGGGGCTCGATGCTGAGGCAAGAGGAGGCAGATGGCAAGGCAGATGGAAGCGGTGCACAAAGACCGCTCATCCAAGGAGCCTGGCAGTGACGGGAGAGTGAGCAGGCAGAAGGCAGCAAGCCTTGGGAAACTTCTCTCACAAGGGAGACTGGTTACAGTGAGGAGCAAGAGGCTGAAAAAAACCACAAACTGAGATGAGGGAAGAAACACAGGCTAAGATACAGAAGGGGCTGGTTTCATTTCCCTTGGCCTGAAACTGTGCTTTGCATAAGAAATGCAACCTACAGTGTCTAATGCATGTAAGCACTAGAAAAAGTGGGAAGCAGGTTTGGAAAAGGATGCCAACTTACAGCAGTGGTGGTGGTGAAGAGAGTGGGCTCTAAAGTCGAACAAACCCGAGTTCAAATCCCAGCCCCACTCTCATCTAGCTCCGTGACCTTGAACAAGTTACTTCACGTTTCAAAGCCTACATTTCCCCAGCTGCCAAAGGAGAAGACAGTAACTTCGGGGAGTGCTTCAAGATGATGCAGTACAGTTCCCAACCAAAGGAAGTGCTCCCTAAAGGTTCACAAGGATCTTGTGAACACACGTTACTATTATCTCTGGGTAAAGGTGAGGATAACTGAGGGGGCATATGCTGGACACCCTCGAAGGGGAAGAAATCAGAACAAAAGGAAAAGAGAAGAGAAGCAACAGTTAGGGAAATGACAACAGTCCCAAGCGTATGTTAAACATGAAAGGCTGGGCATACAGGAGACCTCGTTAAGATGTTAGAATGTTGACAGCAGATGGAGTGTTCCAGGCAAGCCCCACAGTCAACCAGACTGGAGAAGCAAGCCTTGGGGATGCCAACTCACTGCAACACACCCTCAGGATGGCAGCAGTCCTGACCCAGAACACCAAGATGGGTAAGAGGTGATTTTAACAGGACCTGGAAACCAGTACCTCCGAAGGGTATACTCAGGGCCAGCTTCACGAGGATCCTGTACTCAGAAGGGTTCCATACTGGGTTTAATGCTCTGCTGTCACTATCATGAAATTCTTAATAATTTTTTTTAACAGGGGGATAAGAATTTTAATTTTGTACTGGGTCCCACAAATAACATGGCCAATCTTGGATTCACATTCAAATTCTCACTCATATCCCAACATGGACCACTGTCACCTATAACAGGTAACCCAAGACCTCCTTCCAAAGTGCTTCACTCAAAACTGTCTTTAACGCTAATAAATCACTCTGATTACCCCCATGGCATCCTGCACATACCCCTGTCATCATGTTAAACAGCAATGACTCACTTGTATTTCTTTGTCTCTCTTCCTGGACCTTGGGTAGCTAAAAGGTAAGGCCATCTGTTCATCTGTGTATCTCCTGAGCATGGCACAGAGAGGCTCATATAAATCTTTGAGAAATGAAAAAAAAGTCCAAGTGTCCTTCACAATTGCTGATGCAAGTCATGAAATAAACAAGATTTACTGGACCGGACAGTGCAGAAAAAGCCTGCTATATTACATTTTTGCAGCACAGATGCTGATGCAGCAAGATGATAACAAGGCCACTTCCTTAGAACATACCTCTGCTCTAATTAAATAGCCCAAAAGAAGGTCTAGGTTTCCATTTTTGCAATAAAACAACTATTTCACAACTATTTTTATTCTAATTACAGTAAGACATCTTTCACCTTTAATGTCTGAGACCTGACCTGTCCCAGGCTAATGTTATTTCCAAAATGTGGATATCTTAACTCCCAAGGAACATAATGCCTCACACGGCACATAGTACAGAGAAGTCACTCAAATACGTGTACAAAATTCATTTTAGCACTTCAAGTATTAATATGGTTTATCGATTCTAGTTAGAAATTAGATTTAAAAGTATATACACCCTCGGGACTTCCCTCTGGTGAAGTGGTTAAGAATCTGCCTGCCAATGCAGGGGACACAGGTTCAATCCCTGGTCCGGAAAGATCCCATATGCTGCGGAGCAACTAAGCCTGTATGCCACAACTACTGAGCCTGAGCTCAAGAGCCCACGAACCACAACTACTGAGCCCGCATGCTCTAGGGCCTGCGTACCGCAACTGCTGAGCCAACTGCTTCTCCTGCAATGAGAAGCCCATGTACCACAACGAAGAGTAGTCCCTGCTCACCGCAACTAGAGAAACCCCGCACACAGCAACGAAGACCCAACACAGCCAAAACAAACAAATAAATAAATAAAATTTTTTAAAAAAAGTATATACACCCTCAAAGGGTAAAGAACAGTCTTTTCAGCAAGTAATACTGGGAAAATTGGATATCCACATGCAAAAGAATGAAATTGGACCCTCATCTTACACCATATACAAAAATTAACTCAAAATGGATTAAAGACCTAAGCCTAAGACCCAAAACTATAAAACTTCTAGAAGAAACCATAGGGGGAAAAGCTTCATGACACTGGACTTGGCAGTGATTTCTTGGATATGACACTAAAAACACAGGCAACGAAAGCAAAAATAGACAAATGGGACTACATCAAACTTAAAAACTTTTGTGCAAAGGACACAATCAAGAGAGTTAAAAGGTAAACTATGGAATGGGACAAAACATTTGCAAATCATATATCTGATAAGGGGTTAATATCCAGAATATAAAAAGAACTCCTACAACTCAACAATAAAAAAATCAAATAATCTGATTTTAAAATGAGCAAAGGACTTGAATAGACATTTCTCCAAAGACGATATACAAATAGCCAACAAGCATATGAAAAGATGCTCAGCATCCCTAATCATCAGAGAAACGCAAATCAAAACCACAATGAGATATAACCTCATACCCATTAGGATGGCCACTATCAAAAGAATAGAAAATAACAAGCGTTGGTGAAGAGGCAGAGAAATTGGAATCCTTGTGCGCTGTTGGTGTGACTGTAAAATGGTGCAGTCACTGAAGAAAACAGTATGGAAGTTCCTCAAAAATTTAAAAATAGAATTACCATATGGTCCAGTTTTTATATATAAACATTTGGGTATATATGTCCAAAAAAATTGAAAACAGGATCTCGGAGAGATATTTGCACTTCCATGTCCACTGCAGCATTAGTCACAATAGCCAAGAGGTAGAAGCAACCTAAATGTCCATCAATTGATAACTAATTAAAAAAAAAGTGGTATATACATACAATGGAATATTTTTCAGTTTTAAAAAAGAATATCCTGGGACTTCCCTGGTGGTGCAGTGGTTGAGAATCCGCCTGCCAATGCAGGGGACACGGGTTCGATCCCAGTCCAGGAAGATCCCACGTGCCGCAGACCAACTAAGCCCGTGCTCCACAACTACTGAGCCTGCGCTTGAGAGCCCATGAGCCACAACTATTGAAGCCTGCGTGCCTAGAGCCTGTGCTCTGCAACAAGAGAAGCCACCGCAATGAGTAGCCTGCGCACCGCAACAAAGAGTGGCCCCCGCTCGCCACAACTAGAGAAAGCCCGTGCACAGCAATGAAAACCCAACACAGCCAAAAATAAATTAATTTTTTAAAAAAACTTAGGATAAGTGCAAGGAGCCAGACACAAAAGGTCACATATTCTATGATTCCATTTTTATGAAATATCCAGAATAGACAAATTCATAGACAGCAAAAGCAGATTAGTGATTGCCAGGGGCTGGGAGTGGGGAAAACGGAGCGTCTCCTAATGAGTATGAAGTGTCTTTTTGGGTTGACAAAAATCCTCTGGAATTAGATAATGGTGGCAGTTGTACAATCTTGTGATTATACTAAAAATCACTACATTGTATGTTTTTAAAAGGTGGATTTTATGGTATGTGCGTATGGTATTGCTTAAAGTAGTGTGAGTAAGATTCCTATTGTTTGCAAACAAGACTCCTGACCAGTACACCCCTTAATCCAGGAGGTCAAAGCCCCTGTGAAACTGCCTCCCCTCACTCTCCACACCTGCAAACTGACACTGCCAAGCTTTGGCACAGGCTGGGTCTTCTGCTCTAGTTACTCCTCCTGCCTCTGTCCATTTGGGAAATATCTACTTCTTCACTCTCCGGCTCAAATATCATCTCCTTTGGAAAAGCCACCACCCTCCTGAGCACGGTCACTCCTTGCCCCACTCCCTACATGTTATCTCCATAATAACCGTGCAGATGTCATGGGTGTCCACCTATCCCCTCTCACTGGCCAGTTCAGTGCCCACTGGCCTGACTTCCAACCGCCAGTGCCTGAACTTCTTGGCCCGACTGCTCCCCCGGCTGCTCAACCTGCTTTGCCCACCCATGGGGCAGGCTAGAAAGTGCTTGGGAATTAATGCCCAAACACCCCATCCGTGGGGCGCTCAACCAATGACTGACAAGGGCTGCTGTTTGAAGACCCCAGGTCCCTCACTGGGGTGGGGATGACCGAGGTACATGTTCTGTACAGGCTCCCAGAGGTCCCAGTTATTGCTTCTAAGGCAATAACAACACCTAGCATTTTCATAGTACTTACTGTGTGCCAGACACTATTCTAAACACTCATTTAAGGGACTTCCCTGGTGGTCCAGGGGCTAAGACTCCGTGCTCCCAATGCAGGGGGCCCAGGTCCGATCCCTGGTCAGGGAACTAGAGCCCACATGCCACAACTGAAAGATCCCACACATGGCAACGAAGATCCCATGTGCCGCAACTAAGACCCGGCGCAGCCAAATAAATATTAAAAAAAAACACAAAAAAAACCCCACTCATTTAATCTTCAGAACACCACTGCGAAATAATCCAAAATTTAACTAGGGAGACACTGAGGCATTACCAGGTTAAGAAACTTGCCCAAGGCCTCAGAACTAGTAAATACATCTAGCATTTTTAATATTCTATTGCAACCATGTGGATATATGCCTCTCTTCTGCACTGGACGATGACCCTCTCGAGAGAGTACTTTTTATTGTCTTTCTCAACGTCCCCAGCATCCAGCACAGAGCCAGGCATGCAGCACATACTCGAGATTCAAGTTTTGGAAAGTGCCTCCACTCTGCCACCCAAACATGCCGTGTGCTTTTCCCGCCTCTGTGCCTTTTCTCAAACAGGACCCCTGAGACACCTTTTCTGCGTGTGCCTCTTGCCCTTGTCTCCTCCTACCCCCAACACACACACACACACACACACACACACACACACACACACACGACAATAATTCCTGATCCCTGCTCTGTGGCAGCCAAAATGAGGAATTCTGCAGGGCAAGGCAAACAGGAGAGAGCATATGACCCCCTCTAGAATCTAGTAAACAAACCCAATTGCTCACACATGAACTACTGCACCTTTGCCAAGCTGTTATTTATGTACTTATTTTGAGAGACTCTCATCTGCCTTCTTCCCCGTAACCTCCACTAACTCCCAACTCTCCCCTGTCCTAAAGACCTTCCCTCAACCCTGCTTTTTCCCCAAGCTACCACCCTTCTTACTACAAACTGCTACGACCTCCCGCCTTCCATTTGATTGCTAATATTCACTTTGTTTAAATTCTGACCTCAACCTCTACATCTTCCACTCCCATCTCTCTTTGGATCTGCTGGGGTTACACATTTATATAATACAGAAGAGCTGCCCGGAGGCAGCATGTGTGCTAAGCCTTGAAGTCTGAGTGGGCTTTCAACGGCAGGATTCAGACAAACTCTGACCCAGCTGCTGACTTCACACTCATGACTGATGCATTCTAGTTATCTTTACACTTGCTCACACTTGCTTCCCAATCTGTGTTCCCCCTCTCAGTGAGGGCACCAGTCGGCACCAGTCTCCTAGACTAGAAAACCAGTCATCCCCACTGTACTAAAACTAGTCATCTTTACATGTTCTATTCTTTGTTCTTCCAGGCAACAACTCCAACCTAAATCAAACTGACACATTTCTAACTCACCTCTTTCACTGCCAGTCTCTCCCCGTCCCAAGCACTGATCACACATTCCCCTGCTCAAAAACCCTGTACGGCTGGCTCCTGCCTAAGAATAAAAGCTAACCTCCACATCAGAGCATTCGGGGCAGTTACAGCCTCCTCCTGCTGTGTCTTCCCACCTCCTCTCTCACTAATCCCCACCTCTAGACTCTCCAAACCCACTCCCAACACATGACCCGACCCAGTGCAACCCCAGCAGGCACAAGTCTTTTCCGTCTCAGGAGCTCTGCTCAAGCTGCTCCCCTGGCCCATGACGCCTTCCCAACCCGGCACCTGAAAGCCTCCTCAAACTTCAAGGACCTGGTGAAAACACACCTCTGCCACCAAAGCTGATCTGCAGATAATACACTCTGAGAGTGGGGCTGACCAATAGGAATTAAGCACCCTCCTCTTAACGATCCCGAAGTGAAACTTAATTTTCACTTAACATTTTAAGGTCGACGTATTGATCTTTTTTTTTTTTAAGTTTCAAGTGACATATCAAATCAAATTGAATAGTATAAACAAAAGGGTATTCATGACCTCCTGTAACCAGGATGCCTGCGGAGCAGTGCCAGCTTCAGGCACAGCTGGCACAGGTGGATCTGGGATTCAAGTGATCTTCAGGGCCTGTCCCCCTCTTTTTCTCCAGCTCCACATTCCTCTTTGGTTTCATTCTTAAGCAGGCACTCTCCACATCACAAGAAACAAAGGCTCACAATCTAACAAAAAGAGATTCTTCTCCCCAGCAGCCATCTGAGCAAATCTCTGTTTGGCTATTTGACTCTGCTAGGGTCACATGTCCACCAAGGAAGCTATTTGGGCCAATGGATGATACAGATGAAAGACCAAAAGCAGGAGGAGGAGAGAAGCCAGGGTGTTTCTCCCCTACCCCAACCCCTCCTCTCCGGTTCAGATAGCATCCCTGGGCTTAGCTGCTTCCTCTCCAGGGCCCCCTCCCCCTGTGGTCCCTGCTCTTGTTGAGCAGCCCTGCCATGGTCTAGTTCCCACAGAAGCTCCTGGATTCTTCTAATCTCACCTCCTCCCATTGACCCCCCCCCAGCCCTGAAGGTGACTGCAGTTTCCTGCTATCGCTACTCTCTGGGTTACCTCCCTGTCCTCTGCTTGACTTCACATGTTTCCCAGCACCTATGTAGCTAATTCCCTGTATTAAGTCTTTCAGTTTGAAAAACCTACAGTGGTTTTTATTTCCTGACCAGACCACAACCGATACTGAAATTGACAAAGAATAGGCAAAAATGTACAAAGAAAATGTGGAGAGGTCAGTATCAGGGAATAACCACCACCACCGCCTCACAGTTATCAAAGGCTCACTATGCATCAGGCACTACTCTAAGTATGAATGCAATGGATCTTCATACCAACCCTGTGACATAGGTACTTCTGTTACCCCCTTTTCACAGAGGAGGAAACCGAGGCTCAGAGAGGTTAAATAATTTACTGTCACAAAGATTGTAAGTAGTGGAGCTGGGATTCAAATCCAGACAACCTGGCTCCAGAGTGCACGCTCTAAAACACAAATCCCAGTGAGGAGAGTTTCAAGCAGCGGGTTACTCAACAGGATCAAGTGCTACCTATCAAGAGGTCAGGGAAGACAAGGATGTGAAGCGTCTACTGGATTTAGCAATAAGGAAGTCACGAGGGACCTTGAGTAGTAAAGCCAGAAACCAGACAGCAGTAGGCTGAGAAGTAAGCCAGAGGTTAGGAAGTAGAGACAAGAGGAGCAAACCTTTCTTTCAAAAGGTGAAGAAGAGTCAGAAAATAGGGCATGAGATGGAGGAGAAGGAAGCATCACAACAGTTTTCTTTACTTGGTTTGTTTTAGAAATGAGAGCAACTTGAGCATGTTGAAACATTAATGGGAATGCACAAACAGACCCACAGACATAGAAAACAAACTTATGGTTACCAAAGGGGAAAGGGGCAGGGGGAGGGATAAATTAGGTTGGGATCGAAATACACACTAGTATATATATAAAGTGGATAACCAGCAAGGACCTACTGTATAGCACAAGTGACTATACTCAGTATTTTGTACTAACTTACAAGGGAAAAGAATCTGAAATATTTATATATATCAGGTGTACAGCAAAGTGATTCAGTTTTATACTGATATATATATATAATTGAATCACTTTGCTGTACACCTGAAACTAACACATTGTTAATCAACTACACTTCAATTTAAAAATTAAAAAAAATTTGATGGGAATGAGCCAGTTGATAGAGAGTCTGAAGACACAGGAGTGACAGCAGGGTCTCTAAGAGGCCAGAGGGGGCGGGCCATATACTCCAGGATCAGCCTTAGCAACCGAGGGCAAAGAAAGGGCGGCCACAGATTCTGAACATTTTGAGTTTGGTGAAAGGAAGTTCTTTTACAGTGGCTTCTATCTTCCCTAAGGTAGAAAGTGAGGCCATCAGCAGAACAGGAGGGTGGAGTAGGGGGGTGGAAGGTGTGAGGAGCAGAGAAAAGCTTCAGATCAGCTACAGTACAGAATGGGAGCCTCTGAGGAAAGAAAGGATGGCCCATGGGACCTCCCTGGCAGTCCAGTGGTTAAGACTCTGCACTTCTAATGCAGGGGGCACGGGCAACTGGTCGGGGAACTAGGATCCCACATAAAAAAAAAAAAGAAAGAAAGGATGGCTCAGCACCACCGAGGCCCCGACTGTGCTTGGAAGCTGTGAGGTTACACTGGCAGCCACTCTCAAGGTACCTCCGTACCTGAGGTGCAGGCAAAAGACAGGAACAAATGGAATGACCCAAGTTGGATGTAAAAGAAGGAGAGCAAGGGAACTGTGTAAAGGACAGTGGCAGGAGCAACTGACAAGTTAAGCTGTGGAATCTAAAGGAGGCAGGTGAATACAAGGGGTCAGGGTACAGGTGTAGGCAGTTCTCACTGACTGGGAGGAGGGCACGGCAAGATAAGAGCTATGTAGTGGCATTATTTCAGGGCAGGAACAGTTGTAGGTATTATAATGCAGGGATGTGGCCGGGGGAGAGGGCAACTGAACTGGAAAAAAGGGGAAGGTGACTAGATAAAAGGTCAAGAAACTGATAGTTTTAGAGATCTGGACAGAGTCTCCTGAAGTAAAGGCATGATTTGAGAAGACAGTTAGTTGGGGGGGTTTCAAGATTTTAATGAACAAGAGAAACAGGGAAGTTACAAAGTGACAGCAAAGAAGGCAGTGGAAGGTCTGTAATGGACATCTGTGAAACAACAGATGCTCGTCCAACATTCATTCGTTCCTCCTCCTTCTAGGAGGAGCATCCTGACTTTGCTGTGGAAACCACCTCCTTCCTCCCCAGGCACAGAGAGGGCTTCCAAAATACAAGTAAGAGTCTATGCCTTAACTTTATGTCTGTGTTCATTTTATTATTCTTTAAACTGTATAGGTACATTTTATTAATACAGATGCATTTCTATACTTCACATATTTATATTTCACAGTTAAAACATACACACAAAAACTTCCCTTCTCCACCCTCCAAAGATAAGGACCTGGTCCAGGCCTTGGGCAGTCAGAGTTACAAAGACTGGCTTCAGCACCTGACCCAATTTAGGGCCAGGAGACACTAGCCCAGAGCTTTTGCTGGAATTATCAAGAAAGAGGTGCTCTCTTGCTGCTGGAGTTGCAAAGCTATATCCCTTCACCGGCTTGAGAATAGAGCTAACACAGAAAGGAAAAAGCAGAGCCAAGAGATGAAAAGTGACAGACTCCCAACATCATTTGAATACCTAGTTCCAGCCATTCCAGAAACCAAAATACCTGGGGCTTTTCAAATGAGCCAATAGATTTTTTTCTTTTCTTCAGCCAGGTTGCATTTGGTTTATGTCCTTTTGACAGAAAAGAAACCTAATTCAGTGGAATAGTCTAATAACGGATTCTCAACTCAACAGCCTGTGTGATCCTTTCAACACATAAATCAAATCACACCCTCCTTCTGCTCAAGTCCCTGCAATGGCACTCAAAATAAAGGCCAAAGTTCCCAGAGTGGCCTACTGGGCCCTAAACTATCTGGCCCCCTCCCTCTCTGCCCTTGGCCAAGGACTCCCCATTGCTCACTCTGCCCCAACCACACTGGCTTCTAGGGCAGTCCCCGTCACACCGCGCAGGAGCTGCCAGGCCTCTGCTTTGGCCATTTCTTCCACCGGGACACTCCTCCAGACATCCACTCGCCAACTGCCTCACCTCCTTCAAGTCTTTGCTCAAATCTCAAGTTCTCAGTAGGGTCTAACTGAAGCCTCCTCCCTTCAGCCAGTGATCCTGAACACTCTCTCCCCCCCCCACTTTTTCTTCCTTTCACAGCATTTATTACATAAAATAGTACGTACTCACTAAAATATACCCAATGAGGGCAGGGGTTTTCAACTGGTGGATTTGAGTTCCTAAAACAGTGCCTGGCTCATAGGAGGCCCTCAAATATTTGCTGAGTGAGCAAATACAATGACATGAGCCTCAAAGGGGCAGCACTTGATTGTTAAAAGGCAGTGGAGAGGACTTCCCTGGTGGTGCAGTGGTTCAGAATCCGCCTGCCAATGCAGGGGACACGGGTTTGAGCCCTGGTCCGGGAAGATCCCACATGCTGCAGAGTAACTAAGCCCATGCACCACAACTACTGAGCCTGCGCTCTAGAGCCCGCGAGCCACAACTACTGAGCCCACGTGACACAACTACTGAAGCCTGTGCGCCTAGAGCCCATGCTCCGCAACAAGAGAAGCCACCGCAATGAGAAGCCCGCGCACCACAATGAAGAGTAGCCCCCGCTCGCCGCAAATAGAGAAAGCCCGCACGCAGCAACAAAGACCCAACATGGCCAAAAAAAAAAAAAAAAAAAAAAGGCAGTAGAGAGAAAGGACACTACGGACCCGCATCTCCTGAACCTGAAATAAGTGGATTGTAAGAGGAAAAGACACCTCCATTTTGAAGACTTCAGGGGAAGCAGTGACTTAAGGGGGCAGGAAGTAGGTGAAAGAGTTCAGTGAAGAGACTGAGGATGTGGGTAGAGGTGTTAACCACAGGTGGGGCTGGAGAGGGCTTGGTGTTAAGTTTTGGGAGGTACACAGGAGTTAGAGGCTGAGTCAGGGGAGAAGCAAGCCCAAAGTGGTTTGCAGGTGAAAGTAAAAAACACAGAAAGGGCCAAGTGGTGTATTTACATTTCAGGTGGAGATGAAAGATACAGGGCTAGAAGACCTGGGGAGTTCAGCCAGCATCAAAAGAATTCCTAGCAACCCTTGGTAGATAGAAAAGATTCTTCCCTTCACACCATGGTTTGAATGATTTTCAATTTTGTGGATGAAGAGGCCATCACATTTGGTCTTTTCCTCCTTCCCAGAACCCCAGAGGCCACTGAGAAGTGTCTGCTGGACTGAGACAAAAGGCTTTCCTGTTCATGGCACCTCAGCAATTCCCCTCTGCATAATATAATAACCCTGCACTACGAGCAGCCTGTCAAACCCTCATTCTCCAGACCCAGAACTGACTCTGAATCAGGCATCCAGGATCACAACCCCAAGGTCCATTATAAAAGGCAAGAAGACACAGGCTTCTTTTCAAAGACAGACCATAGCACTCAACGCTCCTACCTCCCCTCCGGTGAACCCCACACTTCCTGGGCAAGAGAAAGCAGAGCAAAGGGAAGGCTTCCTTCCACTGGTCCTGATTCACCTCTGTTGCTTGGTAGCTTCTCTCTGCAGAAATTTCTCCAGAGTTACGAGAACATATGTGTATGCCAAGATTCAAGGAAAATGTTACTCCCAGTCAGAGGAAGAAATTATACTGCTCTCTAAGGAAAAGTGGCTAACTATAAATCAGGCCTTTGGGAGTGATGTCATTTTGATGCTCCTCGCAGCTCTAAAGAGACTTATTAAATATTCAATAATTAATAAAAATGCCTTCAAGACCATCTCTCTCACGGAACTGTCCCTGTAAAGGAAGCCAGAGGTAATTAGACTTAGGCTTGACTTCCCGTCCACCAACTAGATCTCAGGGATACAGGGCACTTGTCCTCCCAGTACTTAGTAGTAAAATGCCCACACTTCTGCATCAGGTGTCCTCCAAGAATGGATCATTAAGCAGATATTTAAAAGAGCCACCTGTAGCAGGCAGCTTCCAAGATGCCCCGATGATTCCCGCTTCCTGGTATTCATACCTTCTTCCCAGGTTGTACCAGTGATGGCCAGCGTGACCAATAGAATACGGCAGAGATATGTCGCTTCCGAGACTAGATTACATAGGACTGTGGTTTGAGTCTTGGGTTCTCTCCATCTCTTGGATCACCTGCTCTGGGTGAAACAAGTTGCCACATCAAGCAGCCCTATGGAGAGGAACTAAGGCCTGCCAAGAGCCAAGAGAGTGAGCTTGGAAGAGGACCTACCCCCAATCCAGTCTTCAGTGACTGCAGCCCTAGTCAAAGTTTGAATGCAAGCTCATGAAAGACGTGAGTCAGAACCACCCAGATTTAAGCTGCGCAGATTTCTGGCCCACAGACACTATTTTCAGATGCTAAATGTTGCAGTAATTGGTTACACAGTGATATATAATTAATTCATTATCCTACACAGACCTGAGAAAAAAAATCGTAAATTTAACCTCAATTCCTATCCTACATGCACATAGGACCAAGTTCTCTGTCCATAAGAAAGCAAATTATTCATTCAACAATTACTTAGGGGCTTCCCTGGTGGTGCAGCGGTTGAGAATCTGCCTGCCAATGCAGGGGACACGGGTTCGAGCCCTGGTCTGGGAAGATCTCACATGCCGCGGAGCAACTAGGCCCGTGAGCCACAACTACTGAGCCTGCGCGTCTGGAGCCTGTGCTCCGCAACAAGAGAGGCCGCGATAGTGAGAGGCCCGCGCACCGCGATGAAGAGTGGTCTCCGCTTGCCGCAATTAGAGAAAGCCCTCGCACAGAAACGAAGACCCAACAACAGCCATAAATAAATAAATAAAATTAAAAATAAAAAAAAAAAACAATTACTTATTGAGTGTCAAATATGGGCAAGGTATTTCCAAGCGACTCCAGCCTTCATATAGTCTATAATCTTCTATAAAATAAAGAGAAATACTTACAAAGACACACACACACACACACATCCAGCTGCTCAATCCAGCTGCTCAATCCATTGGTTTCATTAGCTTTTTTAAGTTTACTTGCTACTAATGCTTTGCCTCCTCCCCCCCCCCCCACCTTGCCCCACTCTTTGCTTTCACAAACCCTCTTGGGAAGGTACATCAAGTCCCACTTCCTGGTTAATTTGACTGCTCAGTGCACTCACACTCATTTTTACTGTACCACATGCCCTCCCATCTAAGGGTGAAAGAAATTTGGGTCCCCTGATTCCATTCAGTACTGGGACAAGGAGGCATTCACTTAGTATTTTACTAAGAGGAGACAATCCTGATCACAGGTGTGGAGAACAATTCTAATTTCTGCAATTAGTGACTAAGGGGCAACAGCAGCGCTGATACAATCACAGCTCACGTCCTGACAACAGCTGAAGTGACAAGGGGGGGAAGGGAGATGCCGCCCCTAACCCCTCACTGTCTCTCAAAGCAGCAGGAGGGTCATACGCTGCTCTAAGAAAATCAGGAGCCTCCCTCTACGCAAAAACGGTCAAAGGGCGACCTTTCTCCCCTTCAGCCACAAAAACAGCCTCTGCCAAACCTAAACAGCGTGGGAGACAGTCAGAGGTAAATGGAGCCCCAGACAGAAAACCCCCGGGGCACTCTCCTCCCGCTGCCGGCTGGGGTCGGAGTCAGGTGACTCCTCAGGGCACAAAGCAAACCTAAACAAAGATCACTGACCCCATGACAGACGGGGGTAAGAAGCCTCTGGCAGTAGGACCACGGAAAACCATTAACTCTTGCTTCTTTACAGTCGCAGCAAACTGGAGGAGCTACAAGTGACTCGGCAGCTCAGCCTTCAGAGATGCATCTGGAGGAACCGGGACCCCATCCCAGGACACAGGCTCTGAGCACTGCACACACGCCTCCAGCCACAACGGGCAGGCGGGACCCCTCCCCACCAGCTGTCACTGGCCTCGCGACCAGTCACAGCCGGGCAAGCCCGTTCCCTCTGGCCGCTCCCCCAGAGGCTGCGACCCCGCGGGGGCGGCAAGGAGGAGATGCTTTTTCCCAAGGCTCTGGGGCGAGGGCACGCCTGTCCCCCGGAAAGGGGCGCCAGGGTGGGCGCGGCCCGGTGCCCAGCGGGGCTCCAGATCCCTCATCCCCCTCGGGAGCGAAACGAGCCTCCCGGTCCCCAGCCCCGCGTGCCCCACCTTGTCGCCGAAGCTGCGGGCCGTCAGCAGGTCCGGGCTGGGCGTGCTGTCGCCGCCCACGGCCTCCTCGCTGCTGGAGCCGGCCAGCGGGTGCGGCATGTCGCGCAGGGAGTGGGGCCCAGTGGACGGCAGGGCCTTGGGGGGCCCGCCCGACATGGCGCGCACGGTTCGGGACGCGCCGCCGCCGCTTCCTCCTGCAGCCCGCCGCCGCGGGCTCCCCCAGAGCCCGGGCCGAGGCCCCGCTCGGCCGCGGCTCGGTCGGAGGCCCAGCACCAGCCGGGCTGGGAGCCACCGCCACCGCCACCCGCCGGCTCGCGTCTGCCCGCGCCGGGCTGCGCTGGGCTGGGCCGGACTGCTCCGCTCCTCTCCGCTGCGCGCCGGAGCCCACGGCGGACCCGCTCGCACCTTAACCAGAGCGCCCAGCCCGCCCCGCCACGCCGCCCAGCCCGCTCGCCGCCCCGCCCCCGCGGCGCCCGGCAGCCCCCGGAGGGGGAGGGGGCGGGGGCGGGGAGAGCGGGGGAGGGGGAGGGGGGATGCGGGCAGCTCCGCCCTCTCCCGCCGTCCCGCAGGAAGTGCGCCCTGGGCCCTCCGCAGCTGTCCACCGAGAGTCCAAGCTCGCCTCCTGGCGCATTGGGGGCTGCGCGCAGACCCCGGCGCTAATGTTTAACGGAAATCAGAGGTGGAAAAAGACGTTGGAGGATCCTGTTCCATTCCACCCGCGTTTACTGCTGCGCCCAGGGGCAGCCACGCTTGGGGTTGGGGGCTTTAGGACACGCACGTGAGTCGGGATCTTCTGGCCTCTGAAATAACCCAGGATAGGAGGAATTATGACACATTTTATAAGAATGGCATAAAAGGTTATGAGGCTCCCAGGAGATAGAGACATCAGGCGGGGAACCTAGAAGGAAATTCAAAGACGCAGTGTGGAGTTTCTTCAGATGCACGCTGAGATCCCATGCCATCTTGCTTGTGCAGTTCACCGGGTTTATGTAAGGTTAAACCTCAGAAGAGTGGGCATCAGTAAATAAAGAGGGAGTGCTACACATGATCTATGACTCTTAAACTCACACCTTGACCAAACTGCCATTTGAAAGAATCGTGAGGTTCCCGTTTTTATTTTTCATGCTTCTGTGCTTCCTTTCCAGGTCTTTGGCTGGGCTGCATTCTGAGCTTTATTTGCTAGCAGAATGGAGATAGTCAAGGCGTTACTTGGCTGTTTGAGGGTGGAAGTTCACCTCTTTTTTCCACCTTACCTGGCTTCACAGCTTCTGTGCTCAGGGCCAAGTCAGTAGAGGCCATCAGCCCATGTAAGAACAAGTTGATACTAGAAGAGTAATGGGGAGGAGGCCCGCTGTAAGGGAGCACATTTTCCCGATCTATTCCCGAACTCTTTAGGTTCGTCCAGTGTTACCTGACTAATCTTGAAGTCGGGATTCACTGTGGTCTCCACCACCCTTTTCTTCTAAAGAAACAAGTGATACTTCAGCAGGAGGAGAATGCCGAGAGTTGAAGCTGACCCAAAGTATCGTCCAAGGATTCACTGAGCTTCACAGACCTTCCCTTATTTCCCCTGATCTAAGTCATCTGGCCTCAGTCCTCAAGTTATCTTTTCTCTCCCCCACGTGGGTCTGCCTTGGTTGGGGAAAACAGAACTCAGAGGACACTGGGAACAATTTTTTAAATGCTGCATCTACCTCACAGGAATGCCAGTGTCCGGTCCTCTTGGAGTTGAGTAAAATTAATACTTTTATATTCAAGGGCTGCTTACAACTACAACAGACCCTATTATCTGTTCTTCTGATTAAAACAAATAGCATGAATATAACTAGAAATGAGTGTTCTATAGATGTATAACATAGGTATTTTTTTATTGAATGATGTTGTTTATTTTAAAAGCCAGGCCACCTTCCCACAATCGAGATCTCATTTTATTAAGACTCCACACAGCTTTCTCCTCAAGATGCCAGGGAAGAGTGAAAAGAGAGCCACATTTGAATTCCTGATTGCTAACTATAAGTGGGTGATCATGAGCAAGTTACCTAACCTAAACGAACCTGCTTCCTGACCCAAAAAGAAGGACAGAGAGCAGGTAATAATATTTACCTTACTTGGTGGTTGTGAGAATGAAACAGCCTTCGGTATGTGATATTCCCAGCCAAATGCTGCCATGGAATAGATGCTCCCTGAATGTTAATTCCCTTCCTTTCCCTCTCTCTCATGCTTTCTCTACTATTCTTAAGAAATGATAATCATAAAGTTTTCATAAATAAACATGCTCTCTCCAAACTCCTCTATTTGCTCATTTTGGGTCAGAGTATCATTTTTCTATGCTCCCACCGTTTAAGAAACAAAAACAAAACAGAGTTCCTGAAAGGCCATATGAAACAGTTTATTTTCCAGTTTCCTCGTTGGTCAATGGCATAGGGCCACAATGATCCAGTGGGTAGTCATCAAAACTAAAGAAAGTGGATTTCTATGGAAAACATTTTGGGATAAAGTTTCCACCAGTCAAATTTAGCCCAGGACTGCCTATTCATATTCACCATTTCCTGTTGTATTTCAGTGTTCCTTGTGGTGGGAAATTGTCACTGAAACAGAGCAAGCGTCCTAGACTATGTGACTGTGCTTTTTCTAAAAGTTTTCAAAGCAAGACGATGGTGAGGAGAAACGTGAAGTTTCTGTATCAGAGCAAAAGGTTGTAATGTTTATTGGAATGTATGGAGGGAAGCTTGGGTTTCTAGGGCTCAGCTCTGAGGAAAATGCACTGGATGTGTGTGCATGGGGTATGGGGAGATGCCACCAAAAGGTGGGCCCTTCCCCCACCTCCCAACCCCCCATTCCTGTCCACAAGGAACCTTAGGCACTTAGGCTGGAAACTTTCAGAAGACAGGGCCTTAGGCCCCAGAATTCAATAAGTATGCCAAGCCAGAATCCCAAAACCTCATAGCAAGTCTATCAGGGCTTTACATGAGACCCAGACCTTAAAAACAAAGCAGAGTCACAACGAAGCATTCTTTCTTTCTCTCTCCTGGTACAGCATGTGTCTAGGCCTTATTCATGTTTGTGTTAGCTGCTTATCCTCTTCTGGTTTTTAATACAATCATAGCTTTATTTTATGTGGCATCCCAAACCCTGCCTCAAAATAACACCACCACTTCTGAAGTGGACGGCTGATGAGGACAAAGGAGGTTTTCAAAGAGCATTCAGAGTGACATGTAGAAGGCCACAGAGGGCTGCCTGAAACAAGAGGGGCAACTGAGAAGGCACTATCGCCAACAGAGGCAAAATTGTATGCACAGTTTAATTCAGCCAGTGATGTTCCAGGAAAAAGCAAAAGCCAGCAGTTCCACTTGAGGCCAGGATCTGAGGAGTTTTGCAAACAAGAAATTAGAATTTGCCCCAGAACCGGCAGAGAGGCTTGTGGGTAAGTGATAGGATCATTTTACCTTTCCATGTAGAAGCTCCTCCCCTGAAAGCATAGAGACCCTCTAAGGCGGGGAATGCAATACAGATCATGGAGTTGGTGCCTAAGAACCACCTGTGTGCTTGTTAAAATGCAAATTTCTAGGCCCACCTAAGAGATTCTGATTCAGGGATGGGAATCTGGAATCTGCATTTTCTTAAACAACGTCCTAGCTGATGCTCATGATGATTCTGGTCTACAGACTATAAGAAATACTGTTCTCCACTCTCTGACATAAATCACAGCAAGATCCTTTTTGACCCAGCACCTAGAGAAATGGAAATAAAAACAAAAATAAACAAATGGGACCTAATGAAACTTAAAAGCTTTTGCACAGCAAAGGAAACCATAAACAAGACAAAAAGACAACCCTCAGAATGGGAGAAAATGTTTGCAAATGAAGCAACTGACAAAGGATTAATCTCCAAAATTTACAAGCAGCTCATGCAGCTCAATATCAAAAAGACAAACAACCCAATCCAAAAATGGGCAGAAGACCTAAATAGACATTTCTCCGAAGAAGATATATAGATTGCCAACAAACACATGAAAGAATGTTCAACATCATTAATCATTAGAGAAATGCAAATCAAAACTACAGTGCGATATCTCACACCGATCAGAATGGCCATCATCAAAAAATCTACAAACAATAAATGCTGGAGAGGGTGGGGAGAAAAGGGAACCCTCTTGCACTGTTGGTGGGAATGTAAATTGATACAGCCACTATAGAGAACAGCGCGGAGGTTCCTTAAAAACCTAAAAATAGAACTACCATACGACCCAGCAATCCCACTACAGGGCATATACCCTGAGAAAACCATAATTCAAAAAGAGTCATGTACCACAATGTTCACTGCAGCACTATTTACAATAGCCAGGACATGGAAGCAACCTAAGTGTCCATCGACAGATGAATGGATAAAGAAAATGTGGCACATATATACAATGGAATATTAGCCATAAAAAGAACCAAAATTGAGTTATTTGTAGTGAGGTGGATGGACCTAGAGTCTGTCATACAGAGTGAAGTAAGTCAGAAAGAGAAAAACAAATACCATATGCTAACACATATATATGGAATCTAAAAAAAAAAAAATGAAGAACCTAGGGGCAAGACGGGAATAAAGACGCAGACCTACTTACTAGAGAATGGACTTGAGGACACGGGGAGGGGAAAGGGTAAGCTGGGATGAAGTGAGAGAGTAGCACTGACGTATATACACTACCAAATGTAAAATAGATAGCTAGTGGGAAGCAGTCGTATAGCACAGGGAGATCAGCTCAGTGCTTTGTGACCAGCCAGAAGGGTGGGATAGGGAGGGTGGGAGGGAGACGAAAGAGGGAGGAGATATGGGGATATATGTATATGTATAACTGATGCACTTTGTTATAAAGCAGAAACTAACACACCATTGTAAAGCAATTACACTGCAAAAACAATGTTAAAAAAAAGGACTAAACAAACCTTAAAAAAAAAAAAAAGAAATACTGTTCTCATAGCTCCACCCATTTCTCTAAATCATAAATTGACATGCTCCTTATTGTCAATAGCACTTTTAAGTTCTTACTTTGGAAAATTTTCCTGTTTGCTGAAAAGTTGCTTAGATAGGCAGATTTCTCTTACAAAATTCTATTACCAGGTCCTTTTGCCCTAAACTTTTAGTGTTATTTTTATTGAGCAGTTACCAGGTGCTTAAAATTTGGAAGAAGATCTCAGATGAACTAAACTATCTGTTGACAGATTCATGTCATAAGTCTGGCTGTAAAGAGCCTCACAGTGGAGTAGATATTTTCCAAAGCCCCACAAACTTCTTTGGCTGGCCCTGCAGGCTCCTAGGAGCTGGGCCTCACCTGGCCACAGAAATATAATTTACTGCCAGCACAGAGCGCTACCTGTTAACCTGGCTTTCTTCACAAGCCGGCTCTGGAGTGTGTGGCTGTGTGTATACTCCTTTGTGGTCATTATCCATTACAGAGTTTGGGCTGGAGAAGGTATTGAGCTGACAAGTACTGGAAGCCTTGTCACTGAGTCTTATTAGTGAATCTTTGAATAGGATGGAAAGCCTGTTTATTGGCTGTGTGCCCCATGAACGTGTTTGATTCCATCACTAGGAATGATCTTTAAAGGCATCTAGAAGATGAACATTCAGACATCATATGACCCAACAGTTCCCACTCCCAGAACATAACAGAAATGCATATGTATATTCATCAAAAGATGGATTCAAGAATCTCCACAGCGGGCTTCCCTGGTGGTGCAGTGGTTAAGAATCTGCTGCCAATGCAGGGCACACCGGGTTGGAGCCCTGGTCCGGGAAGATCCCATATGCCGCAGAGCAACTGAGCTCGTGCACCACAACTACTGAGCCTGTGCTCTGTAGCCCGTGAGCCACAACTACTGGGCCCACGTGCCACAACTACTGAAGCCCACGTGCCTAGAGCCCGTGCTCCACAACAAGAGAAGCCACCACAATGAGAAGCCCGCACACCACAACGAAGAGTAGCCCCTGCTCGCCAAGACTAGAGAAAGCCTGCATGCAGCAACGAAGACCCAACACAGCCAAAAATAAATGAAATAAATTAAAAAAAAAAATCTCCATAGCAGCAGAGATTTATAGTAACCAAAACTAGAAAAAACTCACATGACTGTCAACAGTGGTGTAGTCACACAATTGAACATTATACCACAAGAAGAATGAAGAAACAATGTGCTGGGGAGTTCCCTGGTGAGCCAGTGGTTAGGATTCCGGGTTTTCACAGCCGTGGCCCAGGTGCATTCCCTGGCTGGGGAACTGAGATCCCACAAGCTGCGTGTTGCCGCCAAAAAAACAAAAACAAAAACAAAAACATGGTGAATGAATTACACAAACATAGCATTGAGTGAAAAAAGCTAGATACAACGAAAGAATGCCTCCCGCTGATTCCATTTGTATAAAATTCAAAAACAGGCAAAACTAATGTATTGAGCTACAAGTTGACTAATGTTACCTTTGTGGGCGTTTCTGGGTTACTGATAATATTCTGTTTCTTAATGTGGGGCTGGTTCTTTGTAAAAATTCAGCAAGCAGTACATTTCTGCTCTGTGAGCCTTTATGTGATACTTCAATAAGAAGTTTACGTACATAAGGCATCTAGTCTGCGACCCTCACTTCATAAGTGAGGAAGCTCAGGCCCAGCTGTGTTAAGTAACTTGCTCGAGGTCGGCCAGTTAGTTCTAATGCTCGTGCTCCCTCCCACCTGGATGCGTACTGATGCAATGTGGGTTTGGGGAACGCTGGTTTGGGGGAAGCCAAAAGGTAAAGAAGTGAGGAAATAAGAAGGAGAGAAAGATGTGTGAGCAACTGTTAGTTGCCACCACTCCTTTGCCCCTCATGACTGCTAGTTGTCCCGTCTCTCTTCCTCCCTCTCCCTTCAAATGCAGCCTTGCGAGGCCCTGATGCCTGGAGCTGCTACAGCCATCTTGTGGCCACAAGCGAGACATTCCCAACTCCCTGAGTATAGCTGAGCGCATAAATGGAATGTGACCATGTCACTGATGGCATCATTGAGCCACTGCACCTGACTCCAGACTTCTTAAATAAAAAATACACATCCCTATGGTCTCAGGCACTTTAATGGGGATCTCTGTTAACATGCAGCTGAACTCATCCTTAGGGATTCAGAAGATGAGGAATACAAGCAGGCGAAAGAAAGTCTAAGAAGAGAGTGCCCCTTTGTGGGAAGCAATGTTCCCAGCAGTGGCGGCGTCCTTCAATAACGTGCATTCTCAGAAGGGGCAAGGTGAAACCTGGTACTTGGGGTGGAGGTGAGGGGAGCAAAAAGGTCTTAGATATCACAATGGCTGTCTGCAAAGTTCAGCCCCACCCAACAAAATCTGATTCCTTAGTATTTAATTTTTCTTGTTAGGGAAAATTTAAACCTAATTAACCTTTCCCACGTAGGAGCAGTAATATTGGGAAAGAAGAAAAAAAGGGTGGAGAAACATTACTCTCTAAAGATGCTGGAAAACTCTAAAACCAAAGAGGAGCAGAGTTCCTGAGCCTTCCCAAAGCCTCTGAATTCCACCAGCTCTTCCCAGATCCTTGCCACTGTGGTAGCTCCGGTCAGCCCTGCTCTGCCCAGCCCCTCCTGTGCTTTGTAAATGGGGTGATAAATGATCATGCAGGTCCACAGACTCATCCTCATTATACAGAGGTAGTGAGACCACACGGGCACGAGGCCTTGTCTTTCTGTATAACTGGTGGGCAGGGTAGCAAGATGGTGCTGGGGGCACAGCAAGAAAGTTCTACTCAGTACCCAGATTATAGGTGCAGGTGAGGTGACTTGCTAAAGACAGGGCTTCTGCCCACCCCAGCTAGATAAGGCCCTTCATTGTGCTGGCGTTTCGGGATTCTGTGATTGGCACAGCAGCTCGGGTCTTCCTGCGATGTGGCTGGCAGAACACCATTCCCACACCCATGAAGAAAACGGGAGATACCTGAAGCTGCACTCACCACACAGCCATTAATCTGATTCTCTCGGCTTGCTGGAATAGCAGACTTTGAGCTGGGGCCCGTACATGGACGCTTCTAGAAGTCTTATCTGTAGGAATGTTCATTTTCTCCAAAATCAAACCCAGTCCTCTGTGAGACTTCTTAAACCACCCT
The DNA here is from genome assembly GCF_965194825.1 of Balaenoptera physalus. Lineage (NCBI taxonomy): Eukaryota > Metazoa > Chordata > Mammalia > Artiodactyla > Balaenopteridae > Balaenoptera > Balaenoptera physalus. The sequence continues at coordinate 21,173,814 of NC_138886.1, forward strand.
GTCCTGCAATAGAATGGGGTTCGTTCAGCTCCCAGCTTCTAGTGCAGATGGTGTATCTTGGCTCCTCCACGTTCACAACCTTGTAAAGTCTTCCAAATTAACTCATTCAACAGCTTCTTGTTATCAAGGCAGATCTAAGTTCCCTCTAGGAAAAGCCACACACTTAGTCACTCAGGATAGGATCTTTGGAGGTTATTGATGATACAAGGAAAGTAATTTAACACAAATGAGAGCAGAGTTCTAGCCTCACCTTGACCACTGGATTTCAGTACAGCCTCAGAATTAAGGTCTGCTTTGCTGACTTCAGTCCATCCATCAGCAACACTACTGCCCAGAACCCCCTGGAGTGTTGGTACCCGGGTACATGGCCAGGGATCAGGAAACTTAAGGGGACACCAGAAACTAAATCATGTCACTACTCCCTTAAAAATGATCCTGAGAAGCATCTTGGGGGTTAGGGTTCGGGGGGCCTGTTGTCACTGTAAACCATGCGCTTTCTGGGATGGGGTGCATGGAGTGTGGCCAGGACATCCAGAATCGACTGTTCTAGAAGGCTTCTCTCAGCTGACTGTGGGAATTTGGACAGGGAAATGACTTCTGAAAAACTCCTTTCTGACCCACGCATATAATTTGTTCAAATTAAGCACTAGAGATACCAACTCCGTTGCTGAAGGCAGGATGCTTTCTTGGCCTTAGATATACTCCCTCAGGAAGGATGTGGCTAGCAAAAATATTTCCCCCTCCACTTTAATTTAAACTTTTTATTTTAGAATACTTTTTAGATTTATGGAAAAGTTGCAAACATAGTACAGAGAATTCTCACATACCCCTTACCCAAAGTCTCCTTTTGTTAACATCTTATATCATTATGGTACATTTGTCACAACTAAGGAGTTCAACATTGGTAAATTACTATTAACTGTACGCTTTATTGTATTTCACTAGTTTTCTCCTGGTGTTCTTTTTCTGTTACAGAATCCCATCCAGAATACCCACAATACATTTTATAGTCATGTCTCTCAGCCTCCACTATTTTGTGGCAGTTTCTCAGACTTTCTTTATATATAATGACCTTGAAAGGTTTGAAAAGTATTGATTGGGCATTTTATAGAATGCCCTTCATTTGGGTTTGTCTGGTATTTTTCTCATGGTCACACTGGGGTTATGGGTTTGGGGGAGGAAGATCACAGAGGTAAAGTGCCCTTATCATATCGTATCAAGGCTACATAGTATCAACATGACTTGTCACTGATAATGTTAACTTTGATCACCTGGTCCAGGTGCTCTTTGCCAGGTTTCTTCACTGTTGTTACTCCTCCCCTGGCACCCCCTCCTCTCATACTGTAGTCTTTGGAAGCCTGTTGCTAAGGGCAGTTTGGCTCCTTTTTGACCATTGCTTTTAGGATCCCATTTTCAACTCTTTATTTGAAAGAGAAAGCCCTGTGGTCAAGGCAGGTATCAAAAGCACCCCGTGAGCAGGCATGATGTGCCCTGCAGTAACCACTTGTGGCCTGATTGGGACCCTGCCTTTTAAGAATGCTCCTCCTCCTTGCTCCTGGCCCTCAAGGGTTTACCTCCCCCAAGTCTGTTGAAAGAGAAACTTCTCTCTCATTAGGTACAGTAATTTTGTCCTGAAATCTAGTCACGAAGTGGGGGTCTACTTGATTAGTAGCTAGGAAAGGATTAAGAAGTAAAACATTCCAGATGACTTAAAGATATAAATGTAAAAATAAAATGTTAGCAGTATATTTAAATAACCTTGTAGAAAATGGAGACCTTCAGCCACACTGGAAACTGGAAACCTAAAGTTGTAAAAGAGAAGATAGAGATATTTGACTATAAGAAAATTTAGGAAATTTGATATTAAAAATACTATATATCAAAAGCAAATTGTGATGGGAAATTGGGGGTGATAACAAAAGGATACAGGATTTCTTTTGGGGGTCATGAAGTATCTTAAAGTTGATTGTGAAGATGGTTGCACAACTCTGTGAATATGGTAAAAATCATTGAATTGTACACTTTAAGTAGGTGAATTGATGGATATGTTAATTAGTTGATTGCACACATTAAATATATAAAATTTTTATCTGTCTATTATATCTCAATAAAGCTGGGAAATATTTTTAAAAAACAAATAAATAAAGGCATGAATTTTATGGCATGTGAATTAGATCTCAATAAAACTGTTACCAAAAAAAGACAAATGATATTCCAGAGAAAATTATTTAGAACGCAAATGACCCTCTAGGCGTTGATAAATCCTTGATACATAGGGCGCCTATGTATTAATGACACAAACAATCAAAAAATGGACAAAAGGACATGAATAGTCAAATCAAAGAAGAGGAAATACAAATGGCCAATGTAGTATAAAAAAATGTTCAATCTCACTAGAGATCTATGAAATGTGAACAAAAGCAAAAAGATGCAATCTTTGCTCAACCTACTGGCAAACATTTCAAGATCAATAAATTATAATCAGGTGAAGATCATGTTTTACATGGCCTGAAATTTAAACAATTTAGGGGGCCCTTTTCAAGAAAAAGAATTCAAAATTTCAAATACAAAATTTTGTACAAAGGTGAATATTTATTTAGGATGATAATGTAAAACACCACAATTATAAGTTTTACAAAACTGATAAATATCCCAAGCCTCACAAAAAATTTTTTAATTATTTATTTTCTCCCTGACAAACCTCTACAATATTATTTTCCATAGTCTTTGGATGCAAGTTCTTTAAGACCTTCTTCTATAATATTTTATAATATTTTCTATAGAGAGAGTAGAAAGATAACGAAGTCTTCTAGAATGGTTGATTGAAATTTGCTTTAAAAATTTTTTTTAATTGAAGTATAGTTGATTTACAATGTTGTGTTAGTTTCAGGTATACAGCAAAATGATTCAGTTTTATATATATATATATATATATATATATATATTCTCTTTCAGATTCTTTTCCATTATAGGTTATTATAAGATATTGAATATAGTTCCCTGTGCTATACAGTAGGTCCTTGTTGTTTATCTATTTTATATATAGTAATGTGTATATTTTAATCCCAAACTCCTAATTTATCCCTCCCCCCCCGAAATTTGCTTTTTTATTATTGATAGTTTAAAGTGTTTCTTGCAGCTTCACATTTGTTGTTGGTAATGTGCTAAGATCCAATCTGATACATTAGCAGGCATAAAATATGTGGCTTACAGAAGTGACAGTGAGCCTCATAAATACATCCCGTTAAACTCAAATAGATGCACCCCCAACTCAACTTTCAAAAATGCCTGCAGACACTCTAAGGTCATCCAACCCAAGGGGAAGTGTGAGTGGAGCAGAAAGGCACAACTGTCTTAACTTTTTGCCAATAAAATGACTTACTTTTTCAAATATTACAAAAATATTATACATGACCCTGTGAGCAAATTGCTAAGGCTTCTCCCTGGGCCTTGGGAGGTAAGGGTTTGGGGGGAAAGAGATATATGTTCAAGTAAAGGACCCTGAAACTGAAACTTCATCGCTTTGCAGGAAATTGGCCTCTGCATCCACTGATACTGAGGACTTAGGGAGAGGACGCTCTCAAAGAGTGCGGGCAGAAACATACAGTGCTGTCAAAATAAAAGCGCTCCTATCTAAGGATATATGTGCAAAGACGTTCATTGCAACATCGTTTGTATAAAAAAAGGAAAGTGTAAACGTATGTGTACATCACAAAGGAAAAGGTTGAACAAATTATAGTACATCCACACTATATTATGCAGCAATAAAAAATGAATTAGAGCTCTATATGTTGGGAGGTCTATGATACATTAAATTTAAAAAGGCAAGTTGTATACATCAGAAATTAACACAACATTGTAAATCAACTATACTTCAATAAAATAAATTTTAAAAATAAAAAAGGCAAGTGGTAAAGTAATATGTATAGTGGGATCACTACATATGAACATATATATGTGTAAATGTACATGTATATATGTTTATATGAGAGTAGGAAAATGCATGATAGTATATGAACCAGACTATTTAGGTTTATATCTTGGGGTGATGGGACAGCAGGGCAAGGGCAGGCCAGATTAACATTATCTTTCTACAACTTCGTTTGTTTTCTTTCACGCATTACAATGAGCATTTATTTCTTTTGTAATTTAAAAATTCTAATAAGGAAAAATTTTTAATCAAAACATATGAAACATCTGAGTTAAATATATTTACAATGTTTCCTACTTCTTTTCCAAGACTAAGCAACATTCTGTTATAAGCCAATGTTTTTGCTTACCTTTCTCCACTCCTAAAGTGATACAATTACAAGAATTTTAAGAAATCTCCATTATGGGACTTCCCTGGTGGCGCAGTGGTTAAGACTCTGCACTCCCAGTGCAGGGGGCCCGGGTTCAATATCTGGTCAGGAAACTAGAGCCTGTGAGCTGAAACTAAGGAGCCCATGTGTTGCAACTAAGACCTGGTGCAACCAAATAAATAAATAAACATTAAAAAAAAAAAAAACCTCCATTATACCCCAATTAACAGGCCTTAGCACTTAAAAAAAAAAAAGACTTTATCACGTATCACTTTCTACTTCAAATTATATTTATATGCTACACAACAGCAACAAAGACAAATTTCAGGCACAATCCTAGACGTCTACCTTACGGCTCTGCTCCCCCCACTCCTTTTTGTCCTAGCTTCACTTTTGTCAGACGTGTCTTGAGACACGTGTTAACAAGCAAAGTTGAATTCATGTCATATATTCTGAGGCACACTACAGAAGCATTTACAATTTTAGAAAAAATTTCAATATTACTTATTAGAATTTTTTTTTTACACTTCAGAATTATGTGTCCCTTTGCTAATAACTGTATATATAATGTGTATTTTCACTGGAACTTATACGTTCCCAGCATCTTCATTTTGATGATGATCTTAAGTTTTTTTAATATTCTGAATACATTCTGAATATAAAACATAACATAGCATATTCTGAGTTGTCTGGACGACCACCATTTAATTGACTAATGAAATAGATATCAGTTCCCTATATTTACGTTTGTTTAAGATCAAGAAACTACCAAATATTTCAACATCAATTTCCTTACGTTAATGACAAATGAATAGCAACAGTCTTAATACATGGAAACTTGTGCCCAGTCAGGCCCATCTGAGCATCTGTGGGGCCTGAACCAGAGTACAGATGCGGGCTTACATTCCATATGTCTAAATATTTAAAAGTTATACATCCAGCTAACAAATACGTGTAAAGCTATGGCTTTGAAATGACTGAAAGCTGGCTAAATATCAAAGACAACTAACTTTATTTTTCATGTCTGGGTGGTCTGTTGATATTTGGTATGAGTGATAAAATAAATATTGACACATAAACAGTTCATAAAATTTATTTTTCTTGCCTTGATAGCAGCAAAATAATTATTTACATGATAAGATTATAAGATTTTTCACACAAATGGTGTGTTCAAAGATAAACTAAGGCATATTAAAAATTGTAAGAGTTTATTTGAGGAAAAATCAATTTGAAGCAGGCAGTGCCAAACCAGAAGTGGTTAGGAGCGCTCCACGGACAGGAGCTGGGGAGAGACTTTTGTAGAGAAAGGGTGGAAGTAAAGTAAAGAAATGATGGATTATCTATAGCATAAAGCCTACTTGGCTCTTAGTGACTGGTTGTTCAATTTCATAACCTTGAGTTATTTACAGGCTTAGATTTGGGTTTGTCACAGCATTAGAGCCACCTCAGTCTAACGGCTTCCTTGATTAATTAAACAACAGTAATGTCAAATTGGACAAAGTTTCTTAAGTGATCGTACCTCTTAGTTTTTTATTACTTTTAATTTAGAGAAAATGTGTTCTTTGGTAAGTAAACAACAACTGAAATTGCCAATTAATTCTTAAAGTAATATTTAGATTCAGAAATAAATTACAAATTTTATATATCATGTTAAAACACTGAAATAGGGATATATATGATAAATTATTATCATAGAATATTAGAATAAATTTTAATTTCATCATAAATTATCACTTATATTGCAATTTTTACCATCTCTTAAAGCAATATCTAGAGTCATACAGTAAAGAATCAGTATTATGCTTCACTCATGGTACATATAAACAGACATATATACAAATGAAAGGAAAATCAATTGTTTAATATTGCAGAAATGTTCCTCAGTCACGAGTCCAAATGTACTAATTCATGAGCAACTCCAGAATCACAAATGAGAATAAGAAGAAAAGCAAGAAAATGGACTTTCAGCACTAAAGAGAAAAATTGTTGGTTGTTCAAGAATTTATTGAATTCATCTGATCTGAGAGGAAGCATTTAGAATAATTAGTTTTTTCTCTTACCTAAGTACTTCTGCTGCTCAACTCTTCCTTGCACTAAAAAGCAGTGTCCATTTTTGACCTTGATGAGAAAATAGGAAAAATATATGTTGGTTTCTGCCTTCCACTCCCCACCTCATTCCTGGCACAGAGCCCCTGAAACTCTCGTGAATTCCTAAGTGTTAAGAACATTAGGGGACTTCCCTCGTGGCACAGTGGCTCCATGCTCCCAATGCAGGGGGCCCGGCTTCGATCCCTGGTCAGGGAACTAGATCCCACACGCATGTTGCAACTAAGTTCACATGCCACAACTAAGGAGCCCGCCTGCTGCAACTAAGACCCAGTGCAACCAAATAAATAAATATTTAAAAGAAAAAAAAAAGAACATTAGGAACCTCTTCTGTTCTAATAGTTGGCCTTTGACCCTGGCTTCTGAAACAGGGTTCCTAAATCCACTGGAACTTCCTGGGTAGCAGGAGTAGTTTTTGTTCTAATGAGGCGATTCTGGGTGGGCTCCTGGATGGCTCCTGAATGGCAGCTAATAACCACCAGTAAGACCAAGTCATGATCAAAAGCTTGGAATTTTCAGCCCCATTCCCCAGTCTCCAGAGAGGGGAGAGGGGCTGGAAATGGAGTTCAGGATCCATCCTGCCTACATGATGAAGCCTCACAAAAATCCCCAAGTACGGGGTTTGGAGAACTTCCAGGTTGGTGAACCTCCACATACCAGGACGGTGACACACACCAACTCCACAGTGACAGAAGCTCCTGCACTTGGGGTCCTCTCAGATCTCGCCTCATGTGTGTCTTCATCTGGCTGTTCATCTGTATCCTTTATCATATCCTTTAATGAACTTTTAAACATAGGTGTTTCCCTGAGTTCCGTGAGTCGTTCTAGCATATAATCGAATCCAAGTGGAAAGGAGGTCATGGGAACTTCCAATTTGTTGCCAAGTCAGATAGAAGTTGTGGGTAACCTGAGGATATACAGCCTCCGGTTGACATGTGAAGTGGGGGTGGGCAGTCTCAGGGGCCCAAGCCCTCACCCTGTAGGATTTAATGCTGTCTCCAGGTGGATGGTGTCAGAATTGAGTTAGACTGTAGGACGCTCAGCTGGTGCCTCAGAATTGTGTGGAACCATCCCCCAACTCTGGTGTCAGAGGGTTGTGAGTGTGATAGTAGTGCAAAGGAGACACACAGGAGGAAGACTGGGTTTCTACCCAACCCAGACCTCAATGGGTGCATAACCCAAAAACTTTTACAGCATTCCAACCCAGCTGCCTTTTGCTTTAAGAGCAGAGGGCAAGAGATATGAAGTGTTGTCATCGGGCCTGAGTAGTGTTAGGAGCAGATATTCAAGGTTCTAGGTTATGCTGGGCCAGTGTCAAGTGACAGAGGTTCTCATCTGTTCCTTAACGTGTGTGTGTGTGTGTGTGTGTGTGTGTGTGTGTACATGTGTGTTTTATGCAAGACCCTCTAATATGTGGGGGAAGCAGCCCCTTTTGCTTGAGCCTAAGGGTAGTACTGGGCCGAATGAAAGCCAAATGACTTCACACAGCGCCATGCAGATGAAAGTTTACAATCTTGAATAGAGAAAACTGGTGGGAGAGGCAAGCAAAATGAAAGAAATGCATGCTGTTGCTAAGGGCATCCTCCTCACACTGTGAATAGTGACCAAGTTTGCCAAAACATCAGGGTCACATAAAATTTAACATTGATTTGAATGTATTAGTTTTGTGTTTTCTTGCGTGATTAAGTTGTAAATAATTCTTAATTTTGAGAAATATCATATTTACCTTGAAAATCTTGTAAAGGTAAGTAGGACTTGTGTTGATTTACAGGTGTTAGGAGTAAAATATAGAAAACGATCATTCCTATTGTTGCCAATTAAAAGATTTCTCAAAATAATAAAACAATGTTTTTAAAATGCCCTGGGAGAATCATATGCTTAAAATAAACCACAGTGTAACAAGAGAGACAGGCATGTTATTAATTCAAAGCTATACTCACATATTTAGGTATTAGATGGTAGATACTGTGAAAGAAAAATCTAAATGGAGTCAGTATTGCTAAGAGACTTCTCTAAAATACTGCCAGGGGAATTCCTTGGCTGTCCAGGGGTTAGGACTCCACACTTCCACTACCGGGGGCCCAGGTTTGATCCCTGGTCGGGGAACTAAAAATCCCGCAAGTCACGTGGTTCGGCCTAAAAATAAATAAATAAATAAATAAATAAATAAAATGTAGCTGGAAGGCCCCTGAGGAAATGTGACTTATGCACATCTCAGCCCAGAAGGAATCTGACCTTTTGACCACTTATTGTCTTAACACAGACATCCAGAACATCTGCCCAATGTTCAGAAACTCAAGATATTTACCGCACCCTTACCCTAAAGTAACTTGTGACAGCCATCCCTTAAGGACAAATATTTCCTTTCTTCTATCAGAGTAGAGCCTCATGGCTTTTGCCTTTATAAGCCCCTGACACTTTCTCTTCCCCAGAACACTCTTGGTTTTACCCAAATCTGTGTCTCCAGAATTGCAATTCTCAAGATCCCAAATACACTCTTTTCTTATTTGCAGCCTTCTGCGTTTTTTGGGTTGACATTACTGAGTAGAAACCTTCCTTTAAAACAATGGGAAAATACTGTAAGAGATTACATTTGTAGCTCTTTTAACAGGATAACTAAATTCAGGAAAGTGGCTTATCTCAGAGGTGGAGCGAGAGGAGCACGGTGGGGGAAGGGTGCCTGGGAGAACTCAAATGTACTTGAAATGTTTTGTTTTTTAGGCCAGGTAGTAAGTTCCACAGTGTCTATTATATTATTAGTTATAGATTTTTGTAAGCCTGAAATATTTCATTAAAATGCAACCCAGACAAAAGTCTTTCCAGCATTTGTTTCTCAAGTACTCTCACACGTGCTCTGAGTAAGCTGTGAAAAGTAATGTATTCAATATTAGTTTCCTGTGGCAGCTGTAACAAATGACCACAGACTTGGTACCTTTAAACAAAAGAAATTTACCCTCTCACAGTTTTGGAGACCAGAAGTCCAAAATCAGTTTGTGCTGAAATTAAGGAGGCGAGAATGTTCTTGCTTCTTCCAGTTCCTGGGAGCTGCCAGCATTCCTTGGTTTGTGGCTGCATCACTCCAGTCTCTGCCTCTGATCACACCATCTTCTCTGCTGCCTATGTCAAACCTCCCTCTTCCTCTCTCTTATAAGGACATTTGTGATTATCCAGGGCTTACCTGGATAATCCAGGATAATCTCCCCACCTCAAGATCCTTAATCAAATCTGCAAAGACCCTTTTCCCATATAAAGTAACATTTACAGGTTCCAGGGTTCAGGATTAAGTCCTGACCACAAATGCCTTTGTCTCCAGTTACAATAGGAATGCAATCCTTTCCTAAAATCAGAGTTGAATAAAATTGGCCCAAGGGTAGTAAATTAAAGGTACTAATTAATTTTACAGGAACTGGAAGAATGCTAGGGGATTTGGAGAAGCATAGGGCTGGCATTTTATCATTAATGATCTCAAATAAGAGTCTTTCAACAAATATGTTAAATTTATAGATGGCACTGAACCTGGGGAGTAGTTAACAGTGTTAGTGCAGTAGTTTAAGAAGAACAAACACCTTGAACTTTAATGGAACAGTACTGCTGAAGAGCGTATTAGCGGCACACAGTGAGAGCCCACAAAGCATTATTTGACTAAAGGATTAGATCAGCTTTTAAAGCAGTGAAAAAACAAAAGTGAGATTCTGGCCTGCACACTTAAAAGCATCCTATAGACAAGGACAAATCATTCAGTTTGTACTTCCATTAAATATCTATTGAATAAATGAATAAAAGGGCACATTTCAGCTTTCATTAGGTTTAAAAATCAATCAGCAGGTGTACCTGCTTAGCACTCTTCTTGGTACTTTGAGGATACTGGCATGTAGTAGAAAGTTGGCCCCTTAGAGGTGACCAAATGAGAAGGAGCTGACATGAAGCATTACATGGCGCTCAGGCTGCCAGGCCCCCTGAGGGGTTTAATGCAGTGTAGTCAGTCCTCTTCATAGCCCACCAAAAACAGTAGGGTTCAATCTATTTAATTAAAGGGACAAACCAGTGGCAAAATAAAAGTAACTTTTTTAAAGTCAATCAATCTGTTAAACAAAACATTTCTAATCTAACCCTCACCCCTTCTTGCGGACCTCCTCTGCTTGCCCCACCTGAGAAGACACCTCTTTTCCTTCCCCCATGAGTGAAGAAGCAGAGTGGCCTAATGCCTTGGTATCTGTGCCACACAGACTTGGCTTGCAAACCATGGTCTAGACCTGACTCCACATAGGGAGTGGGACTCAATCTGCACCAGGGAACCCCTCCCTCACATTCTTATCCTTGGCCATGGTTATAAACGCAAGGGACAAACTCACGTAGTGGTTTAGTTCACTATTGTAATCAAAAAATGGTAGCATCTTGGACAAGTTTCAATGTATCCACATCTTTAAAATTGATAGATGATCATTGTATCCTTCTCAAAGGCTGGTCTTGAGATAATACATGCAGAGTCCTAGCATACAGCAAAGATTCAATGAAAGATTCCCCTAAGGTTTCTAGAGGTTTCATTCCATGGTAAGCAAATTCTCCTTAACCAAACCATCGAATCACCTATCTCCTGACTTAATTGAAACCCACTTCTCCTTCAAGGGTAGCTTCCCTTGTATTCCTATAAGGTGGAAAATGCTCTTGTGTCCAACCAGACATATCATGGTAGAGGATGCTTTTATTACCCTTTTCCACAGATGAGGAAATTGAGGAACAGAGAAATAATTTGTCTAAGTGTTCACCCAGTAAGTGGCAAAGCAAGAATCTGAACCCAGAGAGTCTGGTTCTAGAGGCTGCTCTCTTAGCCAGTGGGCAATTCTGCCCCTTTTTGTAGCTAAAAGTCTCCTAGACTAAGTTCACTTCATTTTCTATTATAGGATCTGAAGTAAGAATACATTTTGTTTGAGCAATAGTTGTGGTAGCCAGCTTCTAGGATGGTCCCTGCTTTGGACTGAATGTTTGTATCCCTCCCACACCTACCTCAATCCTAATCCCCAATGTGATGGCCTTTGGAGGTGGGGCATTTGTGAGGTGATTAGGTCATGTAGGTGGGAGTCCTCATAAATGGGATTAATGCCCTTGTAAATGAGACTCAGATCCCTCACCCCTGCAGCCATGTGAGGTTCCTGCAAAAAGACAGCCATCCATGAATGAGGAAGTGGGCCTTCACCAGAGCCCAACCAAGCTGGCACCTTGATCTTGGACTTCCCAGCCTCCAGAACTGTGAGAAATAAATTGCTGTTGTTTATAAGCCATCAAGTCTATTGTATTCTGCTGTAGCAGCCTGAATGGATAAAACGGTCCCCAATGATCCCACCTCCTAGTAGTCACAGCCTTGTAATAGTTCCCTTCCACAGTGTACCAAGGTTGGTCTGTGTGACACGCAGTATATGGCAGAAACAGTGGTACGTCACTTCCAAGATCAGGTTATAACAGATACTGTTGCTTCTGACTTGATCACTCTCATATCACTTGCTCTGGCTGTGAGTTGCCATGTCATGAGCAACCCTATGGGAAGGCCTGCATGGTAAGGAATGGAAGCCTCGTACCCTCAGCCACGTGAGTAAGCTTGCAAGTAAATCCTTCCATGTAGTTGAGCTTCAGAATGACTATATCCCCTGCTAGCATCTTGACTGCAACCTTAAAAAAGATCCTCGGCCAGAACTACCCCTCTATGCTGCCATGATTCCAGCTCCTCAGAAACTGTAAGAGAATAAATATTTGTTGTTTTAAACTGCCAAGTTTGGGGACAATTTGTTACAAGCAATAGGTAAGTCATACAGTAATTGTCTCAAGTTCCTACACAGTTGATTTTAAAGGCTGTCTGGCTTAATGCATTTCCCATAAATATTTAATCATAAAATAGCACAAGAGGGTTAGGGTGGCTCCAACTGGAATCTGAGGACTATTCTCAGCTCTCTACCTTGATACTGAAGGTGTGTAATAATCATAATGGCTTCAGGAGGAAGCACTTCACAGACTGCTACCTGACATTTCCTTATCAGTTAACAGCGCCACAGGATTGTCACATGCAGCCCTTTTGTCTTGGACTTTCCTCTAGTAGATATGTAGGCTCTACCTACTTATCAGCTGACTTACTGATCAAGTACCAAGATATCCAGTAAAACACAGGTCTTTCATAATTACCCCCATCACCACCATTCATCTCCAGAACTCTTTTCATTTTATAAAACTGAAACACTATTCCCATTAAATAACAACTCTTCATTGTCCCCTTCCCCCCAGCCCCTGGCAACCACCCTTCTATTTCTGTCTCTATGATTGTGGCTACTCTAAGTACTTCATATAAGTGAAATCACACAGTATTTGTCCTTTTGCGACTGGCTTATTTCACTTAGCATCATATCCTCAAGGTTCTTGCACACCGTAGCATATATCAGAATTTCCTTCTTTTTAAAAGGTGAATAATATTTCATTGTATGTATATGCTACGTTTTGCTTATTCATTCATCTGTTCAAGGATATTTGTGTCGCTTCCACCTCTTAGCTATTGTGAATAGTTCTGCTATGAACACGGACGTTTACATACCTCTTTGAGGCCCTGCTTTCAGTTCTTTTGTGTATAAACCCAAAAAAACCTTAATTTTTTGAGTAACCATTATACTGTTTTCCACTAGTGGCTGTATCATTTTACATGCACAAAGGTTCCAATTTCTCTGCCAACACTCATTATTTTATTTTCTGGGTTTTTTTTTTTTTTTCGATAGTAGCCATCTAATGGATAGGAAATGGTCACTCATTTATTTTTATTTCCTTTTTATAGATGATAGAACTGAAGCATCAAATGATTAACTGTCAGAGCTGGGATTTGAACCCAAGTAAATTGACCCACTATTAACTAATATGTTAAAATTCTTGTGACACTGAAGTCCCAAAATCTCTCAAGGAGAAGAGAGGGGAGTTCAAGAGCTCACACTCACCAAATAAAGGGCAAAACAATCAGCAGCAAGTTAAATTTATCTTTCTCCTGATAATGTTCTGCGAATCCTGGGAGGCTGAATTTACTGGGAAATTACAAAATGTTGCTCTGGGGTAGAACTCTTCTTTTCAGCTTAAATAAGCTTCTTCAGGATGTCCATTTGGGACTTAGACTGGAGTTTTCTTATGCCCTAGTTTTTGTATTGTCTCGTCAGGCAACCTAAAACCAAAAAATTCTCCTAAGGTTCTGTCAGCCATATATATCCAAGTCATCATTTTCGTCCGGCCGGAACTCAGAAAGGTCTCTTAACTGAAAAGTTGTCCTGGCCAACTACCAAAATGCTCACTTTATATCTAGATTAAAGTAGTCAGGGCTTCCCTGGTGGCGCAGTGGTTGAGAATCTGCCTGCTAATGCAGGGGACACAGGTTCGAGCCCTGGTCTGGGAAGATCCCACATGCCGCGGAGCAACTAGGCTCGTGAGCCAAAATTACTGAGCCTTTGTGTCTGGAGCCTGTGCTCCGCAACAAGAGAGGCCGCGATAGTGAGAGGCCCGCGCACCTCGATGAAGAGTGGCCCCCACTTGCCGCAACTAGAGAAAGCCCTCGTACAGAAACGAAGACCCAACACAGCCAAAGAATAAATAAATAAATATTTTTTAAAAAAGTAGTCAGCAGACTACTGAGCTCCCTGAGCTGGTCTCAGAGGAATTCCTTCCTCCAGAGCAGAGACAATGTGTGAGATTTAAGAACCTGGACCTTTGCATCTGACAGGCCTTTAGTCGCTGAAATTCAACTAAAGACATAAAGTAACTGAACATTTCTGAGTCTGATATATAAATCATAAATAAATATATAAATAAATCACATATAAGTATATAAATAAATACGAATCATATATAACTCAGGGAGTGACAGGACCAGAGCTGATGCACAGGAAGCACCTCGTACGTACAAGGCATTTAATAAATGCTCGGTAGTGTTATTATTTCAGTCATGGATCCATGCTCAACAAAATTGTGCATCATAAACGTTTATTACTGAGCAAACATCGATTATTAAGAAGGACGTTAAGATGGGTAACGACCACAGGACAGGTGACATACATCAATACAAGGTTACTGTTCAACGTAGATACGTAGCTCTACTGTGCTGGAATCAGGCCTTCGGGCGATCCCACTAGGAGAGACAGTGTTCTGAGATGTGGCATATCCATTCCTTAAATACAGATTCTTGCACAGTAGTAAAAATTTCTACAAGTTTAGTGTATAATTATTTAAACTATAAAAGAAAAGTATCACGAATTTGTGTACGTAAGACGCGCAACCCGAGATGGTTGATAAAGCTCATTCTCCGGGTCCCAACCGCAGCTCTGCCTCAGTCCCAACCAAAGTGCATTCACACCGTCGCAGGACCGGCTGAGCTGGTGGCTTTTCCCCTGCACCTGCCTGGACGAAAGCGCCACTTGAAGGGCTAGGGACACAGCCGGTCTCCGTCCCCCACCCCCTACCTAGCCGAGCCGGCAGGATACGTCACTACGCAGCGGCCTGGACGAAAGAGCCAATTGCGGTGCTAGGGACCCAGCCGGCCTCTGCCCCGCCCCGTTCGGGCTCCGCCCCCGATGGTGCGGCCTGCGGGTTCCTGGAGCCTCTCTGGCTGCCACTCTTTGGAAGGGAAGTGGCGTATGCATGAGGTAGCAGTTAAAGTACGAATCGCCGTGAGGAGCAGCCGTTAGGAGGCGGGACTTCCTGTTCCTCGGGTGTAAGTCATCAGGAGGCGGAAGCGCAGCGGGGGCGGGAAGGTGGTAGAACACCGCCTTGAGCTCGGTTTGCAGGTCTTTAAGTGGTCGCGCCCCCTTGGAGAACGCGACCAGAAGGCGAGGTGGTCCCGGGCTTTCTAGCCTCGCGGTAAGTAGGACCGCCTGGCGGCGCCGGGGATGAAGGTGTGTGGCCCCGGCGCTGACCTGCTGCCGCCGTCCCTTGCTACAGGGCAGTGGCCTCCCCGTCAGCCTTGCCTCCCAGCATTTCTCACTCCCCCTCCTCTCCTTGGTATCAGCCGCAGCCCCCCCCCCCCCGCCTGCCCTCCACGCACCGCCCCTCCCCCCCGCCGCGGGACCTTTCTGAGACGCAGATCCAGCCCTGTCACATCCCTGATTTACGTTCTCCGTCACAAGATGGCCCTCTTGTCCCTCCCGTCCTAAGCCGGCTTCGCTCGCTCTGTGCTTCAGCTGCAGGAGACACCTAACATTATTTCGTTCCAAACCGACATCTGTTTGCTAGCTCTTGTACTTTCCCGCTTACCACAGAAGGCATCCCTCGTCACGCCGGTAGAATCAGTTCATCTCTGCTTCCGGAGCACTGTTTACGCCTTGTAAAGAGCGCGTTTGTTAAACTTTTTTAGTACGGTTGCTTGAATGAGACTCTCTTTTTCCACCGGATTACATGTTTCTTGAGGGCGGGAGTAGGGTCTTGCTCATTTGGGATCTCCCCAGGGCCTAGTACAAAAGCACGAAGTTTGGAAGCTAACAGTCCAACGTTTTCGCACTGGCTTTGTGACCTTGGACACGATCTCCCTATCTATGAAGTGGTGATAAATAAAATAATTAATTTCAATCATCTTACAAATCTTGTATGGTGCAGAGTATGTACGCGATAAATATTCGGCGCTCTTTCTAGCTTTCAGTATACACAGGAGTTGCTGGGTACGTTTTTTAAATGAATCGAGAGGCACTACAGATGAGTGATTTTTCTTCCTAGCCCTGTGATTGTATTGATGCTATCAGTTAGTTGATACATTTGGTAGTATTTGGTAAACACAACCTAATGAAGTAATTAAAGACAGTAATGGTGAATGTTGGTATCAACATCTGCAAGAATAAACATTTAACCTTCACGCTCTAATTAAATAACTTGAGGCGTTTGATTTAAGTCTGTGTGCCCTTCAGACATGTGTTTCTGAAGAGATAAGATATGTGTCTGCACGTTATTTTTTACAGGTGATTGGACCACTTGCCACGGAACATAGTTGAAACAGAAAATAGGAAGATGGCAGCAAACCCTTCAGGACAAGGTAAATGCTAGGAACTTTTTCCTCATATAGTAAAGTATTTTGATAGAAAATTTAGCATAGGGCCGTTACTAGAGCCAGAATTAAAAATGAATAGCCAAGTAAAACCCCATATTTGAAGCAAGTCCAACGTTTCATCAGATATGTAACATCCTTAATAGCTGTTAATCCTATATGTTAATATTATTCACATTGTAAACCTTAAGTCCTCCTCGGACATTTGTGTTCTCATGCTCTTTTACTTGAGATTAGAACCACTTTTAAAGAAGTTATATTGTCACTAGGCAATATCCACTCCTTTATTTTCGTTTGCTCAAAAAACTTTTCATACACGTTTCACCTGTGTTAAGAGCTCTCTAAAGCAACTCAAGTTAGATACATCCCAAATAAGGAGTTTTTATTTAAAAATACGTTTTCAAAAGTAAAATTTAATCTCTAGAAAGCATTAAATTCCACTTTGTAAGTTGTCTCCTGCTTAAGAACTTGGAGCAAGCTTCTGTTTCCTCTCCATATCAAGTCTAAACTCCTTATTTGATGCATCATGTTTTTTGATTAATCTTAGTCTTGTTTTATTTTAAACGTCATATAAACGTGTTTGTGTCCAGTTGCTTACACTCACTGTACTGTCTGTGAGAGTCATCCATGTTATGCCATGTATCAATAGTTCATTCTTTTTTATTGCAGACTAGTATTCCACTGTATGAATTTACCACAATTTATTTATTCATTCCTTTTTGGAGACTTTGGGGTTGTATCAGTTTTGGCCATTGTGAATAAAGCTGCTTTGAATATTCGTTTGTAAGTCTTTTTGCAGATATTTGGATGAATATCTAGCAATGGAGCCGCTGAGTGTATAGTTTACTTTATGGAAAACTGCCAAACCTTTTCCCAAAGTGGATGTACTTTACATTCCCTCTAGTAAAGTGTGAGAATTCTGGTTGCTCCATATATAGCATTGTTGGTCTTTTCAATTTTAGCCATTTTAGAGGGTGTGAAGTGACATCTCATTGTAGTATTAACTTGGATTTCCCTGATGACAAATATTGGCAAAAGCACTTTTTTATGTGCTTATTGGCCATTGCAAATCTTCCTTTGTGAAGTGTTTGTTTTCACTTCCTTTGTGAAGTGTTTGTTCAAGGCTTTTGCTCATTTTTTTAAAATTTGGGTTATTTTTATTATCAATTTTTTTTAAGAGTCTAGATACCGGTCCTATGTCACTGCTAATTGCGTCATCCAGATCATCTTTTGAGTTGGTTTCTGTTGACTGCATTTTTTTTGAGAATGGGTCACATATTCCTTTTTCTTACTATACTTAGTGATTTGTTATTGAATACTGGATATTATGACTAATACATTGTAGAGACTCTGAATTCTGTTATATTCCTCTGAAATGTGATTTTTATTCTAGCAGATGGCTTGGCTCAACTCATACTCCAAACTCTTGTCTCCCTTATGCTGGGCAGCAGCTGAAATCTCTGCTCATTCTTTTCAGCTTCCAGTTGCTGCTTTAGTGCTTTATTTGTCTCTCCCATGTATATGTAGTTTAGCAGAAAGCGAAAACTTTGGGTGGATTTTATAGGCATGTTTTAGGCTTTACTCCTTCTGCCTTTCCCTCTCAAGTCTCTCCCCTAATTTTCTGGTTACTCTGCTAGTCCTGAACTCTGTCCTCTGATACCTCAAGCCAGTAAGGTGAGGCTGTGCAAGCTGTTCGTGGATTGAGGAGTGCAAAAGGCCACCAACTCCCAAATCTCACCAGTTGCAGTTTCTGCCTGATTTTGGTCAGTCTCTAGTGCCTTCAAATAATGAATGTTTAGTATTTTTTCCAGAATTTATTATTATATTTGTGGCAGGATTACTCTAACCAAACTATTTTGCTAGTACTGGAAGTTGGAAGCCCACTGAATCTGTTTTAGTATATTAGTTGCATTTAGGACAGACTAAAGATTACATGAGTTTTATAGAAGTGTGGTATTGTAAAAAGCTAGCTCTGGTGATAGCTTTACTGGCTGTAACCAGCTAATACAATTCTGTTCTCTCAAATAACCAAGTGTGATTTGTGTGCTCTATGGACTAATCACAGGTCAGTATTCCCCTAAGGTCTTTGACCTCCTCTTTTCACCAAGTTATAAGGATTCAGATTTAAAATAATTTAATTTGAACCGAAATGAAACTAAGAGAAATCTATTTTGGAGAGAAAATATGCTGCTAAAAATCACACAATGCAGTCCAAATGAAAACAAATTAAATATTTTTATCCGTCTGTTTTAATAGCACAAATATGCAAGATTTACAATTTGCTAGTTACTCTTTTTTTTTTTTTAAGCAGTTGCAATAAAGCACAATCATTTTTACTGTCACCTTTGATTGATCCATAGTTAAATCCACTATGAAACATCCCTTAATCTAAATAGAAGCGAGGGCTTTCCTGGTGGCTCAGTGGTTAAGAATCTGCCTGCCAGTGCAGGGGATATGGGTTCGAGCCCTGGTCTGGGAAGATCCCACATGCCGCGGAGCAACTAAGCCCATGTGCCACAACTACTGAAGCCGCGCACCTAGAGCCTCTGCTCCGTAACAAGAGAAGCCACCTTAATGAGAGGCCTGCGCACCGCAACGAAGAGTATCCCCCGCTCGCTGCAATTGTAAAGAATGCCCACACACAGCAAGGAAGACCCAATGCAGCCAAAAATAAATAAATAAATTTATGAAACAAACAAACAAAAAAACATAGAAGCAAATTTAGATTAGTCCTTTGGCTTTTGTTGCTCTTTTGTCAGTGATATTGTTGGTGTCATGGAGCTGTTGCTATTAGGCACCAGCAGAGGGAGTCCATATGTTCTGTAGACTCCTAGACTCTCAGTGAAAATTTAAAATTCTTATTTATTTGGATCTATTGTATTTTACTCTCTATATTATTTCTGTACTGTTTATGTGTATTGGAACTACTTATTGTGGAGATTGAATACCAAGTTCCATAATTATCTTATAACGATAACTGAAAGAACAATGACTTTTAAGAAATCTTCATCTGTGTGTTGTAATTTATTAATGTCTCTGGCGTAGGGGACAGGCCCTCTTTCAGATCTAGCAGTCTATCATACTGTAGTAGTAATCTGAACTGCTAAATTTCACAAGCTCTTGGCAGACAGTTACTGAAGTCTCATACTCTTAGCATCCATCACAGTGTGGAACATTCAGTAGGTTCATAATAATTATTTGATTGATAAGAAGTAACATTTTGAGAATTTAATATGTAGAGGCAGATTGTTAAACTGGAATTTGGCCAAGGCACCATTCCTATGTAAAGAGGCTCTCGTCATTGGTAAATATCAAGATCCTGTGATTATGTGCTGGCAGTTGGGAGATTGGTCTAACCTGATTTCAGATACACAGAGAAACCTGGTGAAAAACTGAGTAAAGAATGTGAATTCTTGGGACTTCCCTGGTGGCGCAGTGGTTAAGAATCCGCCCGCCAGTGCAGGGGACATGGGTTTGATCCCTGGTCGGGGAAGATCCCACATGCTGCAGAGCAACTAAGCCCCTGCACCACAACTACTGAGCCTGAGCTCTAGAGCCTGCGAGCCACAACTACTGAGCCCATGTGCCACAACTACTGAGCCCATGTGCCACAACTACTGAAGCCCACGCACCTAGAGCCTGTGCTTCGCAACAAGAGAACCCCCCGCTTGATGCAACTAGAGAAAGCCTGCGCGCAGCAACGAAGACCAAATGAAGCCATAAATAAATAAATAATTTTAAAAAAACAGCGATTGCCCTCAAAAAAAAAAAAGAATGTGAATTCTTTTGATTCTTTTATAGTTATCTCAAAATGCTTAGAGTAATAACTATAAGCCCTGCAGATCAAGTGGTGGGAACTATTGATTTGGGGCCAGTTTGGATGCTCTTAGCTGTGATTTTAGGGCTCTGTGTAAGAATGGAACATAGCTCCTGGGAGGTGTCTTGCTTGACCTCAGACCCAAGTACAAGTTTCACCTAAACCACCTATGGTCCAGAAGGAAAGCAGATTTACCCTTCAGGCTTGTACTAAGGTATGCTACCTCTCAATTAAGAATTTACCCTAGTGATGCATAAAAATCATCTCAAAATTCTTGCATCTGTACATTTTTAAAGATGAAAGTGGACACAAAGACACAATTTGGAGTTCATTTTTTAAAGCTAGATTTCTTTTTGCCTCATTTTTCATTGCCAAGGCAAAGAGTGTACAGTAATTTTCTGATGCTAGGATTGATCTGTAGGCCCAGGTTCAAATAGGAATGAAACTGAGTTGAGGCAGAATATGATGTAAACTAGCATGAGATTGTTTGTATAGTAGAAGAGAGCTTGTGATCCCCAGGTCCATTCAGACTGGCCTGGGAGGCCTGTCATGTGAGTGTAACCTAGAAAGCTGTGCTAATCAATTGTACCCTGTGTAATGAAAAACAGTTTACTGACAGAGAATTGTCAGAATGGGGCTGACAAGAATCTAGTGAGGTTGACAATCTAAATGATAGAGAACACTAGGTAATAATAACAGTAATAGCTAGTATTTATTAAGCAACTACCACGTGGCAGGCAGTGTGCTAGGTATTTTATTTTTATTTTCTATATTTCATATAACCACCCTTCAAAGTTGTCACCGTTATGTCCATCAGTCCTGCATAGTGAGGTAATTTTCCCAATATTAAATAGTAACTGGTAATACTGAGATGAGAACCCAAATTGAATCTGTGTCCAAGTCCCCTGTTCATTGTTTTCCCATACTGCACTTTAGCTGGAGGGTTTGAACATTCTAATTATAGTATCTAAAAAAAAATTGGGAGCTCTAGACTAGGGGCAAAAGACCTCATCTTAATTTTTGTATCTCTTCTCCATCTGTTATTGAGCAGAAAATCCTTACAGGAAAATAGGCCTGTGAGTTTATCTGTAAGAGGAAAAGAAAAATGAGTGAAGAGGAAAGGGTGATTCAAGCAGAAGAGATTTCATCATCTTATTTAGCTAGTGCTGTAGACAAGAAACCTCAGTGGATAGAAAAAGTGGCGGTAGCTTAAAAGGGCTAAGTCCTTGGGGTCTGAGTGAGAGAGAACTTGAACACAGGGAGATCACCTGAGCAGACATTAGGGCTTATTCCTTTCCTTGATCTGTATTTTCAGTAAATTCCAAAGGTGGCTAAGAGTTGAATAATTTTTTAATCCTGCAAGTTACAGGAAGTGTTTGCCATTAACTAGATAGCTAGAAGACCAGTTACTGGTACTAATTACTTCATGTTAATAATGTTGTTGTATTTTTTATTCTGCTAAGACTTAGACATCAGGCAGTCTCCCCTGAATAAGTTTGAGTTTTAACCACTGAATACATTTTATATATCATTAAGGAGTTTGGTAGGCAGAATAGTATTCTCCCCACATCCCTCCAAAAAATGCCGACGTCATAATCCCCAGAATCTGTGACTTTGTTACCTTACATAGCAAAAGGAATTTTGCTCGCGTGATTAAGGTTAAGGACCTTGAGATGGGAAGATTATCCTGGATTATCCAGGTGGGCCCATTTTAATCACATGAGTCTTTATTTTTTATTTAAAAAAATTTTTTAAACAACTTTATTGAGATATAATTTACATGCTATAAGATTCACCTGTATTAAGATTACACTTCAGGAGTCTTTAGTACCTTTGTAAAGTGTGTAACTTTCACCAATATCTAATTTTATAACATTTCCATTAACCCAGAAAGAAAACTCATGCCTGTTTGCAGTCACTTCCCATTCTTACAGGCCTGGGCAACCGCTAATGTACTTTTTGTCTCTATAAATTTGCCTCTTCTGGACACCTTTCATATAAATGGACTCTTACAGTATATGGTCTCTTGTGTCTGGTTTCACTTAGCATGTTTTTGAGGTTCATCTGTGTAGTAGCATGTATTAGTAATTCTTTTTTGTTGTTGTTGTTAAACAACAGAAATTTATTTTCTCACAATTCTGAGATCAAGTTGTCAGCAGAGTTGATTTCTCCTGAAGCCTCTCTGCTTGGCTTGTAGCTGGCCTGTGTCTTTTCTCCCTGTGTCTTCACATGGTCTTTCTTGTCTCTGTGTGTGCATGTCCTGATCTTCTCTTCTTATAAGGACACGAGTCATATTGGCTTAGGGCCCACTCCCAATGACCTCATTCAACCTTAATTGCCTCTTTAAAAACTCTGTATCCAAATACAGTCACATTCTGAGGTACTAGGGCTTAGGACTTCAACCTATGTGTTTTGCAAGGATACAATTTAACCTATAACACTCCACCCTCTCAGCCTCCAAAATTCAAGTCCTCACATGTGAAATATATTTGCCCCATTCCAACAGCCACAAAAGTCTTAACCCATTCCAGCATCAACTCTAAGTCTAAAATTTCATCTAAATAGCATCTAAATCAGATATGAGTGAGACTAGAGGTATGATTCATCCTGAGGCAAAATTCCTCTCCAATAGTGAACCTATGAAACCAAACAAGTTATCTGCTTCCAAAACACAATAGTGGGACAGGTATAGGATAGACATTCCCCTTCCAAAAGGAAGAAATTGGAAAGAAGAAGCCTTGACAGGTCCTAAGCAAGTACAAAACCTAGCAGGGCAAATTCCATTAGATTTTTAATTTATTCAAAGTTTTAGTTTATTATATCAACATCAGTACTAGAACTCACATCTTTTACTCTCCAGTCTGCAACATTTCTACAGCACACATTTGTGTGCTGACATTATTTGTATGACATTAATATATGTGGCTGGGCTTCCCTGGTGGCGCAGTGGTTGAGAATCTGCCTGCCAGTGCAGGGGACACGGGTTCGACCCCTGGTCTGGGAAGATCCCACATGCCGCGGAGCAACTGGGCCCATGAGCCACAATTACTGAGCCTGCGCGTCTGGAGCCTGTGCTCTGCAACAAAAAAGGCCGCGATAGAGGCCTGCGTACCGCGATGAAGAGTGGCCCCCGCTTGCCGCAACTAGAGAAAGCCCTCACACAGAAACGAAGACCCAACACAGCCATAAATAAATAAAAATAAATGAATTTTAAAAAGAGAGCTGAGAAGCAAGAAATGTTTAAAAATATATATATATGTGGCTAATTTTAAGAAACTACTGTGGAAAATTCCATTAGATTTTAAGGCTCGAGAGTGAAATCCTCTTTGGCTCAATTTTCTGTCTAACAAGGGTGGTGGCTCTGCCTTCTCCCTGAATTTTGTCCCCAAACCCTCTGGAACCAATGAGGAAACAGTCCTGCTGCCTGGGCCTGTGCTGTCTGGACCCATGGTGGCAGTAGCAGCCCTGCTGACCCCTGACCCACCTTCAGAGTCATTCCTCCCTGTACTCGAAGGATGACGCATGTTTGCATCCAGACATCTCTAACATCTAACTTCCTGCTTGTAGAACCCCAGAAGTCCGACAGCCTTCCTTCATTTCGTCCCACCTCTGTTCTCTTCAGTCCAAGCTGGCAGTGCTTCTGCTGAGATGGTTGATTGGATCCATGTGACACACCCATAATCTCTTTAGTAAAGACTGTCCAGCCATGTCTTTGGTGTTCTCTCCTGAACACACTTTCTCATTTTTTGCAATACGAATAAGCTGAGAATTTTCGGTCTTCAAGTTCTGGTTCCTTTTTGCATAATAATTTCTTTTTCAGTTGTCTCCCTCTCACACTTTACTATAAGCAGCAAGGAGAAACCATGTCACACCTTCAACATTTTGCTCAGAAATATCCTCAGTTAAATATCCAAGTTCATTACTGACAGCTTTTACTTTCCACAAAACACTAGAACACAATTTGGTCAAGTTCCCTGCCACTTTGTAACAAGGACTGCTTTTCCTCCAGTTTCCAGTAACATATTCCTCATATCCATCTGAGACTTCCCCAGAAGCACCTTTAACATTCATATTTGTGTCAACATTCTGTTCATGATGAAATATATATAAACATATATATATGAGCAGATATAGTGATAGAAGCTTTCTGTACAGTTCTCTCTTTCTGAGCTCTCAGAAAAATCACCTTGAATGACCGTATTTAGTCTCTTCCAGACAATCTAGGCTTTTCTTTTTTTTTTTTTTTGTGAACATGTAGTATTTATTTTTTTATTTTTTAACATCTTTATTGGAGTATAATTGCTTTACAATGGTGTGTTAGTTTCTGTTGTATAACAAAGTGAATCAGCTATACGTATACATATATCCCCCTATCCTCTCCCTCTTGCGTCTCCCACCCTCCCACCCTCCCTATCCTACCCCTCTAGGTGGACACAAAGTACTGAGCTCATCTCCCTGTGCTATGCAGCTGCTTCCCACTAGCTATCTATTTTACATTTGGTAGTGTATGTATGTTCGTACCACTCGCTCACTTCATCCCAGCTTACCCTTCCCCCTCCCCATGTCCTCAAGTCAATTCTCTACGTCTTTGTCTTTATCCCTATCCTGCCCCTAGGTTCTTCAGAACCTTTTTTCTTTTTTTAGATTCCATATATATGTGTTAGCATACAGTATTTTTTTCTTTCTGACTTAACTTCACTCTGTATGACAGACTCTAGGTCCGTCCACCTCACTACAGATGACTCAATTTCGTTTCTTTTCATGGCCGAGTAATATTCCATTGTGTGTATGTGCCACATCATCTTTATCCATTCATCTGGCCATGGACACTTAGGTTGCTTTCGTGTCCTACCTATTGTAAACAGAGCTGCAGTGAACGTTGTGGTACATGACTCTTTTAGAATTATGGTTTTCTCAGGGTATATGCCCAGTAGTGGGATTGCTGGGTTGTATGGTAGTTCTATTTTTAGTTTTTTAAGGAACCTCCATACTGTTCTCCATAGTGGCTGTATCAGTTTACATTCCCACCAACAGTGCAAGAGGGTTCCCTTTTCTCCACACCCTCTCCAGCATTTATTGTTTGTAGATTTTTTGATGATGGCCATTCTGACTGGTGTGAGGTGATACCTCATTGTAGTTTTGATTTGCATTTCTCTAATGATCAGTGATGTTGAGCATCCTTTCACGTGTTTGTTGGCAATCTGTATATCTGCTTTGGAGAAATGTCTAGGTTTTCTGCCCATTTTTGGATTGGGTTGTTTGTTTTTTTGATATTGAGCTGCATGAGCTGCTTGTATATTTTGGAGATTAATCCTTTGTCAGTTGCTTCATTTGCAAATATTTTCTCCCATTCTGGGGGTTGTCTTTTTGTCTTGTTTATGTTTTCCTTTGCTGTGCAAAAGCTTTTAAGTTTCATTAGGTTCCATTTGTTTATTTTTCTTTTTATTTGCATTTCTCTAGGAGATGGGTCAAATAGGATCTTGCTGTGATTTATGTCATAGAGTGTTCTGCCTGTTTTCCTCTAAGAGTTTGATAATGTCTGGCCTTACATTTAGGTCTTTAATCCATTCTGAGTTTATTTTTGTGTATGGTGTTAGGGAGTGTTCTAATTTCATTCTTTTACATGTAGCTATCCAGTTTTCCCAGCACCACTTATTGAAGAGGCTGTCGTTTCTCCATTGTATATTCTTGCCTCCTTTAAAAAAGATAAGGCGACCATATGTGCGTGGGTTTATCTCTAGGCTTTCTGTCCTGTTTCATTGATCTATATTTCTGTTTTTGTGCCAGTACCATAGTGTCTTGATTACTGTAGCTTTGTAGTATGGTCTGAAGTCCAGGAGCCTGATTACTCCAGCTCTGCTTTTCTTTCTCAAGATTGCTTTGGCTATTCAGGGTCTTTTGTATTTCCATACAAATTGTGAATTTTTTTTGTTCTAGTTCTGTGAAAAATGCCATTGGTTGTTTGATAGGGAATGCACTGAATCTGTAGATTGCTTTGGGTAGTATAGTCATTTTCACAGTGTTGATTCTTCCAATCCAAGAACATGGTATATCTCTCCATCTGTTTGTATCATCTTTAACTTCTTTCATCAGTGTCTTATAGTTTTCTGCATACAGGTCTTTTGTCTCCTTAAGTAGGTTTATTCCTAGGTATTTTATTCTTTTTGTTGCAGTGGTAAATGGGATTGTTTCCTTAATTTCTCTTTCAGATTTTTCATCATTATTGTATAGGAATGCAAGAGATTTGTATGCATTAATTTTGTATCCTGCTACTTTACTAAATTCATTGATTAGTCCTGGTAGTTTTCTGGTAGCATCTTTAGGATTCTCTATGTATAGTATCATGTCATCTGCAAACAGTGACAGTTTTATTCTTCTTTTCTGATTTGGAGTCCTTCTATTTCTTTTTCTTTTCTGATTGCTGTGGCTAAAACTTTCAAAACTATGTTGAATAATAGTGGTGAGAGTGGGCAACGTTGTCTTGTTCCTGATCTTAGTGGAAATGGTTTCAATTTTTCACCATTGAGAATGATGTTGGCTGTGGGTTTGTCATATATGGCCTTTATTATGTTGAGGTTTTGGAGGGTTTTTGTCGTAAATGGGTGTTGAATTTTGTTGAAAGCTTTTTCTGCATCTATTGAGATGATCATATGTTTTTTATCCTTCAATTTGTTAATATGGTTTATCACAATGATTGATTTGCGTATATTGAAGAATCCTTGCATTCCTGGGATAAACCTCACTTGATCATGGTGTATAATCCTTTTAATGTGCTGTTGGATTCTGTTTGCTAGTAGTTTGTTGAGGATTTTTGCATCTATGTTTATCCGTGATATTGGCCTGTAGTTGTCTTTTTTTGTGACATCTTTGCTGGTTTTGGTATCAGGGTGATGGTCGCCTCATAGAATGAGTTTGGGAGTGTTCCTCCCTCTGCTATATTTTGGAAGAGTTTGAGAAGGATAGGTGTTAGCTCTTCCCTAAATGTTTGATAGAATTCGCCTGTGAAGCCCTCTAGTCCTGGGCTTTTGTTTGTTGGAAGATTTTTTTTTTTCAATTTATTATTTTTGGCTGCATTGGGTCTTCGCTGCGGCGTGTGGGCTTTCTCTAGTTGTGGCAAGTGGGGGCTACTGTTCATTGCGGTGCGTGGGCTTCTCATTGTGGTGGCTTTTCTTGTTGCGGAGCAGGGCTCTAGGCGTGTGGACTCAGTAGTTGCGGCTTGTGGGCTCTAGAGCACAGGCTCAGTAGTTGTGGTGCACAGGCTTAGTTGCTCCATGGCATGTGAGATCTTCCTGGACCAGGGATCGAACCCATGTCTCCTGCATTGCCAGGCAGATTCTTAATCACTGCGCCACCAGGGAAGTCCCTGTTGGAAGATTTTTAATCACAGTTTCAATTTCAGTGCTTGTGACTGGTCTGTTTATATTTTCTATTTCTTCCTGGTCCAGTCTCGGGAGGTTGTGCTTTTCTAAGAATTTGTCCATTTCTTCCAGGTTGTCCATTTTATTGGCATATAGTTGCTTGTAATAATCTCTCATGACCCTTTGTATTTCTGCAGTGTCAGTTGTTACTTCTCCTTTTTCATTTCTAATTCTACTGATTTGAGTCTTCTCCCTTTTCTTTTATTTTTTAAAAATTATTTATTTATTTATTTATGGCTGTGTTGGGTCTTCGTTTCTGTGTGAGGGCTTTGTCCATTTGCGGCAAGCGGGGGCCACTCTTCATCGTGGTGCGCGGGCCTCTCACTATCACGGACTCTCTTGTTGCGGAGCACAGGCTCCAGACGCGCAGGCTCAGTAATTGTGGCTCACGGGCCTAGTTGCTCCGCGGCATGTGGGATCTTCCCAGACCAGGGCTCGAACCCGTGTCCCCTGCATTGGCAGGCAGATTCTCAACCGCTGCGCCACCAGGGAAGCCCTCCCTTTTATTCTTGATGAGTCTGGCTAATGGTTTATTATTTTTGTTTATCTTCTCAAAGAACCAGCTTTTAGTTTTATTGATCTTTGCTATTTTGCTATTTATTGATCTTTGCTTCATTTCTTTTTCATGTATTTCTGATCTGGTCTTTATGATTTCTTTACTTCTGCTAACTTTGGGTTTTTTTAAATTCTGTTTTCTCTAATTGCTTTAGGTGTAAGTTTAGATTGTTTATTTGAGATCTTTCTTGTTTCTTGAGGTAGGATTGTATTGCTATAAACTTCCGTCTTAGAACTGCTTTTGCTGCATCCCATAGGTTTTGGGTCGTCGTGTATTCCTTGTCATTTGTTTCTAGGTACTTTTTGATTTCCTCCTTGATTTCTTCAGTGATCTTGGCTATTTAGTAGTGTATTGTTTAGCCTCCATGTGTTTGTATTTTTTACAGATTTTTTTTCCTGTAATTGATATCTAGTCTCATAGTGTTGTGGTCAGAAAAGATACTTGATACAATTTCAGTTTTCTTAAATTTACCAAGGCTTGATCTGTGACCCAAGATATGATCTATCCTGGAGAATGTTCCATGAGCACTTGAGAAGAAAGTGTATTCTGTTGTTTTTGGATGGAATGTCCAAAATAATATAAATATCAATTAAGTCCATCTTGTTTAATGTGTCATTTAAAACTTGTGTTTCCTTATTTATTTTCATTTTGGATGATCTGTCCATTGGTGAAAGTAGGGTGTTAAAGTCCCCTACTATGATTGTGTTACTGTCTATTTCCCCTTTTATGGCTGTTAGTAGCATTTACCTTATGCATTGAGGTGCTCCTATGTTGGGTGCATAAATATTTACAATTGTTATATCTTCTTCTTGGATTGATCCCTTGATCATTATGTAGTGTCCTTCAGTGTCTCTTGTAATAGTTTTATTTTAAAGTCTATTTTGTCTGATATGAGAATTGCTACTCCAGCTTTCTTTTGATTTCCATCTGCATGGAATAACTTTTTCCATCCCCTCACTTTCAGTCAGTATGTGTCCCTAGGTCTGAAGTGGGTCTCTTGTAGACAGCATATATACGGGTCTTGTTTTTGTATACATTCAGCCAGTCTGTGTCTTTTGGTTGGAGCGTTTAATCCATTTACATTTAAGGTAGTTATTGATATGTATGTACCTGTTACCATTTTCTTAATTGTTTTGGGTTTATTATTGTAGGTCTTTTCCTTCTCTTGTGTTTCCTGCCTAGAGAAGTTCCTTTAGCATTTGTTGTAAAGCTGGTGTGGTGGTGTTGAATTCTCTTAGCTTTTGCTTGTCTGTGAAAGTTTTAATTTCTCCGTTGAATCTGAATGAGATCCTTGCTCGGTAGAGTAATCTTGGTTGTAAGTTTTCCCCTTTCATCACTTTAAATATGTCCTGCCACACCCTTCTGGCTTGCAGACTTTCTGCTGAAAGATCAGCTGTTAACCTTATGGGGATTCCCTTGTATGTTATTTGTTGCTTTTCCGTTGCTGCTTTTAATATTTTTTCTTTGTATTTAACTTTTGACTGTTTGATTAATATGTGTCTTGGCGTGCTTCTCCATTTATCCTGTATGGGACTGTTTGTGCTTCCTGGACTTGACTGTTTCCTTCCCATATTAGGGAAGTTTTCCACTATAATCTCTTCCAATATTTTCTCCGTCCCTTTCTTTTTTTTTTTTTTTTTTTATAAATTTATTTATTTATTTATATTTATTTTTGGCTGTGTTCGGTCTTCGTTTCTGTGCAGGGGCTTTCTCCAGTTGTGGAGAGCGGGGGCCACTCTTCATCGCGGTGCGCGGGCCTCTCACCGTCGCGGCCTCTCTTGTTGCGGAGCACAGGCTCCAGACGCGCAGGCTCAGTAGTTGTGGCTCACGGGCTTAGTCGCTCCGCGGCATGTGGGATCTTCCCAGACCAGAGCTCGAACCCGTGTCCCCTGCATTGGCAGGCAGATTCTTAACCACTGCGCCACCAGGGAAGCCCCGTCCCTTTCTTTTTCTCTTCTTCTTCTGGGACCCCTATAATTCGAATGTTGGTCCGTTTAATGTTGTCCCAGAGGTCTCTGAGACTGTCCTCAATTCTTTTCATTCTTTTTTCTTTATTCTGCTCTGCAGCATTTTTTTCCCACTATTTTATTTTCCAGGTCACTAATCCATTCTTCTGCCTCAGTTATTCTGCTATTGATTCCCTGTAGAGAATTTTTAATTTCACTTATTGTGTTGTTCATCATTGTTTGTTTGCTCTTTAGTTCTTCTAGGTCTTTGTTAAACGTTTCTGGTATTTTCTCCATTCTGTTTCCAAGATTTTGGATCATCTTTACTATCAATACTCTGAATTCTTTTTCAGGTAGCTTGCCTATTTCCTCTTCATTTCTTTGGTCTGGTGGGTTTTTACCTTGCTCCTTCATCTGCTGTGTATTTCTCTGTCTTCTCATTTTGCTTAACTTACTTTGTTTGGGGTCTCCTTTTCTCAGGATGCAGGTTCGTAGTTCCCATTGTTTTTGGGGTCTGACCCCAGTGGGTGAGGTTGGTTCCGTGGGTTGTGTAGGCTTCCTAGTGGAGGGGACTGATGCCTGTGTTCTGGTGGATGAGGCTGGATCTTGTCTTTCTGGTGGGCAGAACCACATCCGGTGGTGTATTTTGGGGTGTCTGTGACCTTATTTTGATTTTAGGCAGCCTCTCTGCTAATGGGTGGGGTCGTGTTCCTGTCTTGCTAGTTGTTTGGCATGGGATGTCCGACAGCACTAGAGCTTGCTGGTTGTTGAGTGGATCTGGGTCTTAGCATTGAGATGGAGATCTCTGGTAGAGCTCTCACCAATTGATATTACGTGGGCCGGGAGGTCTCTGGTGGCCCAGTGTCCTGAACTTGCTCTCCCACCTCAGAGGCTCAGGCCTGACACCCGGCCATAGCAACAAGACCCTGTCAGCCACACAGCTCAGAAAAAAAGGGAGAAAAAAAAGAAAGAAAGAAAAAATAATAATAAATAAAGTTACTAAAATAAAAAATAAAAATAACTCTTAAAATATAAAAAATTAAAAAAAAAAAAAACGAGAGCAGCCAAACCAATAAATCCACCAGTGATAACAAGTGCTAAAAGCTATACTTAAAAGAACCAAAAGCGCATAGAGAGAGCCCTAGTACAAATGGTAAAAGCAAACCTATACAGACAAAATCACACAAAGAAGCATACACATACACACTCACAAAAAGAGAAAAAGGAAAAATATATATATAAAAAGAAAAAAAAGAGAGCAACCAAATCAATAAACAAATCTACCAATGATAATAAGCTCTAAATACTAAACTAAGATAAACATAAAACCAGAAACAAATTAGATGCAGAAAGCAAACCCCAAGTCTACAGTTGCTCCCAAAGTCCACCACATGAATTTTGGGATGATTCCTTGCCTATTTAGGTATTCCACAGATGCAGGGTACATCAAGTTGATTGTGGAGATTTAATCTGCTGCTCCTGAGGCTGCTGGGAGAGATTTCCCTTTCTCTTCTTTGTTCTCACAGCTCCTGGGGTTCAGCTTTGGATTTGGCCCCACCTCTGCATGTACAGAGGGCATGTAGGTCACCCTCTGGCATCTGTTCTTCACTCAGACAGGAGGGGCTTAAAGGAGCGGCTGATCAGGGGGCTCTGGCTCACTCAGGCCGGGGGGAGGGAGGGGTACGGAATGCGGGGCGAGCCTGTGGCGGCAGAGGCTGGCATGTTGTTGCAACAGCCTGAGGCGTGCAGTGTGTTCTCCTGGGGAAGTTGTCCCTGGATCACAGGACCCTGGCAGTGGTGGGCTGCACAGGCTCCTAGGAGGGGAGGTGTGGATAGTGACCTGTGCTTGCACACAGGCTTCTTGGTGGCTGCAGCAGCAGCAGCCTTAGCGTCTCATACCCGTCTCTGGGGTCCGCGCTGATAGCCGCGGCTCGTGCCCGTCTCTGGAGCTCGTTTAGGCAGTGCTCTGAACCCCCTCTCCTCGTGCACCCCGAAACAATAGTCTCTTGCCTCTTAGGCAGTTCCAGACTTTTTCCCAGACTCCCTCCCAGCCAGCTGTGGCACACTAGCCCCCTTCAGGCTGTGTTCACACAGCCAACCCGTCCTCTCCCTGGGGATCTGACCGAAGCCCGAGCCTCAGCTCCCAGTCCCCACCCGCCCTGGCGGGTGAGCAGACAAGCCTCTCAGGCTGGTGAGTGCTGGTTGGCACCGATCCTCTGTGGGGGTATCTCTCCGCTTTGCCCTCTGCACCCCTGTTGCTGTGCTCTCCTCTGTGGCTCCGAAGTTTCTCCCCCGCCACCCCCCGTTTCTGCCCATGAAGGGTCTTCCTAGTGTTTGGAAACTTTTCCTCCTTCACAGCTCCCTCCCAGAGGTGCAGGTCCCATCCCTATTCTTTTATCTCTGTTTTTTCTTTTTTCTTTTGCCCCACCCAGGTACGTGGGGAGTTTCTTGCCTTTTGGGAAGTCTGAGTTCTTCTGCCGGGGTTCAGTAGGTGTTCTGTAGGAATTGTTCCACGTGTAGATGTATTTTTGATGTATTTGTGGGGAGGAAGGTGATCTCCACGTCTTACTCCTCCACCATCTTGAAGGTCCCCCTCCCACATGAGTCTTTAAAAGCAAAGAACTTTTTCCTGGCTGTGGTCAGAGAGAAATGACCACAGAAGGGTCAGAGACATGCAATGTTGTTGGCTTTTAAGTTGGAGAAAGGGGACCACAGCCAGGGAACTCAGGCACATCTATAAGATGGAAAAGGGAAGGAAACAGATTCTCTCCTAGAGCCTCCAGAAAGGAATGCAGCACTTGATTTTAGCCCAGTGAGACTACTGACCTATAGAACTGTAAGACAATAGATTTGTGTTGTTTTAAGCCATTAAGTTTGTGGTAATTTGTTACAGCAGCAGTACAAATAATATACTATTTAACTATATTAGCCAAAAACCTCAGAACCATCCATGACACCTTCTTCCTCATTCTTGACTTCTTATTTATTCTGTCACTGTCCTGTTGATTTAACTTCCTAAAAAGCTCTTGGGTCTGTTCATCTCTCTCCATTTCCTTGGCCACTAACAACTTCTGTCATCTCCACCTTGTTCTACTGTAATAGTCTCTTTTTCTGTGGTCTAGTGTATTCTCAACCTTGTAGCTACAGTGATCTTTCTAAAGGGGGAAGTGTTATTTTGTCCCCCACCCCTAATTAACCTAATTAATCTAACATTTCAGCTCCAGCATTACTTCTTGTGGGAGACTTCTCTGACACTGCTCCCCCTACTCCCAGTCTAGGTCAAGTTGATTCAACATTGATTCCTGTTGGTGGGGATGTAAACTGATACAGCCACTGGGGAGAACAGTATGGAGGTTCCTTAAAAAACTAAAAATAGAACTACCATATGACCCAGCAATCCCACTACTGGGCATATACCCTGAGAAAACCATAATTCAAAATAAGTCATGTACCACAATGTTCACTGCAGCACTATTCACAATAGCCAGGACGTGGAAGAAACCTAAATGTCCATTGACAGATGAATGGATAAAGAAGATGTGGCACATATATACAGTGGAATATTACTCAGCCATAAAAAGGAACAAAACTGAGTTATTTATAGTGAGGTGGATGGACCTAGAGTCTGTCATACGGAGTGAAGTAAGTCAGAAAGAGAAAAACAAATACCGTATGCTAACGCATATATATGGAATATAGAAAAATGGTACTGATGAACCTAGTGGCAGGGCAGGAATAAAGACACAGATGTAGAGATCAGACTTGAGGATGGGGTGGGGAAGGGGAGGCTGGGATGAAGAGAGAGAATAGCATTAACGTATATACACTTCCAAATGTAAAATGGATAGCTAGTGGGAAGCTGCTGTATAGCACAGGCTGATCAGCTTGATGCTTTGTGACGACCTAGGGGGGTGGGATAGGGAGGGTGGGAGGGAGGGGATATTGGAATATATGTATACATATAGCTGATTCACTTTGTTATACAGCAGAAACTAACACAACAGTATGAAGCAATTATACTCCAATAAAGATGTAAAAAAAAAAAAAAACCTTGATTCCTATAATGATTGTTTTTAATGCTTATAGAATGTTATTTCTTTATTTCAGACTACTCATCTTAGACTCTAATTATACATTCATTTGTGTAATTATTTGATAATCTCTATCTTCACGGGAATGTTTAAGAACCATGAGAACTAGCATCAAATCAAGTTGTGGCTCATCATTGCATCCTTAGACTCCACCTTAGTGCCTGTATGTATGTCATGGGTACACAATAAATATATGTTGAATCAATAAATAACTTAAAACATGTTAAACTAATAGTGCCACAGTGACTTTCCTCCAATACTGAACAGCTGTCTTTTTTTTTTTTTTTGCCATGCCACACGGCTTGTGGGATCTCAGTTACCCAATCAGGGATTGAACCTGGGCATGGCGGTGAAAGCCCGGAATCCTAACCACTAATCCACCAGGGAACTCCCCCTAAACAGCTGTTTTAGGATGATAGTTCATTTACTGTATAGTTGTGAAGAGTATATAGCTTGTAAGATAGTCACTTGAAAGGATTTGAATATTTTAAAATATCTTTTAAAAAATTGTTATGAAAGCAATATAACAACTGTAATTGGAAAGTAGATTGTCTATAACCCCACTAATCAAACAATAATTTTCATTCTTTAGTTTTAGATTTTTTTCAATAAAAGGAATTCCTATTAGTCCTTGTTTAAGTGTCATAGAACTATTCATGCAAAGTGAATATCAGCTGTTAGGTTTTAAATGCAATTTGCTGTAATGCTAGTTACTCCAGAATATTTTTAGTGACACAGAAATGTGTGGGAGTTAAATGTTTCTATAAGTGAATATGGAAATGAGAATATATATGATTGTGAATGGAGATAGAGCTATAGTTCTAAGTGGAACTTTTGGAGTGTGCTGCTTTATTCTAAGATAATTTTATTAGGAAAAAGTTTAGTTATAAAGGAATATTAAGTAATTCCTACTGTACATGAGATAATATATTTTAACACTCTCATGCTTTTAAGAATGTAAAAGTTACATGTGACTTTAAGATACATTTAAAATAATGCAAAAGTAAAATGTTGAATTATGGCGAGAGACAGTTTGTGTTTAAAAAAACAATTCATGTAGTGATTAGAATAAAAGTTAAATTTTATATATTGATGCCTTAGAGTAAGTTTGTATTACAAGCTCTGAAGGTGGGAGAATCTTGCTCTAGAAAATTACACTGAACTACTTCACATAACCCAATTGACTACCTAGTTTTTTGCCTTATGTTTCAAATTTGAAATAAGCTATTATTATTACCTAACTGCTATCTCTTGACTTTTATATATTTCTATAATACAGTAAATGTTTTGTACAAAACTGACATGTAAATTAGTACTAGATTATTTTTGAATGCTCAAGAGGGAAGCATAGGTTTCAGGGCATAAGACAAGCTCAAAGTAAAAGCCTAATAGACCTGACCATACCCTTTCCCTGTAAAATAGTTTTTGTGGCTCTCAGCTGCCTACGTGTAGACATTAAGTTCTTGAATGTTATACAGGAGATAACCTTGCCTGGTTAGACTGTGGAATAGGCGTTGAGAGGGGAAGATATTTTAGAGACATTGAGGATATAAAATTGGTTGGACTAGGTGATTGGTTGGATGTGGGTAGGAAGAAGGAGGTATTATAAGGATAAAACTCAGGCTTCTGGGTGGGAGCCTGGGGCATTAAGTGAGATAGAGAGAGAGGCATTATCCTTTACCAGGGAAGGAAGGCTATGAGCTACCCCTGTCTAATGACCGCTTATTTAACTATTTTAACAAGTTCTTTAATGTCTAAGGGGATTTTGTGCATGGAGAAAAATCCTCATCACTGCTCATAATTAATGCGCAGTTTTTAAACCTACTTATGAACTAAGTTCCAAAATAGAATGTTTTAAGCATTTAGAATTGATTACAAGATTATTTAGTTAAATTATCTTTAATAACAGTTGAAATTACAATTAATTTGACTTCTATAATACTTCACTTTATATAGTGATTGCAAAACTTACTATACTTAAAATTAAACCTATTTTAAAATACTAACCCATGGGTTTAATTAATTCATTTACTCTCTCTGTAGTACTTTGTTTTTTTTAATCTTCCTTGGATTTTAATAATCTTCCCAGATTCTTATTTCTGTACTTTCCCAGGATTTTAGTAATTT
The DNA here is from genome assembly GCF_965194825.1 of Balaenoptera physalus. NCBI lineage: Eukaryota > Metazoa > Chordata > Mammalia > Artiodactyla > Balaenopteridae > Balaenoptera > Balaenoptera physalus. The sequence goes on from NC_138886.1 coordinate 21,210,218, forward strand.
TTTTACACCTTCCTAGGGTTATGGTTGTCTTACCACTACCAAAACAAAACAAAATTTCAGATTAGTCAAGGTTTAGGGTTTGTTGATGGATTTGATTCTTAGGTAAATCACAAGATTTGCTTATGCCTTTAAAGATGATTTAAAAGTTGCATTGGTGTGTACTTGGTCACTTCTGTAACTAAACTTGCTAAGTTAATGAGATTTTTTTTTTTTTTTTTTTTAACCCATGCCTTTTCTCATACATTTTTAGTTTCTTGCAACCTGGGGTTACTCCCTGAATGAAATACTCTTCTTCTTCTTCTTCTTCTTTTTTTTTTTTACATGTGATTAGTATTTTATAACCCATTGTTCTATTGTCATTATGAATTGCCCTTTTCTGGTGGCATTCCTGCCAGGAATTATGGACGTTTCATCTCCCAAGAAATCAGGGCTCAGGTCTGTGCCATTAGCTCTCTTTAGGATATTCCGCTGATTCATCCAGTTGGAGCTCAGGGTTTCTGCTTGGTCATTGGGTGTGACCATCGGTGCTCATCTACCACCGCGTTTCCTTTCAAGTGATGTGTGTGTGAGGACCTGCACTGATCTGACCCTCCTGTTCTTGGTCTATAACTTGCTTTTTCTGGGACTGTTTGGCTTATCCACAGTTCCCTATATCTACCCCTTCCTCCTGTAACTAAACAAAAACGTAAACAGCTATGCCTTATAAACAGACATAAACTTAATAGGAGAAACAAAACATCTAAATGTTAACACTAACCTAATTATCAGCATAATGACTATTATTTTACCTTTCTTTACAATCTTTTTATACACTTTAATTTTTTTGTTTTTTTGGCCGCACCACACAGCTTGTGAGATCTTAGTGCCCCGACCAGGGATTGAATCCGGCCCCTCAGCAGTGAGAGCGCAGAGTCCTAACCACTGGACTGCCAGGGAATTCCCTAACTTTCTTTTTTGTATCTTTTTATGAATTCATGGTTTATCATAGATTGAGTTTGTTCCATTTAGTTATAATTATTATTCTCTTTTTAATGTTCCAGTTGTTGCCTGGCCAACCTCAAGCTGGAAAGCATTCTTCACTTTACAGAGAACTCACTTCTGGATTCCTTTACATAACACATTACAGTATACTTATCCTTCCATAATTATCTTACCTTAATTTGTATTACATTACTTTTAGGGAAGTTTCTGTTATATAAAATCAGTAATACTCGTATTCTGTACTTCCCGTCTGATCCATATGATACTGACTGATTGGTTTATTTGGGGAACGGGCTCACCATGAGTAGTAAAACAGATTGAGAATAACATAGCTCTCCTTAGTGGGCAAAGGTCGTGGACAAAGAAACTAGTGTATTAATATTAATTTAGAGCCTATAGTTACTAATTTTCACACTTAATTTCCATGGTAACAGAGAGTTCACTATAGCTACCTGTGCTCCGATTGTCAAACATGCATGAAGTTTTTTTAAAGGAGGCTGTTATTGATCAAGCCAAGAAGGACATGTGACTTTTTTTTTAAAGTTAGTGAATCATATGAAATTATTGTTTCTGTAGGTAGAAAATGGTGAAATATAGGCAATTTAATAAGTTTAACTTACCAGTGTGCTACATTACTTTTGACGGTGTCATATTTTTGTGAAGTGGGTTTTTGGCAACTGCTTTGATAAAAAACAAGTACTGTGCGGAACAGGGAACGAGGATGGTAGTGTCTGAACTGATTCCCAGGTTTGCAAAGTTATACAGTGCCCAGGTACACACACTGCATTAGTGGTTATTTTAAAATGAAATAAAATATTTTTCTTTCAATTTATGGGTATTATTTTTTTTAAAAACTACAAGATGTTAGGACATCATACTAATTAGGTTGTTTGGACTTGACATTCTATATTACTTTGGTAATGGTGTTTCTTTAACAGTATTTCGACAAAGTTTCAATTATTTTTACACATGGCACCCTTTACCATAGCATTAGCACTCACAGGCGTTAAGTATCGTACATTCTTGGGAGTTCTGTATTAAATCCTTCCTTAGGTAGAAGACTTCTCCTGAGGCAGTCCTGTCTATGAGGTTGGGTGGAGTAGGTAATGACATGTGGCCTGTAAAGGCCTTATAGAGCTTCTTCCCTGGAAGATTAACTAAGAGGTCGACAGGAAGGAAGATTAGAATTAGGATTAGAATAGATGAAGAATCACCTGGAAGGCTTGCAAAATCATCTCCTCAGAAGTACCAGAATGTGTTAGTGTGAATTATCTGTTCCAGAAAGGAGTCTGCTATTACTAGAATTTGATGACAGGTTGATGGCATAAGCATGAGGGGGCAGAGAAGGAAAATGGAGATGATAAATTCCTAAAATGGCTGTGGCAGAGACAGGTTTTGCCCATTTCTGGCCTGGCCTGAGTCAGTTTACTGCTGCTAGATTTAAGAGCAGGTTTAGGGGAAAGTGCCGCAAGCCTCAGCTGCTTCTGGTTCAGCCCAGTCTCAGTGTGAATCTCAGTGAATGCTCCTGTTCCTTGTACATCCTGCGCTGTCCCTGACCTGACTCCTCTCCCCAGGAGAGGAGGAAATATGCATCCTACCGCCCAGTTCTCCTTTGTGATCAATATAAAGTGCTTAAAATCCCTCATGTGAGTACCCTGAGGAGTGCTTGCTGCTGCTCTGCTTGACAGCTCCCTCCTTCCCCATTCTTCATGCTTTCTTCCAGCGCAGTGATGCTAACCCAGTGATTCTAGGCCCCTGGCCTTTTTTTGCCTCCATAGTTTTTTTCCTAATCCTTTAACCTTTCCATTTGTTTTCTTCTAAATTAGGGATCAGAAACTTAAATGCCTACAGGTATAAACAAATCTGATAAGGCCTGTAACAAGCTGGAGAGTGCCCAGCTAAAGGGGACAACTGTTTCTTTGTTCTACCTAATTGTTGCCATGGGGGCGTCCAGACGCCTACCCCAGACCTTGAGATGTTTCAAGAGAAGCAAGTCATCTGAGAATTTTGTATACAGTGTTTACATGTTGGCATTTAATTCAGATTTTAAAAACAGAGTTGGATGCTGCTCCTGGGCCAGGACTTCGAACCTCTGCTCTAGATCTTATGTTAAAATTGGAGCTCAAAATTGAGCCCAGTATTCAGGATTTGATAAGGGACCTGTTTGTACCCTGTCAGTTATGCTCCATTTCTCTCTCAGAATTGCTTTCTAGTCAGTTGCAGTTCTTTGACTTGTTCCTTGAAAGACTGTGTGTCATCTCTGAATGAAAGCAGTTAAGAAAAATACTGTTTTGACCTGAGTGTATCTAAAGCTTTCCCCTCCTGAAAGAGGCATTCACCGAGAGGCCTAAAACTGAGAACTAAGAAAATCTTCACTCCCAGAGATAGAGCAGGATAGAGATTGGTCCCTGTAGCATTTGGGGCTGCAGAGATTTTGTTATAAAACAAATGCTGTTACCCATACTTTGATGATTAAAATTCTTTAGAACAAAGTCTTAAAAAAGTCCTCAGTCAGTATTATCCTTTGCATTTATCTGTGTATTATCCTGTTAAAGTTGCTGGAAAATAGGCAGTAGGGAGATAGTAACCATCTAGGGAAACTGCTTACTAGTGGGTTCATTATCGTGTTAGAGAACAGAATTTTGCTTTCTGGGTTTCTAGGTAGCCTAGGTTTATAAAACAGCTCTAAAACATTTTATTTCTCTTTCTCGTCCCCAACACTATCTCTTTTTTTAGGTTTTCAAAACAAAAATAGAGTTGCAATCTTGGCAGAACTGGACAAAGAAAAAAGAAAATTACTAATGCAGAACCAATCTTCAACAAATCATCCTGGAGCTAGGTATTGAAGAATAATGTGGTTTTTATATTCAGTGATATAAAAAATATCTTGGACAATATAACTGAAATTGGTTGGCAATGGTTTGTTTCTTTAACATTGGAATTTAACATGTTATGTTTTATTTCCTAGTTAGACTTGAAAAGTTAGATTATTTAATTGCTTAGATTTTAAATATTTTAATTCTAATCAGACTTAAAATTTCCCTACAGCCTACTTTCAAAAAAAGAAAAGAGTTTTGTATAGTTTTTTTGTTACTGAAATTATTGTTAATGTCCCACTTTTTAAGCATTATGCAAAATAGATAAAGTTGCGGTAGCTTAATGATATTTATTGTATTCCATTTCTGCCATCTTAAATCTCTTCCCTGACATCCGTTATCCCATTCAGCCACCACCCTAACTTTCCCCTCTCTTTTTTTTTTTATCTGTTTCTGTTATTTTATTTGCTTGTTAGATTGATTTCTAGTAAAAGTATAATATAGTATAAAATATTCTTCTGTTTCTTCAGGGGACTGTCCCTGGTGAATTCAGGTATACAGGAAAGGACTCACGTGAAAGCTAGAGCTAATTTATTTTTTTAGGTGTGCAGAGTCAGCCAGACCTCTTAAAGGAGTTGTCTGTACGTACTCACCTTTGCTTTCTCACTTATTTACTCCCCAGCCCACTACAATCTGACTTCCACGCCTCCCCACCTCCAACCCAAAGAACAGGTTTGAGCCTAGGTCACTTGCAACCTCCTTGTGGCTAAATCTGGTGGACCAAAGTCCTTTTCTTGTTAGACTTCCTAGCATTATTTGACACCACTGATGGCTCCCTCCTTTTTTTTCTTTTTTTTTAATTGAAGTGGAGTTGTGTTAGCTTCAGGTGTACTACACAGTGATTTGACATGAGCATACATTATGAAACGATCACCACAATGTCTAGGAACCATTGTCTCCACACAAAATTAATACAGTATCATGAATCATATTCCTTATGCTGTATATTACGTTCCTGTGACTTCTTTATTTTCTCACTGAAGGTTTGTGCCTCGTAATCCCCTTCACCTATTTTGCCCACCCCCAACCTGCTCCCCTCTGGTGTAAATTTTTTTATTGGAGTATAGTTGATTTATGACATTGTGTTAGTTTCAGGTGTATATGAGTCTGTTTTCATTTTGTTTTGTGTGTTTTGTTTTTTAGATTCCATATATAAGTGAGATCATATGGTATTTGTTGTCATAAATGGCAAGATTTCTTTCTTTTTTTTAATGGCTGAGTGGTATTCCATTGTATACAGTGCCCTCCTTAAGATACTCTCTTTCCTTGGCTTCCATTCATCCACTGTTATACTATCTTGGTTTCTTTTGCAGACATTTCTCCACTGCCTCTCTCTTTTTAAAATTAATTAATTAATTAATTTTTGGCTGCGTTGGGTCTTTGTTGTGATGCGTGGGCTTCTCATTGTGGTAGCTTCTCGTTGCGGAGCACGAGCTCTAGGCACACAGGCTTCAGTAGTTGTAGCACACGGGCTCAGTAGTTGTGGCTCGTGGGCTCTAGAGCGCAGGCTCCGTAGTTGTGGCACACGGGCTTAGTTGCTCTGCAGCATGTGGGATCTTCCTGGACCAGGGCTTGAACCCGTGTCCCCTGCATTGGCAGGCAGCTTCTTAACCACTGAGCCACCAGGGAAGTCCCACTTCCTGTCTCTTGAATGTTGATATTCCTCAGAGTTCTGTTCTAGATCCAGTCTCCCAGTCTATGTCTTTTCACTGGACAGTTGCATTCACTTTCACAGCCTGTAATTTATGTGCCAGTTACTTTTATACATTTGCATCTCCAGCCTCGTCCTCTCTCTCAAGCACCAGACTGCCTCCTGGACATCTGCACTTTGATGTCTTCCAGGCATTTCAAACTGAGTATGTCCCACACCGAACTCATCTTCCCTCCCTCTCTACCTACTTAATATTGTTGGCTTGCTTGTCTCCATGAGTGGTACAGATCTACTAGTAATCAGAGTCAGAAATGTGAACTTTAATTGTTTATTATTCCCTTTTACTTCCATCTCTAAACACTTATCATTCTCTTATGTTTATATTTTGAAATGTGTCTCAAACTGTCCATTTTTCTTTATTGCAACTGATGCTGCCCTGGTCCTGGCCACTCTCATTTTTTGCCTCAGTTACTACCTCCTGAATTTCCCACAGTCTTAAGTTCTCTCGAATACATTTATCAGTTGTGTCAGTTAGGATGTTTTAATCTGGAAGTAACAGAAAACCAAAAAGTTGGCATAAATGTTAGGATATAGGTTAACCAGAAGCGTGAAGATAAGGTGATTCCAGAATGGCTTACTGCAGTGGCACACCAGTGTCAGCACTGACCCAGCTTCCTTTCTTCTCTCCTTTCTGCCCTTCTCCATGGGTCAGCACCTCCTTACTGGTCAAAATATGACTGCAGTAGCCTAGGCACCACTATACACCGAGCCCCCGTAGAGGCAAAAGCCGGAAAGGTTCCTCTCCTGTGTCCATTTTGTAAGAGTGAGGAAAACGTTCTCAAAGCCTTCAAGCAGACTACCCGTGAAGTCTAGCTGCCCAGAACTGTGAACCTTTCTCTTGCCTAAACAGGAAACTAGCAAGGGAAATGGTGTTGTCTTATACCAATCAAAGTTCACCCCCTGGGGGATAACCTGGCCCACCATGAAGAATGGGACCAACGATAATTGAACTAAGTGTGGGTTCCATTAGCGAGGAAGGAGGGAGAGCAACAGTTGTTGGGGAGATGACCAGCACTGTCTGCCACAGTGGCGGTCTTTCTGAACCGTAGTGTGATAATTCTGATCGAGTCACTCTTCTGTTTGTAACACTCTTTGGGAGTCTCCCTTCACTGTTAGGATAAGGTCTTCATTTCTTAATTTATTTCACAAGGCTCTACATATCCCGGCACCTGCCTTCCTCCCTAGCCTTATTTTTTGCCAACCCATTTCTCCCCTCCCGAGCCCTGACCTCCAGTCCTACCTTTGCATGTTCTACCTTCTGCTTGAAACATTCAGCTCTTTAGTTTTCATCATAAATGTAACTTTATGATAGACCAGAGTACCTCAAATCTGTTTGAAAGCAGAGGACCATAAATCATCAATAAAAAGGAGATAATCTGAAGCCCTAGTAAATAATATAGGCTTTCTTCATATAAATTAATGTAGACAGTGGGAGAAGGAAAAAAAACTTATTCAGGAAGTTCTTTTTTCTTTCTTCTTTGTAATCCCTATTTAGAATATCTAATGAAAAATGTGATTCAGAAGGAAGGGAGTCTCTAAACAGTCAAGTAACTAAGATTCCCATTTTAGCATTGCGCTCTCGAGACCCTCTCTTAACAAGGACTTCCGGGACCACGCTGAGCAGCAGCACATTGCAGCCCAGCAGAAGGCGGCTTTGCAGGTGAGGAAAGTGTGGCTGACATTCTTGTCTCATTGGAGATTTCCTGGGGCTTGGAAACCAGCACGCTTCTTATTTTGTATTTCAGTGGAGCAATATCAATAAAAACGTTCCACACATAATTGCAGTTGTTTGCTGACGTTCAGTCATGCCCAGAGGATTTGAAGGACCAGATACGGCAGTAATGAAAGTATCTTTCATGGTGTTGACGTGGTCATGATTGATTCTGTGCCACACCTGGCAAGGGACTGCTGCACACAGAAGAGTTTAGGGTATTTGGATGGACAGAATGATCTTGAAAAGCTGAACTGGCTAGTTTAATAGTACATATCTATTTTTTCAAATTTGTCGTGCCATTATGTCCTTTGATAGTCTTACCGGTTTATTATTGTTGTTTGGATTCTTTTTTTAATGGTCAGCATGTCTGTTGTGCAGGAAATGTTTAAGACTATAGGAATGTGATTATCAGTTAAAAAAATTGTTCTTATTATGATAAACAATTTTAGTATTTCATTGATCTTGGATAATTTAACTAAGATTCCTAGAAACCTTGCACTAGACATCGTTACCTATGCTTTTAAACCTTAGAATCTCAGAATTGGAAGGGATATTAAAGATCATCTCACTTTAGACAACCTATGAACGAACAGTCCTTTGTTTAGTGACAAGGGACGTCACTGGTGGTTTTCTGTTATTTATATGCCAACATCCTCTACAAAATGTTGGTATCTTAATCACCAGTAATCAGCTGTCTTTCCCCCTTGTCCTTCCAACTACTGCCCTTCTTTCTCACTCTCCTGCTTTACTGACCACGAGCAGAGTACTTTGGGACCTTTGTTGCTAGATTTCCTCCCCACTCCAAGGAACAAAGTAATTCATGTCTTCGACTCAATTATTGACTGAAGAGAATCACAGGGGAGAGAGTGGGGATGATATATTAGTACCTGGTGCAAATTGTTAATATGAATTCTTTATTATTGTCCATCTCCTGTGTATTTAAACAAAATTAACAGCATAAGAACTGATTTTTAAAACAAATTTGGTCTCAAGCACTCAGAAAGGATAAGTAATTTTAATGCCTTGGTTGAAGAATTGTGACTCTTAATAGCTGAATTGCCTGTTTTTTCTTTTCTTTTTTTTTTTTTAACTCTTCCCCAGCATGCACATGCACATTCATCTGGATACTTCATAACTCAGGATTCTGCATTTGGGAATCTTATTCTTCCTGTTTTACCTCGCCTTGACCCAGAATGAAGAAAATATTTGTAACAAAAGTGACTTTGTAATATCAAATGCCAAAGCTACTATCAGTTAGTGCTATACAAACTGTGACTTGCCGAATTTTGGTGAACTTTTACATATTTTGTTTCTTTAAAAGAAAGATATGTGTAAGTGAAAGCAAAAAAGAAGGGTGACCAGGATGGACCAGGATGATGAAAGCTCTGGAAGCTGTATTATCTGAGGAACTGATTATGCTACCCATGACTGTAACTTTTGTGTAATGCAGTTTGATTTTTAATTCTGAGTCAGACTCTGAATTAATTGGATGTGGTCATATAAACCCACCCCACCACCAGCTAGTTGGACTGAGTATATTATGTCTACAGTAGACTTTCAATAAGCATTTAAAGTACTTAACTTTAAACAAATGAGGGTGCTTTTTAAAAATGTGAACCAATAGGCTTTAATAAGTTACATTCACATTTGCTGGTTATAGAATTGATGTCAGTGTACCTTTTGAGTTTATAATCAACGTATCCTGAAATATCCTTTAACTTGTGATTCGTTCCCCAATTCTCAATTTTAAAGGAAAACCCAAGATAAGACTAAGTTACCAACCAGTCTTAAACATCTTTTATAAACCTATGCCACTACAAATTATGTGACTAAATGCTATTAAAAACAATTAATAAGAAATGTAGTTTTAAATTTTGTATATGTTCTTATTTAGTGTTACTGCATAAATGGTGTGCCTGTACAGTTTTACTGCCCATTTTTGCTCTAATTAGAAACATTAAAGTTGAGCCCCTTTTTAGTTACTGTAAAAAGGAAAGAATTAGGTTAAGCAAGTTTCTCAACATGATACATCTTTAACAGAATCCAGGGTGCTTATTTAAATATGCAGTCCCTACAGCTGACCCTAGTCGCACAGAATTAGTGTCTCTAATTCAAAATAAAGTCTGAAAACCATGGGTTAGAGAATTCAGTTGTAGGTCCCTGAAACTTAGAGGTCATTTAGCTAACATCGACATTTTTTTTACTTGTAATAGGACTGAAATTACGTTTTCTACTATGTCACAGATATAGTATTTTTTGTAACAGACCTCATCTTGGCCTTGAGTCCCCATCCTCCCTCTCTGGTGGTAGCCTGAAATTTAAACTTGAGATTCCAGTTTGGGTCAATAATTAGAAAAAGTTCATCTCCCTTTTCGATGAGTTTCTTCTCTCTCCTTCCCTTAGATATTTGTACCAACCACACAGCCCCATCTTACCTAAACTATATGAAAAGGAGTGGACAATCCTAGATACGGCTGTGCCATTTAGATTCTTTCTGCTGAGAACTGGGACTGGTTTTCTTCATTTGGGTGAGTTGGCAGCTGTCCCCATCGTAACGGTCACCAGTACAGCAAAGGTGCCCTTTCTTCTGCTGCTGAGGATCACCTGGGGCCTTTGCCTCCGCCCTGCCTCAGGTCCACACAGCTAGCCTTGGCCCTTCTTACGGTGGCCCTCATTTTCTTGAATTGATTTGACTAAGTTTCTGTTCTGTGTGAACCAGGAGCTACTGGCATCATTCTAAATCTACTGATGCTAAGGAGATAAATTTTTTGGATTGTATAGTTTTTTATTGTTGAAGCCTCTGCCAAATGTGTGACTTTTATAACCTCGGTTAAAGAGATCTTTTTTCCAGTGGTATCTTTTCTGGTCTCAGCCTTTCAAATAGAGTAAGCACTTCCTTCACCCCTCTCCTTTGAGTCACTTACAAATTCAGTTCAGTTCCATGTGTATTTTTTAATACCTACTCTGTAAAGCTGTGCTTTGGGGGGAAAAGGAGAGTAAGACTTGCTCTTAAAGAGGGCACGGTGGAGAGGATCCTCCTCTGGTACAGCAGTGAGGAAGCCAGCGTCCAGTGAGTGGCACAGGGGCCGCATCCCGGAGCACGCGCAGGCTACACAGGCCTAGGAGTGTCGATGTGATTTTACCTGGCAGGGGAGGGAAGAGCTGCTCCAGGTAGAGGTCAAGATTTCATAGTCAAAGAGAAGTAGGGACGACGACAGTTGTGAGGGCTGCAGAGGGTACTGGAGAGGGCCGCAGTGGGCTCCGTCAGAAGCCCTGAGGATAAGTGCCAGCGTTGCTCCCCTCGGGCCGCGCGCGCGCGTGTGGCTAAGCCACTGAACCTTGAGCTTTACGTGTCACTCTGTCTCATCTGTAAGACGGCACAGAACACACTCTGCCTACTCCATAAAGTGTCTAGACCAGTATTTTTCAAAGTGCAGGTCTCAACACGTTACCGAATTGAGAGGCCAACTTAATAGCTGAATGGGGTGTGACCCGCTTTTTTTTTTTTTTTTTATAAAATAGAAAATATCAGAGTACATGGCATGTAGTAATAGGAGGTTTTGTTCATGAGTCTTCCTTTTCTGTGTGTTTGTGTGTTTTACTTATTTTGTTTATTGTATGCTCCACTAGCATGTAAGGTCTTTGAAGGCAAGGGCTTTTGTTCCCTCCTTCCTTTTTGTTTACTACTGTATTCTGCTGAGAATAGTATTTGGCATATTGTAGGTAGTTAATACTTACTTATTGAAGGAATTAATGAATAAATATGACCTGGATCATAATATAAAGTTTTTTTTTTTTTTTTTTTAACTGTGAAATGGCTAAAATGTTTTGAAAGCCACTGCTGAATAATGCAGATGATAGTGCTTTGTATGACTCTGGAATAAAAACTGAAATGACTTAATAATTTCAAAGGCAGATTTTTTTTTCCCTGAACAATCTATAAGCTGTCTCATTATTTGTCTCAGTTCTTTGCTTTACTTTGGCAATAAAAACTCAGCTTTTATATGCACTTACGGCCCATTGAGGCAAGGGTTTTGGCAAATATGGTTACACTCAGAATAGAAGGTTGACAGAGAGGACATCAGTTCGTTAGAGCAGTTGGTCCCCCCATTGGAATCCTACCAGCTGGCACTAGCCCCTTTCAGTAGCATTCAGTTCAACCAGTATTTACTGAGTGCTTCTTCCCCACCTCTGTCTGCACCGTGACTAGCACACAGTTGACACCCACAGCTTTTTTTAATGAGCAAATAAAGAATGAACATGGATGGAGGAGGAGAACTTCGCTGTCCTCAAGAACCTGACAGTCTAGAGTAGGTGACACTAGTAGCTAATGCTAATAGCACACCAGTAGTGAGGAAGGAATAAGTACATGAGCGTGGAAGGACCAGTGAAGGCTCCATCAGAGAACAATCATTTGAACTTGGCTTTCAAGATGAGAGATTCCAGCCAGGAAAGATAGGAGAGCAACATTCAGAGCAAAAGAAAAACCTGCACAAAGGCAGGCAGGAGAGCCGGTGTAGGGGCCGTTGTGAAGCAACCAAAAGTCCAGTTTGGTTGGACTTGTATGGACATTGTGGGTAAATTTGTATATGGCAATAATTAGAATGAGGCCAAACGTAGGCTGGACTCATATTCTAGAGAGTCTGGAATTCCAGGGTGAGGCAAATGTCTCTAGCCCAGTATAGAGCTGGGAGTGACTGAACATTTTTGAGCACAGGCAGGTATAGAGATGAACCAGTTAGGCCCTCATCAGCTCTTGGGAAAGGGGGACTTGCAAGGCACCAGAAGAATTTTCACTCTCAGTTTCTACTGAGAATTCAGACAGGCGTGTTCTGTTTACATCCATGCCTCAGCTCCAGCCCCATCTACCTCTGCTGTCTCTTCCGCTTAGTCCTTGGATTCTTAACCCAAATTTCTGTTTCCTCACCTCCCCCCTTATCTGCCTTTCGCTCCCACAGCTTTCTTCTAGGCTCTACCTCCAAGAACCTTTTAAGAAAGAAAAAGCAAGGCATCCTTGCAAATATTCATTTAACCTTCACGACAGCTCAGTGAGTGGACATTCTTAGTAGTCTACTCAGCACAAATTCTTCCTTTCCCCTTCCTAACAATACTCAGATTTTTACTGAGCATGACCCTTCCCTAATACAGCCAGTTTGCCGACTGTCTCAGCAACAGGGGTGGGCCTTAAGTGCTCCAAACCGATCAGGCAACTCCCTTTTGCCACAGCCAGTCAGCACGTGGTATATCACAGGCCACGGGAACTGGTTCAAGAGTGGACACGTTACCCAAATTCAACCCAGATGAGACTGCAGGAGAGGTTTGCTGCACGTATGGAAAAGATATGTTTTCACCTTTCTGAGACCGCTACCAAAAGGGAGTCTTTCTAGATGTGTAAAAGGAAATTATATATATTCTTTTCCTGAGTGTTGTTGGCAGCCGTCTTGTGACCATGAAGTGGAACAGCCTTAGGATGAAGCCACCACGATAAAAGGTGCAACAGAGAAATATAAAGAAACTGGATCCTTGAGGACATCATTGCACAGCTGAGTCAATTCCTAAAGTGCCGCCCTTCCTCTATGGAAGGGTATGTATGGGGGTAGTAAACTCTTATTGTTTAAGCCAGATTAAAGTAGGTTTTCTGTCACTTGCCATCTAAACACAAGATGTACTAACTTGCTAAGTGATCTCTTAGCCACACAGCTAGGAGGTGGCAGAGCAGAGCTCAAAACTCCCATCTTGCCTCGGGTGCCACCCCCACCGCCTGCCTTTTGCTCTTAGTTGCCACCAGAGTGAGCTGCCCGCTCTTCCCTCCCTTGCGGTTCAGCCTCCTGCCCTGCACCTGCGGCCCCCAACCCTCCCATGACGTCCTTTCCTGATGATGCCCTGCTGTGATATCTGGAATTCCTTTGGTTCAATCACCAAAATAAATCTATACATACGTTCAAACTCTTTCTAGTCCCTGGCTTCCTCTCGAGGTCTACAGGTCTCCGGTGCCTCTCAGGAGGAGGCAGGTCAGGGGTTACATCCCGGCTGCAGTTCAGCTAGTGTCTGGCTCACTCACCATGGCCACTCCAGAGTATTCATTTCCTTTCAAAATTCACTTCTTAAAAATGCATGCCCCCTCCCCCCTTAAAAACGCCAGCATCGCCGTTGCCCAGGACTCTGCCTGGGTGCTCCCTCCCCTTCTTTAAGGGCTCGACTCCTACTTCACAGTCGTCCTCTCCCCTGCGTTACCCCTGCTGCTGTCCTGGAGGTATCGGCAGCCACTGTCGTGTGAACTAATACCCTAGTCTCCCAGGTCCTTGACATCCTGGGCTCTAAAGACTGCCTTCCCCGTTCTTGAGTCACCAGACGCAGGCCATTCTCTGAAGCTGGAGTCAGATATTCCTCTTCCGCCCCAAGTTCTGCATCCCCTCCTGCAGCCACATGCTCTCAGGTTCCACATTGTCAGTTATTTCTTTGCATTCCTAGCTTTCTCCACAGAATCATGCTTTTTGCCTATAAATGTGCACCTACTTAAAGATAGTCTGATGATCTTACATTTTGTCCAAGGCTGGACTAACCGTCCCTTCACCGCTGGACAGCATTTGCTTCTACAGCACCTCCCACTAGCACATCTAACCACCCTACCTGCATTTGTGACCATATGATACTCTGCCTTACTTGCTGTAATGGATGAATGGTTCACATTCCTTTTGAAAGCTGGTTTCTTCATTTGTCTTCCATTGATCTACATCCTATTATTTACTGCCCCATTTCTCTGCTTCCCTGTGTAACTCCTGAAAAGAGTTGTCTATGCCAACTGCCTTTAATTTCTGTCTGCATATTGTCTCTGGAACTCACCCTAATCAAGCTTATGTCTCCACAAATTCACTGAAATTATTCTTGTAAAACCACCGGTCGTCTCCACGTGGCCAAATCCAGTTGTCAATCTTCATCCCTTGTCTTGTTTGAACTCTCAGCAGCATTTTCCACAACGAATCACTCCCTCTTTCTCTTCTTTCTGTTTTTTTTTTTTTTTTTTTTGCCACTCCGAGCAGCATGTGGGATCTGACCTGTGACCCCTGCAGTGGAAGTGCAGAGTCCTAACCACTGGACTGCCAGGGAAGTCTCCCCCTCACTCCCTCATTCTTGAAATGCTCTCTGCACCTGTCTTCAGCAGCCCTGCACTCTCCTGGTTTTCCTCCTACCTTATTGGTTGTTTCTTCTCAGTCTCATTTACTGGCTTCTCCACCTTCCAAATGCAAAATGTTGGAATACCCTACAGATCAGCCTTTCCATCTCCTTTCTATCTACAGTCATTCCGTGGGTAATCTTCATCCAGTACTGTGGCTTAAGTACAATCTTCTGATTGATTGCTTTCAAACTTAAGTCCCCAACCCTGAGCTCTCTTTGTGTTGGTTAGTCTCCAAAGATGGCTGCCATCCAATCCCTCTAGGCACATGCCACTCTTCTCATCAAAAGGCGGAGTCTATGTTCCCTCCGCTCGCGTGTGCTGGCCCTGTGACATGTTTTGACCAATAGGATATGGCAGAAGAGGTGCTATGTCATTTTGGACCTATCCTTTATGAAGTCTGACAACTTCTGATCTCATCCTTTCTGGAGAAACCAGTTGCCACGTAAGAAGTCTGACTCCCTGAGGTGCCAGATACGTGAATGAAGATACTTTGGACCTTCTCACGTAGCCCACTACTGAATGCAGCCAAGTGAGTGATCCCAGCTGATGCCACATAGAGCAGAACTGCACAGCTGAGCCAGTCAGTCAACCCACAGGATGATAAATAATAAATTGTTGCTGTTTTAAACTCCTAAATTTTGGGGTAGTTTATTTATTATGCAGCAAAAGATAACTGAAATACCCTTGATCTCCAAACTCCCATATCCACTGTCAAACTGACATCTCCACTTGGAAATCTAATAGGCAACCAAACTTAACATGTCCAGACTTGGACTCTTAACGCCTCACCTTCCCAGCATACTCTTCCCCTGGCATTCCCTGACTCAGTAAATGGCTATTTGCACAGCCGTAAGTTATAGGAGTTATTCTGGACTCCTTTCTCACACTCCTCTTTCAATCTTAGCAGCTCTAGCCTCAAAGTATATTCAGAATCCCAGGAATTCTTACTACTTCCACTTCTAACATCTTGTTCCAAGCCACCATCATCATATACCTAGACTTCTGCAACAGACTTCTAACTGGCTTTCCTCCTTCCACATTTGTCCCCTGTCCTTCATCTCACCCCACAGTTGAGAATTTCAACACAACAGCCAGAGTGATGTTTTAAAAATGTAAGTAAGGCATCTGAAAAGATGCTCAGCATCACTAATCATTAAGGAAATGCAAATAAAAAACCACAATGATGGCTGCTGTCAAAAAAACCCAAACAAACCAAAAAAACCAGAAGACAAATGTTGGTGAGAATGTGGAGAAATTGGAACCCTCGTGCACTGTTGGTGGGAATGTAAAATGGTGCAACTGCTGTGGAAAACAGTATGTTGGTTCCTCAAAAAATTGAACATAGAGTTATCCTTTGATCCAGTAATTCTGCTTCTGGGCATAAACCCAGGAGAACTGAAAGCAGGGACTCAAACAGATATGTCTGCACCCATGTTCACAACAGAATCATTCACAAAAGCCAAAAGGTGGAAACAACTTAAATATCCATCATCGGGCGAATAGATAAAAACTATGGTATATACATACAACAGAATATTATTCAGCCTTAAAAAGGAATGAAATTCTGATACATGCTACAACACAGATGAACCCTGAAGCCATTATGCTAAGTGAAATAAGCCAGACACAGGACAAATATTCCACTTATATGAGATGCCTAGAGTAGTCAAATTCATAGAAACAGAAAGTAAAATGGCGGTTTTACTCAGGGGCCGGGAGAAGGGGGAAATGAGTTATTATTTAATGGGTACTGAGTTACACTATGGGATGATGAAAAAGTTCTGGAAATGAACAGTCGTGATGGTTGCACAACAATGTGAGTGTACTTAACGCCACTGAACTGTAACATTTAAAAATGGTTAAAATGGTAAATTTTATGTACATTTTACCATAATAATTTTTTAATATAAGTTAAGATCATGTCTTTTCTCTAATGAGTTTCCATCTCACTAAGAATAAAAGCCAAAATCTTTACAATGGATTACAACTATACAAAATATTGTCAAATGAGTCTCTGTTGGAACAAAGAGAATTTAGCTGAAAACGGGCAACGTTTTTCCCCCCTTGAATCTTAATGTACTCTTTTCTCTTTCCCTCTTAGAGTTATTAAGCTTTTCTACTGAGAGGCTGTTGATCTACTGAAAACGGCCAGTGACCAAAATGACAATTGGAATTTGAGCCAAAAGTATATGTGCTTCCATCTCGTGCTAGAGTTAACAGGTCTACATGATAGTGAATGTCAGTCCCTGGTCCAGAGTGATATTCTTATTCTTTGCAGCTTTGGTCAGACAAACCAGCCTGGTCCATCAAACAGAAAATAGTTTGACCTGAGATGCCCAGCCCTTCCGCTCTACTGGAAGGTGATGATGTTTTCTTAGCCCCTGCTGTCTGCCTCAATGTCAGGCGAAAGCAGCTTTGAAGAGCTAGGGACCTCCCCGCCCCCCGCTTTTCCCTCTGCCTGGCACTGTCTTCCCCCCTTTACCCATGTAGCTTTGCTCCCTCAACCGTCTCAAGTCTTTACTTAAATGTCATCTTTTAAATGATGCCTTCTTGGACCACTGTATTCAAAATTTCATCTCCCTTTGTCAGCAACCTTGCTTAATTTTTCTCTGGACACTTGGCACCTTCTAACATAGAATGTAACTGACTTTCTTATTTTGTTTATTGTCTGCCTTCTCCCACTAGAATATAAGGGCTGTAAGTGCAAATACTTTTGTGTGTGTGTGTGTGGTTTTCACTGATATATACCCCCAGTACTTAGAATAGTGCCTGGCACATTGTAACAAGTGTTCAAACATTTTAATGAACAAATGAAATAAGTCTGACCATCCAAAGGGAAAACCGGCATCTTGGTCCTCAGCATGGACCCTCTCCCCAAGTGAATGTACACATAGACATACACACAAAAAAACCTATGTCTATAATCTTAGGGGTTCCTAGACTCCCTGAAACCCAGCCATGGGTGCCAGGTTAAAACTCTTCGGTCAAAAGGAATTTAGCTGTACCTCTTTGGGTACTTCTCGGTTCCAGTGCATTCTTTTGGAAATCTTCTCCATGCCACAGATGTTATGACTATTGTGAGTCTCCCAGGAGATTCCAGAGCCTTGTAATATTGTAGCAAACACAGTGAAGCTGGCAGCCGTAATTCTGTTAAGAAAACAGGAGTGTGTGCCAGCCCCTCATTATTCATTACTGAGCTATTAATTCAAGTTCTCTTAGGAAAACATCCAACAGTGAAAAGACAGGCTCTGAGCAGCCACAAGCTAAAGCACAGCCAGCCCTCTGTCCTGGTGTCCCGGGTTAGCCCCTTTGTGGGGCAAATGCTCAGCTGCTCCCTTTGAACACACCTGGCTCCTTGGGGATGGGAGTTGCCCTGCAGGGTGACAGTGACCGGCTCCTGGTCCTGTTCAACGTTGCTAACTCCCGAGGCTGCAGAATCCAAGAGGACTGGCTGCTCCTTAGAGGGCGAGCTCACATGTCCAGCGTGCCGGGCAAGAACTGAGGGTTGAGTAAGACTTTCACAAAAGAAAGGGGTGATGGCAGAGGAGCGGGTGGAAGGAGAGGGCATCCTGGGCAGAGGGGAGGGCAGGAGCAGGCCCAGTGCAGAGACGCGGGAGTGGGGAAACAGCACGAGCCAGCCTCCACGTGGAGGGTATGGAGCTTTATCAGAAGGGCTTTGGAGAGCCATGGATGGGGTAATGATAGAATAAGATGTGCATTTAGTGAGATTTTCCCAGGAAGCAGTGGAGGATAGACTAGTAGAGGCAAGAAGACCACTCAGGTTGCTTTTAAGTGATCCTGAGGCAAGTGGTATGGGCTGACCAAGCTGGTGGCAGCGAGCAGAATGGGAAGGGGAGAGATTCAAGGGTTATTAAGGCGGGTAGAATTATCCAATGATGGAAACACAATGGAGGATGAGAGAGGAATGGGGGGAGAGGGAGGACGGAGGTCATAGAAAATGTCAGGTTTCTGGCTTGGGCAACACGGTGGATCCAGGTGCCATTACCTTAGGAAGAAATACGGGTGGGACCTGGGTTGAGGAGCCTTTCTCAGCTGCGGTTCCACTAGAGAAGTAAGCACTGCTGCCCTAAGGCCTCCACCGTCTGGAAGGAATGAACGTCTCTCCCCTGATCTAGAATGGCACTAGTTCTCCTTAGGAGAACTGAGAAAACAGGCACTCGGGTTGCATTCTGCATTCTGCGGTTCAGACCAAGAGCCCCGGTTGAAAAAGGTTTCGATAATGTAGGTCTGCTTATGCTCAGGCCATGGGAGGGGATGAAATCGCCCTGACAAAGTGTATATAATTGAATCAGTAAAAATGACAAGAGTCAAGGGATGAGGCGCCTGAGAATCTAGAGACACAGCGAAAAAATCAGGAGACAGTGACACCTTAAGTCCTCATGGAAGCCAAGGAGAAGGTAACTTCAGACAGAAGAGGCTGGCCAAGCTGTTTCCCACAGGGGTTGGCTGCATCCCTGGTGACGCTAGAGAGGATTCCTGGGGTACATGCGGGCAAACGCTTCTAACTTTAGTAGTTACGTATTGTTGTCTCTATGTACTGCAAGTAATCCAGCATTTATGTAGCAATATAAATAACCACAGCTAACAGTTATTATTTTTTGACAGTTACTAGGTACCGGCCGTTGTTCTAAGTGCTGTATACGTATTAATATTCTTACTTAATCCTCACCACAATCCTACAAGCTAGATATTATTGTTATCCCCTTTTTAAAGATGAAGAAATTGAGGCACAGAGAGGTCAAATAACTTGCCCAAGGTCACAGAACTAGTAAGAGGCAGAGCTGGAATTTGACCCTGAGGGGTTTGACTCCAGGAACCCTGCTTTAAAAAAAAGGATTTATTTCTGGCTTTAAAATAAATTCAAGTAAAAGAAAAGGATCAATTTCAAGAAAATAGCAAATAAATAATAGAACAAGTGGACTCAGCTATCACAAAATTGTTAAGGAGGGACACGAATGACTGACACTTGGGAAACAGTGCCCTGGCTGCATTGTTACATTGAGGAGAAATGCATGATAGTGAACTGTACATAGTCTGCACATGTCCTGAGACTACAGGACAAAAGGAAACATCTAGATAATGCTGTTCCCTGCCTATGGGGAGGTCCAATTGCCTCCTTTCAATTCTGGGCCATTATCCTAGGGACAGACAACAAACCACAAATATAGTATTAACTGTTAACTGTCAAAAATGTTATTTGTTATTGGTGGGCGTTAGATTCTTTAATAATGTCTTTAAAGATTCACTGGGTTCTTTAAATTTGACCAAACTGTTACACATTATCACCATACTTAAGTGTATTAGAAATGTGCTAAATTACTTCCATGACTGCATTTTGAACATTTCAACAGCTGAGTACATTGTAAATACTCCGGCAGGAATTTTGATTTCTCATCCTTATTTCTTTGGGATCCCATGAGTAATACAAGAAGCTTGTTTATTGCTGAAATATATCTTGCTTAATGTCTTTCATGTCTGTCCCTGGTGTCTTACCAGCAAAAATGGTAGTGAAAATGATCCTAAGCAGAGGAAGAAATCAAACAGGGAAACCGAAAGAAGAAACAGAAAAGGAAATGTACTGGGGAAGGAAGATGGGCTGCACACCTTCTGGGGCTCCAGGTCCTAATCTGGGAGAGGGCAAGAAAAAGGAGATGGAACAGACTGAAACGAGCCAAAAGGTATTGTTCCTGAGAGACGCCCTCAGGCACTGGGAAAGAATGCCTTGACGCCTAAGGGAGAGTGGGCAGGCACCAGGCCATTGACGCCTCTAGCTCTGTCTACCCTACGTAATGCATCCTTGCTGGTCCTCGCCTGCAGGTTCTCTCATTCTTTCAAGGTTTCAGTAGCACATAGTTTCCAGAGCAACGCCATGAGGAGTATTTGTCCTCAGGCCTAGAAGGCCATGTGCTACCCCAGGCCTTTTGGGGCCCTGGCTCAGTGTGCCCATCTTGGGTACTCTGAGCATGATGGATCACATCTCAATCTGTATGTTACAACTAAGGCTGCTGGGATCAACAATATTTCCACAGATCTACTCTCTGTATTAAAGGGAGAGACAAAATGTGTTGCTATCTAGTAGATGCAAACAAGGCCATGTTAACAATTCAAATTTCACTGGTTCTTGCCATTACTGTTACAACTCACCATTCTTGCCTGAAAATGTTCCTTGGGTATTATCTAGAGGGTCTTACTTGTATTTGTCAGCATCGTTACTCTCACCCCTCCTCAGGTCCTTCCTTTCAGCTTGAAGATTCTGTGATTCTATAAGATTGGTAAGGAGGGTTGTGGAGTCTCTAGTACAAGAGCTTTTTGTGTGTCTATTTTAAAGTCTGCCTTATAGAAAATTTCAAACATCTACAAAAAAACAGAGAAGAGTATAATGAATTCTCATGTACCCATTGATCTGCTTTAACAATTTATATACATCTACACCTCCACCTTCTCTACCCCTCTGGATTATTTTGAAGCATATTCTTAAATATTTTAGCATAGATCTCAAAAAGACAACTCATTTTAAAAAAATCTAGTGCAGGAATTTTTAAACTTGGGTTTACATATGTAATGTTGCATGCAAATACGCATCTTCTTGAGAAAATGACCTACAGCTCTCATCAAATTTTTTAACTGGTTCAGGAGTCTAAGATTTTAAAAATCATTGCTCTAAGCAAAACAATGAGAAGAGATTAAATTTGCTTTAGGGTCAATACTTGTGAATGAAACCTCTCATCTTTTCACCATTACCACCATTACACTCATTCTTAAGTATTTTTCAGAAACTTGTTTCCTAGGAATGATTTTAGCTGTTATATATATAGAACAGTAAATTTCAACTTTAAAAGGTTTTAGGATTAAATGCACTCTCCAAAAGCCATAAATACTAATTTAAAGAGCAGAAAAACATTAGAGGCATGTATACAATGGTCAATATACAATCACCATGAGAGCTTTCCAAATGGGCCCTCAGCCTGCCAAGTGAAGAAATCTACATCAGAGAACCAGAGGAGAGTCAGTCAGAACTGATTTCACCAGAAGCATTAGCTCAGAGGCAGAGAATACAGGCACAGAACTGCTCAAAATGTCCCTACGTTTTGCAAAATACAAAGGACAACATACTTCCAGGAATGTGATGCCAAAATAAAAAAATTCAGAAACCATACATACTGCTGATTAAGTTAAAGTTACTCAGTTATTTTAATAAAACAGACATAAAATATACATTAACATTTTCTTTATTTTCAAAAATCTGGGTTAAACAGGCAAGCTGCATGTACATAAACCAAACCAAACAACACACCAACAACTTGAAAAAAACAAAACAAAAAAACCCCAGAACCTTGCAAATTAAGACTCTATTGGACTATCAACTAGAGGGCTGGACTAAATGAACAAGAAACCCTGACGCTCTATGACAGAAAATTGATGCCATACGTGCTTTCCCACTCGGGTGTTCCCACGTGCACATACATGTGTGTACATGTGCAGGCATCACTGGAGGAAGAAAAAGTTGAAAATGGTACAATAAAATAATTCAAGTTACTGGCCATTTCCTCTGTCCTTCAGAATGATGTTTCCAGTGTTAAGAAATTATGGATGCCTCCTCTACATTAAAAAAAAAAATCCAGAACAGTGAAAACATCAGGACACAGTTTTATTGCTATCTTTTGAAACATACGGCTACATAGAAAATATTAAAAATTTCAATAAAAGCAACGTGTTTCTTGTCTAAGTAGTTAAAGTGAATGGACTTTTGTTAGTCACAGCCAAGCAAGAGGAGACCCTGGGAAAGGTTATAATTGGAGCTTATCCAGAAGAGGCTCCTTCTATCTGCAAGAGGTTTGCTATGCTTCAGAAGGAAAAACGAAGCAAACGCAAAGCAACCCATTCACTTTTCCATTTCTAAATTTAAAGCAAACATGCTGGTGTTGTTGAAATTTTAATTTCCAGTTTAAATTGTCATGACCACTTGGGGCACAGACAAAACCTTTATATGACCAGGAAGGAACTGAGCAAGGCCAATGACACTCAGTGTTCCCATGTGTTTTCAAGTCTGTCCAGTGCAAGCAAATGAAAACCAAAAGAAAGCAACCCAGCTTTAGTTCTAACACTGATAACTGTAGACCCTGGAAGGAAGTAATTTAGTGGAGTTTTTTTGTTTTTGTTTGTTTGTTTTTACTGCTTTTATTCCCTTACTATCTGAATTTAAACACAGTTCCATAAAACTTCAAGTATAGCTAAGGAAAGCACCTCACTGCCCCCAGCCAGCTTCCTGCTGTTGAAACTGAACTTTTCTGGCATTTGTATTCTAAAACAAGTTTCATTTCTCCTGATCTCTTGTTAAAACACAGATTTTATCTTCCGTAATTTTCTAATTTTGCACCTGTTGTTAGTTCTGAGTTTGGGAAGAGTGGAGAAGCACATAGGGATGGGCTCCACAAGCTCTGGTCTAGGCTATCAGACACCAGGATGAACGTGGGGACCCCCTTGCCTTTTCTCACTTGGAAGCAAGGGACTCTTTCAGGATAGTGTTTTAAATGGTAGTGGGGAAAACAGCAATTTAAATTTTATTTGTAGAAAAAAGTATCTGAATTTTCTATTTTTACTATAATGATCATGCATCACTTCAGTAATAAAAATAAAGAAACACAATGCTGTGAGGTGGCAATTGTTTTTAGATACATTTTCTTGTATTAGTTCAGCCCATTTTAAGTGAGAACTTTGGGCATTTTGGGATATTGTGGCTTCTGGCCATATTATCTATTTAAAAGCGTACATCTTTCTACCAGTGGGTAATGATCTGATATCCCACAGTCCCTTGAAATTATGATATTCAACAACAAAAAAATTTAACCAAGCTTTGTAGGTTGCAGTATAATTTATCTTTATAAGAATAGTACATAGATGGTTTATTTCAATGCTTGTCATAACTAAAAATATTTTCCATATCTTTACACATAAAATGTGTATCAAATCAAAGTTGTGACCAAAGTCACAACTTTTCCCCTCAGAATTCCCTATCGTTTCCTGACACTTGGTGCTATAGAGTAGAAGTCTGGAGCCAGAATGTTCTTTTGTTTTCTGATAGGCAACTTATTACTGTTTGACTGAATGCCTACAGGATTTTTCATTCTTTATCCTTGGTAGTTTAAAATTTTGCCAGGAGGTGATTAGGTACAAGTCTCTTTCACTTGTTTTTTGTTTTTTGGCCTGGAATGCAGTGAGACCTTTCAATCTAAATACACAGATTTTTGTTTTGTTCAGGAAAGATTTCATTTTTATAGTCTATTGATATTTTTATCAATATACTCCTTCCATCAGGAAAGCAAATGTCAGTAATGTTAGCTAATGTTCTGTCTTCCAAATCCATTATCTTTCCCCTATTTTCATCTCCTGTTTCTTTTGAAAGAACGATAGGAAGAAAATCTCGTTTGTCCTTCACACTGATTTTTTTTTTTTTTTTGGCCGCATCCCGCACCATGCGGGATTACTTCCCTGACCAGGGATCGAACCCGCGCCCCATGAAGTGGAAGCGCGGAGTCTCAACCACTGGACCGCCAGGGAAGTCCCACACTGAGTTTTTTATAAGCATCTGTATTGTTCTTTTCTACTTCCAATGTGGATTTTAATCTGCTATTGTGTTTTTAGCTTCCTTGAAATCCTTCTTTCTAGTTTATCTTCTTTTTCATTTTATTCCATTGCCTTTTTCTCTTAATCCATTCCCATTTTAAGATAACATACTATTGCTGCATAGAAGCAATTCTTCTGTTCCTTCAATTATGACAAAGAGAATCCTAAAATTTTCTTGTTTCTTGCAGTAGACTACTTTCAACTGTTCTGGAAGCTGTTCATTTTCCTTTGTTCAGTCACATTTTTTTTTTTTTTAATGCCGCATTTGTTTTCTCTATACTCATCCTTAAATGTGGTCCTTTCTCCTCAAAGCCAGTATTTGCCTTTCATTATGCTATCTGTCCACTTGAGTGTTTGTCAAATCCCTTTTTTGGATGCACAGGTTGAGGGTAAGAAGATGTGCATATTTCCAAGTCCAGTTTCTAGTTTAACACTTTTCTATTGAAGTGGCATCCTTTTCCTTTCTATTGTCTGGTTTTCTGGATCTCTGATCCAACACCATACATGAAAAATCACAATATTTGCATTTTCTGCTACTTATTTATTGTTTTTGTCCTCACCTAAAGGGCGTTTTTCTCAGAATGCACCATGCCTCCAATAGATCCTCTCTGCTTGCTGCTCACATTTTAGCCCTAGAACTTGGAGCTGGACTGAATGAAGAGGAGGTGGGCGGGGAGATGGGAGAGAGGGTGGGATAGAGAAGCTTTTCACTTTATAGTGTGGCATCTGGTTAAGAGAAAGGATAAGCCAGTTATTTTTCTGGCACCAGAGCTCTGAGTAAGGAGACTGACATGGTTAATGAGAACAAGTATTAAATATCTTTCACACAGAACCTGTTTCATGAAGCGAAGTGAAAGAAAACAGTGAGCTACAACCTGAAAGGTTTTGTCTCACTCCACTTCCAAATGCCTTGTAAATTGTATCGATTCCTTCTAGATTCGAGAATTGAGAGGTGGCCTTCTTCTGGGTCTATATGAGTGTTTTTCTTGGAAGGCAGGAACTCAATGGCAGGGCCTTCTGCCAGACAGCTCCATTAATTAATTTTTTAAAATCCAAATCTTCCAGCTATCGTATGGAGGAAAGATTCTGGATTAATTTTCTAGTCCTGAATCTACTACTTATTGTCTTGCTGACCTTGGATGGGCCCTTTAATATCTCTGGGCTTCGGTTTTCTTATTGGTAAAATGGGGGATTTTGATTAGGCTGTCTCAGAGTTACCTATAACCTCTTATTTTTTAAGTCTCAAAACAAAAAAATCCCCATGCCCTGATAAAGGAAAGAATAGAAAACAAATGACTAAATAAGTATATTTTGCTATGAGGTCGCTTTAGCCTAAAGATTATAAAAATCCTCTGACATCAAAATTAAAAAGTGAAAGCAAAAACCCTGAGCATGTAATTGTGATGCAGGCTAGGAAGTCCTTTACATTTTAAGCAATGACACCCATTCAAAACAGGTGCAGTTTGTAAACGACTTGACTTTTATTAGAATAAACTGGCATGACCATCTGCCCTTTAAGGTAGACAATAGATAATATGAGTTATTTATTGGATAAACACAGAAGGTTCTCAGTAGGCAGAAAATGTTATACTCATTCATAGAAAACCACCAGGCTTTCCAGGAACTACTGAATTATACCAATATATTGAATTAGTAAGAGAGTACATATAAGGTATGACACAGTATGGTTTGAGAAATGAAATATTTCCCAAACAAATAGAAGCTGTTTAATTTTTTAAAAGCTCTGTGATAAATGGACCTCTTTGGGCCTGAAGAAGGCAGTTTAGTTTAATGCGTTGAGCACTGTTTTTGGAGTCAGAAGACCTGGGTTCAAACTTAAGTTCTCCAACTTATTAGCTCTGTGAGACTTTGGGAAATTTACTTAACTTCTCTGAGCCTTGGTTTCTCAATAAGTAAAATGGGAATAATTAGACCTACCTTGCAGAGCTGTTGTGAGAATTAAATGAGAATATGAGGAAGCTGTGAGAAAGCACTTACCACAGCTAGTGTTAGTCAAATCTGAATCTTCCAGAAACTTATTTGAACAAATCAGTAACAATAACTACAGTTAAATGTAAATTAATTAAATCAGTTATACTGACCATAATATTTAGGAGCCCATTCTCAGTGGGGGAGAGGGATCTATCTAATTGCTTTTAATAGTAATGGAAGCAATATGCACCTACATATAATCCAGTGATTTTTTTTTTTTTGGTCTTAATAAGTATTTCCTGAAATTATTAACTTCCATATGAACTGCATTAGATAAACAATAAAGCACTTTAATTGAGCATAAAAATCTGATTCTGATCAACAATTAAAACATAGGGAACCTCTCTGGATTTCTTGGGCTATAAAGAACTAGAAGTACTCAAAATCATCATCAAAATAGGCAAACTTTGCCAGAAGGATGGGCAGCCTCCCTAAAAGGAGTTTTGGGAAACCCTATGATGTCAGGATACATGGATACAGAACACACAGGAATTTCCAGAGATAAGCTAGTTTTTCATTCCCTACAGCCTCCTCTTCTCTCAGAAAGGGAGTTCAGCCTTAGGTCATCACCAATCTCTCCCTCCACTCCTGTTTTTGCTTAGGTGATAATTTATATGGAAAAACACAACAAAGATTTTTACCTAAGAACTTTGCCTAAACAGCTGAATGTTTTTCTCTTAAAACAGAGCATTAAAAATTCACCCCAAAAGTAAAAGCATTTAAAGATATACATGAATTTGAAACTTTTAATGCATTCTTCGGTTCAGGGCTGTTTGTTAACAGTTTCTCAATATGTATGGGTCTTAGACTAAATTGGAGTGCCTGTAGAGAAAATGAGGTAACTCTTCTTTGAGGACTTCATCGTTTGCATTTCTTGCTGCCTAAAGTTAACTGGTTACTAGCTCAAGAACCCACTGTTAGCAATCCAGATTTCAATAAAAGCAACAAAGTGATGCTTGTTTGATAAGAGTAATATTTAAACATAAATATTTGTTTATTTAAGTGGTCACAATGTGGTTAGTGTTAGCCTAACCTGAGAAAAATAACATTCTGCTGCCTATAGAGATAGCAAAATAATTTAAGGAGCTGTCAAACTTAAAATTTCAAGAAAACTTATTCCTAAAGCAAGGGTTCCAATATAGCGAGAAGCACTCATTTAGGAGATTCAGTATATGATCTTGAGGAATTAGGAATTTTGCCTCCTAGTTTTGCCGCTTCCTAACTACATGGCCTTGAGGAATTGCAGAAATGTAATATTATTCACTTTGGAGATGATCTTTTCCGATGATCTCCTTTCACAGCTGAGGAAAGTGAGACCAGCATTTACCAAGTGAGGAGAGAAGGCGCTGCCAGCCTGGTAATCTTCCTTCTATAGCCAGAGGCTTCCGCTTCTACAGGAGGATTATTTTGTCTACATCTTCTCCACAACTGTCTATGAACATGCTGATAGGGTGGGTATAGCGTGATGCTTTTAATGAGGTTGAATTAAAATAAAAATCAAAGTAACAGAGTTTCACATTTCTATAAACATTTATCAGTCAGGGCAGATTAATACAGCATATAATCCAAGGAAAGCTGGGAAATGCCACATGACCGAGGAGACCATTTCTTTCACAACTTTGGTTAGGTTTTCCCATAATACTCCCCTTTGCAAACACACTAAACCATGGGAAAACTTTCTCATAATGCCTCTCAGGGCTTCTCTATGCTTTAATTGTTTTTGCTTACATCTGAGGTATCAGGGCTTGGAGGTGCTGGAGGTAGAATTTATGGGTATAAATGTGACCACATTATCAGGTTTGCTTTCCTCTTCAAGTTTAACTGTTTAAAGGAGAGAGAATCTCCATAATGGAAGGAATAAGTGGTACAGTGCAGATTAGGTGAACAATGTTATTACTCTTACCAAAGGTTGTAACTAAAATAACTAAGATTTATTGCATAAATAATACTATGTGCCTGGTGCTATGCTAAAGGCTTTACATTTCATTGAATCATACCCTTCAAGCTGATGCCCCCACCATCTCTGCTGGAATAAACTTCCACGGGGAGCCTGGCTAAATTCTGGGGAGGAGGTACCAAGCGAGCGGGGCTTCCTTTAGAGCAGGTGCAGAAGGTGCCGGGGGCAAGAGCTCACCCAAAGGACTCCCTGGGTCCCATAACACCTACAGCACCACCATTCCTGACGCAGAGCCACGGCAACTTGAGCCTCGGTGAATGTGCAAATTCCTGGTATTCATTCCCACTTCTGAATACAAAAAACACTAAAGGTAAGTGGAGAAAACACTCTTAACCTCCCCCTTTCTTCTCTTGGGAATCTCCTTTCTCCTGGCTTAGGCCAAGAGTAGAAAACCCTGGAGTCCCCAGAGGGTATGGTTTACAGCTGGCCGAAAAGACAGAACAACTGCCTTAGCTCTGAAGCCCAACAAGAGCTAGCTACTCTGCCCCCCTTCAGATCCTCTGAGCATGGACACAGCCATAGAGATGGATAGGTGCTTCACCATATTAGCAGGTTTACTAGGTGTTATCACATATAAACTTAAAGTGTGTGTGTGCACACACACATACACATCTACACACAAATATATAATAGACAAAGTACCTATACAGTGGGTGGCACAGGAGGCATGTAATGAATGGCATTTAGGATGCTGAGATACGATTCTTTCCTTCCATCAGGTATCACTGGAGATTCTACCTCCTGACTTTGATTATAATCATTCACTTCAGAATTCTGAGGGTTGAAAGTCCATCAAATAGGTGATAAGCGACAAACCTGAGGCAGAGATTGTTATTCAGCTGATAAAAAGCCACTATCAACAGAAAGATTACAGCCTCTGGATCAGTTATTGCTACTTTTGGAAATGTTAAAATCTGAAAAGATCCCAGTGATATCTAATGGCAATTTCTTCTTGAATCTATTTAAAATAAAAATGGAGGTTTTATTAATTAAGCTGCAGGCCCTGCCCAGTAGTTCACATAGGTTATATTTCTGTTTAAGTGCAGTACTGACAAGAAAAACAACCATGTGCTTTCCTCAAACAAAATTTCCTTTGGGTGTTCACCCACTAAAGGAAACTGTACCTCGTGTTTTGTGTCTCTTTTAATCAAAACCTTAAAATCCCTATAGGAAAGTACAACAGAACAGTGTGCAATATCAAGTCATAACACTGCTTATTAAATATTACCTGTTATTTATATACAGATGGAGACATACCAAAGTTAATCTATATTCAAGAAAGATCAACTAGTAAACGAAATAAATGTGCAGGAACTAAAAAGGGAACAACATTAAACCTTAAGGCAGCATTGGTTGAGTCTTCTCCGGTAAAGGAAGTATTACATATTTCAATGACCAGTGAATGATTTTTTAAAACAATTAATTAAAATAAATACTAAAATAACGTTTTGAAAAAGAAATAGGGCTGATTTTAGGACTCCTACAAAATGAATGTATACTAGACTTTCAATTGTGGATTGGAAAACATACACAGGAACAAAATGGTATGACGTTGTAGCAGTCTTTCCTCAAATACAAAATAAAGATTCCCTAGAAATTATTATTATTATTAATTAGTCCTCTTTGGGCTCCTTTTTCACTTATTCAGAGCAGTTATTATAACATTCTGTTAATGTTTGAATAACAAGTGGTCAGGTTCAGTCTCACCTGAGTGAAATGATTTCAAACTGCATTGATAACCTATCATCATGGTCTGATTTTTCAACTATGTCCTTGTTGCTGGGTTTGCTTACCTGGTAAGTTGCCTACATCCTCGTGTCCCAAGCATTGGTGCCAACCTAAAATGATGAGATCTCTTGTGGCTGAAAGAGTCATACTTTGACAAAAATATTTCAAAACTCTTTAATAAACACATTTTGGGATTTGTTTTCTTTGCAGCTTGTTTTGTTGGATTTTCCTGGTTACGCCTGAAAACTACTTTCAGTTGTTTTACAGTCCAGTGCTATATGCTGACAGAACAACTGTATGACACAAAGAACAGATGAAAAAAAAAACCTCTAAAAAATGTTCAAATGAAAATAGCTTTCACATGACGCTGAGAAAGAAAACGTAGGCACTTCTGCTTCAGGAGGTTTTTCACGTTTTGATCACAGACCGCTTTTCCAAGACACTTTCTCTCACTACTGAAAATTCCCTCATGGTACAAACCGTCTAGTTCATTGGAAACCTTGTTCTCACAAGCACCATTTG
Organism: Balaenoptera physalus; assembly: GCF_965194825.1. Classification (NCBI taxonomy): domain Eukaryota; kingdom Metazoa; phylum Chordata; class Mammalia; order Artiodactyla; family Balaenopteridae; genus Balaenoptera; species Balaenoptera physalus. Next base: position 21,240,521 of record NC_138886.1, read on the forward strand.
GTGCATTAATCTTTTCTCATAAAACTGTCTCCATTGATGCAGAGGTCAAGTTCCTCCCAGGGCTGAGAGCAGTCCCCACCTTCCTATCAGCACGACTGAGCGTAGCTCCACGACCTCCCATCAAGCAAGGCTGCTTGCTCTGCAGGACCAAGTTATCCAACAACAAAACATAAGGAGTGCCAGGTGCAATTTTTCTCCTGGAAATAGTTAACATGTCTGCCTCTCTCTTCCTAGTTCCTCACTGTGAGTGTAATTCCACAAAGTGTTTATAACATTCTAAAGCTACTAGGCTACTGGGATTTTTTTTTAGTGACTACTTAAACAGTTTTCTTTCCCCCCCCCCTTTTATTTTTTTTGAGAAAATCTGTGCTAAAAAGGCACTAGATAAAATGAACTTCCTCACTCTTGTGTATGTAGTAACTTATACAGTGCATTAGACTCTATAATTTAACAAAGGTGACACACATCTGGATAAAACATCCTAAATATTCATCTACTTTCAGTTAAAAAAACAAACCCAAAGTCAAAGAAATCTTTGAAAGAAAGAAAGAAATCACTCAAAGTCCCACTGACAGGGACCAGCCTGACCATGAAGTCACGGTCATCCCTGCCGCCTCAGAGCTCTGGCCTTGGCTGCGGGGGAGCGCCCGCCTGCCAGGGTGTGTCGGGTGGTGGCCGGGACCCAGGGGAGACTCACTGGCAGCAGCTGTGGGAGCCAAGCCTCCTGGAGACCTGAGTAAATGAGACGAAGGTGAAGTTCTCACAGTTTTCCAGCTTGACCTTCTTGGCTAAGTTCGGGACAATTCCCCGAAGAGACCTCAGTCCCATCCTCTGTTCCTCGTACCACACGCTGCCCATGTCTGCGGCCTCCTTCCTGGCGGTAAGGTAGAAAGGGGACTTGGCCTCCATTTGGGTGGGTGGTCGGTGGATGTACATGTACTTGTAGAGGAGGCAGTAAGGGCACTGTTTGTGTCCCCTGGAATGCTCGTGGTAGATCTTCCCGTGGCACACTCGAGTGGAACCACTCCGACTCTCCCGCTTGACACTGTCTGTCCGGGCAAAATAGGGCTGGTTCTGTGGGTCTTTGAGCAGCTCAATGTCACCATACATCAGATCAGCATGCTCCTGCAGCGTCCGCATATTCAGGTATTGGCTGTTGTACTTGACCACGGTGGACAGAAGGGTGATGGGGCTGTCATCCCCCAGACACCCTGCCTGCCACATCTCCTCCTCATCAGAGAGGGAGAAGTAGACAATGTTGCGAGAACGGGCACCTGACATCCCTGCCTTACTCAGCACCCACAGCTTCTCCTTGAGCTTCTTGGTGGAGGAGCTGAAGGTGCTGCTGGTGATGGAGAAGCCCACGCCCGCGTTCTTCAGGATGCGGTCCAGGCCTCGGCGGATGGCATGGAGCGACGTGGCCAGGAAGTCTGAGCCGTCGCTCTTCTTAACGGTGACATAAAAGTTCTCAAGCAGCTCGTTCAACTTCACTGCAGGGATCTCAAATGAGACAAACACTGAGGTTACACATTTGCGGACACCCAAGTAGCCAGACCCTTCCTTCCTTCTCCTGATCCTCACTAGGGGCTGTATTTTGGATAGCCCTCTAGAGGGCTGCCTTCTTAGCATGGTACAGTGGAAAAAACAGTGAATTTCACGCCGGAAGATCTAGGTTCCACACTGGGCTCCACTTAGTCCCTTTAAACCTCAGTGTTTTAAGCAACAGGACGGGAGATAATAATCATACCTTCTCAAAGAATTACTGTAATGCTTAAATAAAGTAGTGGACGTGAAAGGGTTTGTAAATAGTAATGAACACACATACACACAACATATATATATGTGTGTGTGTGTATATATATATATATATATATATATATCATTATTTTTATTATTGGCCTTGTAAATTTCACTATTCCTCTCTGGAAAGCCCTTTCGTCTCTTTTCTAGCAAATCATTTCCTTCCCTCCCCTTCAATAAAATTCAGCCATCCTCTTTGAAGAGTTCCTGAACTAAACTTATCAAACTCTGAATCATTCCGACATTAATTTCCCTGATCTCTGCATGTACTTGGTGCTGTAGGGAAAGATGACTCACATGTCCATTTTGCACAGCAAATTAATGCCCCTTGATTTTTCACTTGAATTTATCTGAATAAGTCTGGAAATATTTCTGACTTAACAATCTGTAGGGTTTCAATGTCAGTATTTGTTCAAAAGATATGAAAGACAATGATTATACTGACAATTAGAGAGTGCTCCTTATTTAGGCATGGCAGGAGAAGGAAGGCTGGTGGGTAAGAAAGCTTTACTTTCAAGAGGGAGCCATAAAGATAAAACCACACCTTGCTCATAGTCAATTTAGGTTGAATACACATTCTAGGACAAAAGATAGTCTCAATAAGAGATGTTTTAAAAGCAGAAACTGTACTGGTAACATTCATTCTTCTAATAGCCCTTGGGTCAAAGAGGAAAATAAAAACTGAATTATAGATTAAAAATGAGGCAAACTGAAAACATTACATATCAAAATGTATGAGGTGTTGCCAAATATACTCCAATAACACCACAGTCTTAAATGCCTTTGTTAGAAACTTTATTAAAAATAAGCGAACACTATTCAACACAAAAGACTAGAAAAAGTAAATCAAATTCAAAAATAGTAGAGTGAATCAATAAAAATAAAACAAATTAATGAACTGGAAAAGATATAAATTGGTATAGATAAAAAATGAAAGTATGTAATCTTTGAAAAGACCTATAAAGTTGACAAACTTCTAGCAAATATGACAGAAAGAAAGAGAGAAAGAAGAGGAAAGGAAATATACACATAAACAATATTAGGAATGAGAAAGACTATAACTACAGAAAATGAATAAAGAATATGAAAGAATATCATAAACTTTATGAATGTTAATTTGAAAATATAAATAACCTGAACAATTTTCTAGCAAAATATAAATTACCAAAGTTGGTTCAATAAGAGGTAAGAGATCTGAAGAGCCCCAAACAAGAGAAGAGAATGAAATGATTGTCAAAGATGTATGTCACTCATAAAGAGATGGCGTTATGGAGTTGATTCACCTTTTCTTTTGTATGTAAACAGTTTTGGAGCACAGGAAAAATAAGCGTTCTTCATTTTTTTTCTAATCCAAATCTGATAGATATTATACCAAAGACGCAAGAGGGAGGAGATATGCGGATATATGTATATGTATAACTGATTCACTTTGTTATAAAGCAGAAACTAACACACCATTGTAAAGCAATTATACCACAATAAAGATGTTAAAAAAAAAAGTATATGAATATAAATGTAAACTCCCCTAAGTAAAGTACTAGTGATTTCCGTTTTGCCCAGCACCAATGTAAAACAAAATGTACACACGTTAGAACCATGCAAGCAAGGGCATGGCTCTGATATGCACAAGTAGCAGTCAACATGGTACCAGCAAAATGAGGGCTGCCTATATTATCAAATTCAGGACTGCAGGAAAGCAATCTACGTCGAGACCAGTAGGGATTATCAGAGTGTAAGGATGATTCAATAGTAATAAATACTTCAATATAATTGACTTATTTATATATTAAGGAGAAATAATATGAACTTGATAATTACTGAAAAATTATTTGAAAGAATATGCTATCCACTTCAAATTTTCAAAAATGCAAATTAAATTTAGATTGGAAGAAAAAATATCCTCTTACTATGACGAAGAGTATTTTACAGACATGAACTATAAAAATTACACTCAAGATGAATCAAAACTACAATGAGGTATCACCTCACGTCAATCAGAATGGACATCATCAAAAAGTCTACAAACAATAAATGCTGGAGAGGGTGTGGAGAAAAGGGAACCCTCTTGCACTGTTGGTGGGAATGTAAACTGATACAGCCACTATGGAGACAGTATGGAGGTTCCTTAAAAAACTAAAAATAGAACTACCATATGACACAGCAATCCCACTACTGGGCATATACCCTGAGAAAACCATAATTCAAAAAGAGTCATGTACCACAGTGTTCATTGCAGCTCTATTTACAATAGCCAGGACATGGAAGCAACCTAAGTGTCCAACAGATGAATGGATAAAGAAGATGTGGCACATATATACAATGGAATATTACTCAGCCATAAAAAGGAACGAAATTGAGTTATTTATAGTGAGGCGGATGGACCTAGAGTCTGTCATACAGAATGAAGTAAGTCAGAAAGAGAAAAACAAATACCATATGCTAACACATATATATGGAATCTAAAAAAAAAAAATGGTTCTGAAGAACCTAGGGGCAGGACGGGAATAAATATGCAGATGTAGACAATGGACTTGAGGACATGGGGAGGGGGAAGGGTAAGCTGGGACAAAGTGAGAGAGTAACACTGACATATATACACTACCAAATGTAAAATAGATAGCTAGGGGGAAGCAGCCGCATAGCACAGGGAGATCAGCTCGGTGCTTTGTGTCCACCTAGAAGGGTGGGATAGGGAGGGTGGGAGGGAGACACAAGCGGGAGGAGATGGGGGATATATGTATATGTATAGCTGATTCACTTTGTTATAAAGCAGACTAACACACCACTGTAAAGCAATTATACTCCAATAAAGATGTTAAAAAAAATTACACCAAGATGAAAACATTAGAATCTTTTTTATGAAGTCAGGAATAGGATGAGAATGATGAATACCATTGCTATTATACAACAGTGCTCTGAAGATTCTGGCCAACCAAGTAAGACAAGAAAAAGAAATTACACACACACACACACACACACACACATACACACACACACATGTATGTATGTATATATGCATATAGGAAAGGAAAAGGACAAAACGTAATTGTTTTCTGATAATCTAATTGTTGGTCTAGGAAACTCCAAGAGATTCAGTCGAAAAGCCATCAGAAAGAATAGAGTAGCTGCATACAAAATATAAAAAGCAATAGTTTTCTTACATACCAGTAAAAACCAGTTAAAATAACTTCCCAATAACCATGACACCCAAAACTCATCTGGTTTCAGATTTTTATGCTGTCACTTGCAACTCCCTACTTGCAGGTGTTAACTTCTCTTTGTATTAGCTGGGACTTGTGTGGTTGCAAGAGAGAGACCAAACTTGAAAAAGCCTTGGCAAAGAGGGATATCAGAAATAGTGGATTTCAAGGCCATCAGGGCTCCACCTCTCACCTCTGCTTCTCTGTACAGAGCTGCTTTCTTTGTGTAGCCACTTAGCACTCCCCAAGGGTTATATCTTACAGCTTCAGGTACTGGCAAGAGTCCAACTCTCATTTTCAGTAGAAAAAAAGTCTGAAGGAAGGATTCTGATTGGCCCACTCCTGATCCAAACAACCGACCAAAAGGTGGGCCACTGTACTAACATAATGGCTTCTGCAGTAACCATGCGGATTGTAGGAGAAGAATGGTTCCTTAAATAAGGGGTGCTGAGCAGAAAATCGTACTACCTTAGTGTTTAAAAACAAAACAAAACAAAACAAAACAAAACAAAACAAAACAAAACAACTAACCTCTGATAGCTTCCTTTTGCCCTTCAGATAAATTCCAAACTGTTTACCTTGTATGCAAGCCTTTACAATCTGCTTCTACCCTATGGTAGATTGTTTGCAAAGATAGCCACAACCATCTCTCCCCTCCCTGTTCTTACACCCCTTTGCAATGTGACTCTGCTGCTCCTCCCATCAGGAAGTAGAATCTATTTTCCCACCCTTGGAATCATGGCTGGCCATGAATTAATTTGACCAGTAGAATGTGGTAGAAATAACAATGTGTGAATTCCAAACCTAGGCCTCAAGGGGTTCTGCTTTCATCTTACAGGTTCTTACAGGTTTGCCTCCATTGTCGTAGTACATAATGTTGCCAGGTAAGGAAGCCCAGTTAGACCTCAGGAATGTGTGACTCAGAGACAAGCTGCCTCCCATCTAATATACAGATGACTGCACCCACATGAGTATCCCAAGTGAGACCAGTAGAAGAACCACTTAGCTGAGAAAACCCCATATCATCATGAGCAAATAAAATGAATGTTCTGTTAAGCCACTAAGTTTTGGGGTGGTTTGTTATGCAGCAACAGATAACTGATACACACCCTATTTCTCTAGCTTAATCTTTTGTTCTCTTCATACTCTGTTTTCCAGCTTCACTGAACTTTGTGCCATTAGTAGAAACCACAGGGCTCTTTCATGCTTCCAAGTCTTTGCATATGCTATTCCTCTGCCTAGAATGTTTTTTCTTCTAACCTTCTCCATTTGGAAAACCTCTATTCCTTGTTTCAGATCTAGCTCAAATTCTGTTGTCTATATAAAAGGCTTCTCCAGCTTCCCTAAGCAAAGTTACTCTCTCACCTGGGATCCCAAGGCACTTCATTTAAATTTTATTATGGCCCTCTCCATACTGCACAGCCTTTTATCTATTTATATGTCTGTCTCTCAAAGTGGACTGAAAGCTTCCTGAATGCAAGAATGACATCTCATACATGACTGGTTCTTCATGCTGAAGACCCTACCAGTAGGCCTGAAATGTATCATAGATACCCAATGAACTGATAAACATGGGTTAAAGCAATGAATTAACCCTGGAGTCAGGAGAACCAAGCTGACTTAGGGTGCAGAACATTTCTCTTGATTATACCACAAGTTTCAAAGAAAAATCACAGAAAAGCAATTCCTGAAGAAATGTCAAGTCACAAAATTTATATTCTTTGTACACAAGAAACTGTTCATTCTGGCCCATGTTGCCTGCCTCCTTTGTTTTCTCAGACTGAATTTTGGTTGATAATTATTCCTCCAGGTCAAGATCCTCTTACCTAGAAAAGGTTAAGGTTAGGGGTTGAAGAAATGGTGATGAGGGTCTATGAGAAGAGATGAATTTTAAAATTATTATTAATAAAGGTGAAATTATTACATTTTAATAGATTTATTTGCTTTTTTATTGTGCTAAAATATACATAATATAAAATTTACCATCTTAACCATTTATAAGTGTACCATCCAGTGTCATTAAGTACATTCACAATGTTGTGCAACCATTATCACTACTCATTTCCAGAACTTTTTCATCATTCCAAACAGAAACTGTACTCATTATACAATAACTCTACATTTCTTCCCCCTGCCAGCCCCTGGTAACCTCTATTATACTTTCTGTCTCTATGAACTTGCCTATTCTAGGTACGTTACATAAATGGAATCATACATATCTGTTCTTTTGTGTCTGACTTATTTTACTTAGTATAACACTTTCAAGGTTCAGCCATGCTGTAAGCATGTATCAGTACTTCATTTCTTTTCATTGACAAATAATATTCCATTTATGGATATGCCACATTTTGTTTATCCATTCATCTGCTGACGGACATTTGGGTTGTTTGTACATTTTGGCTATGGTGAATAATGCTACAACAAATATTTGTGTACAGGTTTTTGTATAGATATATGTTTTAAATTTTCTTGAGTATATGCCTATGAATGGAATTGCTGGGTGAGAGTAACCCTATGTTTAACTTTTGGGGAACTGCCAGACTTTCCAAAGCAGTTGCATCATTTTGCATTCCCACCAGAAATGTATGAGGGTTCCAATTTCTCCACATCCTCATCAACACTTGTTATTATCTGTTTTTCTTTTTTTTATCCTAGTCTTCCTACTGAATGTGAAGTAGAATCTCATGTGGTTTTGTCTTGCATTTACCTGTGGTCTAAGCATCTTTTCACGTGCTTATTTTCGTCATAATGGTTTAATGTCCTTGTCTGCTAATTCTAAAATCTGTGTCAGTTCTGGTTTGGTTTTGATTGATTCATTCTTTAGTGATATATTGATACTTTCTTGCTCCTTTGCATGTCTGAAAATTTTTGTTTAGGTGCCAGAGATTATGAATTTTATTTCTTGGGTTCTGGATATTCTTATATTCCTATAAATATTCTTAAGGTTTGTTCTGGGACATAGTTAAGTTACTTGAAAACAGTTTGACCCTTTTGGGTCTTGCTTTTTCTTAATTAAAAAAAATTTAGATATAATTACCATATGACACTATATCAGTTTCAGGTGTATAACATAATGTTTTGATATTTGTGTATATTGCAAAGTGATGACCACAATAAATCTAGTCAACACCCATCACCACACATAGTTAAAAAACTTTTTTCTTGTAACGAGAGCTTTTAAGATCTACTCTCTTAGCAACTTTCAAATATACAGTACCGTGTTATTAATTATAGTCATCATGCTGCACATTACATCCCCAGGCCTTTTGACCACCTTCACCCATTTTAACACCCCTCATTCCCAGCCTCTAGTGACCACCAATCTGTTCTTTTAGCTAGGAGGTTTTTTGTTCTTTGTTTTTAGATTCCACATATAAGTGAGATCATATGGTAATTGTCTTTCTCTGTCTGACTTACTTCATTTAGTATAATGCCCTCAAGGTCCATCCATGTTGTTGCAAATAGCAAGATTTTCTTCCTTTTTATGGCTGAATAATATTCCATTGTACCTATACACCACATATTCTTTATCCATTCATCCATCTATGGACACTTCTATGTCTTGGCTATTGTAAATAATGCTGCAATGAACACAGGGGTGTATATATCCTTTTGAATTAGTGTTTTCGTTTCCTTTAGATAAAGGATCGTATGATAGTTCTATTTTTAATTTTTTGAGGAACCTCCATACTCTTTTTCTATAGTGGCTGCACCACTTTACATTTGCACCAGTAGTGCACAACAGTTCCCTTTTCTCCACATCCTTACCAACACTAGTTAACTCTTGTCTTTTGATAATAGTCATCCTAACAGATGTGAGGTGATAGCTCACTGCGGTTTTGATTTGCATTTCCCTGATGATTAGTGATATCTAGCACCTTTTCATGTAGCTGGGTCTTGCTTTTAAGATTTGTTGGGTAGGATTAGAGCAGAGCTCGGTCTGTGGCTGATTATTCTCCACATTTGATGCAAGACCTTTCTAAAGTCTCTACCCCACGAATCCTGAGGTTTTTCCAGTCTGACTGGTGGGAAGAGGTACTGTTTCCAGTTCTGTGTGAGCTCCAGGTACTATTACCTCTGATTCTTTCAGGCGTCTTTTTTTTTTTGGCCAGCCTCGGGTAGTTTCCTCACATGCAGATGTTGATCAGTACTCAGCTGAATATTTGAGACAGAATAGCTTCAGTTCTCTCACGTTCTCTTTCTGTGTAGCTCTCTACTTTCGGATATTCTGTTATGACAATTCTAGCCACCTGGGTCTCTCTGGACTCAGTTCCATTTCCTCAACTCAGCAAATCTGCTGGGCTCTGCCTGCATGCTCCCTGCCTGCACCACAGCCCTGTAGACTCTTTCAAGGCAGCGAGCTGGGGCACGTGTAAGGCTCACCTTGTTTCCCATCTCTTAGAGATCACTGCCCTTCTTTGCGTATTATATAATACCTTGCAAAACATTAGTTATATCATTTGTCTGTTTTTTGGTTGTTTCTGGCAGGAGAGTAAATCTCCTCCAAATTGGTTGGAAGTGAAAAACTTAACTGATTTTTCTCCTGGGCATGGGTTATATGTTCCCACTTCTTCCTATGTATAGTAACTGTTGATTGTATGCTAGAAATTGTGAATTTTACATTATTAAATTCTGGATTTGTCTTATCTTTTCAATGAATGTTGTAACTTCTTTCTAGTTGTTCTCATGTCCTCAGCTGCCCTGAACTCTGATTTCTGTCTCCCCTCAACTCAGCAAGATTGCCAGGCTCAGTTTGGGTTCCCCTCCGTTCAATGCAGTTTAAAAATTGTCTCCAGACAGAAAGCCTGAGAGGTGGTCAAGCGCCCATCTTAGGGATCAAGTCCTGTGCTGCCTGTTCTGTAGCAAGAGTTATTTCATATATTATGCCCAGTTTTCTAGTTGTTACAGCAGGAGAGTAATTCTGGACCCTTCTATTCCCTTATGGCCACAAGTGGAAATTTCAATTTATTTTCTAATCTGCTGGATCATTTTGATTATTATGTTGTTGCTTTTTCATTTTTATAATTCTTTTCATTCTTTCAACAAACATTTCATACATCCTTAACCTGTAATCTACTATCTAAAGTTCCTTGTGTCTAAATCTGTTCTTTGTTGTTTCCATTCATTCTCATTCATGGTGATTTATTTCCTTAAGTGGATAGTGATTTTTTTTTTTTTTAATGAGCACACATTTAGTTGGTCTTAATCTGTGAAAAATCTGAGTACCTATATTTTGGATGTTTCCCTTCAAAGATTATTAGCATATGACTCTGCAAGGAGCCAGGGTATGCTACTGACCAAGAACTTTAGACACTTTCAGGGTCTGCTCCTCAATCAAGGATTCTTCAGTTTAGCTCCCTGCCTCTTCCCTTCTTAATGATGTTATCAACATAAGCCCTGAGGAAGAGCCCTGCCTTTCACACGTGCTTACTGCTCACACTGCTCCTGTTTTGACCCTGTGGATGGCTCCCTTTCTTTCTGCAAGTACAGCAGAAACGCCCCTCTCAGTATCTAGGGCACCATGCTGCCAGAAGTAGAAACCTGGATTTCCTATTTCATCTCTTGTTGGTGCCCTAAACACATCACCCAAACTTGGAGATGTCACCTGCCCTTGCGCTTCAGTTATGACTTCTATTTGCAATATCTTTGAATCTATACTTCCAGCTTTAACACTTCCCCCATGTTTTAAATCCCACCTTCCCAAATGCTTATTCGACATATCCATCTGGTAGACGTCTCTATTATCTAAACTCAACATATCCAAATCAAAATACATCTTTCTGTTCTGTCTCTACATGTCCAAGAATTTTCCCTTCTATTCACAACCCTCAAACATTTCAAGTTGGAAGAGACTCTAAGGGTTCATTTTACAACTGGGGAAATTGAGGACCAAGAATATTAAATACATTTTTGCTCATCACCTCCAATTAATTGCTCTATAATATTAAGTTTCTTATGTTCCTTCCTGTTCAAAAAAATTCAGTGTTTCCCTTTTACCTAACTAACCCTTAAGACATTTGCAGATCTTGTGGTCAGAGTGTTTTTATTATAACAGTCCCTTCTCTGCTGCCCACCCCCAATAATCCTTCAAATAAAGTCTCTCCTTACAAACAAACACAAAAACAAAACAAAACTTCAATGGTTTCCCAATATTCACAAGATTTCAGCTTGCCATTTAAGGGTTGTCAAACTCCAGTTTTATAGTCCACTACTCCCATATATGAAGCCTCTGCTGCAGGCAAGTGGGTCTATCCCTCTAAATTTTACTCTTCCTTACGTGACTCAGCCTAGAAGACCCTTGTCTTCAATTCTGTTGAAACCCTACCTCTCCCTCAAAATACAGTTTAAATATCAATTCCTTTGCTAGTCTCAACAAACTGCAATTAATTTATCCATCCGAATTTTTTGGCATTTCTGATCTGTAAATTCCGAGAACACGTATTAAATTCTGTTTTGTACTGTGGATATTTTTCTTTCTATTTTATGGTCTTTCAAAGTTTCCTCAGGCAGAAAGTACCTGTTCCATGTTCCCCACAATACTTACCACAGTGCCTGGCACATGGAAGCTCAGTGAAGTTGACCAAAAGAAGAAGTAAACTTAAGGGTTTCTTACCTTGGTGATGTCTGTGTGATCTTTGAGCCCATTGGTCATACACCAATATCGCCACACATTCAGGGCATACCGTGTTGCTTTGGTCGTATTTGGGCTTACTGCACTGGTACACAGATCATTCAAGTCATCGTTAATATTAAATACAGGAAATTTGTTGAGCTTAGTAGAATAGGCTAGAAACAAAAACAATAAAAGGCATTAAAATAATTTGCCATTCTCTTCTTCAGAGAATTGTATCTTTGGATCATGTTAAATAGTAGAAAACTCCTAAGAGATATAACACATTAAACAATGAAATTTCTATCAAGTATACATAAATTAGAATAAATACAGTAGGGAATAATGTTTATAGCATGAAATCGATGTAGTAACCTTGCATTTAATCCCAACAATTTTGCCATATGTATTAACTGCTATACTAATGCAGGCATTACAATAATAGAAGGGAAAAAATGAAGGCAGAAAAACAAAGAATGTTCTATGTAAAATTTTCACTGCAAAAAAATAGCATTTATGTTAACAACAACGACAAAAGGATAGAAAGAAAGGAAGACAAGTTACACATCCTTTCTCTTTTCCTTAGCACATGAAGAGCTGTTACTTCTCTGCAACATATAGTCTAAAATATCTTATTTGTCATCCTGGACAGCTCTGAATTAAATGGTATTAGCATATTTCTTTATTCCTATTCACAAATTGATAAAGAGAGAGAGATTTCAACCCTGACTCCACAACCCATCAGCTAGCTTAGAGTAAGAATGAAAGGTCAAGTAGAATATTAGGGAAAGTGGGGGATGCTCCAGAGAGGCTCACATTGTCTTAGAGGAGAGCAAACAGATTTTAAATTGCAATTGTCGCTGCAGCCTGTGGATCAAAAACCACATTCACAGAAAGACAGAAAAGATGAAAAGGCAGAGGGCTATGTACCAGATGAAGGAACAAGATAAAACCCCAGAAAAACAACTAAATGAAGTGGAGATAGGCAACCTTCCAGAAAAAGAATTCAGAATAATGATAGTGAAGAAGATACAGGACCTTGGAAAAAGAATGGAGGCAAAGATCGAGAAGATGCAAGAAATGTTTAACAAAGACCTAGAAGGATTAAAGAACAAACAAACAGAGATGAACAATACAATAACTGAAATGAAAACTATACTAGAAGGAATCAATAGCAGAATAACGGAGGCAGAAGAATGGATAAGTAACCTGGAAGACAGAATGGTGGAATTCACTGCTGCAGAACAGAATAAAGAAAAAAGAATGAAAAGAAATGAAGATAGCCTAAGAGACCTCTGGGACATTAAACAATATTCGCATTATATGGGCTTCCCTGGTGGCGCAGTGGTTGAGAATCTGCCTGCCAATGCAGGGGACACGGGTTTGAGCCCTGGTCTGGGAAGATCCCACATGCCACGGAGCAACTAGGCCCGTGAGCCACAATTACTGAGCCTGCGCGTCTGGAACCTGTGCTCCGCAACAAGAGAGGCCGCGATAATGAGAGGCCCGCGCACCGCGATGAAGAGTGGCCCCCACTTGCCACAACTAGAGAAAGCCCTCGCACAGAAACGAAGACTCAACACAGCCATAAATAAATAAATAAATAAATAAAATAAACCCAAAGTTAAAAAAAATATATATATATATTCACATTATAGGGGTCCCAGTAGGAGAAGAGAGAGAGAAAGGACCAGAGAAAATACTTGAAGAGATTATAGTCGAAAACTTCCCTAACGTGGGAAAGGAAATAGCCGCCCAAGTCCAGGAAGTGCAGCGAGTCCCATACAGGATAAACCCAAGGAGAAACACGCCGAGACACATAGTAATTAAACTGGAAAAAAATAAAGACAAAGAAAAATTATTGAAAGCAGCAAGGGAAAAACGACAAATAACATACAAGGGAACTCCCATAAGGTTAACAGCTGATTTCTCAGCAGAAACTCTACAAGCCAGAAGGGAGGGGCATGATATACTTAAAGTGATGAAAGGGAAGAACCTATAACCAAGAATACTCTACCCGGCAAGGATCTCATTCAGATTCGATGGAGAAATCAAAAGCTTTACAGACAAGCAAAAACTAAGAGAATTCAGCACCACCAAACCAGCTCTACAACAAATGCTAAAGGAACTTCTCTAAGTGGGAAACACAAGAGAAGAAAAGGACCTACAAAAACAAACCCAAAACAATTAAGAAAATGGTCATAGGAACATACATATTGATAATTACCTTAAACGTGAATGTATTAAATGCTCCAACCAAAAGACACAGGCTTGCTGAATGGATACAAAAACAAGACCTATCTATATGCTGTCTACAAGAGACCCACTTCAGACCTAGGGACATATACAGACTGAAAGTGAGGGGATGGAAAAAGATATTCCATGCCAATGGAAATGAAAAGAAAGCTGGAGTAGCTATACTCATATCAGATAAAATAGACTTTAAAATAAAGAATGTTACAAGAGACAAGGAAGGACACTACATAATGATCAGGGGATCAATCCAAGAAGAAGATATAACAATTATAAATATATATGCACCCAACATAGGAGCACCTCAATACATAAGGCAACTGCTAACAGCTATAAAAGAGGAAACTGACAGTAACACAATAATAGTGGGGGACTTTAACACCTCACTTACACCAATGGACAGATCATCCAAAATGAAAATTAAAAAGGAAACAGAAGCTTTAAATGACACAATAGACCAGATAGATTTAATTGATATTTATAGGACAGTCCATCCAGAAACAGCAGATTACACTTTCTTCTCAAGTGTGCATGGAACATTCTCCAGGATAGATCACATCTTGGGTCACAAATCAAGCCACAGTAAATTTAAGAAAACTGAAATCATATCAAGCATCTTTTCTGACCACAACACTATGAGATTAGAAATGAATTACAGGGGAAAAAAAGTAAAAAACATAAACACATGGAGGCTAAACAATACGTTACTAAATAGCCAAGAGATCACTGAAGAAATCAAAGAGGAAATCAAAAAATACCTAGAGACAAATGACAATGAAAACACGATGATCCAAAACCTATGGGATGCAGCAAAAGCAGTTCTGAGAGGGAAGTTTATAGCTATACAAGCCTACATCAAGAAACAAGAAAAATCTCAAATAAACAATCTAACCTTACACCTAAAGGAAAACAAACAAAACCCAAAGTTAGCAGAAGGAAAGAAATCCTAAAGATCAGAGCAGAAATAAATGAAATAGAAACAAAGAAAACAGTAGCAAGGATCAATAAAACTAAAAGCTGGTTCCTTGAGAAGATAAACAAAATTGATAAACCATTAGCCAGACTGTTCAAGAAAAAGAGGGAGAGGACTCAAGTCAATAAAATTAGAAATGAAAAAGGAGAAGTTACAACAGACACCGCAGAAATACAAAGCATTCTAAGAGACTACTACAAGCAACTCTATGCCAATAAAATGGACAACCTGGAAGAAAGGGACAAATTCTTAGAAAGGTATAACCTTCCAAGACTGAACCAGGAAGAAATAGAAAATATGAAGAGACCAATCACAAGTAATGAAATTGAAACTGTGAGTAAAAATCTTCCAACAAACAAAAGTCCAGGACCAGATGGCTTCACAGGTGAATTCTATCAAACATTTAGAGAAGAGCTAACACCCATCCTTCTCAAACTCTTCCAAAAAATTGCAGAGGAAGGAACACTCCCAAACTCATTCTACGAGGCCACCATCACCCTGATACCAAAACCAGACAAAAATACTGCAAAAAAAGAAAATTACAGACCAATATCACTGATGAATATAGATGCAAAAATCCTTGACAAAATACTAGCAAACAGAATCCAACAACACATTAAAAGGATCATACACCATGATCAAGTGGGATTTATCCCAGGGATGCAAGGATTCTTCAATATACGCAAATCAATCAATGTGATATGCCATATTAACAAATTGAAGAAGAAAAACCATATGATCATCTCAATAGATGCAGAAAAAGCTTTTGACAAAATTCAATACCCATTTATGATAAAACCTATCCAGAGGCTGGGCATAAAGGGAACCTACCTCAACATAATAAAGGCCATATATGACAAACTCACAGCAAACATCATTCTCAATGGTGAAAAACTGAAAGCATTTCCTCTAAGATCAGGAACAAGACAGGGATGTCCACTCTCACCATTATTATTCAACATAGTTTTGGAAGTCCTAGCCATGGCAATCAGAGAAGAAAAAGAAATAAAAGGAATCCAAATTGGAAAAGAGGAAGTAAAACTGTCACTGTTTGCAGATGACATGATACTATACATAGAGAATCCTAAAAATGCCACCAGAAAACTACTAGAGCTAATCAATGAATTTGGTGAAGTTGCAGGATACAAAATTAATGCACAGAAATCTCTTGCATTCCTATACACTAATGATGAAAAATCTGAAAGAGAAATTAAGGAAATACTCCCATTTACCATTGCAACAAAGAGAATAAAATACCTAGGAATAAACCTACCTAGGGAGACAAAAGACCTGTATGCAGAAAACTATAAGACACTGATGAAAGAAATTAAAGATGATACCAACAGATGGAGAGATACACCATGTTCTTGGATTGGAAGAATCAATATTGTGAAAATGACTATACTACCCAAAGCAATCTACAGATTCAATGCAATCCTTATCAAATTACCAATGGCATTTTTTATGGAACTAGAACAAAAAATCTTAAAATTTGTTTGGAGACACAAAAGACCCCAAATAGACAAAGCAGTCTTGAGGGAAAAAAACAGAGCTGGAGGAATCAGACTCCCTGACTTCAGACTATACTACAAAGCTACAGTAATCAAGACAATATGGTACTGGCACAAAAACAGAAAAACAGATCAATGGAGCAAGATAGAAAGCCCAGAGGTAAACCCATGCACCTATGGTCAACTCATCTATGACAAAGGAGGCAAGGGTATGCAATGGAGAAAAGATGGTCTCTTCAATAAGTGGTGCTGGGAAAACTGGACAGCTACCAGTTTTCATTTTAAAAGAATGAAATTAGAACACTCCCTAACACCATACACAAAAATAAACTCAAAAATAAACTCAAAATGGATTAGAGACCTAAAAAAACTCTTAGAGGAAAACATAGGAAGAACACTATTTGACATAAATCACAGAAAGATCTTTTTTGATCCACCTCCTAGAGTAATGGAAATAAAAACAAAAATAAACAAATGGGACCTAATGAAACTTCAAAGCTTTTGCACAGCAAAGGAAACCATATACAAGACGAAAAGACAACCCTCAGAATGGGAAAAAGTATTTGCAAATGAATAAACGGACAAAGGATTAATCTCCAAAATATATAAACAGCTCATTCAGCTCAATATTAGAAAAACAAACAAACCAATCCAAAAATGGGCAGAAGACCTAAATAGACATTTCTCCAAAGAAGACATACAGATGGCCAAGAAGCACATGAAAAGTTGCTCAGCATCACTAATTATTACAGAAATGCAAATCAAAACTACAATGAGGTATCACCTCACACCAGTTAGAATGGGCATCATCAGAAAATCTACAAACAACAAATGCTGGAGAGGGTGTGGAGAAAAGGGAACCCTCTTGCACTGTTGGTGGGAATATAAATTGATACAGCCACTATGGAGAACAGTATGGAGGTTCCTTAAAAACTAAAAATTGAATTACCATATGATCCAGCAATCCCACTACTGGGCATATAGCCAGAGAAAACCATAATTCAAAAAGACACATGCACCCCAATGTTCATTGCAGCACTATTTACAATAGCCAGGTCATGGAAGCAACCTAAATGCCCATCGACAGACGAATGGATAAAGAAGATGTGGTACATATATACAATGGAATATTACTCAGCCATAAAAAGGAACAAAATTGGGTCATTTGTAGAGACGTGGATGGATCTAGAGACTGTCATACAGAGTGAAGTAAGTCAGAAAGAGAAAAACAAATATTGTATGTTAGCGCATATATGTGGAACCTAGAAAAATGGTACAGATGAACCGGTTTGCAGGGCAGAAATTGAGACACAGATGTAGAGAACAAACGTTGGACACCAAGGGGGGAAAGTGGGGAGGGGATGAATTGGGAGATTGGGATTGACATGTATACACTGATGTGTATAAAATTGATGACTAATAAGAACCTGCTGTATAAAAAAATAAACAAAATAAAATTCAAAATTTAAAAAAAGGGTCTCTCCCTCCTAGGAATAGGGTTCATGCCATGCTCCCCTGCAACCCTCCCTCCTCCCCCCTCCACCTCCTTGGTATTGATGAGGTCTGGGCTACAAAAAAAAAAAAAAAAATGCAATTGGCAAATTACTTCAGATGAAGACTGGTCTTCCTCAATGTGGCTGCTTTAAATACTAGTTGTCAGAGTAAATCCACAACCATTAGCTGGCCGCGTTTCATACTCTGTAATCCACTAACACTGGGCTTAAACTGTTCAAATTGTTGTCTTTGGATAGAAAAAAAAATCAAGGTAAACCATCTCACAGTGAAAACAATGCCAACTTATACTTTATCTAATGGTTCTGACCCTCTCTGGAATGTTTCTGTATTCAAACCAGGCACAGAAAGGCTGAGAAATAGCAAAATGAGTTAAGGCATTACCAAGGTGATCTACAAAGTGGTTTCATCTAACTCACCTCATCTTTCTCTGCTCCCGCTGAGGAACTCCAAACCACCAGCCTCTTCTTGTTCCCTAGAATCTGCCTGTGCCCAGGATATCCACATCACACCTTCCCTACACTTAGCCTGAGAAATCCCTCCATGGTCTTTGTGCCAATCAAACAGTATCTTTTTTTCAATTCCAGTTCCAATTGCAAACTCACCCCTTGCAAACTCACATCTATGTGATCTTTCCCCATACAAACCCAACTCCCTTATTCTCTCCTTCAGTATGAGCCCCACGTTTGCTTTATTATTCCTTGGAACTAATAATCTAATTGTGCCCAGAAGATCTCTTCAACTGGTTTATATGCTCATTAAGACTGTGTCTTCACCCTTTAAGCCTGCTTTGAACTGCTGAACACACAATCTGCTTTAATAAATGCTTATAGCAAGAGAGCAGTAAACAGTGCTAGAAATGCTTTCCAAAGCAACTGAGTCATGCAGGCATATTCCTCTTACCGCCCTCCTAAGCTGACATAACTCACATTATTGCTGGGACTTGCTGGATATTAATGAAAGGATTCTAGTATAAAATTTACTATCATTGCCTCTAGCACTAACTGAATGCTTACTATATGCCAAGAGTTATGTAAATTATCTGTAGTCTTTAAGCAACCTGATACCTATTTTACAGGTAAGGAAACTGAACCTCACACATTTAGTAACTTCATACATCACGCATCCAATATTTACTGAGGTACTCTCTCTGTACCAGGCACTGTGCTGTCCCAAGTCATGGAGTTGGCAAGTACTAAAGCCAGGGTTTGCACCTGGGTCCTGCTGACTCTATGCCCTGGTCACTACAGCAAAGGAATCAGGTACTACAGGGATAAAATGCTTAGTAAGGAATACAATTTAGATATTAGCCACTTGTGCTTCTGAAAAATATCCTTGCCTCCCAAATTTACTCAGATTAACCTTCATAAGTCTGATTTAATTAAACAACCACTATAGTTTCACTATAGCTTTTTAAAACAACAACAAAATGATTTATTTGCAACACAGCCTAGTCCCCATCATTTTATTTTTTATTTTTTTGGCTGCTGCGGGGCTTGTGGCATCTTAGTTCCCTGAGCAGGGATGGAACCTGGGCCCTCGACAGTGAAAGCAGGAGTCCTAACCACTGAACCACCAGGGAATTCCCCCCATCACTTTAATATGCAGAGGAGTAGAAAAGAGTCACACTGCAAGATAGGATGACTAAGTTTAATTATTACATTAAATAATTAAACGGCCTTCACTGATTTATTTTTTTATCACAGGACAGAGATGGTACACTGAAAATGGAAACCAACGTCCTAGTATATAGAGAAACAGGGAAAGAATGCTTGTATACTTACATAATGGGAAAGAAATTTGTGAAAATGAAATGACATATATGATTCCTTCATGATTGTATTTAAGGATTAAATTATGTTTATTTGACTGCTTTTTAAAAATTTTGAGTAGAAGTTCTAGTGTTACAGTGCTGAGGACATTTTTAGGAGAGTATATTGATGGAAAAACAAACAAAAGTAAGAACTTATAACTGAATACAGGGAAAAGAAGGGACTACTAAAGAAGGATTTGAATTTTTTTCCCCACTAGAAAACAGGCCAACTCTGAGCTGAAAGTTAGGAGGAGCAGGCCATGGGAGTGGGAGGGGACTATGGGGTTATGGTAGTGTAACCTAAGGACAGCCAGATCTGAATGATTATCCTGCTCTCTATACGTAGCTGCCACTTACATCATTTACAGGACAGTGTGTAAAGTGAGGGAATCTGCTGTGGAAGGCTACCCTCAAGGTCAGAGAGAAAAGGGGCATTGCCTCAGGTAACTCTGGGCAGCCCCATTGGACAGAGAGGGAAAAAAGGAAAGCAGCTACAAAAAGCAAGAAATCCCCAAATGTACACCAACTCTCAGGTAGCACCTTCCCTGTGTCTACATTTGAGAGAGTTCCTGGCTTCCCAGCCTGTTTTCCGTTCATATACCCTGCAGGGAAGCTTATTCATGGGCTCTTCTTTGTCCACTCATTACAGCTGGGTGAAGTCCACCTGCAGAACCCTGTGCTTAACTATTACCTGCAAAAGTGAGCTCTGCCCAGGTTCAAACAGGAACCTTGAATAATGTCTAAGGAAATCCTATAAGCTATCAATAATGATAAATCTAGACTTTCATTTTAAAATGTGAACATACAAACAAGCATCACTTGGTAATTGGGGAAAACTAAAAGCATGGAAGTTACCAAGTTACACAAGCAGAGCAACTAATTTCACATCCCCTATCCTCCCCCTGAAAACAGACTTAATTCAGAAAACCAAAGAAAAAATTTAAAAGATAAATACATAGATTTGAGAGGATAATGCATCCTTAAAACAAGAACAGCTTTCATTGTAAAAGGAAAAAGAGAAGAACAAGGAAGATCCTGGAAACTTTAAATGATTGAAAAAACATATTTTAAAAATTCTGAGAAGAGCTGAGTATGAGAATGAACATGGCTAAAGGACAAATTAGTGATTAGGAAGGAATTTTCCCTGAAGGGCAGGCAAAGTAATAAAAAAACTGATAATTATGAGAGTGAAGTTAAGAAGCATGGAAGACAGACTATGGAGAAACAAAATCCATCTTATAAGAATTCAGAAGAAAAGGTTATGAGAGGATAGGATAACATAATCAAAGATATAATATATGAAAAGTTCTGTTAAAGAAAGATTTTAATCTTTAGGGTGTTAAGGTTCATGAACTGTCAAAGAGACACACTGAAAAGACACATATATAAACACATCTTGGTGAAATTTCCAAAATCTAAGAACGAAAAGAAAATTCGATAATCTTTCTGGTAGGGGGAAAAAAGCCATCAGTAGAATAACAAGAATTAGATTTTTCATCTGTGATACTAAAAAACAATGACTCAGTCTCCTCAGAGCTATGAGGGAAAAGGACCGTAAATGAAGAATTCTATTACCTAGCTAAAGTATCATTCAAGGCAAAAGAAAGATATTTTCAGTCATGAAAGAAGTAGCATCCAAGCACCCTTTTTTTAAAAAAAAAGTTAGTCATGGATATTTGCAAACAAAATGAAAAATGAATCAAAGAAAGGGAAAGATACTGGGTACAAGGTATAGTAAGAAGCAAAAAATTTACTTCTAACACTGAGTAATGTAGCAATTGAGCTCAACACAATTGTTAAGACTTTGAAAAGAGATGAGGCGTGATGGAACAAAATCTTGAACCAAAACTCCCCATAATTTCAATAAAATAAGGGAAAAGGGGAGAGGAAAGATAGAAAAAATATGATTAAGATCTCATCCTCTTTGGAAAGGATAAAAAGCAAAGAGGAAAAAAGAAGGGAGAGATTACCAATGTAAATTAATTTTTTATTTTAAAAATATATGTTTAAATCTGTTAAAAACAAAACGTGAAAGAAACAACTATTAGAATGGATATAGGATTTTCAAGTAAGAGTAAATAAAGGAGTATCAGCAGAAAAAGAGTTAAACAAAAACAAAAATCCAGCATCTGCAATCTATCAAGCAAAACTTGGGACAAGTTAACAAACAAAATAAAGAACCAAGAAAGAAAACATGATGTAAAGAAGACATACATATGGTCAACAGGCACATGAAAAGATGCTCAGTATCACTAATCATCAGGGAAATGCAAATCAAAACCACAATGAGATATCACCTCACACCTGTCAGAATGGCTCTTATCAAAAAGACAAGAAATAGCAAGTGTTGGTGAGGATGTGGAGAAAAGGGAACCATTGTGCACTGTTGGTGGGAATGAAAATTGGTGCAGCTACTGTGGAAAAGAATATGAAGTTTCCTCAAAAAATTAAAAATAGATCTACAGTATGATCTAGCAATTCTATTGTTAGTAGAAATTCAATCTAGTCAAAGAAAACAAAAACACTAATTTGAAAAGATATACATAACCCTATGTTCATTGCAGCACTATTTATAATAACCAAGATACGGAAATAACCTAAGTGTCCACTGATGGATGAATGGATAAAGAAGGTTTGTGTGTGTGTGTGTGTGTGTGTGTGTGTGTGTGTAATACTACTCAGCCATAAAAAAAAAGGTAATGTTGCCATTTATGACAACATAGATGGACCTTGAGGGTATTATGCTAAGTGAAAAAAGCCTGTGAAAAACAAATACTGTATGATCTCACTTATATGTGGAACCTAAAAAGCAAGACAAACAAACAAGACAAAAACCAAAACCTAGACTCATAGTTACACAGAACAGACTGGTGGTTGCCAGAGGGGAGGGAGGTAGGGGGGTCGTGAAATGGGTGAAGGGGATCAAGAAGTACAAACTTCTGGGGGACTTCGCTGGTGGCACAGTGGTTAAGAATCCACCTGCCAATGCAGGGGACACAGGTTCGAGCCCTGGTCAGGAAAGATCCCACATGTTGCGGAGCAACTAAGCCCGTGCACTACCACTACTGAGCCTGCGCTCTAGAGCCCGTGAGCCACAACTACTGAGCCCGTGTGCCACAACTACTGAAGCCCGCGCACCTAGAGCCTGGGCTCTGCAACAAGAGAAGCCACCACACTGAGAAGCCTGCACACCGCAGTGAAGAGTAGCCCCCGCTCGCCACAACTAGAGAAAGCCCGTGCACAGCAACGAAGACCCAACGCAGCCAAAAATACATAAATAAATGAATAAATTTATATAAAAATAATAAAGTACAGCATGGGGAATATAGTCAATAATACTGTATTAACTTTGTATGATGACAGATGACTGTGATGATCATTTTGCAGTGTATACAAATGTTGAATTACTATATTGTACACCTCAAGTTAATATAATATTGAATGTCAACTATACTTCAATTTAAAAAATGTCAGTCTGCATAAGAAACAAAACTCAGCTATATATGTTCTTTACACATAGGAATTAATAGGGTATAAAAGTTGAAAGCAAAAGGATTTAAAAAAAAAAGGTATACCATGTGAACAATAAAGAAAGGAACGCTGGTATAGCTATACAGTATCAGACAAAACAGACTTTAAGGCAAGAAGCATTCATTACCAGAAATAAAAAGAGATGTTTTAAAATTCAACAGAGAGATACAACAATCCTAAATTTGTATAGACTTAATAATACAGCCTCCAAATATAAAAAGCAAAAGTTGAAAAAATTTAAAAAAGAAATAGGCAAAACTACAACTAAGGTTTTAATACATCATTTTTCATAACTGACAGAACAAGCAGACAAAAAACTGTACAGATAT
The DNA here is from genome assembly GCF_965194825.1 of Balaenoptera physalus. Classification (NCBI taxonomy): domain Eukaryota; kingdom Metazoa; phylum Chordata; class Mammalia; order Artiodactyla; family Balaenopteridae; genus Balaenoptera; species Balaenoptera physalus. The sequence goes on from NC_138886.1 coordinate 21,264,053, forward strand.
AGAAGATATGAATGATGCAAGCACCAAACTGGATGTAATTGATATACAAAGAACAACATAACAATGGCAGAATACACATTCTTTTCAAAGGTACATGATACTTTTTTTAAAAATTGAAATATAGTTGATGTATAATATTATGTTAGCTTCAAGTGTACTACATAGTGATTTGACAATTGCATACATTATGAAATGATCACAAAGTTATTACCACATTACTGACTATATTCTTTATGCTGTATATTACACCCCTGTGGCTTCTTTATTTTATAACTGGGGTTTGTACCTCTTAATCTCCTTCACCTATTTCACTCCAGCCTCTATCCTCCTCCTCTCTGGAAACTACCCATTTGCTTTCTGTATCTATGAGTCTGTTTTTGTTTTTTGTTTGCTTGTTTGTTTTGTTTTTTAGATTCCACATGTAAGTGAGATCATATGGTATTTGTCCTTTTCTGACTTATTTCACTTAGCATAATACCCTCTAGATCCATCTATGTTGTAGCAAATGTCAAGATTTCACATAACCCTTTGACGAAAATAGAAATGTTAGGACATAAAGCAAGTCTCAACATTTCAAAAGATTAAGTCATTCAGAATATCAGTAGAATTTTAAAAAATCAAAGGGAATTAGAAAATACTTCAAAATGAATGATAACGACAATATAATGTGTCAAAGTTGTGGGATGTGGTTATTGCAGTGCCTACAGAGAAAATGATAGCATTAAATTCAGAAGAAAGATTGAATATCAACTATACCAGGAAATTATAAAAACAAATAAACCCCAAAAATAAAAAGAAGGAAGCAGTACACATAAGAACAGAAATCAATGAAATAGGAAATAAGCTTACAATAAAAAAAAGTAACACCGGCTTCCCTGGTGGCGCAGTGGTTAGGAGTCCGCCTGCCAATGCAGGGGACATGGGTTCAAGCCCTGGTCCGGGAAGATCCCACATGCCACGAAGCAACTAAGCCCGTGCGCCACAACTGCTGAGCCTGCGCTCTAGAGCCCGCGTGCCACAATTACTGAAGCCCGCATGCCTAGAGCCCGTGCTCCGCAACAGGAGAAGCCACCGCAATGAGAAGCCCACACACCGCAACAGGGAGTGGCCCCCGCTCGCCGCAGCTGGGGAGGGCCTGCGTGCCGCAATGAACACCCAACACAGGCAAAAATAAGTAAATAAATAAATTTATTAAAAAAAAAAAGTAACACCAAGAGATGGATTTGAAAGACTAACAAAATTAACAAACTATTAAGAAAAAAAGAAGAGTCTGTGCAGTTCAAACCTGTGTTGTTCAAGGATCAACTATAATGCCAAACCTAAAACTTCTGCTAGAGAATAGAAAAAGAGGGAACACTATCCAATGTCTTCTATAAGGCAGCATAACTTTTCTATAAACATATGACAAGAGTAACACAATAAAATTACAAGCCAGCACAGCTCATAAACACAGACCCAAAATCCGTAACACAAGAGCAAATTGAATGCCTACCTCACACCTAAACAAAAAAAGCAATTCCAACTGTATCACCTAAATGTGAATGGTAAAACAATAAAGCTTCTAGAAGAAAACACAGGAGGCCATTTTTTTATTACCTTGGGGTAGCTATATACTTTTAAACAGAATATCAACATTATTACCTCAAAAGTGAAAATTTGATAAATTGATTTCATTAAGATTAAAAAGACATTTATCAAAATGTACCATAAGGAGAGTGAAAAGGCAAGTCATATAGTGGGAGAAAATTTTTGAAGTGCATATAATTGACAAATCAAATAGAAGGCAGATAGTCCAATTAAAAATGGACAAACTTGAATGGGCATGGCATAAAATAAGAAATATCATTTATATTTCAGGAAATATAAAATACACTCATCAACATGTCTAAAATAAAAAACAAAATATGCAAACATCTAGTGTTGATGAGGGTGTGGAACAACAGGAACACTATTACTTAGCTGGTAGGAGTGTCGATTTGGACACTTTGGAAACCAACTGGCAGCATCTACTCAAGTTGAACAAACACATATTCTATGATCCAGCAATCCTACACCTAAGTATATACCACACAGAAATGCGTACGTGTGTACTAAATGGCCTGTATATATGAGTGTTCACAAAAGCATAATTAATAATAAATAGGGACTTCCCTGGTGGTGCAGTGGTTAAGACTCCATGCTCCCAATGCAGGGGGCCCGGGTTCGATCCCTGGTCAGGGAACTAGATCCCACAGGCATGCCGCAACCAAGAGTTCACATGCCACAACTAAGGAGCCGGTGAGCTGCAACTAAGGAGCCCATGAGATGCAACCAAGGAGCCCACCTGCCGCAACTAAGGAGCCCACATGTCACAACTAAGGAACCCACATGCCACAACTAAGGAGCTGGCAAGCCTCAACTAAGACCTGGTGCAACCAAATAAATAAATAAATATTAAATAAATAAATAAATAGCCCCAAACTGGAAATAACCCTATGTCCATAAATAGTAGAATGCATATGAAACTGTAAAATATTTATACAATGAGTTATTATGTAATAAAGGAGGAATGGACTACTGGAACAAATCATATGTACAAACATGGATGAATCCCACAAACACAATGTTAAGGAAAAGAAGCCAGACACAATAGAGTACATTGAAATGGTCCATTTATATAATTCAAGAACAGATGAAAATGACTCTATGGTGAAGTACTATAGTGGTTACCTTAGGGAGATAACAAAGGGAGGAGGCCACAGGAGGGAAACTTCTGGGGTTCTGGTAGTGCTCTGTCTTCCTCTGGGTGGTTACAGCAATGCATTTGCTTCATAAAAATTTATCAGGTTGTACACTAATGATTTGTGCACTTTTCTGTCTTATAATTCAATAAGAAAACTTTCCCCCAAATCCTTAAAATTAAAAATGTACAGGCATATCTCAGACATATTGCAGGTTGTTTCCACAATAAAGCGAATATCGCAATAAAGGTACACAATTTTTTTGGTTTCCCAAAGTGAATATAAAAGTTATGTTTACACGACACTGTAGTCTATTAAGTGTGCAATAGCATTATGTCTAAAAGAACAAATGTACGAACCTTAATTTAAATGTACTTTGTTGCTAAAAAATGTCAACCAAAGTCTGAGCCTTCAGCAAGCTGTAACCTTTTGGCAATAGTGACATCAAAGATCACTGATCACAGATCACCATAACAAATATAATAATGAAAACATTTGAAATACTGCCAGAATTACCAAAAACATGACACAAAGACATGAAGTGAGCAAATGCTGTTGGAGAAATGGTGCTGATACACTTGCTTGACACAGGGTTGTCACAAACCTTCAATTTGTAAAAAAAATGAAATATCTGAAAAGCTCAATAAAGTGGACTGCAATAAAATGAGGTGTACCTGTATATACAAAATTAATAAATGAAGAGCTATACCATGTACCTGTATGGAAAGGCTCAATAATATAAAGATTTTTAACTTCTTCAAGTAATCTTTAATTCAACGTAATTCTAATTAAAATCTCCCTCTTTGTCGTTACTTGTCAGGTTGATTCTAAAATTTATCTAGGGCTTCCCTGGTGGCGCAGTGGTTGAGAATCTGCCTGCCAATGCAGGGGACACGGGTTCGAGCCCTGGTCTGGGAGGATCCCACATGCCGCGGAGCAGCTGGGCCCGTGAGCCACAATTACTGAGCCTGCGCGTCTGGAGCCTGTGCTCTGCAACAAGAGAGGCCGCGATAGTGAGAGGCCCGTGCACTGCGATGAAGAGTGGCCCCCGCTTGCCACAACTAGAGAAAGCCCTCGCACAGAAACGAAGACCCAACACAGCCAAAAATAAATAACTAAATAAATAAATTTAAAAAAATAAAAAATAAATAAATAAATAAAATTTATCTAGGAGAGTAAATGCATAAAAAAAGGAAGGCAATTTTGAAAATAATAACTGGGAGGCCCTTCCCTGAAAGATATAAACATGTACTATAACACTGCAATAATTTAAAGTGTTAAGTTCTGGTAAAGAAATAGACAAATAGATTAATGCTACTGAATAGTCCAGAAAAGGTCTGTGTAAATATGCAAACTGAATATACAGTCACCCAGGACCTGCCCCACCCTGACCCCCACAGATACCAAAATCCAAGGATGCTCAAGTCCTATATAAAATGGCCTAGTATTTGCATATAACCTATGCATACACTCCTGTATACTTTAAATCATCTCTAGGTTACTTATAACATCCAATACAATGTAAGTGCTATGTAAGTAGTTGCCTGGCAGAAAATTCAAGCTGGAACTTTCTGGGATTTTTTTTTTTTTTTGATCCAAGGTTGGCTGAATCTGCGAATGTGAAACCCACAGGTATAGAAGGCCAACTGTATAATAAAGGCTCCAATTAAAATTGCTGGGGAAAACATGGACTCTTCAGTAAATGCTTTAAGAGAATAAGCTATTGAGTTGGAAAAACAAAAACAAAGCAAATAATGTAAAATAGATAGCTAGTGGGAAGCAGCTGCAGAGCACAGGGAGATCAGCTCAGTGCTTTGTGTCCACCTAGAAGGGTGGAGTAGGGAGGGTGGGAGGGAGACACAAGCGGGAGGAGATATGGGGATATTATGTATATGTATAGCTGATTCACTTTGTTATAAAGCAGAAACTAACACATCATTGTAAAGCAATTATACTCCAATAAAGATGTTAAAAAACAAAAAAAACAAAAAACAAAGCAAATTTAGATTCCTATTTCATACGACAAGCAAATAACACATTTCCAAATGGATCTATTTTCAAAAAGCTGCTTCCATAAAGAAGACAATTTTCATGATTTTGGGAATAAGGAAAGCCTTTCTCAGTATGATACAACCCAGAGGTGTAAAAAATAGATTAACAAATCAGACATAAACATTCAAAAGTCCTGCACTGAATAAATTTTAAAAGACAATAAATAGTCCTGGAGAAAATATTTATAACAAAGTGACAAAGTCCATATGAAAAGGTTCTCCAAATCAACTGGAAAAGACAGGCCCAGAGTATGACAGGCAATTATTCAAAGAAATACAAATAACAAAAAGCAACAGTAATCAGACATTATAATCAAAATAGGATGTAATTCATTTGTTAGATTGGCAAAAATACAAAAAGGTCCATATCTAAAGACTGTCCTAAGATATGGGGGAACTTGCACTAGTATAGAAAAAAATTTGCAAAGATACACATCACACTGGTTAATAATGACTTCTCTGGGATTTTTAAGTTTTACAATATTAATGTATTATTCTTGCAAATTTTAAAAATCACTAGAACTTTGGGAATGTATATGTAGGAAAAATAAATTAAATGTTCTTTTTATTTGACCCAGGAATTCCTCTTTTAGAAATTTATCCTAAGGATTTAACCAGAGATATGTACAAAAATGTATGCTCAAGGGTGTTCTTCAAGGCAAATTTATAAAAGTGAAAAGCTTGAAACAAACCCAAACCAACAAAAGAATTGTAAAATAGATTTTGGTACAATTGTGCAATGAAAAACCAAGTAGCCATATAATAATCACATTTTCAAAGGCTAAGTATCTTTTAAAAATGTAAAAAACAGTAAATACACTTTGACTACAATTTTTGAAGTACATTTATGCATAAAAAATTCCAAAATAAAACACGAAAACATTAAAATTTGTTATTTATGTGTAGTAAGATTCCTGTGATTTTTATTTCCTATTATATTTATTAGTATTTGCCAAATTATTCACAATGAATATTTATTTATTGCCTTAACATTTTTAAAACATTATAAATTTTAATAAAGAAAATGCTTTTTAAAAAAACAATAGTTCTGGGACTTCCCTGGTGGCGCTGTGGTTAAGAATCCACCTGCCAATGCAGGGGACACGGGTTTGATCTCTGGTCTGGGAAGATCCCACATGCTGCAGAGCAACTAAGCCTGTGTGCCACAACTACTGAGCCCGCGTGCCACAACTACTGAGCCCACATGCCACAACTACTGAAGCCCGCGCGCCTAGAGCCTGTGCTCCGCAACAAGAGAAGCCACCGCAATGAGAAGCCCGCACACCTCAACGAAGATTAGCCCCCGCTCGCCACAACTAGAGAAAGCCCAAACACAACACAGCAACAAAGACCCAATGCAGCCAAAAATAAATAAATAAATTTATTAAAAAAAAGAAAAAGAGTTCAGTCTGAAAATGTCTGCCACCAAATTCAATGTTTTTTTTTAACACATCTTTTCAGATGATGTATCACCAACGTTAAGTATTTAATACATATTAGTCATTTTTGGTCACTTAAAGTCTTCTTAGAAAAGATTATCGTTAATAAATAAAAAATAAATAAAAGTTTTTAAAAAAGGAAAACATTTCTGACTTGTAGGGTGAATATTCCTCAACTTGAATTCTAATATTTTTCCCCTACTGGAAAAATAAAATTTGTTACATTTTAAATGTATAACTTGTAAACACATTTGAAGATGAGCTCCTTGTTTCTAAAGTACTAAAAATACAAACTAAGTTATAACCATTTATAAAGTAGTTTTGATACAATTTAAAGTATTATAATACAAAAATACAGTAATTATTTCTATTTGGAATATTCAGCTTTCTATGGATAAATACTTCGGGAGACTATTCAAAGACATGAAAGAAATTTATTTGCATTTTTGCAAAATAACTGGCTGTGAGAGAGAATGTTATATTTTCTGGGGTTTTAATATACTTTTCTTTATTAAATAACTTTAATGACACAAGGATGTCTGAAGTTAATAATGATAATCACTTTGAACAACCATTCCTATCCTGCTCAAAGAGCATTGTCAAATGTGTTCAATGCAACAAATATCACATGGAGAATTTATCTGACCGAAAAGATCTTCCTAAAAATGTGGAAGTCTGGAACCTGACATCTACTTAGCTTGGTACGACTTTACACAAATGGCTGACAGAGCTCCACAGACGGACAGAAAGACAGAGTTTGCAGTGGAGTCTTCTGCTTCACTAACAGGATTTTTAGGCCTGGGGCTCCAGGAAGCATATGATTAATTAGCTATAAATGCTTTCTGAAAGTGTCTTCCCTACCTATGAGCTGTGTCTGAGCACTCACATGTAGAAATGCTTCTCCTTCCATGATTTCCCCCTCCTCAGTGGTTAGAAGACACCTGACACGGGATGCTTTACTCAGTATGCACTGACTGTATCCTGAGGCTAATGCACTGTGACCAGGACAATTTTTTTTAAAATGTGGTTTAACTTGTCTTTTAAACTGTTTGTTGTAGCTACAAAAATCAGCCAGCTTTGCAGAACCATTTATTAAATGAATGAAGACTGGTCATACCCAAATACAGACAAAATACTGTGATTAAAGCATGCTCTCATTATAGAGACATCACTGATACTCATTAGCTGATTTTATTGTTTTTCTTATTTCTATAAGTTTTAGGCTGTACCAACAAATACTGGAAACAATAGAAAAATCACACTACATTAGAGGCAAACATTATCATACAACAGAATAAGCCACTGGGACATAAAATGAGAATTTTATTTAGAGCACAGGTACACAGACAAATATGAAGCAAAAACATTGAGCTGATAAAGATGAAAACATCTTGGTGTAAAAGATCAGTGAGCAGCAAAATAAAAACGAAACCTATAGTATATTCTTAATAACAAAAAAGTTCTATCATATTATTACAAATATCAACTGGCAGAAGATTAATTAACCAAGAGTATCACAGTCACACATTTTAAATATTAACAGAAATTTCCCTCCATTTCAATTCACCTTTCTCTTCTTTCTTTCATACATTATAATTGTAGCAGCTTAAAAAGAGAATTTTAAAAGTGAGCAAGCACACATACGCTTTTTTCATGTAAATCAGTTAAAAGCTAAGTGGCCAGAAAATATATCAAATTGACTATCAAAAGGGGGGAAAGTAAATCCATCTTCAAAGAACAGTACCATAATTTTTCATAAAATTTTTCTAAGTATCGATTGTGGTGGTTATATTTCTAAACAGATGCCTAGTGTTAAAATATACTGACCAAATTGGTAAATCTACCTTTTTATTCCCAATTAACTTCTACGTGGTAGAATAAAAGGAATTTTAAAATCATTCTTATAAAAAAGATGGAAGAACTTATTTAAGTTGTATACAGCATCAATTCTATGAAATCACCAAAGTTCTTTATTTTAACAGATAAATGAGTCTCTAAATGTGATTGTGTTGAATCCAAAATGCTTCTAGTCATTATCTACCAGTTTTCAGGCCTATGGGGTTACAAGTTACATTTTCGGATTACAACGAAAATGTACAAACTATGAGGCTAATCTGGCAAATCTATGTCTAATTTCAGCAGTGAAAAAAACGTTAAAGTCATGGTGGAAACAAACTCTATAAATTAGAAACCTAATAAATATATATGTTATTATTTGATTAAAAAATTGCCCTAGGCATAAAGGCCTCAGGACAGACATACAAAAAGTACAAAAGACCCAAACAGGGTAAATAAACCCAAGAGCAGGATTCAAATAAATGTGTCCATTACTATCTAATAGAAACTGTTAATCATCATATCAGGACATATCACGCCATAATCTTTGGTGTTCAAAATATAAAAGGAATTGTAAGTACAAAGATCTTGCCTGAAAACTCCCAATGCAGGAACCAAGAAATATTTTAGTGTCACTCTGGAAGCCACTGGACAAGGCGGAACTTCTTTAGAACATACATAATTCAATTTCCTTTTATTGCTTTGTCACCTCCATTGAGGGACAAATGTTTAAAGCATATTCTGGAGAAAACGCTCATAGTTAAAATATGCCTTTCTTTTCCTGTAAGCAAAGACGTGGCAGGGGCCTTGAATTCATTTTAATATTCTTAGAATTAAATCAGCAATTTCAGAAGCAATGTTTCCAAATACAGCATTGGCTGCCACCATATATCTGATAGTCACACAGAAAGCCTCTATGTAACTAAGGAGACTGTCCCTTTATTAAAAGAATCTTATAATTATAAACCCACTGAACAGTCAGAATGAAACCCTGCACTAAGTGAGGAGTTTTGGAATGTTGGAAGGAAGAGCCTGCTTTTCTTAACATTTTATGATATTTCCCTTCCATTTTGAGTATACATGTATAAATAAAGTATAATGATATTTCCCCCATTTAACAAAGTATAGTAGAATTAATCCATTGAAATAATGTTCTCTCTAATGTCAGAGTTTGCTTGGAATTGCTGAGGCAAGCTGGAAATACCAGGAAGCAAACTAAAGACAGGTAGGCATGAAAAAATTCTGATGGTCATAAGGCAACCAAATATGTTAAGTAAGTCTATGCAAATGCTGAATATAAAAGTTAATATTTGGGAACTCTGAGGTTTCCATGGTCTCATAAATAAAATGAAAATACTAAATATTCTTATTAAATGCGATTCAAACAATACGCCTTGATAACCAACAAAGATAATGTATGCGCCTCATAGTCTTCTGTTATTACATTGTTCAACCTAAAATATCTAGATCAAGGGAAATTATGCTGCTACACTGTCATTCTATTGAATTTCTCAAGTATCAGGGGAAAAAAAAAAGATTTAAGGTGGGGAATACTAGGAAAGTTCAGAATTCTTGCTTTCTCTTTTTGCAAATGTTTCCCTTTCAAAGAGTTGGGGAAAGTGCAGAAGGAAAGCTGACCTGGAATTATACATATGAAGCAAGATTTTGAAGTTGGCATCACTTGACAACTATAACATTTCCTTCTGTAGAGGCCACTAAGTGCTGGTTCAAAATATTAAACAGCTAAGTACATACTTTCACAAGTCACACAAATGTTGACCGGCACAGCCTCTTAGCACAGTTTTTCAGTTTAACTACAATAAGTGATAGCAGCAATGGTTAACAATTCCACATAAATACCACAAACACACATATGAAAGAGCACCTGAAACAACATGCAAAATCTCAACAATGACATCACTGAATATACACAATGCATAGAAATTGTAATGGTTTTTGGCAAGATGGTGTTTTTTTTTTGTAACAAATACTTTATAAAACAAAAGTTCTTTTGTTATAAAGGCTATTTAAAAAGTTGTAATATAATGAATTGTAGATATAAAAGTTCAGTTAATCTGAGTGGATTAACACTAAGATGAACCTGCTACTTTATCCAGTATAAATAATCAATTATAAATTAATTTCTAGTGGAAGTATGTAATTTAAGAATCACAGAAAGTAAACAGGCATAAAAATCACTTAAATACAGTATGCACAATTACTGTTAGGATTCTATATTGCTGATTCTTCCTAATTCTACTTACCACAAATAAATAAACTACGCCAAAGCATTTTCAAAGCTCCTTGAAATGAGTGTATGATGGTAAAAATTTCTAATTCCAGTGTAATACAAAGAACATCAGAAGTCTAGTGAAATTCAACACTGAATTCAAAAGACAAATAATTCCACTGTACTTTTTTTTTTTAACATCCTAGAATTTCATCATTTTTCTTCAACTATGATCTGGTAAACATAATTTATAAAATAAAAATTTGTGAGATTTAAAAAATACTTGTTTGAATTCCTTTTTAGAAGAGTAAGCTGGGTAATATAAGAATTTACAAATAGTTTGTATTTCTATGTCTTCCTGCTGTAGGTTTTTCATTAGTTCTCATTTTCTTTCCCCTTCCTATCTCTTAGGAAATTCACTTCAGAAACATCCTAATTACGTTGAGAGAAATTTAATCCTTTTGATTGAAAATGTTCCAAACCTTCAAGATGATTTTTTATACTTTCCATAGACTAAAAAAGGGTATAGTAGACTGCATTCAAAACCAATAATATAGATGCTATGTAGCTGGATATTCAAAAGAATACCACTTTAAATAAAAAGTTACTTTTCAGTTCATAATCTATAACTGGAATTCATATACTTGAAACTGTAGTTTGTTTCCCCTCCAGAAACGAAAACTGAATATAAATGGAGTAGGCTGAGAGCTGTTCCTGAAAATAAAAGGTGATTACAGGTAGAGCTTATCCCATCAAATCTCAAAAGGAGAAGCTGCTAAAAATTAAGGTGTAACATTACACAATGAAAAGAAGTTCACGTGCAAAATAGCCTATTTGGAAACTGGCAGCTTGAATCTATTCCTTAATAGAAACTTGAGTGAGAGCTTAAAACACTATTAAAATTTTCAAAACAAGGATACCCCTTCTTACTCAGTGGGAATGTAGGGTTGTTTTTCCTCCCTAAACCCTAGGACTGGAAATCAAGGTGCCTGGATCCTAGTTCTGGCTCTGATTCTAACAAAGTGTGTGTACCTGGGCATTCATCTAATCTCTCTGGGACGGTTTCTCTCTTCCATAAAAGAAGAGGGATGGATTAGATTAGATGTTTTGAATCTTATTTTCCAGTCTGGCACACATGAAGGATGTGTAATAGAGGTAGTAGGTCATTCAGTCTAGTGAGTCTCAAAGTAGGAAGGTAGGGGCATAGGGAACATGAGAATTCCTGGGGGATCTGTGTTTCAGGATGTGTTCCCGTTGCGATCTCCATCCATCTCTTTGCCCTCCTTGCCCCCTCCCAAGAAGACATGGTGACTCCTATTCTTCACAGCACTGAAAATCACTGGGCTAGATGATCATTTAGGTCTTTTCCAGGTCCAGCCTCTATGATTATAATTCACTCAACAAAGATGATGGTTACTTCAGTACTCTGACCTAATTAATATTCTGATCAAATTAGTACTCTGACCTAATTAAAACTGAGTCTAATTCAACAAAGGCATGGTTTACATAAAAACTCAATTTAAATGTATTAAAATACTTTCTTTTAAAAAATAATGCAATCTTCAGTACCAAATTAGGTCTTCATCTTTGGCAGGCCCAATTAGTCAATTTACAAACAGGATGGAGTATGAGAAATTTTGTTTATCTTTCTTTTCTCTGCTTAGAAAAGTAAAATCAGAGTTGTTGGCAGTTTATCAATATCATCCTCTCTTTTCTGTTTTTATATCAGTAGAAATACACCAACCACCAAAGGATGATATATGCAGTACATTTCTTTACCCCAGTTATGTTCTATGGCAAGGATCTCTTAAAATCATCCTATCTTCATCACTTTGTCTTATGAAAAACTATGTATTCATATCATCTCGGCCGGATCCAATGGGGAGGAGAAGCAATTATTCGAATACCATACATTAAGGGAAAAACAACAAAAAACAATTGAGGATGCCCTTGCCAATGATGTATTTCTTAATAAGTAACTATCTACATCATATCATATGGTAGATTTGTGGAGATATATCTTGTATAAAGGAGTTCTGTTTGAGAAAAATCTTTTCAACTGATTGATACAGAACTTGTTAATTCCTTAGTATTTATTCCTTAGTATTTAGTTATAGTTTTTCATGAATGAACCTTTTAAAAAATACCTTAATGTAATAAATTATCATACACTCCCCTTGATTTTTTCCCCTAGGCTTAGAAATTTATTTCCTTTATCACATGGTAGAGAGTATTTATTTACAGATGTTAAGTATTACAGCTTTGTTTTGGCTAAAGGAATAAAGATCAAAGTGCTCTTTTCCTGTAGATAAAGAAAACCAATCAGAAGAAGGCTGATTGAAATCAGAACTTTTGTCTTTAATTTCTAAAACTGTGGAGATAGTCAAACTAGAAAAAATCTGAATGGTCTTAGTTGATGTCTAATACTGAGAATCATAAAGATAGTATTTTCTCCCAAAAGTTTTCTGTTAAAAACAATCCTGACTGATTAAAAAACAAAATAATAACAAAACCCTCTATTAAATAATTAATTTGCTGGCACCAACTTGTAGAGAAGACCAAACTCCCTGGCAGATTGGCAATCAATATTCATATCTGGTGGATGACAATATCAGCTTCTGGGCTTAAGAGAGGTATTTCCTCTGCCTAGAACCTCCCCCTTCTCTGTCTGAATTATAAGGAACTCTTTTGAAATAGGATTTTTGGTTTATATGGGGTAAAAACAAAGGAGAATCATTTGTTAAAAAAATATAATTAGGGACTTCCCTGCTGGTCCAGTGGTTAAGACTTCATGCTTCCAATGCAGGGGGCGCGGGTTCGATCCCTGGTTGGGGAACTAAGACCCCACATGCCGCGCACCACAGCCAAAAAAAAAAAAATGTGTGTATATATATATATATATATATATATATATATATATATATATATATGTATATGTATATATATATATTTAAAATTATTTGTCCATATACACATTCACTTCTGTGACAAAATTAAGAATTCTTTAAAGAATGACACAAACTTTTGCTCTCACTCATGGCGAAGGGGAAACAAACTTTGCTGAATGTTCCATCTCAAAATAACCACAGTTAGGGGGTCTATATAATTTTATGCTAACAAACATGCTAGGTGATGGCACTGCTCTCAGTCAATTCAGAGTTGAAAGAATATTGATGATTTTATTACACCAGGGATTCCACTTATAATTTATCACTTCAGAGAATCTAAAGAAGCACAGTAAATCACTTTGTGAACAGGCAGCTACAGCAGAAAAGGTTAGTGCTTAATGGTAGCTGGATATAGTTTCAGATCCTGATACCCTTATGTATTAAGTAATGTGGGCAACCTATTTGACTTCTCTGGATTTCCTCATTTATAAAAGAAATAATGATATTTACCCTAACAGGACTATTGTAAGAATTAAGTGAAACAACTTACAAAAGCACTCAGTACCATGGTACATTGTAAGTACTTAATAAGTGACACTCATTGATGACAGTCTGTACATTCTTATGCATGTGTGCATCTATGTGAACACAATGGATGGTGTAGAAATGGCTTTACCTTATTATTGACTTTAAAACAGGGTCTAAAAGATCCTCCACAAAATACTCAAAGCAGTATTATGTATTCTACAGCAATCCAACATATTCAATGGCTAAATAATGGACAAACTGTGTGAGTACAAAATTTGAGAAACTATGCAAAATAGTATTGGCAGAGAGTTTTTTGCTGGGCTCTCAAAAATGAAACCAAACTTTTATTACAGTATCTTTCATAAACTTTTTGAAAGCAGGAACTATTTTATATATCTTTGTACCCCTCTTAGTGTCTAGACACTAGGTGTTCAAATATTTGTTGATAGAACTATAAATTTTCATCTCAGTGAAGTCATCTGATTTCATGGCATCTAGAACCTAAGCCATATGACTTAGACAAATTAATTCGATGAAAGTATCAGCTAACCATGATCTAGTTGAAAAACCAGAGACCTGATCTATACTAGAAAACTTTCAGACTATTCTTTTGTAGATCAGGAAGTGATTTAACATGGGGAAAACTTAACACAGGGAAAACTAACTATAATAAAAATATTTTAAATACCTGATGTATTATAAATCATATTCAGACCACCCCTACTAACCATGATAACAGATGGACTCTTAAGAATAAGCTCTGTTGGATAAACATCCTGACTATCTCTAACCTTTTCAAGTATTATGGTTTTTTTTTTAAAAACTGCTACCATCTATGATTTTCAATAGCCAGTCACTCACATGAATATAGAAGAAAAACAATTATGCAGCTATGTCATCCAAATGCTGACAGATGGGTTTGGCATTTTTGTTATAGACAGTGCAAAACTTCCAGAGTCATGTGAGGGGCACTGTGGAATTTCTTACATGACATCACACTGACCTTAAAGCGTAAACTGCACATACAGTTTTATTGTTTTTGTATGAACCACAGGATTGCCTGGCAAGGCAGCATGTTCAGTTATAGTGAACACCTGCTGGACTGTTGAATTTTTGCTAAAGCACATACACGATTTTGGCATCAACCACTGCCGCAGTATGGATGTAATTTTTTAAAAAGTTAAAATAGCAAATAATAAATATGGTATCTGGCAGTAGTATATCCTCAGTATCGTTTGTACAAAAACACAAAATTTAGAGGTAGTTGCCGATAATTTTTCATAATTTAATTATCCCGAAGAGTTACAATAATTCAGCTAAAATTCTACCAAGCCATTCTTCAGAAAACAGTTTTCTAAATTTAAATGTCACAATGTTCCTATTTGGTTTGAGTTATCAAAGCAAAATATAAATAAATAAAAAATAATTCACATTCTCAATCTGCATTCTTCTAAATGAAACTGCTATAGGATTAAATAAGAGAGAGATTTTCAGTTTAGTACCTCGATATACACAAACAGGAATTCAAAATTTCCTAGTTCTGCTTTCTCAGTGCATACTGACTAACCTTCTTCCCCATGACAAACTTACTTTGCTGTCAAAAACAAATCAAGAGTTTTTAAAAGTATGTCAATGCAAAAACAAAATGCACAATCACATTTTAAATGTTTTACAGAAATCTTTTTTTTTTAAATGAGAGGTAACCTATGTTAAAAAAAAAACAACAACTTATTTTTAAAAAAGAGTTCTCTCACAGTAGGCTGTCATGTGCACTTCTGAGCCCATTACAGGGTAAGGAGAAGAGGAAGGTTTTGTTAAGATAATTGGAAGAATGAGGCTCTGTGGTTCAAAATGACCAGAAGGGGGGGGACGAGGGGACACTGTGTGCCTTCATGAAAGATCACTCAGCCTTCCTTTTAATCAGACAGACTTGAGAGATGGGAAGACACCGTGTCCCCATCTCCAGCTCAAATCACTGGAAACTAATTACGGGTTGGAACTCAGAAAGGTAAATAGAAAAAACTCTGGAGTCAGATGACAGACAGTACCATTTCCTTAGCTATAACCTGCTACATCTTGATCTCAACATAAAATGGAGATAATTAACCTTCTTTTCAAAGTTGTTGAAAGGATTAAAGATCATGTATACAGAAATAAATACGTATGTATTGAAATGTCTGAAGAAATATTTACTAAAATATTAACAGTGGTTATTTTTGGCTGGCAGATTTATGAGTACATATTTTATTTTCTTTATGCTTATCTGGATTTTCTAATTTTCATAAATTAGTATTACTTATATAAGTGGTGCATGTAAGCCACTTAGCACACACAGTGCTGGCACACAGACTGCCTCAAAAATGGTGGCTACCATCATTATTAATACAAAAAAATAAAAGCAAAGTATCTTCTGCTCTTTCTTCTTGTTTCTGGATGCCTCTTTATGGAAGGAAAGTCATGAAATGAAGTAGACTGCATAACACAAAGGCCACAGCAGACTTCCCACTCCTGAGCCAAAGGAAAGGTCACAGCTTAGAGTAATGGGTCTTTATGTGTTTATGACTTAGTGTTGGGAAGAGCTGCCTAGCCATGGGAAAGCTCAGCTAACATGATGATTTAGCAAAGCAAATCAAAATGAAATTTGTCCTGGTCGTACAATAAATTAAAACATAAAATACCACCTACCTTCCTAGCTAATGTGAATTATGAGGATGCTTTGAAGAACAAATACTTCCCAATAGAATGCCCAGATCCAACAAAGTGATTAAGATTTGGATTTTTTTTAATGTGTTAATGATTATACAAGATAGCAACCTAGCTCATCTAAATTATTTTATTATTGAAGTATCTTAACTAATAATTCACCATAGGCTTGAAAATAAAGACCTTGGAAAAACCACCACAGAGAGCTGTTTAACCAAAATTATAATTATTATAATTGCAGGATTATCACACATAAATGCATTTGTATTTACTGTAGAAGAAACTGCACATTTTCAAGAATTCTTTGAATTCAGCTAAATTTGGTAACAAAATGTTGTTACCTAAAATGAGTGTCAATATTCCTTTGATCTCAACTACAGAGTCAAGTAATCCCCTAGGGAAAACAGACTGAAGTTCAATGCTTATAAATAAATAATTCAGGGGATTTGGGCTTTGAAGAGTATGAGGCTTTTGTTGTCTTGACTAGTGCTTCTAGATTTTTAATAAGACTTTTCCATTCTCTACTTTCTCTTTATGTTTGACATACAATCTAATGCTTGGGAACATTTTCAAAGCTTTGGTAGTTTTAAATTTCTTGTAAATCTGATAATCAAACTTCATTTACATTGATTTCTTAGAAAACAACAAAAAAATCCTATCCAGGTTCAAGCACAACAGTAAAAATGAGCTAGTAACAGTCTTTTTTGCCATAATATTGGACTTCGCATATTATTTTAAAATTATATAGCTTCCAAACAGAATGGCACCTTTATTCCCTCCTTCGACCCTCCTCTGCCCCCAAAAGAAGTTAGCTAAACATCTAGATTTTCATAAATTGCAAAAAATGAGGCACAGAAACTAAAATCTAATTATGCTTTAAAAAAAAAAAAGTATGTAAATAATTTGTCTGGCTTATATCAACATTTTCTTACTCTGGATCTGACAGTTGTACGTAAGCAGTAAAGTTAGTGTTGTCTCCTCCTGATTAATGTAGAATTTTAAAAATTAAAAAAATAATGCCATTTATTAAGTAGACTAAAAATGAGAGGTGGGGTGGGAAGGAAAAGCAGGAGTTGAGGACACAAGTGTCTAGGCTGACTTTCAGTTTCCTTTTTGATAATTTTTTTAAAAAACGGAATTCTTTCTCTACTTTGTGTTGCCTGAGAACCACTATGGTTTTGTAAAGTCTATAACAGTAATTATATTTAATCACCACGAGTACATTTGTTTTAAGCCTATGAATACTATGTTAGTAATACTAAACTATCTCCATTGGCTTATTTGTAAAAAGAAAAATATATTATATATTTATATTCTTATAAAGTTAACACTGAGGGCCGAGGAAAGGGAACGAGAAGCAGTGTTTCATCACAGTTCCTCTGGACTCAATAACCAGACTGGGGTCTTGCTCAAGCCACCTGGTCAAGCAGTGTCTGAGGAAGAGTCATAGGAGGCAGAGACGATGAAATTGCCGCTATTGGAGTGCCCGGCCACTGACTGGGCGGCCTGCTGACTCAGATTGTTACAGATAAGCACCAGCTGGTTGCTCTGGGCCTCGGACAAGGTGCTGCAGCTCTGATACACACTGAAGTTGGTTTTCCTGCCAGGGATGTTCCCCTTCTCGCACATGGTCTTCACCATCTTGGCCAGCTTGTTCTTGCCGAGGGCCTGGCAGTTGTACCAATGCAGAGCCGCCAAGTTCACGACTGGCTTAATGGACAAGTAGAACGGGGCATCCTCGTAGCGCATAGCAGGAGGCCGCCGCTGGGCATACTCCTTATAGTCTTGTACGGGGCAGGTCTGTGGAGCATGCTGGGTGGCATACACACGGGAGTCTGTCCCCCCTCTCTTGGTTTTGGCATTTAGGTCACCAGTGTCTTGACCCATCCACTCCAAGTACTCCAGCCCCGTTTCTGTTACCCGGAGCCGAATATCACCCCACTTTAAGGTAGACCCGTGGAAGCCTGTACAGTGCCCAAAAGCTTTTGTGTTGTTGAGCCAGACGAGGTTGAGCAGACCCTCGGGGTTATAGCGGCTTAGCAGTCCCCTTTTCCGCAGAATGAGCTCATCAGCAAAGGTGAGCTTCATGGACTTGTGTGGCTTATTTCCTTTTCCTTTGCAGCGGAGTTCAATTTGCTTCTGTTTCAGGGCCTCTTGGGAGCGCTTGAATTCCTTATCCCTGGTGATACTGTAGCCATACCTGTGTTCTTTTAGGTACCGTTCAAGTCCACACTGGTAATTGGCCAAGCTGTTGGGTTCATACTCGGATCCATCCTTCTGCCTGGCATCCACAAAGAAAGAGGCCAGGTAGGCATCCAACTCCTTGCAAGGGATGACATAAATCTCTCTTGTTTCAGAAGGATACTTGGAGATGAGGAACTCCCGGAAATTGCGGAGCGCGGTCTGCGTGCTCCGGATGGTTTTCTCATTCTGCTCCCTGCTGAGCTCAGCTGCTCTTTCATCCTGGTCTGCAACAAATTGGGGAGGGGAGGGATAAAGAGGGTGTTGATGAGTTCAGACAATGCACTTTCTACTCTGAAATAAAGTTTCCTTTTATAATGA
This sequence comes from Balaenoptera physalus, assembly GCF_965194825.1. Classification (NCBI taxonomy): domain Eukaryota; kingdom Metazoa; phylum Chordata; class Mammalia; order Artiodactyla; family Balaenopteridae; genus Balaenoptera; species Balaenoptera physalus. The sequence goes on from NC_138886.1 coordinate 21,283,010, forward strand.
AAAAGAGAAAGAAGGAATCAATTTTATAGAGATCACTAATAAATGTTATTTACATACCTGTTGCATTATAATAGCCAACTTCAGTTTCACAAATGATGTACTAGACAAGAGACGGCCCACTACAATCAAAATGAGCTTCTCATGTCATTGGCACATAGCTTAGTGCACGAAGATTTGTGGAAAGAGTGGGATTAGAGGCAGCCTTCGTTTTAGGAAAAAAGACGAAGTGTGCTATTTACCCTAATGCAGTATGCGAGGGTCCCATCAGAGCAACACACTTATTTTAAATCACTTCATTTGTGAAAACAGAGGTTGTACTGGTTCCATTTATTGAATTAAACAAAAATATTCGAATCTGTTATTTAGCATTATCTCTAGAGATCTATATTTAAAAATTACTAAATAGATCATTTACAGCAGTTAACGAGACACATTCTACAGCAATTCAGGTAAACGTGGTTTATAAATATTCTATATGTAATTGCAGGGCAGTCTGTAATAAATGATAAAAATATTTTGTGTTTTGCAAAATGAAAACAGACTCATAGATACAGAGAACAAATGGGTGGCTGCCAGACAGGAAAAGGGTGGGAAGGTGGGGCAAAATAGGTGAAGGGGATTAAGCGGTACAAACTTCCAATTATATAAATAAGTCACAGGGATGTAATACACAGCTTAAGGAATATGGTCATTAATACTGTAATAACTTTGTATAGGGACAGATGGTTACTAGATTTATTGTGGTGATCATTTCATAATGTATGCAAATGTCAAATAATTATGTAATACACTTGAAACTAATATAATATTGTACATCAACTATGTTTCAACACAAAAGAATCTGGTGTTTTGGGAAAGTAATGAGGATAAAACTTCACAGCTATAAAGACAGGACAATGAAATTTGAGTAAGGCTATTATAATCAAGATGTAAGGAAGGGGTATGTCTCTTGGATAGTTTTACTTTATTAATTTATTATTTATATTTTGCCACCAAAGACTGGAGGTGCCTCTTTCCATTATGGATCACCCATGATTAAGCAGTGTTGCTCTGGAGTAGTGGTTCTCACATTTTAGTGAGCTTCAGAATCACTCAGGATGCTCTATCAAAATCAGATTCCTCTATGCTCAGGATGAGGTTCAAGAGAACACACTTTGAGAAAAAAGATCTAGTGCTTATGGCTTATGAAGGAAGCCCTGCTCTGTTTTACTAGATTTCTTTTTTTACAATGATTAAATTCAGTGATATCATTTAAATGATTTTCTCTCAGTAACATGTAATTTAAATTTGGGATGTTAACAATAACAATAAAAACATTTTGTCAAAAATGACCACAATTATGTCAGACATGGTCTGGGTGGAACTCAAAAGAGAAATTCTAAATATGAAATTACACAATAGAAAAAAACAGGCTATCCTATTGATGTTGAGAGGCCAACACTAAGGTTAATTTAAAACAACATAAAGATGTAATTTCTGATTCTAAAGTATAATATAAAATTATTTTGTTTATCCCAATTATCTTATTTAGGAAAACTTTAGATTAATTTTTAGGGCTGCTCAGTGAGAAGTCTTTGAAATAACCACATACAATAAGAAAAATAAAATTTCGAATAAACTGAATTTTATTCACAAACACTACTTTTTGTATTACTATACACATTTATGAATGTCCACATTATTTTAAAATGACAGTTGTAAGGTATAATTGCCAAAGTTCTCATAACTTTATAAAATGAAATGAACTAAAAATCACTAAACTAACTTATTAGATATTTTTATAGGCACATTTTTTGAGATCATATTTCCAAAATTCAAATACACAACAGTATATTTTATGCTTCATTAGACTTAACTTTTGGCTATGCTATCTTCTTCCAGTTGAACAATAAAGATGTGTATCTTTCCATTAGAAAGGTGAAGCCACATGTAACCTTTTACCATGCTAGCTTCCCTGACTGTTTACATGCAAAGCCAAAGGGGTCAGCACATCTGTTTATTGTGGCTACTGGTTCAAATATCTATCACAACAGTCTTCAAACTTTAAACAAAGACTTTCTAAGAAATAAACATTCAAAGACAACTTCAGGGAAAAAATTTCCAGTTCTTCAACTTTCACATGGAATCTTTTCTAAAATTTAGTTTTCTGAGATGAAGACCGTGTCCATCCCAAACCTACTGTGTTACATACTCTAGGGAATTAAAGACTTTGAGGAGCCAAACAAAATTTATAAGTTATAAATCGATGATTAAATCCAAATATTGTCCACATTCTTGTCCTTCTCTGTCTTATACACATTCTGATATAGGTGAAATTTGCCATTGCAAACAGGGTATTTGGCCTGAATTAAGGTGTATTGAATTCAGGATTTTTGAAGGGGTTTTAGGTTAGTGAAGTTGATTCTTTTAATTGGAACTGGAATATTCTGCAGGACTGCCAAAATGTTCCAGATAAAGTAGAAGCTTAAATTTTTATTTATTTTTTTCATATTTAGCATGCTTTTGTTCACAAGATGCCTAACAACTATTATCAAATCATATGAAATACTGATTCTAGTTACAGTCAATCCTCATTTTATAAAATATTCAATATTTTCTACCTTTTTACAAAAATAAACTGACTGAAACAGATCCACATTATTAGCACCCGGCTAACACACTCACAGTTGACCAACACAACAGCACTGCTTCAACATCCTCAGCCCAGCCTCATTTCCAAGCCTTTTTCTCCTTTCTATTTGGTCTCAATCTTAGTTAAGAACCTGTGATATGGTGATTTATAACAAAAAAAAAATATATATATATATTTGGTCTTCATCCGGGTTCTTGGCACAGAGCTCCTAAAAGCCTTAGAATTTTCTGTGATGAAGGTGATAAATGTGTCTTTTGTTAATGTTCATGAGGTGACTTCTGGAAAGCACCTACGGATGGATAGGGGCTGGTTGTCAGTGGAGGCAAGCAGGAGATTTCTGGATTGGAACTTTCAGTCCTACCCCACTCCTCCACCTTTGGGGAGGGGAGAGAGGCTGGAGATTGGGTTTAAACACCGATGATTTAATCAACTGTGTTTATGTAATGAAGGCTCCATGAAACCCCAAAAGGACAGGGTTCAGAGAGCTTCCCGGCTGGTGAACACGTGGAGATACGGGGAGAGTGGTACACCTTGCCCTAAGCATCTCTTCCATGTGGCTAATCCTGAGTTATGTTCTTTTATAATAAATTGGTAATCTAGTAAGTAAAATGTTCCTCTGAGTTCTGTGTGCTGCACTAGCAAATTAATCCCTGCCAAGGACGGGGGTCTTTGTAATCTTCTATTTATGATGGGTCAGTCTTATAGGACTGAGCCCTTAACCTGTGGAATCTGATGCTACCTCTAGGTAGATAGTGTCAGAAGTGAACTGAATTACAGGACACCCAGCTGGTACAGGAGAATTTCCTGGTGGTGTGGAACCCCTCTACTGCCCAGCATCAGAACTGGGTGTATAAATGTAGAGCCATTCCATCTGTAGGAAAATAAAAGTAGAGTGTCACATTATCATATCCTTTCTTAACAGCCTGGAATTCACCACAAGAGGAGGTTGGAAGGGTAGAGAAACCCTCATTCATTTTGCATGAATAGGGGGAAGTAAATGGCTTTAAAGTCAAGTAATAGTAATAACGTTTTTTGGCTAATGACAAAATCAAATAAAACCAGGGAAGATTGATAATAAAATATAGAACTGTTATAATTATCTTGCATTTATCTCTAGTTTTAGAAATTTTTCTGATCCACTTCCTTTTAAAAACTTTTTGTTAGGTATAACATGCATACCATAAAGTAGACCAGTCATTAAGTGCATGCAATTATTTTTCACAAATTGAGTCCCGTGCCTAGATCAAGAAAAAGAGTATCAGGGACTTCCCTGGTGGTCCAGCGGTTAAGACTCAGCACTCCCAACGCAGCGGGCCCGGGTTCGATCCCTGGTCAGGGAACTAGATCCCGCATGCCGCAACTAAGAGCCTGCATGCCGCAACTAAACAATCCCACACGCCACAATGAAGGTCTCCCATGCCACAACTAAGACCCAGCGCAGCTAGCTAAAAACACAACATAACATAAGAAAAAGAGTATCACTAGCACCTCCGAAACCTTCCTCATGTCCCCTTCTTCCAGTTGCTCGCTCCCACCAAAAATAACAGCTATCCTGACTTGAAATAGCATACGTTTGTCTGGCCTATTATAACTTATATGAATGAAATCTTAGAGGATGAACTCTTTTGTGTCTGGCTTCTTTTGCTCAACATTATGTTTGGAAGTTTCATCCATATTGTTATGTAGTTGTAGATAATTTATCTTCTTTACTGTGTAACATTCCATTGTGTGAATATATCACAATTTATTCTTCCACTCTATTGAACATTTAGGTAGTTTTCAGTTTAGAGCTATTTCCAATAAAATTGTTATGAACACTCTAGTAGGTGTCTTTTGGTGAGTCACATGGATGCATTTTTTTGGGTGTATACTTAGAATCAGAACTGCTAGGTCATAGGAAATCACATGTTCTGCTTTAATAAATACTAACAACCAAGTTTCCAAAGTGGTTGTACCAACTTGCTTTCTCCATGACTGTGAGAGCTCAGATTGCTCCATATCTTCAGCAACACTAAGTAATGTTAGTCTTTCTTATTCTAGCTATTCTGTTGGGTGTGCAATGTTACTGCACTGAACTTTTAAATTTTCATTTCTCTGATGACTGATGAAGCTGAACAGCTCTTCATAGGTTTATTGGCCACTCAGATATTTGCTTTTGTAAAGTGCCTGTTAAAGTTATTTTCTACTGGACTGTCTGCCTTTAACGGTTTTTTAAAATTTTATTTTATTTTATTATTTATTTTGGCTGTGCCGGGTCTTAGTTGTGGCATGTGGGCTCTTAGTTGTGGCATGTGGGATCTAGTTCCCTGACCAGAGATCGAACCCAGGCCTCCTGCACTGGGAGCGCGGAGTCTTACCCACTGGACCACCAGGGAAGTCCCTGCCCTTTACTGTTTGCAGGAGGTTTTAACATATTCTGCGTATGAGTCTTTGTCAGATAAATGTATTACAAGTATCTTCTCTTGAGTCTGTGGCTTGCCCTTTCACTTTCTTAATTGTGTTTTTTAAAGAACAAGAGTTCTTAATCCTAATATAGTCCAATTATCAATTTTTTCCCTTTATGATTCATGCTTTTTTGCATCCTGTTTAAGAAATTCTTATTCCAAGATCATGAGAGATCTATTTCTTCCAAAAGCTTTACTGTTTCAGTCTTTACACTTTGATCTGCCATCTACTAGAACATCCATCTATATGTTCTAAGATAGAAATTAAAAGTAATTTTTTTATATGGACCTTGATCCTTTTGATTTTAATACAATTTGAATAAGCAATACAGCATATGGTACAGTACCTAAAAGCTACAAATGGGTAGAAAGTAAAAGTAAGTCACCCTCTCATCCCATCTCCCTGTCACCATATTTCCCTCTACATGGCAACCAATGTTACCAATTTATTGGGTATAATTTAGGGATTTTCTATGCACACACACTTATTCCTCTCCTTTCAAAAAAGGGTGGAGGAATATACTATGCATCTTATTCTGCAACTATGCATCCTATTCTGCATTTTGCTTTTTACCATTAACAATGTATTAGAGATACCTCTATATCATTACACACACAGTTGCCTCAATCTTTCTAATAGCTGTAAATAAAGTATTTTATATGGATATACTATATTTATCTGATTCCCTGCTGATGGATATTTGCATTATTTCCATCCTGTTCCTATTATAAACAATGTTGCACTGGTATCCTTGTATACATGAGATTTCCTACACATGAGCAAGTATATATACAGAATGAATTTCCAAAAGTAGAACTGCTATATTGCTATTGCCCTGTACATCTGCTGTGCCAATTTAACTTCTGTGATAAGGTATGAGAGTGCTGGTTTAATCATATCTTCCGAGATATAAGGTATTATCAAACTTCTTAATCTTTGCTTATTTAATTTGTAAAATATACATTGTGGTTTTTAAATTTTCATTTCTTTTATGATAAATGACATTTAACATTTTTCAAATACTTATTAGCCCCCTATATTTTCTCATTTTCTTTCTGTGGATTCTTTCTGTCCTTTGTCCATTTTTAAAAATATTTATTTATAGGAGCTCTAGATATATTTAGCCTTTTCTTATTACTATTATACTTAGCCCTGTGTAATGTATATAAAGATGTGTATATGTGTATTTTTTTTCTTAGTTTGCCTTTTGTATTTGTGACTTTGTTACATTTATGGGATTGAATTTATCTGTTTTTAAAAATATTTCCTACATTTTGTGTTATACTTAGACATATTTTCCCCACTGTGAAACCATAATACAATTCTCTTTTGTTTTCTTCAAAGCATTCTTAATTTCATTTTTATTTTATTTATTTATTTTGGCCACGCCACGCGGCATGTGGGATCTTAGTTCCCCCACCAGGGATCGAACCTGTGCTCCCTGTGGTGGAAGCTCAGAGTCTTAACCACTGGACCACCAGGGAAGTCCCTTTAATATTTAAAATATTTGATCATCTGAATTAATTTTGGTTTAAGGTAGGTACCAACTTATATTTTTTCCTAGATAGCCACCTAGCTGTTATCAATAAACAACAGTGGTGATTGTGGTTGTAGAGAAGTCAATGGTCAGCATAATCTTTCTCCCTTCGGGGTCTCTTGATTGCACTTTGGGGGTGGGAGCTGGGTAGCTCAATGACTATTTCTTTATCTGTGAATGGCTACAACTTTACTAGGCTATATTTCAGTGTTGATCACTGGGCACCCATCTTTTTTCTGGTACACAGTGTGTCCTTTCGAGTCATAAATTCACACATTTCTCCACTGCCTTGTTGCAGTGGCAGATGACTTCCCATAAAGATGGCAAGTGTGTATGTGGTCCTCTACTCAGTCTTGCTTCCTCTGCTACTCTCTGCTGTCAAATAGGGTCCAGGGAAGCTCTGACCACCAACCCAAGCTCCCCATTCCAGTTCTTCAAAAGTGATTGTTAATTTTGCCACTCAGCAGTAGAAAACTGAGGTCTCATACCTTCATCTGAGAGCTACAGTCACATTTCTCTTGGTATCATATCCAAATCCCTGTTTCATTGCTGTGTTTGGCAACCCTTCTTTATATACTGTGGTTCTAGCAGAAGACTTTTAGTTTATTTGAGAAAATGTTTGTTTCTGTTTCTCTTTCTTGTCTTGAAGTGATTTCAAAGAGAAGTCAGAATTATGATCCAGCTCTTTGCATTTGAATGAGATTGCTGTCACTTCCAGTCCCTAAACTTGGTGCCTTGCACTTAACAGAGATCCCGTAAATGTTCACTGAATGCTTCCTGATCCATGAAATCTACTCTATGAAGAAGGGTAATATTCCTGAAGATTTTGGCATTCATCAAAAACTCAGCAGTCAAACTTCATTAAATTTTGTTTGAATGTACGTGGTAAGAAATAGAACTTGGATTCTAAATAGCAACAAAAATTGTTTTCAACACAAAAGAAGATAAAGATCACTTTCAATTTTCTTAAGAGAAGTATGTATATGGTTCAGCAGACAAACTGAATGAGTCACTGTCATTAATGAAGAAAATGCACTGAGATGAGCAAAATGGTTTTACTATATCAAGGAAGTTGTGATTAATAACAAATTTTAAAAGCTGAATGTGGGTAAAATCCCAAAGGTCTAGAAAACTGAACGGAGAAGACAAGGGAGCAACCCAAAATATGCAAGTACTATTTTTTTTTCTAAGCAGATCAGGTATTTAACAATTGGAAGCGAAGTTTTAAAGATGGTGAATGAGTAGGCATTAGAATCGTGTTTCCTATGGCTCTCGTGAACCTAACACACCTAACAGTCTAATCACTGTATGTGCCCAGACCTAAAACGTAACTTAGCTCTGTCTCCACAAACTTGCTCTTCCACCCAGCCAGTGCCTCCACCACCTACCTACGTGTCCAAGCTGAAACCTGAGCACCATCCTTGACACCTGCTCTCCCCGCCTCCTACAGCTAATCCATCAAGTCCTGCTGGGCCACCTCATTTCATGTGCACTTAATGAATAACTAAAACATGTTAGGAATTAAGTAAAAACTGGGTTTAAAGGATGAGTGCTTTTGTGGAATTTACCATGACAAAATGACAAATGCTATGAAGAAAAATAACAGGGTACTGTGAGAAAGAATAAGTGACCCATTTAAAGACCTGAAAATGAGAAGCCAGTCATACAAAGTATAGGAGGAAGAGTAGAGGGAACACCACATGAGAAGTTCCTACAATGGAAACTGAGTTTGAGGACCTGAAAGAATGTCAGTGTGCCCAGCGTGAAGTGATCGAAAGGAGAGTGGTACAATGAGAGGTCTGAAAACTCACAGGCTGGATCTCGCCGGGCCTTGTCTCTAAGTTATTATTAATGACTTTGTATTTTATCCTAAGAAAACTAGCTGTTCAGAAAACGACATGGTCAGATTTGCATTGCTCTGTTATGATATAAACCTATCTCCTCCCATGCTAAGAAAATCTTCAATAAACGCTGCTTTATATAAGTAGGGCTGAGTTCACATCTGGATGATCGGGTGGAAAACATTCCCAGACAATGAAATGATCCATAATCGGAACCTTCTTGATGGAAGCAGAAGGTCAGAGCCAGAGGGAGCAAGAGAATATCCAAGTCAACCACCAACCCCCTTCTCTCCTCCCCCACAAAAAAAAGAAAAGGATTAGAAAATGTATGAAGTTTTAAAGCAGACAACTTTTCTATACTTATTTAGTCTCTATGCCCCATTAATTACATTATTTTTTCATGTATTTATCATTTGGGAATCCTGAGTACCCAGCATATGTTCCCGTACAGCAGAGCTACCAAATGAAGACTGGGTATGAAGATTGTCTGAATATGTACTATTAAAAGAATTTTAAATCCATAGATCCTCCACATATATTTTGAATGACTGAACATCTCAGGCTGTGACCTGAGTTTGATATAAAAAGGGAGAACTTCTGGACATGCATGGCTTTCAAAAATGTATTCTAAAAAGGTCTGCCTTTCCCCAGACCTTCAGTTTGTATTACCTTCCCTCTCCCCACACCATAGCCTGCTGGGCTACTATTTTAGTGGTGCTGGCTGTCACTGTATCACTAGTATGGTTTTGGTTTTAAGTAGGGAGGTTGGATAAACTCTGTACGCAGAAGATGTGAGTGACCTTGGTTCTTTGAATAAGTGGTCACATTTCTTGCCTGTACCATCCTCGAGAGCCATAATATTTATTACTAAAACTTACTTGAAGTTTCTCAAAAGGGGAAGAAGCCATCCCATAAACCCAGTGTAGTGAAATGGGTCTTTGATAAACGTAGCCAACAGACTGAAAAGTTTTAGATTACTGACTTCCAAGAGATCTGTGACCTGGAGCAGGGCCCCAGGAAGAGCCTCAGCACCAGCCCAGAGAATCTTTGGAGAGCCTGAGTAAAGCTTTTATGCAGACAGCTTTTCTGTACTTATTTACATAGTCTCCATGCCCCATTCATCCAATTATTTCCTCCCTTGTTAGGAGATGGCATGGAAAAACACATAATTAGTGCCATATCTTGTGTTCTCATTGAATTTCAGGAGATTTATGTTAGATTTAAATTCAGATCCATTTGCTTCTATTGCTGTGGTGCTCAATTTAACAAAAAATAAACTTAGCTATCAAATCCCTTTTGTGATTTTATTAAAGCAATACATCTGAAGCAATAAGAAACATTTCCTGATGTTTAACTTCTTTTTAACTCATTTAAGAAGAGTACTTTGTCTTTTTACTTGATAATGATGTTTCAATTCTCTTTATAAATCAATGAATGATAAGTCCATGAGCTTATTAAATAAGAATATATTTTAAATTTGAAAAGTAAAAAAAAGCAAAAGAAATCTGGTGAGTAGACGTATTTATGAGGCTGCAGTTGGAATTAATATTTAATCCACATTTGTGGCATAGGCTCCAGGTTCTATAGGAATTCAGAAAGAAATAAAAGAGAGAGAGAAGTCAAAAAAGAGTTTGAGCTGGGTTAGAGCTCTGTTTCGGGGAACAGGGACTTGGGATAGGTACTAAAGGATGGGTACCATTTGGTTAAGTGGAACAGGAGGGTAGGGCATTCCAGGAAGAAACTACATGAACAAAGGGAAAGGTATGGGAAGGCTTGCGCTCATGAGGACTGTGAAACACCGATCCTGGTTTGGGGGTTAGAGTGGGAATAAAGCCAGCCAGTGAGATGGACAAATGGAGGGTCTTATATAGTAATTATAAAGATATACACCAAGGAGAGGAGACTGAATATGCTAAGTGCAAAGGACCTCCACATGCCAAACATTTGAAGGTACTTTAAAAAAAAATAAATCAACACCCCATTTCTCTACCTCTGACATTCTTTACTCCCCTTACGCTGTTATCTTCTTCCATACTCCTATTACCATCTGACATAATACATATTTACTTGATAACTTGTTTAGCATCTGTCTCTGCCCACTCAATGGGCTGTGAGCTCTATAAGAGCCAGGACTTCGCTGCTTTATTCCCAGGGTCTGAAAAAGCACTTGAGAAGTAGTAGCATTCAATAAACATTTGTTGACTGAAATAACAACAAAGCTGAAAGGAAAGTTACTGAGATAACTCTATGTGTGTAATTACACAATCCACTTTAGACCAACTATACTGACTGCATTGAGAAAGGACTAAAAATAAAAATCGGTGACATAAAATTAAATTTTGGGTCCCACAATCAGAATCTCAAAGTCACCTTATCCTTTATTAAGGTTCTTCAGAGTTAGCTGTGGTCAGGGCAGGTGATCTGGATGTCTATAATAATGAAATGATTTATAAGGCCACTGGAAGCTTTTCCCAGGGCTAATTTCTCAGGAAATAAGGACCTATCAGCTCTCACACAAATTGCTGTAAGACAATATCTTTATCTTAACTATCAGGATAAGGAAAAAACAAGTAATACTTTAACAAAAGTCCATACCAGAATTAATATATCCATAAAATCAAGGGACGGCTCCCTCCCTCCAATGCTGACCTCCACTTTATTTTTAAAAATATTTATTTATTTATTATTTTTGACTGCGTCGGGTCTTAGTTGTGGCACGTGGGATCTTTCGTTGCGGTGCGTGGGCTTCTCTCTAGTTGTGGTGTGCAGGCTCCAGAGTGCACAGGCTCTGTAGCTGTGGCACACGGGCTCTCTAGTTGCGGCACACGGGCTTAGTTGCCCCGCAGCATGTGGGATCTTAGTTCCCCGACCAGGGATCGAACCCTCATCCCCTGCGTTAGAAGGCAGATTCTCTCTTTTTTTTACATTATTTATTCATTCATTTATTTATTTATTTATGGCTGTGTTGGGTCTTCGTTTCTGTGTGAGGGCTTTCTCTAGTTGTGGCAGGCGGGGGCCACTCTTCATCGTGGTGCGCGGGCCTCTGTCGTGGCCTCTCTTGTTGCGGAGCACAGGCTCCAGACGCGCAGGCTCAGTAGTTGTGGTTCACGGGCCTAGTTGCTCCACGGCATGTGGAATCTTCCCAGATCAGGGCTCGAACCCATGTCCCCTGCATTAGCAGGCGGATTCTCAACCACTGCACCACCAGGGAAGCCCCCTTTTTTTTTAAATTAATTTATTTGGCTGCCTCAGGTCTTAGTTGTGGCACGTGGGATCTTCGCTGTGGTATGCATGATCTTTCGTTGTGGCGTGCAGGCTTCTCTAGTTGTGGTGCACGGGCTCCAGAGCACTTGGGCTCAGTAGTTGCAGTGCGCGGCCTTAGTTGCCCCACAGCATGTGGTATCTTAGTTCCCTGACCAGGGATCAAACTCGGGTCCCCTGCATTGGAAGGCGGATTCTTAACCACTGGACCACTAGGCAAGTCCCTTGACCTCCACTTTAAAAAGAGATTATACTGACATTATGGTGTCATCTATTAGGTACTTCTTCTATACACATATTCATTTGATGTAAATTTTCTTATGACTCTATGTTCAACGAAAATGATATTGGTATTAAAAAAAATATGCCCTGGTTGGTAATCTTACGAATAGGCCTACTTCAATTTTATTTGTCAGGGGTTACAAAACTCATATTTGCCAACATTCATGTTTCATTTTTTAAAATAGCAATATCTCCTAACCCCTGCAAATTTATTTCAAAAAACAGTGAGGTATATTTACTTTAAAGGTGGAAAACAAATTGAGATTACCTTATAACTACCATAAAATGTATTAAAAAGTCAGTGTCTTCCTTCTCCTTTAAATACCCAAATCGTTGCACATTTCAATGCTTTTTCCTAAAACTTTAAAACGCAGGCTATTTTCTAGGATTGTTAACATCACTAACTGAAGCCAGACTTGTATGCTATTATAGCTGTCTGACCAGCAAATTATTTTTATGCTCAGTTAATCTTCTCCAATAATGGAAGTAAAGCACATTTCTTACATACACATTCATGAGCATGAAAAATAAGCACAATAGTACCAGTTAGTCCGGTATGAGTTTTGATAGTATTTTTCACTGAAGGAGATATCACTTAAATAAACATTAGTCACCTGCTCATTTCTCCTGGTTGTACGTCATGTGACTCTAGAACCTCTGGAGAATTCTCTCCTTGATAAAGATTTAGAAATAAAACAGGGCACAAAAATTACCAGTATTTATTTATTTATTTATTTTTTAAAATTTTGGGTTTATTTATTTATTTATTTATGGCTGTGTTGGGTCTTCGTTTCTGTGTGAGGGCTTTCTCTAGTTGCGGCAAGTGGGGGCCACTCTTCATCGAGGTGCGCGGGCCTCTCATTATCGCGGCCTCTCTTGTTGCGGAGCACAGGTTCCAGATGCGCAGGCTCAGTAATTGTGGCTCACGGGCCTAGTTGCTCCACGGCATGTGGGATCCTCCCAGACCAGGGCTCGAACCCGTGTCCCCTGCATTGGCAGGCAGATTCTCAACCACTGCGCCACCAGGGAAGCCCACCAGTATTTATTAAATAAACAAAGTGCAGGCAAAAACCTGTTCCTCACCTATATTCACTGTTGTCTGTATTTATGAATTAAATCAGGCCAAGGTGCTGTGTTTGTTGGAAGGTAAGGTGAGACATCACTTGTGTAAAGACTAGGCACTAACCTTGCAGATCCTCGCAACAAGGAATTAATTTATGGCCAACAGGGTGCAGGAGTCTCCATTTCTAACAAGTTCTCGGGTAGTTCTAATACAGCTTCGGTCTAAGGCCATGCTTTGAAAAACAGAGCTTCACTCTCCTTCCCCCTAGAAGGCCTAAAAAATGACTCTTCTTTCAAATAAGTCTCAGCCCAAGCCTCAGTTACAGCAGGTGACACACAGCTGGGATGGCAGATTTCCGGATCTGAACGTTTTTATGTCCCAGGCAGAACAGCTGCTTCATGAATAAATAATAAATGTTTAAAAGTGGCTTCTGTTTCAGTGAAAAATACTATCAAAAATCATACTGGACTAACTAATTTCGTTAGTCAACAAAATAATGAATGAGTCAAACAATTACTTCCCTCTGAAACCCACTGGATTCAGATTTTTTCTTTCATAATGTCTCTGAATTTATTAAGTTCAACATTGTTTCCCTAATTGCCAAAGATCATTTTTAAAACCTAACCTTGCCTGGTCTCTTTCAGGGCAGTTGACGTAGGTAGTGTAGTTAATGGTTAATGGCTCCAGCTTTGCCAATAAGAATGCCTACATTCAAATCCCAGCTCTGTTGTTTAACCATCTATGTGAATCTGTATAAGTTTTTAAACTTAAGCCTCTGTTTCTTCAATTGTTAAATAAATATAATAATTGTACCCATTTCTTAAGAGTTGTGTGAGAATTAAGGTAGGAAAGCAAACCACTTAGCTCAGTGTTGGACACATAAATCATCTAGTTCAACTCTTTATAAATATTGCTGCTGAGAAATGTGTTCCAACCCACTAAATCAAAGTCTTCCTACTTCACCTGAGTCCTCCTCTACTGATGCTTTAATTTGCAACAAATATTTACTAATTCTTCCAAGATAGATCTATAAAGGCCACCAATGTTGGGCATTTGTGCAAAACTGAACATATCCTGCCATGGGCACATGGAAACAACTGGAGTTAATATCTATATCTAAAACAGCTCTCAGGAGACCTTCCATTCCACATGACCTAGAATCCTTTTTTTATTTTTTATAAATGTATTTATTTATTTTTGACTGCATTGGGTCTTTGTTGCTCCACATGGGCTTTCTCTAGTTGCGGCGAGCGGGGGCTATTCTTTGTTGCGGTACGTGGGCTTCTCATTGCGGTGGCTTCTCTTGTTGTGGAGCACGGGCTCTAGGCGTGTGGGCTTCAGTAGTTGTGGCACACGGGCTCAGTATTTGTGGCTCGTGGGCTCTAGAGCGCAGACTCAGCAACTGTGGTGCAGGGGCTTAGTTGCTCCGCAGCATGTGGGATCTTCCCAGACCAGGGATCGAACCTGTGTCCCCTGCATTGGCAGGCGGATTCTTAACCACTGCGCCACCAGGGAAGTCCATGACCTAGAATCCTGTGATTTGACACACTTAGTGTGTTACTATAAGAAGAGACATTATGTGACTGTATGAATTCAGTACAGTAATAAACAAAGGTATAATCATGGAATTCTCTCTTCTAAGAATGCTGCTCTTTTGGACTAAATGAAGAAAATGAAGGTTTCTCCTCAATTGCTCCTTCCACTCAAAAAGAGACGCAGCATCCCAGGTGTGACCTAATAAGCCTTGAGGGCAGCCCTGTTAGCTAGGGACAGCTCGAGGCTAGCCACATTTGCTTAGAAGGGAGTAAATTCAAACAGGCTTCACAAATAGAGGAGATGTGGCATTCAGTGACAACTAAGAAGACACAAAAGGCAAAAGGGAGACCAGATGACAGGAGTGAATAAAAACCAGATGAAGCTTCTCAAATCTCAAACTTAATTTCAAGTCACATAAAAGAAATTAAACATTCCGAAGGTGAAAAGAATAGAACAAGAGAATAAATATTGTACTGGATTAATCACAATAAGACTTTCGTCTTGGCCAAAATATATTCTTAAATCAACTTTAGAATGTGGCTGCATTTTCAAGCTTAGCAGCACGAAACCCACATGACTGTAATTAATGTAATAAATCATGTTGTGGAATTTTCTACAGAATCTGACAGCACTGATACATTGCTTATTAGAGACTAGAGATTTCTCGTGCAGTTTTTTATTATACTGCCAGAGACACTGAATCAAGAGTACCTTCTGATGTGTCTGAAATATCTGCTGCTGGTGTGATACATAAAATACACAGTGAGCTGCTATCAGACTCTGATATACAAAACATCATACACAATCTCCAAAAAGAACTTGTTTTTGAATTCTTACTTTTCTGGACTTAGGGCAGTCGTAGAAGATACATGGATTCATTATAGATGTGACATTTACATTTTCCACAGTTTCAATCATAAAGTCCCAGCTTTACACACATGGCTCTCCTATTCAGTTCACTCTATGACGACTCCATTAGTATATAGAGCAGAATACTGTTAAACAGGCATTATTTCATCAACCTCTACATGTTCTTTCATTGTCTTTCAAAATCTGACTCTTAAGTAAAACTTTAATGAATTTAACTTATTCTCAAAAGTAAAAATTAGTCCTTGCACAGTTCAGGAATTCAGCCATGACTGCATTTCACCTCAGTGAGTTTACATACCCTTAAATATGCTTTGCATATATAAGCATCTTCTAATTTAGAAATATCTGAACTTTAAAAAACATATGGTTTAATGGCCCTTTATTCACATGGGTAACTATTCAAATGAGGAAAATATTATTTTAAGTATACTTCCCCTAATAAAATAAAAATCATTTTATCATAAAAGTAACACACTTAATATAAAAATTTTCCCCAGAAAATAAAAATACAAAGAAGAGAGCAAAACTGCCCATAAATTCATCCTTGAAAGACAGCCACTGGATACATTTTGGTATATATCTTTCCAACTTAAAATTTTAATTAAAAATATTACTCTTTAATAACCAAGAACTAATCCATTCTGTCTTAACTGTACACTTCTCTTGTGATTTATTTTATTTTTTTCTGGAAATATTGCTTTGTCTTATGTTTAAGAGGAAAACTGTTAACACAGTAATGCCTCGATAAGTTACTATTTTTGACATATTCCTTTTGATCATCTAAAATGACATATTTTAAGACTCGAATAAGAGTTTGGCATTGGATTTATTATCCACTGGTGACACAGAAATTCCTTTCTTAGCTACTGAGAATTCCCTATATCCACTCTTGCTCCCTTTCAAACTGTTCTCCATACGGAAGCCTAAGTGAGTTTTCCTAAAAGAAAGCAGAGGAAATGAAAGTTATCTCATATTCTTTCTGGAAATTTTAGTATTTGCATATTTGCTTCAACATTCAACAAAAATATATTTGGCACCTCAACACGGTAGGCACCGTTTCAGGCACATCTGTACAGATGTGTTAAACACTTCAATTTTCATTCCCTTGTTGTGGAGACAATTAGACAATAAAAGCAGACGGAGACTGGGACTAGAAAAGGATGAACAAAAGTAGAAGTCCTGGCAAAGTTTTGGAGAAATGAAGAAAACTAAGGGAAAGTTGGTCCAGGTCCTAAAAGAGGATGGATGCTGAAATGTGTAAGAGAAGCATCACCATGGCCAGTGAGCCTAGTGGTTAAGAGCACGAACTTGGGAACCAGACTGCCTAGGTGAGAATCCCAGCTCTCCCATCCTCTTATTGTGTCACCTTGGGCAAGTTCAACCTTTCTTTGCCTTAGTTTATTCATCTGAGAAATGGAGTGCATCATAGTCCTAACTTCATAGAGTTGTAAGAACTGAGTTACCATAAGTAATTAGTGAGATAATAAGCATTCTGTAAGTATTGGCTATTATAATTGTTATTCTGTATACAGTAACCAGAGAGCTAACAGCATATGACCCTGCCTACTGAAAAGCATCTTGGAAGTAAAACAGTCATCACCATTTGTTAATAGTTCATCAGTATGTCAGAACTGAGTATTTGAAAAGCACCTTTCATGAGTTTGCTAAAATTCTATGGCTTCGATGAGTGAGAACAAACTTAAGCACAATACATGAGGCAACATTTGATGAATTTAAGAGATGAAATGCTATACCACAATAGAAATAGTTACAACAAACTTTTGATTAGAAACCATTTCTTCCTTTAAATTTACATTCAATTTACAGGATTGCATATCTTAACTAGTAAGGATCAAAATGTGAAGGCATCTTTTACTGAAAATGCATAATACAGTAAAAACTACAAAGGAATTATTCATCAACTTGAAACAAAAGATGTATGGCATATAAGTAAAGGAAAACAAATAACACAAAAAATAAAAATGCACAAAACTCTAATAAATTACCTCCTTTTCTGAGTTAGGCTATTAATATTCATTAAATTCCATCCAAGAAGTAATAACCTAATGGATAGGAGGATGCTAATTTCTCTAATTGTGTCAATGGATAATAACAAAACATATTTTTGAAAAGCTCATTATAAAATAAAAATTAAAGTATTTTTCTATATGGATTGGCATTCTATTACACATTATAAGTACAGGCAAAACAGGAAAATAAAGCTTTTTTCTTAACAATGAGATAGCTGTTTTCCATTACATAAAATAATAATTTAGCAGCAGTAATTATAACAGTATGAAGGTGCTGAAAAGCTAGTGACCTGTAACATAAATCTTAATATACTCTATAGAGACTAAAAATATTATATAAAATATAATTTCAGGTATTATTTTTAAGGAATATGTACTTATATTTATTGAACCAAGCCCTAAAGTCAAATTCACAGAAATAGCACATTCTAGGATTATAAAGATTATTTTTCCCGCTGAATGGAGTTAGGGGTGAAAAATTAAGTAACACTTAAATTATTAAAAAAAAAATTTCTCAGGGGAGTGACATCAGGAAGGTGGCCAAGTAAGACATCCCCACCCCAACCCCCCAAAATAATTTGGCATCCATCCATGTACAAAAGTGCCTTTGTGGCAGGCTCGGGAGTGGGTCAGAGATTGTAAAACCCTGATAACAGTCCAAGACTGAGGACAGCTGTTTTGAGAAGGCAGGCTTGTGCCCAGGTGACTGACTTGCTGATCATGGTCCTGGCTACAGATCCAGAAACAGTTCCATATCGCCAGGGACTCAGTTACAGCCCCATCTGGCTTTGGTTCTGTCACCAGCACTATATGCCAAGGGACCCAGGAGGAGTCATGACCACCCATACATCGAGTAATAGGCATACACACCTTGGTTCAGGCTGTGGGCCCTAAGTGTCTCCAGCTCCTCTTGGCTGTGGTGTGGAGCCCCAGAGGTAAATCCACCAAACTCAGACTAGAGATTCTGAAAGGGCCTGTAACAGGGGTCTAGCCCATCCTTAGCCACAGTCACCAACAGGCTGACACAGGGACCTGGCAGGAGACACTCCCGTCTGCGCCCCTGGAAGTTCTGAAGGGGTCCTGTAGTTGGTTCCAGCCCCATCACAGGAACAGGCCTGCAGGTCCAAGGATACAGCAGGAAATGCTCCTGTTCACACAACTGGAGATGCTAAAAGGGCCCCACACTCAGACAAAACTTTGCTAAGGAAATTGAACCCATCACGTTGGGAGAGCTGAGGCCTCTAATGTGGGTGCTCGTGTCTGAGACTTCTCTTTGGAGGCCTGCTGACCAGCCACCAATTCTCCACCCGCTATCTCTACAGAGTCCTGCCTGGCAATACCTACTTTTCACTCAGGAAAGGGCCTAGGGGAAGCAAACTTATTTACACAACTGCAGAAGAAACCAACACCAGATTCCTGTCCTGTGTTCTTAAATGTGAACAAACAATTAGACTAGGTGTCAGAAGAAAAGTAGCAGCATTAAAGAGAATGATGAAGAAAAAGAATCATAAAAATTGAAGAGATAATTCAAAGACCAAATAATTTTTTAAAAACCTCTCTAATTAAAATTCTCAAAGAGATTTGATAGATTATTATAATTATAATCCTCATAAAAGAAACAAGTACTAAAGGAAAACTTGTTTTTTAAATTTATTTTTGGCTGCACTGGGTCTTCCTTGCTGCACACAGGCTTTCTCTAGTTGCAGCAAGCAGGGGCTACTCTTCGCTGCTGTGTGCAGGCTTCTCATTGCGGTGGCTTCTCTTGTTGCAGAGCACAGGCTCTAGGTGCTAGGGTTTCAGTAGTTGTGGCACACAGGCTTAGTTGCTCCACGGCATGTGGTATCTTCCCGGGCCAGGGCTTGAACCCGAGTCCCTTGCATTGGCAGGTGGATTCTTTGTTTTTTTTTTTTTTTTAAACATCTTTATTGGAGTATAATTGCTTTACAATGGTGTGTTAGTTTCTGCTTTATAACAAAGTGAATCAGCTATACATATACATATATCCCCATATCTCCTCCCTCTTGCGTCTCCCTCCCACCCTCCCTATCCCACCTCTCTAGGTGGTCACAACGAAGCACCGAGCTGATCTCCCTGTGCTATGTGGCTGCTTCCCACTAGCTATCTATTTTACATTTGGTAGTGTATATATGTCCATGCCACTCTCTCACTTTGTCCCAGCTTACCCTTCCCCCTCCCCATGTCCTCAAGTCCATTCTCTACATCTGCATCTTTATTCCTGTCCTGCCCCTAGGTTCTTCAGAACTTTTTTATTTTTATTTTTTTAAATTCCATATATATATGTGTTACCATACGGTATTTGTTTTTCTCTTTCTGACTTACTTCACTCTGTACGACAGACTCTAGGTCCATCCACCTCACTACAAATAACTCAATTTCGTTTCTTTTTATGACTGAGTAATATTCCATTGTATATATGTGCCACATCTTTATCCATTCATCTGTCAATGGACACTTAGGTTGCTTTCACTTCCTGGCTATTGTAAATAGAGCTGCAATGAATGCTGTGGTACATGACTTTTTGAATTATGGCTTTCTCAGGGTGTATGCCCAGTAGTGGGATTGCTGGGTTGTATGGTAGTTCTATTTTTAGTTTTTTAAGGAACCTCCATACTGTTCCCATAGTGGCTGAATCAATTTACATTCCCACCAACAGTGCAAGAGGGTTCCCTTTTCTCCACACCCTCTCCAGCATTCACTGTTTGTAGATTTTTTGATGATGGACATTCTGACTGGTGTGAGGTGATACCTCATAGTAGTTTTGATTTGCATTTCTCTAATTATTAGTGATGTTGAGCATCCTTTCATGTGTTTGTTGGCAATCCGTACATCTTCTTTGGAGAAATGTCTGTTTAGGTCTTCTGCCCATTTTTGGATTGGGTTGTTTGTTTTTTTTGATATTGAGCTGCATGAGCTGCTTGTAAACTTTGGAGATTAACCCTTTGTCAGTTGCTTCATTTGCAAATATTTTCTCCCATTCTGGGGGTTGTCTTTTTGTCTTGTTTATGTTTTCCTTTGCTGTGCAAAAGCTTTTAAGTTTCATTAGGTCCCATTTTTTAATTTTTGTTTTTATTTCCATTTCTCTAGGAGGTGGGTCAGAAAGGATCTTGCTGTGATTTATGTCATAGAGTGTTCTGGCAGGCGGATTCTTAACCACTGCGCCACCAGAGAAGTCCCGAGGAAAACTTTAAAAAATCATATTAGAGGAAAGGAATTTTAAGCAATTTAAAGACTCAAAGTTTGGGACTTCCCTGGTGGCACAGTGGGTAAGACTCTGTGCTCCCAATGCAGGGGGCCCGGGCTTGATCCCTGGTCAGGGAACTAGATCCCACACATGTGCTGCAGCTAAGAGTTCACATGCCACAACTAAGGAGCTGGTGGGCCACAACTAAGACCCAGCACAACCAAATAAATAAATAAATATTAAAAAAAAAAAAAAGACTCAAAGTTTACTTCCCACCTATCCCTTCTTGGGAAATTATTTTATGAACTCCAGCAAAAAAAAAGGAGAAAGTAAAAGGAAACATGAAATCTAGGGAACAGTGGTTGCAACCCAGGGGAAAACTCAGAGTGGGTGGGATGGTTACCTTAGGCTTACATTAAATCAACTTGTCCAAACTGCAGCAGGAAGACTGAAGGCCCAAAATAGGAATCTTGGAGGGACCACACAGATATGATAAGAGCACACTGTTCTTTTGTCAAAGAGTGCTATCAAAAATTTTAGGAAAACACACACAAACACACACACACGCGCGTGCACACACAAAACCTCCAAACTAGAATAATACCATATTTCACTGATTGTGAGATGCACTTCTTCACATTTTAACATCTCTGAAATTTGTCTCACAATTCCTGGGAATTATAGTTTAATTAGTAGCATGCTTTTTATTTCTCTGTAGAACATAAAATAATGGTACATCTTACAATCAATGATATTTCAGATGCAATGAAATACAGTAGTAGTAATAATAATAATAATAATAATAATAATAATAATAATGCTGGGACATACTTATTGAGAACTTACTCTCTGTACCAGGCATTGTTCTAAACCCTTTACATGGATTAAGTCATTTATCCACATAACAACCCTTAGGAACATTCTCCTTTCAGTGTCCCAGAGGTTGTGAAATTCATCAGGATGAAAAGAAATTCAATCTTAGAACACTAATAGCTATGAACAATATTTATACTGTCAAAATAATATAAATGGTGTTATTGGTTTTGAACGTTTAGAGTCAACCTAAGGATAAAGCAGAAAAGACTTAGTTATGGCCATAGAAGAGAATGAAAATACTGACAACCTTGTGAAATTAAGAAGATGGTAAGAAGGGAGGGGAGAACAGACGAAGGTAGGATAAGGACACTAATATCTTCACCCTTAGGTTGAGAAAGCATATTTATTTCATCTTTCATTATCTTTAGTTTTTCTATTGGTAACTTATGTGTTTTAATGGCATAACAATCAAATAATGGGAGGGTAATGAAACTGGATTAAATCATCATTTATAACAAGGAGTCTGTAGATATTTTCTGAAGTTGATAAATCAAGAAAAAAAAATCAAGAAACAGAAGTATAAAAAGTTTGTTTAAAATTTTGGAAGAACTGAAAATAGAAAGGCTCAAAAGAAGTTTCCTTTGAAGAGTGGGATTATGAGGTGATGAGAGCTGAGGCGAGACTGCTATTGTTCAGCAGATTTTATGGATTGCTGTGTACATGAATAACTTTGACAAAAATGAAGAACATTGAAAAAGGCAATAAAATTATTGTTTTTGTCTAAGAAAGCAATCCTATAGTTTCAAGGCAGTACTGAAGAATCAGCCTGATATGTGTATCATAACTGAAGTCAATAAACCACCTAAAAAAAACATGCAAAAAAATAAATAAATAAAAATAAACCACCTAAGATGCATCAATCAACTCAGATTTACTGTTCTCTGACCACTGTACTGATCACTGTTCTCACCTAAAATAAAGCTTAAATCACCTTGTAGCCACAGAAGCATAATTCATCATTTTTGCCATGTTATATAAATACTTCTTCTGGGTCTAATACACCCTTGGGAACACAAGCCATTAGTTACATAAATGAGATCTAGACTGAAAGAGCGGTACTGCTGGGCCTAAACTACAGTGGATCACCTGCATAGTGCCCATCCCTGCTGTGACCCAAGGTGGTCAGGCAGCTCAATCTGTGAGGAGCAGGAGGAATCTGCTGCTTCTCAGAGGAAAACAGATACAGGGATGATGTCTGAAGCTAAGACTGCGGTACTCTGACACTGACTTGTCTGTGCAGGGGTTGTACATTATTTCATCTCTTCAGACCACAAGGAATGAATACCAAGGCTAGAAAATCAAGGTCAATGCCTCCTCAATTCTGAACTGGCGCCTAGCTTCCTAGCAGTCTTAGTCAAATCCAAATTCATTGAAGAGAATTATATTCTGAGGTTCACAGCAATTTGCTCGTCTGCTATATTTGGGTGCATTCTGCATATCAGGAGGTCTCAATTATATGTAGGTGAACTTTAAGTATATAAAAACAGTTTTTACTTCAATGGTATAGTACAAAAAATGCTTCTATTTTAAAGAAATAAAAAGTCAACTAGGAAGATTTTCTTGTAAAATATTAAGACAAATGACACTTAGGAAGTGCAAGCACTGGAAAAAATGCTGATAAAACTAATTAACTTCTCAGAAAATTATGCATTTGTACAACAGAGAGCAATTAACTTGATTTTCTACTTTTGCCTTTCAGAAAACTAGTAAACAATTATATTTTTAATTCTTAAAGACAGATCACTAGTTGTCTGCAAAAATAAGCAATATTACAATTTTAATTTAACTAGGCTCATGTTATTTTTAAATATGTAGAAAGTGTCTTGAGTAAATTATATTGTGGAATGGGTTGCCTGTAGCCTCTGCACTTTTAATTTCCCTCTAAGAAACACTTGGCTTTCATTTATCATAGTGGTTTAATTGTTCACTTAACCACTTTTAGCCATATATCATCCTAGTCTTCATAAATATGTTATCTAAAGGCAACCAATTTAGTCTTAGAAAGCCACTCACAGTTTAACAGCATCTTCGTTCAGGAAATATTTTAAACAGTTTTTAAAAAAAATTTGGAATGTTTTGAGAGGGCAGGAGTTAAGGTGTCTCTCCCATTCAGAGTGCAGGCCGTATGTGAGCAAGAACCATGTTTTTGCCTTGTTCATTGGGTTACCTGCAGTACCCAGCCTGAACTTGGCACTTGGTAGGCTTCCAGTGAATATTTGTTGAATAAATGGTCATGGCATGTTTCAGAACTCTTAACGGATGTTTCATCCTATATGCATAGAATTATGACTACATTGTAGATATATGGGTCCTGAAGACCTTTCAGCATTACCTACAACAGTGCTGTGCCTTTGGACAGAGAATACGAGGGTGGCAACAGAGATCCCAAGAGGCCAAACACTCAGAAGTCATCAAGTCTAATTTCCAAATCATCTAACTCTGTTTCCTCCACTCTAATGCCTTTATTGTTGCCTCATTCGAGCATTTACTGCCATCTCCCATCTGGATTACTGCAATTAATAGCCTATAAAACAGTTCTAAGTCCCAGTCTCTACTTCCCCACTGCTATCAGTGTGATCTTCTAAGATAATGAACTGTGTCCCTCGGCTCCCCACGTTAAGTTTGTGACATCACATGAAAAGCCTTTCACAGGTGACTCCAGCCCATCTTTCCAGCAGCAACTCTCCTAACCGCTTTGAAATCTACGCTCACACCACACTCAAATCTTTGCTTCCCTGCATACGTTCCTGCCCTAATTTAACGTCTTTGCTCATGTTGTTCCATCTACTTGAAATACTCTTCCCTGTGTCCCAAAAGGCTGAGTCAACTGCTCCTCTTATGTTCCACAGCATTTTATATACCTCTTTCTATACACTTGGAGTTGGAGTTGTTGGTTTGTCTGCCGCCTTCTCTACACAATGATATACTGGGGTCAGGGAATTTGCCATTCATCTTTGTATTTTCACTAGTCCTGTCATATGGTTGATCTTGAAATAAATGTTTGATAAACTGAAGTGCAAGTGACTTTTCCAGATGCTTAGTAGAAAAAGAGACTTAGACACATGTTTCCTGTTTCTGATAAAGCAAATCCTTCTATTAAACCCTAGGTCTTTTTAAAAATGATTCTCAGAAAAAAATAATCACTTTAGGATATACTCTAGCAGCCTAAACTTTGGAAAAGTTATAGGCATGACCTAAAAATAAAAGAAAGGGAAGGGGAAGCAATTAGTGGTGTAGTCTTTTCCTACACCAAGACAAGCAGGGGTAGGGACCAGCGTGCAAAGCACCAACCCCTTCTCTCTTAGTTAACAAGCAGGAGACCAGGCTTCTTCCCCTGGAACTCCAAGCAAATCATCTAGTTTCTTTGTAACTCATTTCCTGTCAGTAAAATGAAGGAAACAACCTCTTCTTCATGCAACTCAAGTAGTGCTGATCCTGGAAATGAAAGTGCTATATATCCATAGATAATAGAGGACATTTTGTTTTTGTGGTTTTTATTTATTCCAACAGAAGAACTTTAAAAAAAAATCCTCCCATGACAACATCACATCATAGTCATAAGGAGAAAAGCCACAGTGAAATTTGTGAGAATAATTCTCAAATTCTTTGTACATAAACAAGTATACTGGGAGATAATGGTAGTAAAGTTTGCTCTCTTACCAAAAAACCCTCTATATTCAGTAAAAACAATAATGTCATATGCCTTCATCTCATAAATATTCCACAATCAACTTTATTTATGCTTCATGATCTATGTTTAAAAAGTAATCACATTTAGAAACACACAGAAAAGTATGCAGAATACTAAATTATGCTTACCATGAACCAGAGGGCTCTGTATGGATTACTTTAATCCTTATATCAACCCTAGAGAATAGATACGTTATTTTCTTCATTTTACAGATGATAAAGCTAAGCTACAGAGAGGTTAAGTGACTTGCCAAAGTCACCCAGAAAATGAGTGGCAGGGCTGGGATTTGCATCCAGGCAGCTGTGTGCCCAGATTTTCACAATTAAGCACTGTGCTTATATTGCCTCTTGTATAACACGAACTCATGTTCCTGCCAGATTTAATAAATGTTAATAATGTCATATTTGTTCCATGGTTTTAAAAGAAAATATCACATAAAGAAGATGTGGTACATATATACAATGGAATATTACTCAGCCATAAAAAGGAACTAAATTGTGCCATTTACAGAGACATGGATGGACCTAGAGACTGTCATACAGAGTGAAGTAAGTCAGAAAGAGAAAAACAAATACCGTATAATATTGCTTATATGTGGAATCTAGAAAAATGGTACAGATGAACTTATTTGCAAAGTAGAAATAGAGACACAGATGTAGAGAACAAACGTATGGATACCAAGGAGGGGAGGGGTCAGTGGGATGAACTGGGAGATTGGGACTGACATATATATACTACTATGTATAAAATAGATAACTAATGAGAACCTACTGTATAGACAGGGAACTCTACTCAGTGCTCTGTGGTGACCTAAATGGGAAGGAAATCCAAAAAAAGAAGGGATATATGTATACATATAGCTGATTCACTTTGCTGTACAGCAGAAACAATACTACATTGTAAAGCAATGATACTCCAATAAAAATTTTTTTAAAAATTAAAAAAATAAAATATCACAGATATTCAAGTTTCCTGTGCACCCATTCTCATCCCTCCTCTTTCCCAAAGGCAACCACTATTATGTACTGATGCATCATGGGTCCTTCCAGCCCATGTTTCATAATTGATTACTGTGGTATGTGAGAGTGTAACATACAGTACATAGTAATGCCTGTTTGCTTTTTAGGTATTGTACTCTAAATATTATTCAGCAACTCCGTTTTCAAGATTTATCTATATTAATTAATGCAGATCTGCCTGATGCAAATATTCCATTGAAAAATACATCACAATTTATCTACTGACAGATACTGAGGTTGTTAACTGATTTTTTTCCTTGTTATCAAAAAGAAAGTTGCAATGTATACCCCTCCATATTTCTCCTTTTATATATGAGGAAATTTCTCTAGGATAGATGCCTAGAAACTGAATGCCAAGGTTATATGATATGCACATCTTTAACTTTATTAGATACTATAAACTGCTCTCCAAAGTGGTTGTAACAATTTATATTCCCACCAGCATGTTCCCCATACTTTTAACAACGTCTGGAGTAAAAATTGAAAAATTTTGCCTAATGGTATCGTATTGTTGTTTTAATTTGCATTCCCCTGATAACCAGTGAGGTTGAACATTTTTCATATGTTTATTAACTATATAGGTTTCCTCTTATTAGAAGCGCTTCATTTCCTTTGCTCATTTCTCTACTGGATTATTTGACCTTTTCCCTACTGACCTGTGGCAGTTCTTTACATATTCTGTATATGAATATTTTTCATTATGCACATTAAAATCATCTCATAGATTATTGCTTGTCTTTTAACTTTATGATATCCCTGTCCCAGCTAAGATTTTAAAGGCTGTCAGCATTTTCAATCTTTTCCTTTATGGTTTGTGCTTTTTTTGTGTCTCATTTAAAAAACTGTTCCCAACACCAAGGCCATTTTGCAAGATTTCCTTCAAGCAGTTTTAAGTTTTATATTTCCATATTTAGATCTTTAAATGAGGTTTATTTTCATGTCTGATGTGACGTAAGGATCTAATTTTATTTTGTTCTACACGGATGACCAACTGTGCAATATCATTCATTGTCTGGTCCATCCTTCTCCCAACTGATTTGTGATGGCTCTATTTCACATACAGTTCACATATATGTGCAGGTGTGTTTCTGAGCTCCCTATTCTGTTCCATGGCTCTATGTGTCTATCTTTGTTGCCAAACTATTCCATTTTAATTACTACAGCTTTATAATAAGTTACATATAATAATGTTATAAATTATATGTTATATAAGGTATAGTGGGTTTTCATTACTGCCTTGGTAAAACGTTGGTGAAGACCTAAATACTTTGAAAAGACATGACGATATAGCCAATTATTTTTCTTTTCATAACAGAGTGACTGTACTTAATCTCATGTCTCCCTCACATACTCCTTCCCCAGTATAGAAAAGAAGCCTAAAAACTAATTTAAAACCACAACTTCGTCTTTTCTAAGAACTGCAAAACAGGAAGGAAGGAAGGAGGGAAGTGCCCCTCAGCCAGAGTCTGGAGACCACCATCTCCAGTTCCTTAAAATCATTTTGATCACGCGAGTTCTACTATACATGATAAAACCTAAGACAATCCCCCCACCACCACTCTGAGAACTGCCCTTTGATCAGCTGGGGAGGAGGGGCTCTGTGACACTTAGGCAGGGGAGAGAAGACCCTGTGACACTCAAGTAGGGCAGTCAACAGCTGGTGATCTTCAAGTACAGAAACAATTGAGACCTGTGATACTCAGCAGAGGGGTGGAAGGTGCCTCCAAAAGCCTATTAGAAGGGGTGCTGCTGATAGTAATATCTGAAAGGGTTCACAGTGTTCAGTAACACGCTTAGGGATCTACAGCTTCATCAAGGTTTTGACCTGCTCTCTCTTGCTATGGACATGCAGTCCCATATCATAATGGGAGAGAGGGACCTGATTTCTTCCCTGTGCAATTAGGTGAGAGGAGTGTTGAGTGGAACAAAGTTATTGATTTTAAATGATGTTGCTAACATCAAGCAGTGAGTCCTGGAAACTCCTGGGAGCAGGTACCTAACTTTCCCCCTGGACACGTTCTCAACATTGACTACTTATCGACAGGATGACTGCATGTGTACTATGCGCAAGGCATTGGGACTGAAGAGAAAGGTGCTTGGTAGCTCCATTAAAGTCCCCTCAGCATTACAAGAGAAGGGGTACACGAATAAATTAGGTAAGCATCTAGTCCATTTACTTTCTTCTAAGAGGCCTAATGAAATGAAGCTCACTCCCTTTTACCAGATCTTACCAACCTTTCCACATTTTTACCACCCACTACTGATGTCAACTCAAGGGTGAAATTATGCAAAGAGAAAAAGAAATGGAGGGTAAAAAGGAAGAAAAGAAATAAAATATATGAGACAATATGAAATGTCAATGTGCAGATTTCCTAATATCCTCCTTATTTGGGCTACCTCCTGGTGATTTTGAAGGTCAATCTCTCTGTCTCAGGGGATCAAACTGAGAAATAGTAAAGAAATAAAATAGATCATTTCAGGATATAGTAGCATCATGTGAACTGACATGAGAAAGAATACACCTAAGAGAAAACTAATCATTCAAAATTAACTTTTAAGAAATACTCAACATTGTGTTAAGAAGCTCCAACTGTGTTTTCTCTCATTTTTCCAAAACTGCTCTTAAAGCCCATAGCCGAATGCAAAGGTACTAAGTACCTCCTTCTCATTCCCAGTTCAGTGGAACTCCCCACAATGCACATATTTCAGCAAAAACCCCCACTGGGAAGGGAGAGAAGGTTTAGGGCGAGGAGAAGCTATCTCTACCCCTCAACATCTTACGGGTTGCTTACAGTTTGTATAGCAAGATAGCACACATTATAGGGCATACTGTATTAGTGGTTACTTACCAAGGGGCTATTTATTTTAGCTAAAAATATAAACCTAGTGATAAAAAGAAAATTATTGGGCTTCCCTGGTGGCGCAGTGGTTGAGAATCTGCCTGCCAATGCAGGGGACACGGGTTCGAGCCCTGGTCTGGGAAGATCCCACATGCCACGGAGCAACTGGGCCCGTGAGCCACAACTACTGAGCCTGCGCGTCTGGAGCCTGTGCTCCGCAACAAGAGAGGCCGCGATAGTGAGAGGCCCGCGCACTGCGATGAAGAGTGGCCCCCGCTTGCCGCAACTAGAGAAAGCCCTCACACAGAAACAAAGACCCAACACAGCCAAAAATTAAAATAAATAAATAAATAAATATTAAAAAAAAAAAAAAAAGAAAATTATTTTATTTTTCATGCAACATCTAGGAGAGGTTAACACCTTTCCTGGGTTCAGAGGTTATATTCCTCCAGCTTCTTTGTTTAAAACAATGAAAGCCCAGTCTAGCTAGTTTAGGCAGGAAAAGAACTTAATAAAGGCCACACAATCAGGAAACCAGGTTTAGAGGTGACCACGCCATAGATTTGTGCTGTTGGAGACAAATCAGCCACCAAACTCCAGCTTGGGCTTCTAACGGTGGAACACTGCTCCTGCTGCCTCTAGAAACTGGACTGTATTTACCAAAAGCAGATTCTTCTAGGTACTTCTTCCTTTTTTTTTTGGCTGCACCGCACAGCATGTGAGATCTTTTTTTAAAATTTATTTTTGGCTATGCGCGGGCTTTCCCTAGTTGCGCTGAGCAGGGGCTAATCTTTGTTGTGGTGCGCGGGCTTCTCATTGCAGTGGCTTCTCTTGTTGCGGAGCACGGGCTCCAGGCGCACAGGCTTCAGGAGTTGTGGCACACAGGCTCTAGAGCGCAGGCTCAGTAGTTGTGGCACGCAGGCTCTAGAGCGCAGGCTCAGTAGTTGTGGCACACGGGCTTAGTTGCTCCACAGCATGTGGGATCTTCCCGGACCAGGGCTCGAACCCGTGTCCCCTGCATTGGCAGGCAGATTCCTAACCACTGCGTCACCAGGGAAGCTCCCAGCATGTGGGATCTTAGTTCCCCAACCAGGGATCGAACTCATGTCCCATGCATTGGAAGCATGGAGTCAACCACTGGATCTCCAGGAAAGTCCTAGGTACTTCTGATTAGAGTCTAGAGTGAGTGCATTTGACTGGCAAAGTTTCAGGTCACTAGATTGTGCCCTCACTGAAATATAAACTTGGAAAAGCGAGTTTCTGGCCTCTCCAATGGGGAAGTGCAGATATACAAAGGAGGGAATTCTCTCAAAGGGGAAGAGTGTTCAGAGTCACAGTGCGGCCAGAGGGAATAACAATGTGCCCTCTAATGTGGAACCTGCATTTCCTAAATCCCTGCTTCTCAAGCTTCAGTGTGCATACAGATCACCTGGAGATCTTGTTAAAATGCAAATTCTGATTCTGTGGGTCTGGGGTGGGGCCTGAGAATCTGAATTCCTAATAAGTTCCCAGGTGAGACTGGTCCATAGACCATTTTAGTAGATGAATATATGTTACTGCATAAAATCAGAATCTATTATGCTTGACTATTCAAGAGTATTGAGCACAGTCTAATAATGGCAGCAATGATGATGACACTGAAAATATTAATAATGGTGGAAACTATTATTTATTGAATGTTTATCACATGTCATGTACTCTCTTTAGTGCTTCATCTATACTTTCATTTGGTTGTCAAACAATCCTGTGAGACAGACACGTTATTACTTTTCAAATGAGGAAAATGAATCTCAGAGAAATAAACTGACTTAACTAAGGTCACAAGGCCAGTAGGAGGCAGGGCTGGGAATCAACCTGGGCATGTCTGATCCCAAACTCTGAGTGGCCAAGCTCTAAAATCTCAGTGCCCAGCACTGCCTGCCATATCAATCCTCAGATGAGCACCCCTTTATGAAAACGAGGGAAATGATGGTATTAACTGAGCCTGAAGTTTAATTTTGCCTCTCTTACCTTTCTGAATTTATGTTGCAGGTCTTCCTGCAGGAAGGTACAGGAAAGGGTGTGGCTAAGAAAGCAAATTTAGTCTTGTTCCACCTTGTAAGAAGAGGCATATATTTCTTGTAGGATAAGAAAATATATAAAATAATGTATGCATGTATATGTATGTATACATATGCATATATATACAGACATAAAAGCATGTGTTTACTTATACATATTTCTATCTCTTATATTAGAACACTGTTCTAGTATATCTAGTCTTTGAATGACACATATAAACAACTCCTCTATCTGCCCACACAAAGAAAACTAAATGCTCAAAAAAACAAACAACAGCAACAAAAACCCACCCCACACAAATAGTAGTAGGTGTTTCTGGTGTGCTGCCTCTTTCAAGATTAGAATCCAGAATGTCCCTGGAAGAACACTCCCACCTGATCCCAACACTCAGCTGTGGGGTCTACTTAGGACTGGTCTCAATACAGTTCCCAGGGTATGAGCTTGATGCTTCAAAGACTAATTCGGGGGTTAGTGGGAAGGCGGTGACACAGGCTCTGTCTACTGCTAGGCATGAATCCCAGCAACACTTGGCAACCACCTCGGGGACCACGCAGGGATCAAGTATCTATAGGTGAAGCTAATACAGAGGAAGCTAAGATGAGACATGGTAAGAGAGAAACTATAGACATTGTTTGAACCCTGGATAAAAGCTCATTTGAAGATGTGTCCTTCGACTATAACGTAGTTAATTGTCTTTATACATTTATTTTAACTCAGATCTTCTGTTTCTGACAAGAGAAACCATTGTTTATTTGTGTCAACACAGACCAAATAACTAGAAGTAATATGCAACTTAATTTTTAAAACCTCACTGAACTCAATTTTACATGAGTAGGCTTCAAAAAGTATTCTATTAAATGCTTTAGACTACAACCATTTTTCTCTGAATGCATTGTTTTATAGAAAATATAATCAACTAGTAAAAATTAGAAGAAAAAAGATAAAGAGATTAAAAAAACCCCAAAACTGAAAATCTAGAAATAGACCCAGTTATAAACAAAAATGTGATACATAAATCAATTCAGTGTACAATGGGAATTATTCAATAAGTGATGTTGGAACATTTGACTACCTATAAAAATAATGAAGTGAGGTTCCACCCTAAAATATACTCTGATTGTAGAGTTAAAGGTAAAAAAAGAAAGGAGACAGAAGGGGAGGCGAGGAAAAGAAAACCAAAAAACAAAACAGAAGACAATATAGGAAAATATTTATTTGATTCAAGACAGGAATTCGTAAGCAAAATGCCAAAGGCAGAAAAGATGATAGCTAACTAGACAGATAGGTAGGTAGAGGTTGAAAGAACAGCCTTCATAAAAATTAAGAAAATCCATACCTCAAAAAATCCCATCAACAAAATTATATAGAAATTAATGGTGGACTCCCCGGTGGCACAGTGGTTAAGAATCCACCTGCCAATGCAGGGGACACGGGTTCGAGCCCCGGGTCCAGGAAGATTCCATATGCCGCGGAGCAACTAAGTCCGTGCACCACAACTACTGAGCCTGCACTCTAGAGCCCGTGCTCGGCAACAAGAGAAGCCACCGCAATGGGAAGCCCATGCACTGCAACAAAGAGTAGCCCCGGGCTTCCCTGGTGGCGCAGTGGTTGAGAGTCAGCCTGCCAATGCAGGGGACACGGGTTCGAGCCCTGGCCTGGGAGGATCCCACATGCCGCGGAGCAGCTGGGCCCATGAGCCACAATTACTGAGCCTGCGCGTCTGGAGCCTGTGCTCCGCAACAAGAGAGGCCGCGGTAGTGAGAGGCGTGGCGCGCGCACCGCGATGAAGAGTGGCCCCCGCTTGCCACAACTAGAGAGAGCCCTCGCACAGAAACGAAGACCCAACACAGCCATAAATTAATTAATTAATTAATTAAAAAAAAAAAAAAAAGAGTAGCCCCTGCTCGCTGCAACTAGAGAAAAAGCCCGTGCGCAGAAATAAAGATCCAATGCAGCCAAAAAAAATAAAATAAAAAATTAATTAATAAAAAATTAATGGTAAAGTGGGAAAATGTATTTCCAATATACATGGATATGTATTTCCAATATATATGATAGACTATGAGTTAATATTTCTAATATATAAAGAACACATATGAATCTATTAGAAAAAGATAAAGATGTAGATTTTCAAAAGAAAACACATATATTACAAATGTGAAAAGCAAAAGTTGATTGCTTGCTACAATAAGACTTCTGGGAAAAAAAGGTGACTAATAAAAGGGGTTCTCCTACACTGTTGGTGGGAATGTAAGTTCATACAGCCACTATAGAAAACAGTACGGCAGTTCCTCAGAAAACTAAAAATAGAATGACCATATGATCCAGCAATCCCACTTCTGGTAATATATCCAGACAAAACTATAATTCAAAAAGATACATGCACCCCTACATGCATAGCAGCACTATTCACAATAGCCAAAACATGGAAACAACCTAAATGTCCATCAACAGATGAATGGATAAAGAAGACGTGGTACATAAATACAATGGAATACTACTCAGCCATAAAAAAGAACGAAATAATGCCATTCACAGCAACATGGATGCAACTAGAGATTATCATACTAAGTGAAGTAAGTCAGAAAGAGAAAGACAAATACCATATATCACTTATATGTGGAACCTAAAATATGGCACAAATGAACCTATCTACAAAACAGAAACAGACTCATAGACATAGAGAACAGATTTGTGGTTACCAAGGGGGAGCGGGGAGGGAAAGGGATGGACTGGGAGTTTGGGGTTGGTAGATGCAAACTATTACATTCAGAATGCATAAACAACAGGTCCTAATGGATAGCACAGGGAACTATATTCAATATCCTGTGATAAAGCATGATGGAAAACAATATAAAAAAAGAATGTATACATGTGTATAACTGAGTCACTTTGCTGTACAGCAGAGATTAGCACAACATTGTAAATCAACTATACTTCAAATAAACATGGGGGGGTTCTTGCACAAAATCATAAAAGAAGCTGTGTGTATGTATGTATATTTAAGAAATATACACATAGAAACCCAACTCATGATGCAATAAAAATTTAAATTTATGACAAATGCTCCAAATTTACATAAAAATCTCAAAAATTAATGGAATCTAAACCACTGCGAGATAGTCAATAATTCTTCTAATAATGTATGTCCTCTTTACTCATGACTGTTTGCTAAGATTTGAGTTGAGCATTGTAATAGGGCTGACATGAAAATTAATAATTTTATCCACACATTGTTAACATTTTATAACTTTGTGAGTTTAGTTCTAAACAGAAATAAGAACGGTTTTCCAATAGGGAAACAGATCTTTTTTTTGCCACACTGTGCATCTTGTGGGATCTTAGGTCCCTGACCAGGGATTGAACCCGGGGCCACGGCAGTGAAAGCACCAAGTCCTAACCACTGGACCACCAGAGAACTGCCAGGAAGTAGAATTTAAATGACGTCAGTAAAACTAAACAAAATGGAACAATTTCTCTTTGTTTCTGTCTGCCTAGTCATTTGTCAAATTATTTATTTTAAAAATATTATTCAAAGATATGCAGTATTTCTACAATGATTTGATAAAGACTCAAGGTTATACAACATCCATTTTAAAAGTGCCTGATGTTGCTTTAGCTAGTTTTTTCAGAACCTTTCTTCTTTGCTTAGTCCTAAGTATGCTCTACATATTAAGTGCTTAAGGTCCATTTGTACATATTCATTCACATACATTTGGATGTGCTGGATTCTAAATTTTTTTAAAAACCTATGTTTAAAATAAATTTATTCTAATATAAATAAATATGCAAATAAATAAATAAAACTTTTAGAGCACAGAGCCTAGTTCGGGCTCTACAGAACAAACGTAAATTATAAGTTAACTTTATATATCTCTCATAAAAGAAAAGTATCAATCAGATTTTTATTTGTCACATTGATGTTTCCAGTCCAAATAGTGTTTCTCTAAAGCTAATAATATCTTAGCAATATAATATCCTTCCACAGAACAATGGATCAAAACATCAGGATCATTCTTTAGGAAATTCCTATTACAGTTAGTTTGAGCCTCAATGTCTCATTTACTATACACATACTAGCGGACTAATATCCACTAGGCAGATGCAAGGAAATCTTTCAACTTGCTTTTGCAGGGATAAATTATTAGAAGGATATACAATACAAACAACAGTTTTACTAAGCTGTTTTGCTATACTGGACCACTTTGTAAAATACATTTCTGAATTCTACCCTCAAATATAAATTAAGTGAGAATGTAGAAACTCTGTCAGGCTGTCTCCTATTTTACAAAAAAAAGGGGGGGGAGGGGGACAAATAAATAAACCAAATTCACAACTATTTAAGTGAAAAGGTACTACTTATATCCGATATGTATCAAGAGTTAGAGTCTTAGTACAAAGACTTTCACAAGCCTAATAAAGATAATATTGTGTCTAATGATGTGAATATTGGCCAAAGACCACGCTGTGATTAAGTGATTGAATTAAAACTAGAAAGGAAGGAAGGAAGAAGGAGAGACAGCCCAGGGAATGGGAGAGAATATTTACAAATCGTATTTAATAGAAGACTTACAACCAGAATCTATAAAGAACTCTTATAACTCACCAATAAAACGACAACATAACTAGAAAATGGGCAAAGGATCTGAATGGATTTTTCTCAAAAGAAAGATATACAAATGGCCAATAAGCACATTAAAAAATATATAGTCATTAGGGTAATACAAATCAAAACTACAGCAAGTTACTACTTCACACACCCAGCAGGATAATTTTTTCAATGGAAAATAACAAGTGTTGGTGAGCATACGGTGAAATAGGAATCTTTTAAAATTGTTGGTGAGATTGTAAAATGGTGAAGCTGCTTTGGAACACTGTTTGGCAGTTCCTCAAACATAGAGTTACCATATGACCCAGTGATTCCACCTCTAGGTAGCTGTCCAAGTGAAATTAAAATATATGTCCACATAAAAACTTGTATATAAATGATATTAGCAGCATTATTTACCACAGCCAAAAAATGGAAACAACCTAAGTATCCATCAGCTGATAAAGGAAAAACAAAATGTGGTCTATCCATACAATGAAATAGAAAGGAAAATAACACTGATAGACACTACCACATAGATTAATCTTAAAAAAATTATGCTTAAGTACAAGAAGGCCATCACAAAAGGCCACAAAATAAGAGTCTATTTATATGAAATGTGCACAACAGGCAGATCCATAGAGACAGAAAGTAGATTAGTGGTTGACTGGGGCTGGGAGGAGGGAAAGAATTACTGCTAATGGGTATGCGGTTTCTTTCTGGGGTGATGAAAATATTTTGAAATTAGATACTAGTGATGGTTAATAATAGCCCAGATTAAATAAATACTGAATGTTAGAATTACAGAACATTTAGAATGTTAGAATTACAGATAGGGGCCTCATATAATAATTTCTTTCTCCTCTCAATCCATTCCAGTTAGGTCCATGTATTCCAGAAATGCAAGTTATCTGATTATTATAAATTTTGAGAGAAAAAATAAAATACTTCTTCCAGATATATTTGTTGCTTTTTAAAAAAAACTTGTTTTAATCTGCCACACCAACTAAAATGAATAAAGTGCTAAATTGGTTCAAATAAATAATATTGAAAAAAAATCAGGTCTATTTTTATCGTATTCCTAAACCAACATCATTTTGGCCTCAAAGCAGTAACCAAAGGCTTCCCTGGTGGCGCAGTGGTTGAGAGTCTGCCTGCCAAAGCAGGGGACACGGGTTCAAGCCCTGGTCTGGGAAGATCCTACATGCCGCGGAGCAACTGGGCCCGTGAGCCACAATTACTGAGCCTGCGCGTCTGGAGCCTGTGCTCCGCAAGAAGAGAGGCCGCGATAGTGAGAGGCCCCCGCACCGCGATGAAGAATGGCCCCCACTTGCCACAACTAGAGAAAGCCCTCGCACAGAAACAAAGACCCAACACAGCCATAAATCAATAAAATAAATTTAAAAAAAACAAAAACAAACAGTAACCAAGAGCATTAAAAAAAACTTTCAAAAATAACTTTACTTATAAAAATTCAGCTTAAGATCAGATACAAACCTTAAATACAGCCATGCAATATCAACAGCACAATCCTACAGCTGTCCTCTCAGCCCTGAGGTACATCGACCGGATAGATGGCCTTACTTCAGATGACTTTCCTTTACTGTATCACCTGGATGTATAATATTTCATTATTTCTATCTTTCTGAGAATAATAAAGGCCCAAATTCTAGCAAATTGAGCCAGTGGTTTTAGGAGTGCTGACGGCGCAGAATTCTCTGATGTACGTGGATGAGGGACTCTGTCACCTCACGTGCCATACCTGGTATGCACTGTGCCGTGGCCTCAGTGGTTATGGTCGGAGCAACTGGGGGCTGCTGCTGACTGGAGCTCACTTCTGGCTCTGTGTTAACTGAGGGAGAAAGGGCCACCTCACAGGAGGAGACCTGGCTGGGCAGATGGGACAGGAACTCTTCAGAAGCAACTTGCTCATCCTGTCCAGGCAGCTGCAGGGCAGACAAAGGGATGCTGATCTGTTTGTTAGGATGGGATGTGCTCACCGGCATCTGTATGGCCACCTGCTGGTTGGTGCCATGGGCACCAGTGGGTCCTCTGTTTGGTGAAGCCAAAGATACCCTAGTAGTCTTCTGGACGATTGGTCTAGACATCACAGAGGGGGATGCAGACACACCATGTGGGTCTAGCTCTGTGCTGATGGCAGATGTTACATGGGGAATCAGCTTAGCAGACCCTATACAGGAGGGACCAGCATGAGTCTGAGGCTTAGGTTTTGCCATCTGCGTCAACGAGAGGGCTGGTCCATCTACCCCTCCGGTCAGCTCTGCATTCGCCACAATATAATAATCTTCAGGAATCTCCTGTTTGATTTTCTTAATGATCACATCACTGCTGCATTCATCAATCATCTGAGCCTGGGAGCTTGAATGGAGAGAAGATGGGACTATTCCAGGCCTTTTTCGAGCAATGCTTTGAGGCCTTTGGGTTTGGGGTTCAAAGTCACTATCCTCATCTGTAACAGAAGACTCACAAACCATGTCAAACAGAGTGTTTTCATCTTCATACTCTTCAACAGCTTCATCCAGTTCAGAGGGCTCACTGCAATAAGAGAAGTCACAAGAGTCTCTGGTCCGATTACAGTCTAGCTTTGCTTTCACTGGTCTCCCAGGGTACCTTTCAACGGGGCTAGTTTGTGTCTCAGAGGGCACTCCAATTATACTGGGACTATCAGAGTTAAAACTTCTGTTATCCTGGAAACAGACCCTTTCTTGGGAGCCAGCTCTGCAAGTAGCTGTCAGTGGCCAGTGATAAGCATGGCCCGCACTACAGCCCCACATTGCTGTCAGGTTCCCATGGGAACCTTCCGAAAGCAAATGTTTCAGGTTTGGAATGAGGCTGCAAATGGTCCCATGGCTGTGGGCCCAGCTGACCAATTTGGATAGATTCTCAGATGAGGTATGAAGGCAATCCTCCATGTTACAGGATCAGCAGTGTCTTTCCTAAAGGAAAATAATCAGAATAAGAAGCTATTATTACCCAAGATATTCCCATATCTCAATCACTTCAATTTCCTTAAACTATGATCATGTGGCATTAAAAAAATATACTTCAAAACTGTATCCAGTTAATATCACTGCATATGGGCAGAGACTGGAAGAGAATACAGGAAAAAAAGTAAAAACAATCGATGGTTTATGGCTGTGGGACTTGAGAAATTTTTTGTTAATTTCCTTTATTGTTATAATGTCTACATAAGAAAAAAAAGTGAAAGAAAAAAAAAAAAAGAAACAAGCAATAAAAAAGAGGTGAGCTTTTTTCATAGTACATTTTACTTCCAAAGTCACACAGAGAGAGAGAGGTTCAGTCAGCCCTGTAATAATAAAATGTGTGTATTATTTGTATTAACCAGGAGGATGAACTTCTAACTTCACCTTCTGCTACCATAAACTTCATTACTAGAGGCAGGGCCACCAAAGGCTCAGATCCATTCTAGGATGGATGTCAGAGAAGGGAAATCTGGTTTTCTGCTGGGCACCAGAAAACAAATGACACTACTGGGAGCCCAAGAAGAGAATGAGGGGCTATATCTGGGAAGTGGGGAAGAAAAGTCTTTAACAGAGATGGGAAAACAGTCCGGGAGGGGAGCCACTAGAGGCCCCTGCTGGGGTCAGGGGCACAGGCAGGCTGTAGACCAGAAGCAAGGATGGGTAGGCCGGGTGCCAGCACCCTAACCAAATCTTAGGAGTAGGCTTCCCACCTCCTTGCTGTCTGAAATTCCTGAAACATTGCCTTTATCTCACAATTTAGAGGTAAAAACATGCATCTGGTGTATTTTACCATCTGAGGTTCCTATACGCCCAAGCTGGTATATAATCAACTACCACAGAGGAATGAATCATTCCTTATTGGGAAGAGGTCAAAAAGAATGCTTGTTATGGGTCCTTGACTGGGTAAGAGTGAGGACAACATGATGAAAAAAAAAAAGTAAAGAGGCACGTGGAGTCCACATGTGATTAGAAAGGTTTAATAAGGCTCTGTCAAAAGGGACATCCTGGGAAGAACTAGGGAGGAAGGAACAAGGATCTTTTTTTCTTGAATTTTTGAATTTTATTTATTTTTTATACAGCAGGTTATTAGTTATCCTTTTTATACATATTAGTGTATATATGTCAATCCCAATCTCCCAGTTTATCACACCACCACCACCACCACCCCCCGCCACTTTCCCCCCTTGGTGTCCATACATTTGTTTTCTACATCTGTGTTTCTATTCCTGCCCTGCAAACCAGTTCATCTGTACCATTCTTCTAGAGGAACAAGGATCTTGATGTGTGTTCCCTGGTCATCTGCAGCTGTGGGTGACAAAAGGTACCTCGCTGGAAGTGGGCTCTGCACTAAGGTGCCAAGGTCCAACTGCAATGCCATGTGACCATGCAAAAGGGCGCATATGAGCCACCATTCTCTGCCCTACCTCCATGGCACACCATCAGTAGAGTTTGGTAAATTCAAATCCTTTAACATGTTTTGTAACATGTGTGATATGGCCTCTGCGATACGGCCACGGCTATAGTCAACCTCCCAACCCTCATTTTCTACTACTACTATGACCTTTTCCCATATTTCCTGTCTCCTCTCTAAACAGTTTCTCACCTCCACTGGGCCTCTAAAAACTCATTCTTTGGCTTGATATGTAGCCTTCCTCTTTCTTCACCTGGAAAACCCCTTCAAGACTGACCTCAGGACCACCTCCTGTTGAAGTCTTTCTAGATAACTCTTTCAGTCTCAGAGATTTTAGATTTTCTTCCTGTACTTCCATTATCTCAAGAAACTTGGCCTTTGCTGTACTGTTATCAACTGACATTCTTATCCATTTCCCAGACTTGACTGAGCATTACCTGAGGACAGGGACTATGATATAATTTTTCATTCATCAATGAGGACCTACTTAGGGATACAGAAGTTAATAAGATACGGTCCTGCTCTTGAGATCTTATAATCTATTGCTGGTGCTGAATAAATGAATGAAGAGTGAATGAATGAATTTATAAATGCTGGCAGCACCATCAACACTAACAAAGTAAACATATAAGATCCTCAAATAAGAAACAAGAAATTTCCTTCTATGACTTTTATTGTAATCATTCAAGGGATTAGAGGATTTTCTCCCCAGTGGTGTAACCAAAACACGGCTGTCTTGTGTATGTAGGAGAGTAATACATGAACAACCAGATTTTATGAAGCAGCACAATAAATCAAAAGGACAGGGACTAGTGTGGGAGTCAAGAACTTCAAATTTTCGTCCTGGAACTCCTGTCTGTGGCCTCAGACAAGCCACTAATTATCTCTAAGCTTAAAATGACAGGACTATAATCTTTATGTTTCCTTCGTACTCTAGCAATTTAGGAACTTACTTCATTTATATTCCTTTCATATAACTTTAAAGTAGAAATGCAGAAAAACAGAAAGACTGGGGGGGGGGGTGTTGATGTTTGTTTGTTTGTGTGTTGTCTGCGCCGCACGGCTTGCGGGATCTTAGCTCCCCAACCAGCAACCTAACCTGAGCCCTCGGCAGTGAAAGCACGGAGTCCTAACCACTGGTCCACCAAGGAATTCCCTGATGTTTGTTTTTTGAGCTTTCTTAACATATCTGTTTAGTTGGTATGGCAGAGACTGCTGTTTGCCTATCCAGTATCCATTCTCTCTTATTCATTACAGAGTCCCAATCTATTGGGGCAGCAATATGCTCACCTAAAACATATTTCCCAGCTTCCTTTGAAATGGGAAATCTCATGACACCGTTCTGGCCAATAATATGTAAACGGAAGTCACTGGGTGGGGCTTCTGCAAAAGCCCTTTGAAGCACAGACTTGTCCCAGTTTTCGCCTTTTTCCCTTTGTCCTTCCCTTTCTTCCTGCCTGGAATAAGGACATGATGGCTGGGCCTGCAGAGGCCATCTTAGGAGCATGAAATAAGCACTTAAGGATGGGAGAGAATAGCCAGAGGAGCTTGGTGACATCGTGGAGCCACTGCATCAGCTCTGAACTGCCTAAGATTCCTTGTTACTTAAGGGAAAGATAAACCCCTGATCTTGCTTAAGCCACTGTTGTTGAAGTATTTGATTACACACAGCTGAACTCAACTACTAACTGATACACAAAAAATAATACATTCACCTCTGGTTTTTGAAGCCTTAGAGCAGAATCCTTCATTTTCTTTGCACTATACTCTAGGTTTCTCAGACTGGATTCCACAAATAAATCTTGGGAGGTCTACAATTTTATGGCATAATGTTTATAATTGTTTTCATTTTTATCATAATAAAAATACAATTAATATAAGCATATTATGAATCATCTAAATCTTATATCTAAGTATCACCTTGTAATTTTAGTTCCCCTTTGCCTCTGTATCTATACTCATATTAGTGTCCATAATCAACTAAAGTGACATCACTCAACTTCCAATTTGTTGGGAAACCTGTTCATGCTGTATTCTTTTTAGCAGATATAAACACAAAACTACTCTTCTGCATTAATAATTTTCAAATGAAAAGTATTATGATTTGACATCATGAAAATGGCATATGTAATGGTGAAGCAAAACACCTCTTTAAATGTCATAGGCTAACGAGAAAAGAAATAAATGATATATGCTCATAGAAAAAATCATATACATTATGGCACAATATTTGAATGAAGTCACTGTAACAGTTCAAACTGTAAAAAATGTGGCAGAATCAAAACACAAAATTGTATAAGCCTGAGGAAGTCAAAAGTACTTACTGTCCAGGTAAAAGCTATTATACAGTAGTAAAATAGTAACTTTGCTGAAGACCCGCAGCCAGAAAAAATTATAATTAAAATAAAAGGCAAAGTGGATAAAACTTTAAATTTTGTTAAAAGCTTATCCACTTAATTCTATAATAATCACCAACTTTTAAGAATCAACAGGTAGTAATCACAAGTCACTTTTATTACATTATGAAACTTACTAGCAATCTCATGAAGAGGCTCTTAAACTTTTCTTGAGTACCCTAAAATGAAAATATTTTTCCAGTATTACTATTAATATAATTCAACCAGGCAACCAATGTTAACTGGTAGCTATGAGAGCATAATTAGCTAATATTTAAGGTACTTAAATGGATTGAGTCTAAGCTGACAAGGAATAGCTATCAATATACTGCAATATATTCAAAGTTTAATACAAAACAGAATCAACCATAAGACAATCAAGGTACTTGCAAACTGCTGAGAATAAGTACAGCTAACCCTTGAACAATGTGGGTTTGAACTGCGCAGATGTACTTAAACACTGATATTTTTCAATAGTAAATACTACACTACTACACAGTCAGTGGTTGGTTGAACCCTGGATACAGAGGGCCTACTATAAATTATACACGGATTAACTTGGAGTTGTTCAAGGATCAACTGTAGTTTCCAGGATCTACTAATTTCCTTCAGCAGTCTGATGATAAGCTCTATGCTGAAAAATAATGTTTCTTCTACATTTTCAAGAATAGAAAAATAACTTCAGATAGGATTTTCCCACATTTTATATGGGCAATGATTGGATTAGACACTAAGCTTTACAGAATTATCATGGGACATGTCATTAAAAATTGAACCTCAAGGAGGCCTGCCTAGCAGAGTGTAGGTTAAGTATGAGATTTGATTATCCTAAATCAGCAAAGAAAGCTATAAAGTTATCATCACCACATTGTATGTTAACTTAGGCAGATATTCTATGCATTAGTATTTATATTGTTAAAGTCAAAATCAGAAACATTAAATGCAGAATCAGACTTTCTACCATTAAACCTAACATTAATTATTAGGTTTCAGAACAACATAAAACTATTATTATATCTAACATTCACTGAACAATTACTGATTGCCAGGTACTACTCTAGGACTTGACATATCAATAATCCTAATTATATCAACAATCCTAATAAATTAGGTAACTTATTATCCTCATTTTACTTGGACAAAGTAATGGTAGAGCCAAAATTTGAACTTCAGTCTTAACTCCAGAGCCCACACTGTTAATTAACATACTATACTGCCTCCAGCATTATAATAGTAGAAAGATATTGTCTCAAGTCTGGTTCTCTTATCATATTAATGTTGTTAATTTGAACTTATGGTTTTGCAGTTTTACTTTAGTTGAATTTGTATGTCTGTTTTGATTTACAGGTTTATTAGAAGTATAAGCATATATTTTATGTATAAACATATTTCAATAACATCATGATAAAAATGACTTAAAGCCAGCACGAGGTATAAAGAAGGTTCATGAAAATATTTTTCTTTCAAAAGTTTGAGAAAAACTATTTTTTAGAAAAAAAAAAAGGTATAAAAAAATTATGTCGCTTTTCCAAAGCCTGACAGTGAGCTACCAGTCAAACACCATGAATATCTAGTTGGCTTTCACCTGACTTCAGTTACAACAATTTGCCCCACAGTTCTTATAGTCTCTCTCTTTATGAGGTTCTGAACCTTTTAAAGGATTTGTTGTTGCTGTTGTTTTAATACCACTAAATCTTAATTACTGAGGCATAACAAAATGACACAAGAAGAAACAGAAAATCTGAGTAGCCATTTATCTATAAAATAAATTGAATTAAAAAAAATCTTTTCCAAAAAAAAGATTTCACTGGTAAATTTTATCACTCATCAAGGAAGAAATAATACCAAAATTATGCAAATATTTTCAAAAACTAGGAGGAAGAGGGAGCACTACCCAACTTGTTTGAGGAGGCCAGCATAACCCT
This sequence comes from Balaenoptera physalus, assembly GCF_965194825.1. Lineage (NCBI taxonomy): Eukaryota > Metazoa > Chordata > Mammalia > Artiodactyla > Balaenopteridae > Balaenoptera > Balaenoptera physalus. Next base: position 21,327,521 of record NC_138886.1, read on the forward strand.
TAATACCAAAACCAGACAAAGATATTACAATAAAGAAAATTATAGATCAATATTCCTAATTTGATGCAAAATCCTTTAAAAACATTAGCAAGCTGAATCCAACAATATATAAAATGGGTAATACATCATGACCAATCCCAGGAATGCAGACTTATCCCAGGAATGCAAGGTTGGCTGTTTATTCACAAACTAATCATACGGGCTTCCCTGGTGGCACAGTGGTTAAGAATCTGCCTGCCAATGCAGGGGACACGGGTTCGAGCCCTGGTCTGGGAAGATCCCACATGCCGCGGAGCAACTAAGCCCGTGAGCCACAACTACTGAGCCTGCGCGTCTGGAGCCTGTGCTCCGCAACAAGAGAGGCCACGATAGTGAGGGGCCCGCGCGCCGCGATGAAGAGTGGCCCCCGCTCGCCGTAACTAGAGAAAGCCCTCACACAGAAACGAAGACCCAACACAGCCAAAAATAAATAAATAAATAAATAAATTTATTAAAAAAAAAAAAAAAAAAAACTAATCATACTCCAATAAAAATTTATAAAAACAAAAACCAAAAACTAATCAATATAATTCAACATATTAACCATGCACTGGGGGGGGGGGGCTATGATCAATTTCAATAGCTGAAGACAAAATATTTGACAAAATTTTAAATCTATTTATGATAAAAACTCTTAGCAAACTAATAATAGTAGGAACTTCCTCAAACTGATAAAGTACATCTACAAAAAATCTACAGCCAACATCATACTTAATATAAAAGACTGAATTGTTTCCTCCCAAGATCAGGAATAAGGCAAGAACGTGCTCCCTTGCATCATTTTTATTCAACATTGTACTGGATGTCATAGCTACTGAAATAATACAATAAATGAAAAGGAAGAAAAATTAGAACAGAAGAAGTAAAACTTGTCTATTCGTAGATGATATGGTTGTTTATGTAGAAAATTCCAGAGAATTCACAAAACAACAGCTAGAACTCATAAATAAATTCAGCAAAGTAATAGGATACAAGATTAATATTTTAAAAATCATATACCAGCAACAAAATATTAGAAAATTAAAGTTTAAAAAATTATATTCAAAGTAGTGCCAAATGTATTAAATACTTAGGAACAAATCCAAGATTTCTATACTGAAAACTACAAAACACTGCTGAGAGAAATTAAACATGACCTAAATAAACAGAGATATATACCATATTTGTAGATCGGGAAGATTCAATATTGTTAGGTTGGTATTATTCCCAAATTGATCTATATATTCAATGCAATTCCAATCAAAATTCTAGCAGGCTTTTTTAGTAGAAATTGACAAGTCGATTCTAAAATTTATATGGAAATATAAAGAACTTATAGAATAACTAAAGCAAAATTATAAAGTAAGAATAAAGTAGGAGGACTCACTCTACCTGATTTCAAGACTTACAATAATTTCCAGCTACAGTAATCAAGATCGTGGGGTACTGACAAAAGAATAGACACATATATCAATGGAACAGAGGAAGCAGCCAAAAATAGACCCACACATATTTGGTCAATTGATTTCTGACAAAACTGTAAAGGTAAATCTTTCCGACAAACAGTGTTGGATCAATAGGATATCCATTAAAAAAAAAAAAAAATCAACCTTTAGTTACACTACACGTAAAAATTAACTCAAAATGGATCACAGACCTAAATCTGAAACTAAAAAATTCTGAGAAGAAATCACAGGAGAATATCTTTGTAACCTTGGGGTAGGCAAATGTTCCTTAGGATGCAAAAAGCACGAGCCATAAAAAATTCTGATAAATTTTACCATATCAATTGCTAATGGAATATAACTAGCTTTAGCAGGGATGGAGAAGGGATCCATTAAACTTAAACACACTCAACATTGCTACCTTCTTTCAGGAGTTCCCTGAGTAACTTTCAATGCAAAGGAAACTTGGGTATGGTCTAAAAAGCACTGATGATGTCTCAACTAACAGACCAGTGATTTAAAAACCTAGAAACAACAAAAATAAAACAGAACATGAAAAGCAACAGCTCTTTTAAAAAAACAGAAATAAGGTTACTCTGGTTTTTTCTTATTGAGAATGACGTAAACTTCCTATTTTATTTTCCCACCAATTAGAACTCTCAGAATCTAAGAAGTATATCATATAAACTTAATTTCTCCATATTCCCATTAAAGGATACAATTTATTATATATGTTAAATATGGAAAACTACTTAAACAACGGAGATTTTATCAAAAACAAAAAAGTCTGAAGAAAACAGTTCCAACATTAATGTGTAGAAAGGAGATACTACTTTAAAAAAACACAGTAAAGGATATGGAAAGGGTATTTATTGCTATTGAGGCCTAGAATGTGCTTTCTAAAATTTAAAATACATCTATTGTTTCAAACAAAATTTATATGTAAATTATATAAATTAGTAGACATTAAAAATGGGCTTACAAATAAAGAATTCAGAGAATATTTGCTTTTACTTTAAGATAGTGTATTTATTAATTTTCAAATGTCACAACTACCATGTAACTATTATGTAATTTTTGGAAACAGACAAATTCTAAGGATACTTTGTCCACATTATTAATAATTTAAAAAATCACAGTAAAAAATATTTTAATTCCATACCATGCATATATAACATGTATTTCATTTACATTTCAATTCAGTAAAATCTACTGAATACCTGCTATATGCTAAACACTGTGTTATGGAGTAAACTGTATCCTTCCAAAAAGATATATTTTAGTCCTAAGTCCCACTACCTCAGAATTACCTTATTTGGAAATAGGGTCATTGCAGATGTAGTCAGTTAAGTTTGGATGAGGTCATACAGAGGTAGGGTAGGCCCCTAACCCAACACGACTGGTGTCCTTAAAAGATGACAGATACACAGGGAGAAAGCCATGTGACAACGAACGCAGAGATTGGAATTATGCAGCTGCAAGCCAAGGAACACCAAAGATTGCCAGCAAACCACCAGAAAGAAGCTAGTAAGAGGAAGGAAGGATTCCCTGCAGGTTTCAAAAGGAACATGGTCCTGCCAACATCTTCATTTAGGACTTCTAGCCTCCAGAATTGTGGGACAAGAAATTTCTGTTGTTTTAAGCCATCCAGTTTGTGGTACTTTGCTAGGCAGCCCTAGGAAACTAATACACACTGTGTGAAGCATTCCGAAAAAAAAAGAGAAATAAAACTGGCATTCTTGACTTCAAGAAGTTTAAAGCTTAATAGTACACTATGTAAGTCAACTAATTAATAAACTATAATACAATATAAGTAAATGTTCCAGATATGGGGATAATGATTAATTCTACTTTTGGGGTGAGGAATGCAAAGGAATCTTCTTTCGGGATCTGCTTCCCGAAAGGGGTGAAGGCATTCTACACAAAGGCACAGTGACTTGAAACAGTATGGTGATTTTAGCCAACTATAAGGATTCAGTTATTACTGGCTTGTGACCTTTAAGACGGGAACTATGGAAGAAAGATTAAACTGAAGAATAATGCAGGGGCAAAAGCACGATGGTCTTTGTGTACCATACAAAGAGCTTGGGAGTTTACTTTGTGAAGGGCCTAAATCAGAAAACAGACATGGGCCAAACTCGTATTTTATAAAGACCATTTTTCAGATAGATTAAAAGGTGGCAAGGGGCAAAGGAGTCTAGACCAGAGTCTAGACCAGAGGCCTAAGGAATTAAAAAGAGAGGAAGAGAGGGCAGATCTGTTAGAAGATAACAGGCAGCAATTGGTGATGAATTGCTTTTGAGGAATGAGGGTGAAAAGAGAGGCTAGAATAATTCCCAGCTTTCTATCTTGAGAGCCAGGATAGATTTGTTCTCCATCAAGATAAATATCATAAGAGAAAGAGCAAACGTATAGATTAGGAGTGATGATTTGTTCAATTTCCTTTAAAAAGCAATGGACTCAGGAATCACTGATTTTAACGGCATAATATGAACAGTCTATGCAACTTACGCATAAAAACCTCCCAACCTATAGACAAGTATGCCTTTCTATAAAGCCTTGTATGACTTTGCAAAACCATTTAAGGTAATTTGAAAAGTGGAAAACATTTCAGTAGACTTTCAAAGTCATTTTAATCAGGTTTCCTGGGTGAGAGTATAAAATATGTGCCTTCAGAGAGATTCACTGTTTCATGTAACTTAGTTCCCTAAGTCAAATGTAAAGTGTCACCTGCCATCTATACTTTCAACAAACATGTATTAAGCATTGTGAAGTGCTGGCTGAATCCTGGAAAGAGAAGGGTGACAAAGGCAGATAGTCTGTGTCATCACAGAGCTTACAGTCTAGGAGGACAGAGAAACAATAAAACAAATAATTTCAATCAAACATAGTAAGTGCTACAAAAGAGAAAGAACATGGTGTTACAGGAACACGAGGCAGGGGCATCTCACCTAGACTGAGATGAGTCAGGGAAAGTTACCTGCCTCTCACCCCACTAGTTTCTATGTAAGCTGAGAACCAAGGGACACATAGAAGTTAGTGAGAGGCAGGAAAAGTGTCCCGTTTGAAGGCCCAGAAAATAGAGAACATGCTATGTTTGAGAAAATGGAAGTTGTTCAGTATGGCTGAATGGAAGAACATAAGGAGGGGCCCATAAGGAGTGAAGAATGTACAAGATGTGTCTGAAAAGGCAGGCAAGGGCCAGATCATGAAGATCTTGTAGATCGTGTAAAAAAGTTTGGGCTTTATTATAGAGATAAGAAGAAAGTATTCTATGGTTGTAAGTAAGAAAGTGACTTTAGAATCATCATTCTGATAATAGTTTGAAGAGATCTAAGTCAGAAGTAAGAATCCAGTTAGGAGACAGAATGTAATAATTGAGCTAAGATATATTGGTAACCCGCCTTGGATAGTGCAGGGATGTTAAAAGGACAATAGATTTGAAAACCAAGTTAAGAGGCAGAAGATGAAAGATTAGATATGGGAGGTGGGAGGAAGGAATAGTTTAGAGATTCTGACTTGGCCACTGAGAAAGGGTTTGGTTTATGCCATGTTACGTTGAGGTGCCTTTAAAACATCCAAAAGGACTTCCCTGGTGGCACAGTGGTTAAGAATCCGCCTGCCAATGCAGGGGACACGGGTTCGAGCCCTGGTCTGAGAAGATCCCACATGCCACGAAGCAACTAAGCCCGTGCACCACACTACTGAACCTGCGTTCTAGAGCCCACGAGCCACAAGTACTGAGCCCACGTGCCACAACCACTGAAGCCCACGCACCTAGAGCCTGTGCTCCGCAACAAGAGAAGCCACCGCAGTGAGAAGCCTGCGCACCACAACGAAGAGTAGCTCCCACTCGCCACAACTAGAGAAAGCCCACGCGCAGCAACGAACACCCAATACAGCCAAAAATAAATAAATAAATTTATTTATTTAAAAAAACCCACAAACATCCAAAAGGAGGTATCAAATAAACAGTTGGATAGACACATAGATCAGTATCAAAAGATTGATAAAAGGAATGACGCAAAACATCTATGAACATTTTTGCACAATCATAATATAGAGGATAAAAACTGGACACACAAAATGACATTAATGATAGCCTGATCTAAAAAAAAAAAAAAAAGTGGTTATGAAGGAACCTAGGAGTAGCACAGATGTAGAGAATGGACTTGAGGACATGGGGAGTGGGAAGGGTAAGCTGGGACAAAGTGAGAGAGTGGCATGGACATACATACACTACCAAATGTAAAATAGATAGCTAGTGGGAAGCAGCTGCATAGCACAGGGAGATCAGCTTGATGCTTTGTGATCACCTAGAGGGGTGGGATAGGGAGGATGGGAGGGAGATGCAAGAGGGAGGAGATATGGGGATATATGTATATGTATAGCTGATTCACTTTGTTATAAAGCAGAAACTAACACACCATTGTAAAGCAATTATACGCCAATAAAGGTGTTAAAAAATGCATTAGATAGAAAAGGATAAGCTGAGAACATTTTATTCCATCAAAAAATAAAAATAAAAAGGCATAAACATGGGAAAAAAATTAATTACAATTACAATGGCATTCCATTCATTCAAAATATTCCCTATGTGTTGACTAGCAGTATTATTCAATCACATTTTAAAAGTGGTTTTCCTGTCAATGAACATGATTTGACATGATGATTCATGCTTTACAGCCCATTCAAAGAAGTATACAGTAAACAGAAAAACTGAAATTCTATCTCAAAGTGAGTGATGTTAACATTTTTAGCTGTCTTTAAATTCACATAGCCTCATTCTCCTGATGGAATTTTCCAGGACTTAAGGAGTAGCAGGGCCTAATAATGAAGAATCTGTCCTAGATGCTGAAAATACAGCCCCACCTTGGTAAGTGAGCTAAAGGCAGGCTGATACCATATTTCAGAGAACCATGCAAAAACACATACTACTCCACTGTCCACTGGAACTGCTCTGACCAAGGTCACCAATAACCTCCATGTCAACAACCTCATCTGACACTCCTCGGTTCTCTTCTTTTGGCTTCTCAGTGGCTTGCAGAGCTGTTCTCTGCCTTACTCGAAACTCTGTATCTTTCCTTGCATTCCATGATACTGCCCTGTTACTTTCTCAGTTTCCTTTGCTGGGGTTCATCATCTTTTTTTTGACTTTTAAAACTATAATTTATCAGTGGTCCTAGAATTCTTCTCATATTACTGCCTTACCAGGTGATGCTCTCATCCACCCCTACAGATCGGTTATCAGGTACATACCCTGACAATTAATATCCAAATTAATTTTCAATAAATGGCATTACCATCTCCTCACCTGCTGAAGTCCAAATCCTACAAGTCACTTTTGACTCCAATATGTTCTGCACATCTCTATGTAGAGGAACCTGCAGGCCTAGTTCAATTCTAAGACCTCACCTCTGGTCACTGGTTTCCAAAATACTAGGTTTTACAAAGCTTCTGGTTTATACTACTGCTACACTTCTAAAGCTTGTAATAAAAGATGAAACATTCAGACTAAGATGCATTTTCTCTATGCATAGTGGATAAGCTTTAAATATACATTTTTAATGTAGTAATAAGTTAGTTAATAAGTGTGGATATAATTACATGATATACATGGATACAGCTACATAATACATAAATTAATTCTTATATCTTTGCTGGTTCTCAGGAAGGGAAGAGAGGTCTTTTTTATTACTGTGAAATAGTTGCTCCTGGGAATGAGATTTTGAAGCTACTGTATATATCATATTAATAGCCCCTCCATTCTGACTTCCATTTTTAGGAATGAAGACGGTGAATACTGAAAGTGGTAATAATTGTTCCAGATAAGATGGTGAATCAGTGACAGGAATTGAGAATGTGAGTAATCTATTTTTTTTTCATAAAGCTAAATATTTTAGAAACTCTGAAAAGGGCTTAACAGATATCAAGATGACTTGAATATCAGGGCATTGGTAATAGGACTAAACCCTCCAGTATGAGGTCACAGCATTCATTTGAGAAAATACTCAAAGAAGGAAAGAGACCATTTCCCTGAGAAATGCAAAGGAATTTAAAAATTGATATGGTTTTGGTTGAGTATTATGGTCCCTTTGCAAAAGCACAAAAATTTCCTTACTTTTTCATATATTTCTATAGTTCATATTCTGATTCACTGCATATTTATCTATTTTACAATTAATACTGAATCATTTAAAATTCCAGTAGCTGAATATGTTTTTATATTTGGGAAGGTAAATCCCTCCTCGTTATCCTTATTTTTCAAAATTGTTTTCTGATTCCTAATTTTTATGGCAAAGCTTCCAATGTTTAACGAATTAAGTATGATATTAGCTACCTGTTCCTAATAAATTTTCTTAACTACGTTAAAAATGTTTTCTGGGCTTCCCTGGTGGTGCAGTGGTTAGGAGTCCGCCTGCCACTGCAGGGGACACGGGTTCGATCCCTGGTCCAGGAGAATGCCCCATGCCGCGGAGCAACTAAGCCCGTGCGCCACAACGACTGAGCCTGTGCTCTAGAGCCCACAAGCCACAACTACTGAAGCCCACGTGCCTACAGCCCGTGCTCCGCAACAAGAGAAGCCACCACAATGAGAAGCCTGCGCACAGCAATGAAGACCCAATGCAGCCAAAAATAAATAAATAAATAAATTTATTTTTTAAAAAATGTTTTCTATGTTTCTTAATTAAAGAATGTTGGATTTTATCAAGTATTTACTCAACTATACATTTGATCTTCTTTTTTCTTTTTTACATCATAAGTTACATTTACAGATTTCTCACTGTTGACCCACCTTGCATTCCTACTGCTACTGCTCAATTTCAGTCACTAGCCCCTCACCTTCTCTTTCACCTTTAAAACTAACTTCATCAGTGGTTCTGGCACTCCTCTCATGGTGTTTTACTAGATTATGTTTTTGTCTACCTCCGTCAATCTGGTTAGCAGATATATATTTCCCAATATTTTCCTAATTAATATCTCAATAAATGGCATCACCATTTTCCCAGCTGCTGAAGCCCAAATCCCAGATTTAGATTTCTAAATGTTTTTTAGGATTTGAGGATCTTTACACAAATACACTGCCCGGGGGCTCAACAGTTGTGAGCCAGGCATCTTCTTGCTCTGTAATCCTTCCCTAAGCACTGAATGCAGACTATTGGAGAGTAGAAACCTTGACCAGCACTGTGTTTTCAACACCTTTAACAAGCATGACACACAGAAGGCATTTGATAAATATTGCACAAGTAATGAATGATTACCTACTGAATGAACAAACTCAACTGAGTTCTCATGAATTCTTTAATTTGAAATATGCTACCCACCTGTTCTACCTGTCACCTAAACTTTAGCACTGTGTCTCCTCTGCCCCACTACCTCCTGCCCAACCTGACAAGAGCAGTTGCCACTCCTACCCATTCGCGAACAGGATTTCATGAAGCACAGAAGCAGTTCAGAGAAGGGGGGTGGGCTGTCAACAGCGCATGTGGAATATTCACTGGCTACACCTCCTTCAACAAGTATGCATCGTCTTTAATTGTAATCATACACTACTGAAAACTGACCCAGAAAGCCTGCTACAATCTTTTGCCTAGCTCACTAAAGAAGTCTTAAGTGAAGAAGGCTGAATAATATCCAATTTACAATAAAATCAAAGAGTAAAACTACGGGCCTGTGAATGAAGTAAGAGTATGTGCATATGCGAGTGTGTGTATTAGGTGGTAAACTTTGTAAAACCGTGCCCCGCTCCACTCCAAGAAAATCAGCCAGGGGCTACTGGCTTTGAAGGCAGCAGATGTTGCTCTGGGTACAAAAAAATGGTAGGGAAAAACCAACAGCTAGGTCTCTCTTGGAAGTATAGGGGCAGGAACCGACAGGCAGTTTAGCTTACCAAGGGAGATATGAGAGGTCATGGCGTATTCTGTACTTCACTAGGCTCCCAAGAGGTACCTAGTGAAGTCGGAGAGTGAACATCATGACCATCAATTCTGTGTGCTGCAATGCCTGAGGCCTGTTTGTTCCTTAACTCTCTCACTTGCCTGGCCTCTGCTCCTGGGATCTCAGGAACGTCTATGGTGACTAAAACTATAAATGAGTTCACTCACTCTCAATGAGATATCCCTTCAAAACGCTGCCTGGAGGTAAGCTCTAAGGTAGATGCTCTGTGCCCAGGAGATAGTACCAGCAACCCCGACTCCCACCTCCAAACCAGGCCTTGCTGCTCCAATTTTTGGAAGAATCTTTTGTTCTTTTGGGGGAAATTCATCTACTAATTTTTGCAGGGGGTAGGGGCAGGGAGGAGATTTTTCCTTGGCTTGTGCAAGGTGGTCAGCAGTAATTAGCTTTCTGAATAGTCAGTCTGATCCCATCTTCTTCCCTTCTTCCAGATTGTTGTGTTTTTGGTTGTTCTCCCAAAGTCCTCTTTTCTTGTTTTCCAGGGTTCCCACAGATTTTAATACATGGCATTTCAGTTGGCTTTAAGAGATGAGTAGAACCTTTAGCTCAGCTGACTGCGAGACAATGCACAACTGGAGAAACACTGCAACAGTGATTCCCAAATCAAGCTGTACACGGAAATCACCTAAGGTTCTTGTTAGAAAAAACAGGGCCTGTTTCTTAGCTCAACTCTAAAGATTCTGATTCTGATTCACTGACCAAGAGGTTGGGCTTAGGCATCTATTTTTATCCAGTGTTGAGTGACCATCATGTAGGAATCTTCAATTGAGAACCACGGTTCTATACATGACTTTTTAATGATGGATAAAGTATAATTAACCAAGCCTTTACTTTTAGACATTTTGCTTACTCTGATTCCATGCAATGTAAGTGCTACAATGAACATCTTTCTATATCAACCTTTTAATATGCCTCTATGTCATTTTGATAAATGCCTAGACATAGAGCCAAAAGCAGAGACTTAATTCTTTTAGTCAAATTGCCTTCAAGATAGGGTCTACCACAGATGGCTCCCAACTGTAGTACCTGATAGCATCTATTTCCTTACCTCTCTGCCTATGTATGATAGTATTGTTTTTTCAAATAATTGCTAACTTTAGAGGTAAAATGACATATTTTTTTAAAAAATAAATTTATTTATTTGTTTTTATTTTTGGCTGTGTTGGGTCTTCGTTGCCACGTGTGGGCTTTCTCTAGTTGTGGCGAGCGGGGGCTACTCTTCGTTGCGGTGCGCGGGCTTCTCATTGTCGTGGCTTCTCTTGTTGTGGAGCATGGGCTCTAGATGCACAGGCTTCAGTAGTTGTGGCATGCGGGCTCAGTACTGTGGCTCTCTGGCTCTAGAGTGCAGGCTCAGTAGTTGTGGTTCACAGGCTTAGTTGCTCCGTGGCATGTGGGATCTTTCCAGGCCAGGAAGCGAACCCATGTCCCCTGGGTTGGCAGGCGGATTCTTAACCACTGTGCCACCAGGGAAGCCCAATGACATCTTTTTGAGTTATTTTATAATTGTAAAAATACTTATTCATTCAATAAGTATTTCTTGAACACTTATCAGGCCTTGTGAGCAATGTGAGCAAAAACAAACATGGTTCTTACTCTAGCTTATGTAGACAGTATCATTAATACAATAATCAAACAAATAAACCTAGTAAATGGTACTTATTATTATCACTGTGGTAAATTATGCCATTAAATCTTATAAAGCTGAAACTTAACCTATTTAGAAATGTCAGAGAAAGCTCCCCTGAGAATTGAAGTTAACAATAAAGATAATGATAACAACACACACTGACACAGCACTCACTATGTGCCAGGTTTCATTCTAAATACATCAGATATATTAATGCATTGACCTTTATGAAGAGGTACTAATATTATCTCCATTGTACAAATGAGAAAACTAAGTCAGATAGTTTAAGAAACTTGTCCAATGTCTCAAACCTAGTAAATAAAGGAGTCAGGACTCAAACCAAGGTAGCCTGCCCAAGTCAGGGCTACTAACCACTACATTATACTGCCTCTCAGGTGATGTTCCTGAACCCAGTATCCACACTCAGTGTGCTCCCCACCCCCTTGCCCCATCAGAAAGGGATGATGTGCTGCAGTGCTCCAAAAGAATGGGACTCAAGCTCTATGCTGACTCAAGCTCCTGAGTTATTTAGGAATATTAAGGATGACAGCTCCTCCCTTTCACTTCACAGCTGCATCCATTTCTCCATAACCCCTAGGTGCTGGAGAAGGAAGGGGGAGGACTTTCCTTGTTTTAAAATTAGTAATCCCCAATTCACCCATGTTGATGCTTCCTTGGTAATCATCTCAACATTATAACATATTTGAACATTAAGCACCACTGTTTCATGAGGGTGTCGGGAAAAAAAATCCATTGATTTCTGATTTATAGACTTCTCAAGCTACGAGTGATTGCTTCTTGTGATGACCCTGCCTGACAGACCTGGTGCCCATAGGCTGGCAATTTATTCTTTTTTTTTTTATTGGCAATCTATTTTTATACTTGCATGTACGTTAGGCCTGTAAACACTAAGGATGGATTACTCTGAACACAATGTAAGCAGATAAGGCATTAGAAACACGGGAACTGTAAAGGCTTACAACTCAAAACCCAAAAGCCTCTGTCAGTCTGCTAAACTTTTGAAAGTTCAAAGTATGACAACTTAAAGAAACACATTCCAGGGATTTCTGTTAGAAGCACTCACTCAGTTTGGGCCTTGAATGGGTTAGTGAGCTAAATTCTCAAACAAATTATTGAGCAAACAGTCACTACTCCCACAAAGTACCGGAGTCCTCATTATCCAGACACATTAACTATGACCCTATAATCATGAGACTGTGAAGAGAAGCAAAAGCTGTCATACACAAAATATTCACTAATGAGCTGCCCAGTCCCCATTCAAACTCCCCCTCTAAATACTAGAGTCTACTTCTGGGAACCTGTTTATGTCACTCTCTCATTTTTGGATGCTGCAAATACCTGACCATATATAAGCAGGATGAATGTAAACTGAAACTACAAACTTTTCCAAAAATGCAGGATTTGAACAAGTTGCTGAAAAAATGCTGGAGAACTGATTTAATCATATGCAAAGCCATTTTTACAAATGAATGTCTGGCATACTTAGACCAGACAGCAAATGTGGGGAATTCTCAAAGATGATACAACAGATATTTCAAAAAAGAATGAATTAAAATTCTCTTAGGAAAACTGAAGAAACCAAGGGATATTTCCACAAAAGCATCGCTTTTCCTGACCCGGCTCAGTGAAATGAAACTGGTGAAGAACACTGTATTCTGCTTATATAATTTTGTCAGAAAAGCTATACCCCCCAAATGAACATTCAAGCCACTTCTTGTTCATTCTGAAGATTAGCACAGAGCTTCGATTATATAGATCTTGTTAAATACAAGATTTTTAAAAAACTATTAATAATTTTTTTTTTTTAGTTGAAGCCTATACAGTATCAGTGTTAAAAAAGGAATGAAATTCTAATACATGCTACAACATGGATGAATCTTGAAGACTTTATGCTAAGTGAAATAAGCCAACCACAGAAGGACAAATACTGTATAATTCCACTTAGAAGAGTTACCTTGGGGACTTCCCTGGTGGTCCAGTGGGTAAGACTCTGTGCTCCCAATGCAAGGGGCCCAGGTTTGATCCTGGTCAGTGAACTAGATCCCACATGCATGCTGCAACTAAGAAGTCCGCACACTGTAACTAAAGATCCTGCACGCTGCAACTAAAGATCCCACGTGCTGCCACTAACATCTGGCACAACTAAAATAAATAAATAAATAAAATATTTTAAAAAAAGAGTTACCTGCAAGAGTCAAATTCAAAGAGACAGAAAGTTGAATAGTGATAACCTGGGGCTGGAGGAGACTGGAATGGAGAGTAACTGTTTAACAGGTACATTAAATTTTTAATTTCAGATGATGAAAGTTCTAGAGATGCATTGCACAACAATGTGCAATGTGAATATACTCAGTAACACTGAACCATACACTTAAAAATGGTTAAAATGGTAAATTTTATGTTATGTATATTCTCCCACATTTAAAAAAACCTTATAATAAAGCAGGAATAAGACATAATTTCCTTAACCTTAAAAAAAAACAAAAACAAAAACTGATGCAGTAAAAGGTTAATTCAGCAGGCTAGGGTTGCTCAAACACTGTATATTCAATGAAAGGAGAATTAATCCTTGACAAGCTCCTGGGAGGTGACCCCTAAATTCATCGAATATTTTGCCTGAGGAAACTGTTTTGTATGCCTGAGACTTAGGGCCACACTGTACCAGCCTGACCTATGGGGGCTGGAGACTAAGTAGTTAAGGTCAGTCACATGAGCATTGCATGCTTACGTGACTGACTCTCAACAAAAACCATGGACACCAAGGTTCAGGAAGCCTCCCTGGTTGACAAATATGTGACATGTTTTGCTGGGAGAATTAAGTGTGTCTTCATGTGACTCCACTGGGAAGGCACACCTAGAATCTTATGCATGGTTTCTCCTGGACTTCACTCATCTGCTTTTTCCCTTAGCTGGTTTTAATCTATATTCTTCCACTGTAATAAACTGTAACTGTGAGTATAACAGCTTTCTAAGTACTGTGAGTCCTTCTAAGAAGTCATCAACCCTGGGAGTGGTATTGAGGACCCCCAATACAAAGCCCCAGTCAAGTCCCCTCACTAGCTACCATAAAATTTTCATCCCTACTTTAAGTGGGTTCACTTTAAATGCCCTTTCAGTGCCAGTTATCCTCAGCTAACAAGGACCTCCCTTACATAGCCTCATCAACGATCCTTAGTAGATGGGTAACCAAGAGTTCAGACTTGCTAGAATGGATGTTCTCAGCCACAGTGCTTCACCATGGGTATCTACTGATAAACTGAGATTTGTTACTAGTTATAAAACACCAGAGTATATAAACTGTTTACCTGTTAGTGGATTGACATTAGTGTGTATTTAGGGTTTGCCTACAGTAAAATCGCTCTCTGTTAGAGGCTCCAAAGAGCCAAAGAGAAGACACTGCAATTTTCTCAACATGGCTTTTTGCGGCCTCTGGATCTGGACTCTACCAGTGAGGCTGACTGCTCAAACTTAATTCCTTCCCATTCAAAAGCTGAGCTCCAACCATATTGATTCATTCTAGTTCTCCAATCTATGGTATCTTAACTCCAGATCTTTACAAATACTGTCTTTTTTTTTTGCGGGGGGGGATGGTAGCTAAACATCATCCTACTCAATCTTTGCAACTTGATTTAGAACAAGGTTTTTCACCCCTCAGCACTACTGACATTTGGGCAGGGTAATTCTTTGTTGTGGGGACTGTTCTGTGCATAGGATATTTTACAGCATCCTTGGCCTCTACCCACTAGAAGCCAGTAACCGCCCCCCCTGACTCAAGTTGTGACAACCAAAAATGTCTCCAGATATTGTCAAATGCTTTCTTCTACCCCACTTCCATTTGAGAACCACTGATTTAGAGTCATTTCTTCAACCCCTCCCCATTAAAGGCTCTGTAGTTCCCACTTCATTTGTCCCCCTGGGACTTGATGTTACCACACTTAAATGTCCACCTCTATTAGAGTGTTAATAGAGGTGGTTTCATTAATCCACCTTGAGCATGGTTTTATTAATCATTACACTCAGCTCTGAGCCCCATGCCAGGCACATAACAACCTCAACAAATACTTGTGGACTAACTAAATGGATAGGATTAGGATATGCAGAATGTGGGAATTACAGGGAGGAAACAATGTTGAGTAAACGCAAGAAGGTGGGAAGTTCAGGGTGCACAAAGTTCAGGGTGCAAACATCTTCATTTGCTTGAGAATGTAGTAGATTAAGGAAAGTAGCAGGACAAGTTAAGAAAAATAAATTGAAATGACATGAAGAGTTACAAAGGCCAAAAAAGAGCCTGAACCTTACTGGGAAGGAGAAATCAGAGGACTGAAACAGATGGTATTTACTACACCCCCTTCCACATAAACCATTCATGAGTTTATATATTAATGAAGCATGTGTTTATATATCACCCTAGCAAAAATGAGGCAGCACATCCTCTAGTGTTTCTTTGATCAACTGCTGCTCTGCATGTTGAAAGCCAATGTGTGCAAATGTGTAAGTTGTAGATTTTGGCACAGACTTAAGGAAATCTATCATTTCCACAAACCTCGACTCCCTGGAGTGATAGAGTAGATTACAAACATCCAACTTTTAGTGTGCTGAACTGGGATTCAACAGCTCTGGGCTGCATGTCCCTTCACCAATCTTGATTCATTTATTTATTTATTCAACACCAATAACTCAACGTCTATTCTCTTCCAAGCACTGTGCTCTGTGCCAGAGATGCAGCATTAAGTAAGACAGCTGTTATCCCTACTCCCACTGAGTTTAAAGTCCAGCTAGAAATGCCTACAATTAAACAAGCAATTACAAAACAGTATGTCCGTTATAGTGAGGAAGTAGAACTTAGGGTTCTTCATCAGTAAAATAAAGCGGCTGAATAGTGGTCTCTCAGGATCCTCTTAGATCTGACATTTACTTCAAGCCTAACAATATATAAAAATTTAAAAACTTTTCAAGTTGCTAGACATTTTCCTCCATTTTATAGTAAAGAAGACCCCAGACATGAAAAGGGCTAAGAAACAAATCTAATACACTGTGAAACTGTGAGAAGCAGAATTTTAGTGCACAAAGATTGGGTACACAGAAGAAAAGAGGACATCTTCATTAAGACAACAGAGACAGAGACAAGGGTGCACATCTACCTCCTTTACGTAATTAATGGCAAGACAGCAACACAAACATCATAGAGAAATGTAAATACTGTAGGAAAATCTATGTTCCAATGACTTGATAGTTCAGCTAAAATCTCTTATAAATTTTATAAGTATTTCCATGACAGATACTTCATATATTTATTCCTTAAAAATATAAAGATTAAGCATCTTCTATGTACAATAAATTGTGCTAGACGCTATTATACCATAGTAAGCATAAATCAGACATGAATATGGCCCTTAAGAAGCTTGCTGTTTAGCAGTAAAGTTAATGAAGGAGTTAAGCATTTTACAGAATTCTTTATACAAACCTCTGAAACTTAATATCACATTCAGAACATCAGTATAAACAAGGTGGTCACAAGATCTGGCCCACTCAGCATCTATTTACATTTAATGGTTAATTTTTTGCTCAGATATGTACGTGAAGTAGATGGTTATTTCTGAGTACCCATTGAATGTAAAGGGATTTAAATAATATTTGGGCTTTTTTTTCCCCCAAAAGATGTGCCTATAATGTGTGTTTTTTATAAATGGGTTGAAAATTTTGGGTTGTTACTAACAGGACGCGTCTGGATGAGCAATGTTCAAGCTGTCCAGAGAGTCAATCTCCTTAAGGTGGACAAAAGCCATGAAGAATGCTTGATTTATAAAATCTCAGGCAAACTGTGTGAAGCCTCAGAATTCCTTTCTGAACTACCAAAATACAAAGGTGAAGTAAGAAACTCACAAAGCAAGCCATGCGATTTCCCAGTTTCCCTCCTTTGAGTTAAGCTCTATCACTTTACAGATGGTAACTGGATCAAACTCCCCAGACCCAAAATACGACCAAATCATCAAAAGAAAATAGTAAACTTTAGAGCATCATCAGCTCCAAGTTTGAAAAGATGTTAAATTATCCTATAGCAAAAGAAAGAGATGTGTCTCCCAGATACACCCTAGATGTGTTTGCAATCTAATGTAAGTGGCACCCACTTGTTAATGTTGCTGTGAATGTCAAATGAGAAGGTATAGTAAGCACCTATTATTTAGTTATCTGGCACTTCACTAAGAAGAAAAGATCCAGATCCCTTAGTGGCCTGGAAAGCCCATTCTAAACTGACCCCATTCTAACTTTTCCATTCCATATCTAAACTAAAATCCAGTAATAAATATTAGATGACAGTCCTTTTAGTTGTATTCATATTTAATTATTTTGTATTTTGTTGCTAAAGCTTCCTTTTAACCAGTATATTTGTCTCAAAACACAGCAGATGTGTTGCTTAATATCTATTAGTATTTAATATACAATAACTAATACTCCTTTCATCAAAAAAGACTTTGAACATGAGTTATGTGTCCACAAAAAGCACAAGAATATTAATGGTAGTATATGTGCATCTTACTATATATAAATTATACCTTAATTTTTAAAAAGGACTCAAGGTGCAGGGGCAGTGAACGGAGTTTAGTTTCAAACGTAGGAAGTCCAACCCTATACCACTCTTTATTACTAAACTACACAGTCTCATGAATGTGAACCCAAGGAGAATGAAGAGAACTTGAAACAACAGTGTCTGGCTACACCCACTGCCTGGCATAGCAGTCATATTTACTTCTAACAGGTGCCATCATTTCTTTAGTGTCATTAATCAGTCTACTCTGAGTACTCAGATAGCCTAAGCTGTTTTCAATATCCTCTCTTTCTTGTCTTGGTTTTCCCAGAGTAGATGTTGTAATAAATAATGATTCATCTCATGTTGAGAGAGAGGGCTCTAAATTAATTTGTCAAAAACTATTCAATAGAAGCCTACTCATAAACAGATCAATTCACTAAATGTACCAAGTTTATACTTTCATTCTTTGAAGATTCCAGTGAAATTTTAGTATTTGCTTCACAGCAGTTTTTAAGAACTATTTAATTTGTAAAAAGCAAAGAGCTATAGAGTGGTTTAATTTTCCTATAAATATATTCTTCACAAATATATTCAGTTAATGTAAATATATTCTTTATAATGATTATATTCATGAATATATCCTCCTCATGAATATATTCATGAATATATTCTTCTTTGCCCTATTGGGAAAATGTTTTAATGCAGGTTAAAATTAATGAATACCAATATATTCATGAACATTTTCATAAGTTTATATTCATATTCATAAGCTATGTTCTTGACCATATTGGGGCATTTTTGAACCTGGTTTAAAATTTAATGAATATCAATATACTCATTAAGACTATATTCATATTTTTAAAAATAAATTTATTTATTTTTATTTTTGGCTGTGTTGGGTCTTCGTTGCTGCGCACGGGCTTTCTCTAGTTGCAGCGAGCGGGGGCTACTCTGCTGCGGTGCTCAGGCTTCTCATTGCAAAGCACGGGCTCTAGGCGTGCATGCTTCAGAAGCTTGGGCATATGGGCTTAGTAGTTGTGGCCTTGCAGGCTCTAGAGTGCAGGCTCAGTAGTTGTGGCGCACGGGCTTAGTTGCTCTGCAGCATGTGGGATCTTCCTGGACCAGGGCTCGAACCCGTGCTCCTTGCATTGGCAGGTGGACTCTCAACCACTGTGCCACCAGGGAAGCCCCAAGACTATATTCATATTTTCATCAGCATATATTCATATTCATGGCCTGTACTCTTTACCATAATGTGAAATTTTGAGCTGTTTAAAATTTAATGAATATCAAAAGGTTTGTTAAGAATATATTCATAAGAATATAATTATATTCATTGTATATATTCAAGAAGAGTATATTCACAAGGCAACTAACCTATCCAATAATTTTAACCTTTGACAAAATGAACATCCCTTAAAACAGTGCTAAGAATGTATTTGTTTTTATTGGTGAATTGGCATGCTTTCTTCTAGAAGGGCTTTTATCTCCAAGCATACAGTGGCCCTAGGATTTACCCAGTGAAACCTATTTGGGCATGTACCAGTGGTGTCCCAGTATTTCTCAGATCTCTCTGCTTTTCTTTTACTCTAACACATTGATTTGGAACATATTCAGGACTAACAGGGTTTTTTTTTTTGACTGAATGTAAGAACTTCTAGCAGTCCCATCAGCTGATTATTACTCTCTGTCTTCAGTAATCATTTCTGTTCTACTTTTTAGAATTGTTTTTCATCAGATTTAT
Source organism: Balaenoptera physalus (assembly GCF_965194825.1). Lineage (NCBI taxonomy): Eukaryota > Metazoa > Chordata > Mammalia > Artiodactyla > Balaenopteridae > Balaenoptera > Balaenoptera physalus. The sequence goes on from NC_138886.1 coordinate 21,346,861, forward strand.
TTTTCATTTAATTCTCTGATTTGATTGCTCTGTTTTACCTATTTTAATGTTAGGAGAAAACTTCCTTAACCTAATAAAAAGTATTTATCAAAAAACATAAAACCGGGCTTCCCTGATGGCGCAGTGGTTGAGAATCTACCTGCCAATGCAGGGGACACAGGTTCGAGCCCTGGTCTGGGAAGATCCCACATGCCGCAGAGCAACTAGACCCGTGAGCCACAATTACTGAGCCTGTGCATCTGGAGCCTGTGCTCCGCAACAAGAGAGGCCGTGATAATGAGAGGCCCGCACACCACGATGAAGAGTGGCCCCCACTTGCCGCAACTAGAGAAAGCCCTCGCACAGAAACGAAGACCCAACACAGCCAAAAATAAATAAATAAATAAATAAATAAACCCAAAGTTAAAAAAAAAAAACAAAAACAAACATAAAACCTTAAAACTGGAACAAGAGATGAGACTGCCATCAAAAATTACAAATAAACAGTCTATTCATGATTATTATTCAAACTGTTCTAAATGTGCTACCTAGCTCTGCCATACAAGGACACAATGAGAAGATACCTATGAATGAGGAAGAGCGATCTCATCAGACTTCGAATCTGCCTGCGCCTTGACCTTGGACTTCCCAGCCCCCAGAACTAGCGCCCAAAAGTTAACGCTTTTTTATGATTAAAAATATTCTGGAGAGCAGCCAAGATGGCGGAGCTGAAGGACCCTAAGCTCACTTCCTCTCATGAGCACAATCTGCAGAACCATCATTAAAAAAGACTGAAAACAGGACTTCCCTAGGGGTCCAGTGGTTAAGACTCTGGGCTCCCACTGTAGGGGGCATGGGTTCAATCCCTGGTCGGGGAACTAAGATCCCACAAGTCACGTGGCACAGCTACAAAAAAAAGACTGAAACCTACCAGAAAAGATCCTCTACAACTAAAGATATAAAGACGAAACCACTGGTAGGAGGGGCGGACTTATGATATAATCAAATCTCATAACCCCTTGGTGGGCGACCCAGAAACTGGAGAATAATTATATTACAGAGGTTTTACTGCAGAAGTGAGAGTTCTGAGTCCCACGGTCAGGCCCTCTAACTCCAGGGGGTCCAGCACCCAGGAAGACGAGCCCCCAGAGCATTTGGCTCTGAAGGCCAGTAGGGCTTGACTGCAGGAGCTCCACAGGATTGGGGGAACTAGAGACTTCATTCTTAAAGGGCGCACACAAAATCTCACATGCACAGGGACCAAGAGCAAAAGCAGTAATCTGACAGGAGCCTGGGCCAGACCTACCTGCTGGTCTTAGAGGGTCTACTAGGGGGGCATCTGTGGCCCACCCTGGGGACCTGGACACTGGTGGCAGATATACTGGGGAGCATTCATCTGTGTGAGCTCTCTTGGAGGCTGACATTTTGGCACCAAGACTGGCCCCACCCAACAGCCTGTAGGCTCCAGTGTTGGAACGCCTCAGGCCAAACAACAAACTGGGTGGGGACACAGCCCCATCCATCAGTAGACAGGCTGCCTAAAGACTTCCTGAGCCCACAGCTGCCTCTAGACATGCCCCTAGACATGGCCTTGCCCACCAGAGGACCAAGACCCAACTCCACCCACCAGGGGCCAGATACCAGAAGCAAGAAAACTACAGTCCCACAGCCTGCAGACCTTGTCTGCAAATGCAGGCCAGACACTACCCTAGGACCAGCTGGCCCCTGGTCCTCGGGTGACGAGAAGGGAGTGTACATTGCTGGGATGCACAGTACGTCTCCTACAGAGGGCCACTTCTCCAAGGCTGAGAAACATAACCAACCTACCACATACATAAAAATATAAATAGCTATTTAGACAAAATGAGGTGATAGAGGAGTATGTTTCAGACAAAGGAACAAGATAAAACCCCAGAAGAAGAACTAAGTGATGTGGAGATAGACAATCTACCCAAGAAAGAGTTCAGAGTAATGATCGTAAAGATGATCAAAAAACTTGGGAGGGGCTTCCCTGGTGGTGCGGTTGTTGAGAATCTGCCTGCCAATGCAGGGGATGCGGGTTCGAGCCCTGGTCTGGGAAGATCCCACATGCCGCGGAGCAACTTGGCCTGTGAGCCACAATTACTGAGCCTGCGTGTCTGGAGCCTGTGCTTGGCAATGAGAGGCCACGATAGTGAGAGGTCCGGGCACCGCGATGAAGAGTGGCCCCCGCTTGCCACAACTAGAGAAAGCCCTCGCACAGAAACGAAGACCCAACACAGCCATACATACATACATACATACATAAATAAAAAGAATGTAAGCAGACAAGAATAGCATTAAAAAAAAATAAAAAATTAAAAAAAATTAAAAAAAAAAAAAAAACTTGGGAGAAGAGGGGCTTCCCTGGTGGTCCAGTGGCTAAGACTCTGCCCTCCCAATGCAGGGGACCCGGATTTGTTCCCTGGTCAGGGAACTAGATCCCACATGCCACAACTAAGTGTTCGCATGCCTCAACTAAAGATGCTTCATGCCGCAACTAAAGATCCCACATGCCCTAAAGATCCCACATGCCGCAACAAAGATCTCGCATGCGGCAATGAAGGTTCCACATGCTGCAACTAAGACCCGGTGCAGCCAAATAAATAAATATTAAAAAGAGAAGAACGGATACACAGAGCAAGAAATTAGAAGTTTTTAAAAAATGTGCTAGCCTATGCAATGAGGCAAGATAATAGACAAAAATATGGAGAAGAATAAAAAAACCATCATTATTTCCAGATAAAATGTCTGTCTATCTAGAAAATGAATTTTTTAAATGGATTAGAATTTGAAATTCCAAATAGCTTAAAATTTTAATTTAAACAAAACCAAAAAGACTAGAAAAAATAATTTTATAATTTTGGAATGCTAAGGCATTTACAATTTAATTAAATTTAAATTTAATTTATTTAAGTGTGGTTTTAAATTTTTAATATGTAAATATTTCAATAATGTTATCATAGAAAACATTCTAATAGCACTTTTCTTAAATTTTTATTATTATCAAATATAGATAAAAGTTGGGACTTCCCTGGCAGTCCAGTGGTTAAGACTCTGTGCTTCCACTGTGGGGGAGGGGTGCGGGTTTAACCCCTGGTTGGGGAACTAGGATGCTACATGCATGGCAAAACAAAAACAAAAACAAATAAAACTAAAACTAAAAAACCCCAACACTTAAGAACTGTGTTTCATTCTGTGTAAATTATACCTTAATTAAAAAATTCAGACACTCAAGAATAATTTTTAAAACATAGATAAAAGTTGATGGACTAGTAAAATGATCACTCGTATAACCCTCACATAGAATCAACTATTGTTAACATAATAAAACATTATAATGTAAATTTTAAGTATTTTGGTTTTTTCCTAATACCTGATTATAGTAAAATATTCAGATAGTATAGCAAAAGCTAAAACATGGACAGACCTTGAAAACAGTATCTTAAATGAAATAAGTCATATGAAAAGGACTACATATCCCATTTATGAAACAGATAGAATAGGCAAATCTATAGAGACAGAATGTAGATTACTGTTTGCTTAAAACCAGGAGTGAGTTTGGGGGGAAACTGAGAGTAAATGCTACTGGATACCATGTTTCTTTTTAGGGTGACAAAAATGCTCTCAAATTGATTGTGGGTGATCAGGTTGCAAAATTCTATAAATATACTAAAAACCATTGAATTATACAGTTTAAATATGTATATTTATAGTATGTGAAATATATCTGAAAGTTATTAAAAACAAGAAATTAATTACAGTGATATCAGTTGACTTCTTTTTTTAAAGGCATTCCCCAAAGTACACTTGAGTAAGGAAAGCAAGATGCAGAAAAATGTGCGTATGATTTCATTTCTGTAACACAATGACAAAACTGCATATATGAATATGTGTACATGTAATTACCTAAGCATGGAATAAATATGGAAGGATATATACTGGGTTGTCAATATGGGTTACCCAGATAGGGGGTGCTAATGTAGGGAGAGGGTGACAAGAGGGGAAGGGAGTAGTAGCCATGCAATATAAGGACTGTTTAGACAAACTGCACTTAAAAAGAAACCCACAGGGCTTCCCTGGTGGCACAGTGGTTAAGAATCCGCCTGCCAATGCAGGGGACACGGGTTCGAGCCCTGGTCCAGGAAGATCCCACATGCCACAGAGCAGCTAAGCCCGTGAGCCACAACTACTGAGCCTGCACTCTAGAGCCCATGAACCACAACTACTGAGCCTGCGTGCCCCAACTACTGAAGTCCGCGTGCCTAGAGCCCGTGCTCCGCAACAAGAGAAGACACCGCAATGAGAAGCCCGCGCACCGCAACGAAGAGTAGCCCCCACTCGCCGCAACTAGGGAAAGCTCATGTACGGCAATGGAGACCCAGCGCAGCCAAAAATAAACAAATAAAAATAAATAAATAAATTTATTAAAAAAAAAAAAGAAACCCATCATGTGTCATGTCTGCAACTTACTTTCAAATGGTTCAGTAAGAAAGTATGTATATGCATACACACAGTTTCATACATACATATATGTACATACACATAAAGATGGATAAAGCAAATATAACCAAATATTAACCATAGTTTTTTTTATTATATGATATATAGTTATTTCTTAATTTTGAAATAATTTTGTGAACAGCTAAGTTTTGTTGCAATGATTTTGAAGGGCTACTTTGAGGGTCATTATTAAGAAAAGAGGCATTACAGTTTTGCAATTCTTAATTATCATTTTAGTGTATCATTTTAGTGTACTGTACACTCTCCTATCAATACACAAGGCAAGCTGATACCACACAGTGGCACACTAGCAGACTGGAAGAACTAATCCCGCTAACAGCATGAAATGAGACTACTACTAGAATGCAGACCCTGTTTTTGATGTTGCAATCCTAACTCCAGAGCTAGGCTACCAGATGTTATTGGGAATGCCACCACTATTTTATATACACATCAGAATCTTCTACTGAAACAGACTACCCCCCAGGAGGCAACCAAGGAAATGATCACTCCAGTCCCATTCTCTTGCATGTCAAGATATTTCCCAGTGACAGACAAGGGTCACATTAGAAAAAAAGAAATTTTCCTCTGGCTTAAGGCCAAAATAATGTTCCTTTGAATGTATCTCTATACATTAAGTTAGAAAGAAAAGTATTTTTTTTAAGGCTTTACAAAAAGAAAAGATTTTAAATGCATCTGCCTTTTATTGTGGCACTCTTGCAAATTTTTTGGAGACTGGAATGTATCGTTTGTAAACCACAATCTCCTACCTATGACCCATCCTGAGGACACCAGAGACATCAGCCTGCAAGAGCTACTCTGCAACTTCCAAGCCTCAGTTCACCTCCCCTTCACCACCAGAAGCTTAAAAAAAATCAAAAGCAAATAGATAACATAGGTATTTTTAATCCAAAGAGGCTCCCCAAGGTACCTACTGAGGCTATCAGTCTCCTATGAGAGGAATGTGAGGCTGTCCCTCAAAATGTGGTCTGTCTGTTAGCAGCGGCGGCGGTGGTGGCAGCAGCAGCAGCAGCAGCAAAAAGCCCAGGCTCTGTGGCCTTTGGGCCCCTGGGTCTCCAACTTTGCTCCAGCTGAGCAGACATTACTGAAGTCATGGTTTCAATACATAAACACCGAGTATTCACCTTTATACTCTGATCAATTTGTGTGTATAAATGAAGTAAAAATCCATCAAATAAAGATTTTTAAAAATGAAATAGAATATATTCTAAATTTGTAAACTGTAAAGTATTATTATTATAAAAATAAGAACTGGCTCACCAGATCATCAGTGGAGGAAACCAACTTGAGTTATGGAATATTTTTTTAAAGGCCTTTTAACTTTCAATATCTAGAATGGAGCAAACAAATTATCACCCAATAGAAATCCTTGTAAAATGTGTTTTTTCCTAAATTTTAAAAGTGCCTTCATTTCCTCATTAAACAAGTAACACATGCCAATTTTTTAAAATTGGAAAATAACAGCAAAGCTGTGTCACACTACCTAATAGGCATTCACTAATATTAACATTTTGGTATTTTCCTTCTAGTCTTTCATTCGCATTTGGGGTCAGTCAGATTCCTTTTAAACAAAGTTGTAATCAAACTAAATATTACTATTTACATCCTGTTATCTTAAGCATTTCTCATGTTGTTGTACAATCACGTCATTCGTTATTCCATCAGCTGTAACTCAAGAATATGCTGAACATATAATACATAATGGAATTACTGACAGTTTCATAACAGTCTCTGAAATATTTAGTTAGAGATAAACATATGAAGAATTCCAGGCTTCTAAAAGCTAAACTTAATTTCTGGCAACCATGACTGGTAATTATAACCAAAAGCCAAATATTATGGAGTCCTTTTTTTAGACTAAGCAAGCTTACCACTCAGCATATATAATCACTGAAACACTTCCAGCATAATGATATCTGCTCAGCTACTGGCAACCATAAACATCGTTGAAGCCCAGAGAAATGTAAAAATTCTCTAATATGATGTGCAAAGCAAAAAATTATATCTGAACAAATTGAAAGCATAAAACTGATCATAAACATAATATATTTTGAGAAAACTCATACTCATATATATTTTCATCTTTGAAAAGTAGCTTTATAAATCATCACAAAAAATAAAACCAATATTGAAAAATGTTTTATCTACTTAATAATAATCTCGAATTCATAAGCACATCAAATTATTTTCAAACTCTATATGAAATCATTGAGGGGAAATTATTTAAAATTTCAAAAAAAAGATACTTGAGTATCCTTATAGTATCAGAAAATAAGGAAGTGCTCAAAAAACAAATGTATGGGAGTATGCCAAAGGAACACAGAAGAGCTCCAAATGGCCAAAAGTAGAAAAGTAGAAAAACGTGAGCAACAAAATAAATAATGTAGTATTGGATTATAAACCAAAATATAAAATAAATATCCATGAGTCCATACTGATATAAATAAATGATTGCCTAAAAAAATAAATGGGAGAGTAGAGACAAGTCTACTGTATAGAAGAATTCAGAATAATTTATGTAAATACTGCCCCCTCAAGAAGGTGGAGCATTACTCCCCACCCCTTAAATGTGGAATCCACACAGAGACTTCCTTCCAAAAAATAAAAGTACGGTGGTAGGGGTAGGGGGGAGTACTTTAGCCTGTAAAAACCTGACAAACACTACCTCAGACAAGTGATCAAGGCCTCAACAGTGATAATGCATGTTGATAGCATGTACCATTAATATGAAGTGATGAAAATGGCACTTTACCACTGTAGTCTTCTCCCCAAGAACCCATAATCCCCATCTAATCATGAGAAAAATATTGGACAAACCCAAATTGAGGGGCATTCTCCACTCTACATTACTCCTGAAAACTGTCAAGGTCATCAAAAACAAAGAGTCTGAAAAACGGTCACAGCTCAGAGGAGCCTAAAAGGGCATGATTCCTAAATGTAATGAGGTCATGAATGCGATCCTGGACAGAAAAAGGACATTAGGAAAAAACTAAGTATTCTGAATAAAGAATGGACTTTAGTTAATAGTAATTTATCAGTATTGGTTCATTAATTGTAACAAATGTACCCTACTAATGTAAGATGTTAATAATAAGGGAAACTGGATATGGGGCATATGAAAACTCCTTGTACTATCTTCACTGCTTTTCTGTAAATTGAAAACTATTCAGAATTAAAAGTGCATATACAGATACATGTGCATATATACATATACATACACATACAAACACATACACACACACACACCACTGACCCTTGAACAATATGGTAGCTAATCCACATATAATTTATAGTTAGCCCTCCATATCCATGGTTCCTCCATGTCCACAGATCCAACCAACTGCAGGCCAAAAGGCCATGTAGTACTATAGTGTTTACTATTGGAAAATACATGAGTATAAGTGGACCCGTGCAGTTCAAACACGTGTTGCTCAAGGGTCAACGGTGTGTGTGTGTGTGTGTGTGTGTGTGCAGAGAGACAGAGAGAAAGAAGTCAAAATAGACATACAGTTATAGATAGGTCATACACACATCTAAGTTCCAAGACAGCAGGGACTTTGTTTTGGTCACTACTCTATACTCCATTGTTAGAACACCTCCAGGGACTCGATAAACATTTTTGGAATGAATAAATGAACATTTATGTTGTGTGACACTGGTTTTATTTCTATAAAAAGGATATGGTATAAAAGTAAAGTATCACCTAATACTGGCCAAGAAATTAGAAAACATTAACATTAATGGGTCCGTTCAACAAACATTTATTATATCTTTACTATAATCTAAAAACTGTGATGGATGTTGGGGATTCAAAAACAAATAAAATATATGAAATTCACAGTCTAACTCTGAGGAAGAAAGTTAAGGACCTGGATGATACATAGATGATAATGACAGAAAATGATTAAGTATAAGGTTCTTGCTTTGGGTACCATAGGAGCGCATACCAAGGGCTTCTAACCCTGCATGAGATGGTAGGTGGTGAAGGATTCATAAGCAAAGGAAGTCAAGCAGGCCCAAAACAACTGATGTGTGGGGAGACAGAGAAAAATCCTGTCTATAGGTACAAAGCATAGTGTTGGATGGTGCTTGAAAGGCAAAGAGGCACCAGACTGTCAAGACGTCTAGGGAGTCACTGGAGGGTGTTAAGGAGGGCAGTGGCATGGTAAGATGGGTGGCTTCAATAGATGGCATCTCTCTGGACACACAGTAGACAGGGTTTAGGCAGATTGTGATCAGTTACAAAGCTGTGGGAGCAGATCAGGCAAAGATGGTGAAGTGCAACAGTGGGGAGGGGATAGAGCTGAGAACTATTTAGGAGGTAATAAAGGCAGATATGGCAATTACTGAATATGGATGGTGATGCCTCTGAACTCATTTCTCCATTTCACCCCTTGCCCTCTTTAATCCATTCCCCACACAGCAGACATAATTATCTTTTTAAAACATAAAGCATATCATCTCGCTCCCCCAATTAAAACCTTCCCATGCCTTCACAGTACATATTCCAAAACTAAACTCCTTAGTGTGGTCTCCAAAAGGCAATATAATCGAGTTCCTGCTTTCTTCTCCAACTTCATCCTGTGCTACCCTCCTCCAGCTATAATGCTTTTCTTTCAATTCCTTAAATATATCAGGCTCCTTCCTATTTTACAGCCATTGTTTATGGCTGATATGTTCTTTGTCCTATGTGTTCCATGGATCTCCACTTAAATGTTACTTCCGAAGAGGCCCAAACTAAAAAGAAGGTCTCTGTCTTATCACTACCAATTACTCTCCATCACAGCAACCTGTTTCCTTCTTTGCACTTAAGATAATTTGCAAGTACAGTTGATTCTTATTATCTGCAGTAGTTATGTTCTGTAAAGTCACTGTGAACACTGAATTAGTGAATACTGAACTCCCAGAGGAAATATAGGGTTAGGTTCCTGTGAGCCTCTGGTCAAAAAATTTTCACCAACTGATCAACACATAATCTTGTTTTATCTGTGTTTCTGTTTAAAGATACCTATTCACTACACTGTATAGTGTTGATTCATGAACACTGAACTCATGGCCAACAGTGCTATAACTCATGCCTGAACAAAGCTTATCTAACAAGTATTTTCTCTGTAAGACACATCACAGCTTCTTGTGCTCAAGAACACTAGACAGCACTCTGGCACTACGCTTTGGGGCCATAAACAGTGAAAGGACCAAAAAAAGCACAAACATGCAAAAAACGTGGCACCAAATAGACCATGAAAAGGAGACTTGTTTATAGTATGAGAGCTGAAATAAGAAGGCCAAACATTGCCTTGTTCAACCTCAGCTGGGAATGTGTGCATCAATTCTAATTTTTCGCTACTCTGTGCATGTCTGTGAATGACTACAAAAGTGCTGCAAGTACTAATTTCAGAGTTACAAATTAATGTTAGCAAGTAGGTGGCTTCACAAATATGGCAGAGGCCAGGACTGTCTGTCATCTTAGCATCTGGCACTCAGTGGACATTCAATAAATATTCAGGAATAAATAAATGCATGAATGTCCAACAGGTATGTGGATACAGAAACCTGAAGGTCAATCAGAGAAGAAGCTTAAGATAAAATAACGGCATGCTAAATAATCACAGATGTGGTAAATGCTGGAAAAGAACTTAAACAAGGTTCTATATGATAGGGAATTATATAGGAGACTAAATTAGGACGGTCCAGTAAGGTCTTTCTGAAAAACTGACTCTTAAGCTGAGAATTGAGAAATATGAAGGAGCAAGTCATGAAGCTGAGTGAGGGGAAAATTCCAGGCAAAGAGAACACTAAGTGTAAAGATACTGAAGCAGGAGAGTGTCTTAATGCCTAGAAAATACGGTCTATTTAAAAGTTGAGATGAAAATGTGGGCTATGTAAACGTGTTAGTGCCTGAATGACTTTATCACAAACACCTCCCAAGCTTTTAGAAGCAGTAACTTCAACCTGTTTAGCATCTCCCAGAGATGTACAAAGGGGATTCCTTTTCTTAAACTCTGTAGAGAAACTTAGATAAATACGGACACCAACACCCCTGACAGTCAAAGATTAGGATGGCACTGGGAGAATTCATCCATGGGGATATGCCAAATAAAAAACATAAAGGGAGCTTTCCAACTTCTCCCACTTCCAAGGCCCTTAATTACAGCCCCTGAATTCCTTCTCTTCTGTGGTCACCCAGGTTGAGTAAGTTGAGGGTCTATTTGTTCTTATTTTGACTATGCAATGAAATAAGTCTGCAAAAGAGCAACAATAATCAAGGACACAATGTGGCTTCTCTCATTCAGAGGAAGCAAAATTGTGGAAACCTATGAGGACTAAAAAATTACATAAAAAAGAAGTACATATAATCAATTCCCCTTCATATAATAGGTACTTGGCAAAATTACTTTTATATATGAATAACTATACCAATAAACACCAATAAAGCAAGAGTAACGGCATCATTAGGAACACCCAAATAATTCAGGCCATGAACAGACCACCAGTGGTCCCCAGCCAGAATCAGTCTACTTCACCATTACAGGGAACACACCATTATGAATACATGAAAACCACAGGAAATGCTCATTTTCTCAAGATTTCTTTGCTTACAGGGAGGTCAACTGCTGTGAATTCCAGGACAGAATGTACTTCTAGAGTTTATGGTCCTGAGAGAATGGGCAATGGGTGAATGATGAGAAATCAGAGTAAAGGAGAAAAGGAAATGTGTCAAATGTCAATTCAGAGCCAGCACAGTAAGATGTTCTCTGCTTATTCAGTATGTAGAACACCTGACCAAATACCTTCATTGATGAAATCATCTCTGACACACCAGTTAAAGAGTCAACATGTATTAAATAAGTCTTACATACTTATTTGTGTTATAACCCTTTATGGAGGGAATCTGGGAAAATAAAACACATGGAAAGTCTCTTCAAGAAGACTGAGGTCCAAACATGGTTAAATCAATTGGTAAAGAATACAATTAAGGGGGGGACCTTCAAGATGGCGGAGGAGTAAGATGTGAAGATCACCTTCCTCCCCACAAATACATCAAAAATACATCTGCATGTGGAACAACTCCTACAGAACACCTACTGAACGCTGGCAGAAGATCTCAGACTTCCCAAAAGGCAGGAAAATTCCCACATACCTGGGTAGGGCAAAAGAAAAAAGAAAAAACGGAGACAAAAGAATAGGGACGGGACCTGCACCAGTGGGAGGGAGCTGTGAAGGAGGAAAGGTCTCCACACACTAGGTAGGCCCTTCACTGGCGGAGACGGGGTGGTGGTGGGGGGAAGCTTCAGAGCCACAGAGGAGAGTGCAGCAACAGGGGTGCAGAGGGCAAAGTGGAGAGATTCCCGCACAGAGGATCGGTGCCGACCAGCACTCACCAGCCCAAAAGGCTTGTCTGCTCACCCACCAGGGCGGCTGGGGACTGGGAGCTGAGGCTCCAGCTTCGGAGTTCAGATCCCAGGGAGAGGACTGGGGTTGGCGGTGTGAACACAGCCTGAAGGGGGCTAGTGCGCCACAGCTAGCCAGGAGGCAGTCCGGGAAAAAGTATGGAACTGCCTAAGAGGCAAGAGACCATTGTTTCGGGGTGCGCGAGGAGAGGGGATTCCTTCCCCATGTGCCCACAGAAGGCAGAGCACTGCCTAAGCGAGCTCCAGAGATGGGCGCAAGCCACGGCTATCAGCTCGGACTTCAGAGACAGGCATGAAACACTAACACTGCTGCCGCTGCCACCAAGAATCCTGTGTACAAGCACAGGTCAATACCCACCCACCCACCCGGGGAGCCTGTGCAGCCTGCCACTGCCAGAGTCCGGAGATCCAGGGACAACTTCCCCAGGAAAACACACGGCACGCCTCAGGCTGTTGCAATGTCATGCTGGCCTCTGCCGCCACAGGCTCGCCCAGCATTCCAATTACGACTACCATACCATTCCCTCTCCCCAGCCTGAGAGAGCAAGAGAGCCCTAATCAGCTGCTACTTTAACCCCCTCCTGTCTGGGCTGGGAACTTGAGGGCAACCTACATGCTGAGGCGGGATCAAAACCAAAGCTGAACACCAGGAGCTGTGCGAACAAAGAAGAGAAAGGGAAGTTTCTCCATGCAGCCTCAGGCGCAGCAGATTAAATCCCCACAATCGACTTGATGAACCCTGCATCTGTGGAATACGTGAACAGACAAAGAATACTCCCAAAACTGAGGTGGTGGATTTTGGAAGCAACTGTAGACTTGGGGTTTGTTGTCTGTGACTGGTTTGTTTCTGATTTTTATGTTTACCTTAGTTTAGTTTTTGGTGCTTGTTATCATTGGTGGATTTGTTTATTGGTTTGGTTGCTCTCTTTTTTAAATTTATTTACTTTTTTATTTGATTTTTCTTTTAATTTTTTTTTCTTCCTTTTCTTCTGAGCTGTGGGGCTGACAGGGTCTTGGTGTCCCGGCCTGGTGTCAGGCCTGAGCCTCCAAGTTGGGAGAGTCAAATCCTGGACACTGGACCACCAGAGACCTCCTGGCCCCACATAATATCAACTGGCGAGAGGTTTCCCAGAGATCTCGGTCTCAACACTAAGACCCAGCTCCACCCAACGGCCAGCAAGCTCCAGTGCTGGATGCCCCATGCCAAACAACTAGCAAGGCAGGAACACAACCGCATCCATTAACACAGAGGCCACCTAAAATCATACTAAGTTCACAGACACCCCAAAACACACCACTGGAAGCGGCCCTGCACATCAGAAAGACAAGATCCAGCCCCACCCACCAGAAAACAGGAACCAGTCCCCTCCACCAAGGAAGCCTACATAAACCACTGAACCAAACTCACCCACTGAGGGCAGACACAAAAAACAATGGGAGCTACGAACCTGTCGCCTGCGAAAAGGAGAGACCCCAAACACAGTAAGTTAAACAAAATGAGAAGACAGAGAAATATGCAACAGATGAAGGAGCAAGGTAAAAACCCACCAGACCAAACAAATGAAGAGGAAATAGGAAATTTACCTGAAAAAGAATTCAGAAAAATGATAGTAAAGATGATCCAAAATCTTGGAAATACAATGGAGAAAATACAAGAAACGTTTAACAAGGACCGAGAAGAACTAAAGAGCAAACAAACAATGATGAACAACACAATAAATGAAATTAAAAATTCTCTAGAAGGAATCAATAGCAGAATAATTGAGGCAGAAGAACGGATAAGCGACCTGGAAGATGAAACAGTGGAAATAACTGCCTCAGAGCAGAACAAAGAAAAAAGAATGAAGAATTGAGGACAGTCTCAGAGACCTCTGAGACAACATTAAATGCACGAATATTCGAATTATAGGGGTCCCAGAAGAAGAAGAGAAAAAGAAAGGGTCTGGGAAAATATCTGAAGAGATTATAGTTGAAAACTTCCCTAACATGGGAAAGGAAATAATCAAGTCCAGGAAGTACAGAGAGTCCCATACAGGATAAATCCAAGGATAAACACGCCAAGACGCATATTAATCAAACTATCAAAAATTAAATACAAAGAAAAAATATTAAAAGCAGCAAGGGAAAAGCAACAAATTATACACAAGGGAAACCCCATAATGTTAACAGCTGATCTTTCAGCAGAAACTCTGCAAGCCAGAAGGGAGTGGCAGGACATATTTAAAGTGATGAAGGGAAAATCCTACAATCAAGATTACTCTACCCAGCAAGGATCTCATTCAGATTCGATGGAGAAATTAAAACCTTTACAGACAGGCAAAAGGTAAGTGAATTCAGCACCACCAAACCAGCTTTACAACAAATGCTAAAGGAACTTCTCTAAGTGGGAAACACAAGCAAAGGAAAAGACCTACAATAACAAACCCCAAACAATTAAGAAAATGGTAATAGGAACATACATATCGATAATTACCTTAAATGTAAATGGATCAAATGCTCCAACCAAAGGACAGAGACTTGCTGAATGGATACAAAAACAAGACCCATATATATGCCGTCGAAAAGAGACCCTCTTCAGACCTAGGGACACATACAGACTGAAAGTGAGGAGACAGAAAAAGATATTCCATGCAAATGCAAATCAAAAGAAAGCTGGAGTAGCAATTCTCATATCAGACAAAACAGACTTTAAAATAAAGACCATTACAAGAGACAAAGAAGGACACTACATATTGATGAAGGGATCAATCCAAGAAGAAGACATAACAATTGTAAATATTTATGCACCCAACATAGGAGCTCCTCAATACATAAGGCAAATGCTAACAACCATAAAGGAGAAATTGACAGTAACACAATAATAGTAGGGGACGTTAACACCCCACTTTCACCAATGGACAGGTCATTCAAAATGAAAATAAATAAGGAAACAAGCTTTAAATGACACATTAAACAAGATGCACTTAATTGATAATTACAAGACATTACATCCAAAAACAAGAGAATACACTTTCTTCTCAAGTGCTCATGGAACATTCTCCAGGATAGATCATATTTTGGGTCACAAATCGAGCCGCAGTAAATTTAAGAAAATTGAAATCGTATCAAGTATCTTTTCCGACCACAAAGCTATAAGACTAGATACCAATTACACAAAAAAAAACTGTAAAAAGTACAAACACATGGAGGCTAAACACTATGTTACTCAATAACCAAGAGATCACTGAAGAAATCAAAGAGGAAACCAAAAAATACCTAGAAACAAATGACAAACACGACGACCCAAAACCTATGGGGTGCAGCAAAAGCAGTTCTAAGAGGGAAGTTTACAGTAATACAATCCTACCTCAAGAAACAAGAAACATCTCAAATAAACAACTTAACCTTACAACTAAAGCAATTAGAGAAAGAAGAAAAAAAAAACCCCAAAGTTAGCAGACGGAAAGAAATCGTAAAGATCAGATCAGAAATAAATGAAAAAGAAATGAAGGAAACAATAGCAAAGATAAATAAAACTAAAAGCTGGTTCTTTGAGAAGATAAACAAAATTGATAAACCATTAGCCAGACTCATCAAGAAAAAAACGGGAGAAGACTCAAATCAACAGAATTAGAAATTAAAAAGGAGAAGTAACAACAGACACTGCAGAAATGCAAAGGATCATGAGAGATTACTACAAGCAACTATATGCCAATTAAATGGACAACCTGGAAGAAATGACAAATTCTTAGAAAATATAGCACAACCTTACGAAACTGAACCTGGAAGAAGTAGAAAATATGAACAGACCAGTCACAAGCACTGAAATTGAAACTGTGATTTAAAATTTTCCAACAAACAAAAGCCCAGGACCAGACGGCTTCACACGTGAATTCTATCAAACATTTAGAGAAGAGCTAACACCTATCCTTCTCAAACTCTTCCATAATATAGCAGAGGGAGGAACACTCCCAAACTCATTCTATGAGGCCACCATCACCCTGATACCAAAACCAGACAAAGATGTCACAAAGAAAGAAAACTACAGGCCAACATCACTGATGAACATAGATGCAAAAATCCTCAGTAAAATACTAGCAAACAGAATCCAACAGCACATTAAAAGGATCATACACCATGATCTAGTAGGGTTTATCCCAGGAATGCAAGGATTCTTTAATATACGCAAATCAATCAATGTGATACATATTAACAAACTGTGATATGTGATACATATTAACAAATACCATATTAACAAATTGAAGGATAAAAACCATATGATAATCTCAATAGATGCAGAAAAAGCTTTTGACAAAATTCAACACCCATTTATGATAAAAACTCTCCAGAAAGTAGGCAGAGAGGGAACCTACCTCAACATAATAAAGGTCATATATGACAAACCCACAGCCAACATCGTTCTCAATGGTGAAAAACTGAAACCATTTCCTCTAAGATCAGGAAGAAGACAAGGTTGCCCACTCGCACCACTGTAATTCAACATAGTTTTAGAAGTTTTAGCCATGACAATCAGAGAAGAAAAAGAAATAAAAGGAATCCAAATCGGAAAAGAAAAAGTAAAGCTGTCACTGTTTGCAGATGACATGATAGTATACATAGAGAATCCTAAAGATGCTACCAGAAAACTACTAGAGGTAATCAATGAATTTGGTAGAGTAGCAGGATACAAAATTAATGCATAGAAATCTCTTGCATTCCTATACACTAATGATGAAAAATCTGAAAGAGAAATTAAGGAAACACTCCCATTTACCACTGCAGCAAAAAGAATAAAATACCTAGGGATTAAACCTACCTAAGGAGACAAAAGACCTGTATGCAGAAAACTAAGACACTGATGAAAGAAATTATAGACGATACAAACAGATGGAGAGATATACCATGTTCTCAGATTGGAAGAATCAACACTGTGAAAATGACTATACTACCCAAAGCAATCTACATATTCAGTGCAATCCCTATCCAACTACCAATGGCATTTTTCACAAAAATAGAACAAAAAATTTTACAATTTGTATGGAAACACAAAGGACCCTGAATAGCCAAAGCAATCTTGAGAAAGAAAAATGGAGCTGGAGGCATCAGGCTCCTGGACTTCAGACTATACTACAAAGCTACAGTAATCAAGACAGTATGGTACTGGCACAAAAACAGAAATATAGATCAATGGAACAGAATAGAAAGCCCAGAGATAAACCCACACACATATGGTTACCTTATTTTTGATAAAGGAGGCAAGAATATACAATGGAGAAAAGACAGCCTCTTCAGTAAGTGGTGCTGGGAAAACTGTACAGCTACATGTAGAAGAATGAAATTAGAACACTTCCTAACACCATACACAAAAATAAACTCAAAATGGACTAAAGACCTAAATGTAAGGCCAGACACTATAAAACTCTTAGAGAAAAACATAGGCAGAACACTCTATGACATAAATCACAGCAAGATCCTTTTTGACCCACTTCCTAGAGAAATGGAGATAAAAATAAACACATGGAACCTATTGAAACTTAAAAGCTTTTGCACAGCAAAGGAAACCATAAACAAGACGAAAAGACAACCCTCAGAATGGGAGAAAATATTTGCAAACGAAGCAACTGACAAAGGATTAATCTCCAAAATATACAAGCAGCTCATGAAGCTCAATATCCAAAAAACTAACAACCCAATCCAAAAATGGGCAGAAGACCTAAGTAGACATTTCTCCAAAGAAAATATACAGAATGCCAACAAACATATGAAAGGATGCTCAACATCAGTAATCATTAGAGAGATGCAAATCAAAACTACAATGAGATTATCACCTCACACGGGTCAGAACGGCCATCATTAAAAAATCTCCGAACAATAAATGCTGGAGAGGATTTGGAGAAAAGGGAACCCTCTTTCACTGTTCGTGGGAATGTAAATTGATACAGCCACTATGGAGAACAATATGGAGGTTCCTTACAAAACTAAAAATAGAACTACCATACGACCCAGCAATCCCACCACTGGGCATACACCCTGAGAAAACCATAATTCAAAAAGAGTCATGTAGCACAATGTTCACTGCAGTACTCTTTACAATAGCCCAGACATGGAAGCACCCTAAGTGTCCATCGACAGATGAATGGATAAAGAAGATGTGACACATATACACAATGGAATATTACTCATCCATAAAAACAAACGAAACTGAGTTATTTGTAGTGAGGTGGATGGACCTAGAGTCTGTCATACAGAGTGAAGTAAGTCAGAAAGAGAAAAACAAATACCGTATGCTAACACACATATATGGAATCTAAAAAAAAAACAAAAAAACGTTCTCATGAACCTAGGGGCAGGACAGGAATAAAGAGACAGATGTAGAGAATGGACTTGCAGACACTGGGCAGGGTAAGGGTAAGGTGGGATGAAGTGAAAGAGTAGCATTGACATATATATAGTACTGAATGTAAAATAGATAGCTAGTGGGAAGCAGCTGCATAGCATAGGGAGATCAGCCTGGTGCTTTGCAACCACCTAGAGGGGTGGGATAAGGAGGTGAGAGGGAGACACAGAGGGAGGGGATATGGGGATATACATATGCATATAGCTGACTGACTTTGTTATACAGCAGACACTAACACAACACTGTAAAGCAATTATACTCCAATAAAGATGTTAAAAAAAAAAACCTTGGAGCCATCCTGTACTCCTCCTCTCCTCTCTCACTCCACATCCAATCCTTTCACAAATCCTGTTCATGCTACCTTCAAATATATCCAGAACCCAACCACTTCTCATCATCGCCCCAATTATCCAGGTGACCCAAACCACCATTATCTCTTGCCTAATTGTTTTAATAGCCTCCAAATAAGCTAGGTAATTTCCTACTTTTGATAACGCGTTAATGTTAATAACATGTAACATGTGACATGTTAATATTAGGGGAAGTTGGCTGGGGGGGGTGTATGGAAACCTGTACTATTTTTCCAAGTTTTCTGTGAGCACAAATAGGAAACCAACAGAGGTCTAAGGAGATAAATATATCATATTTTGGAAAGAGCTACTGCTCTCAAATAAAGACTTGATTAAGGAATAATATATTTCATCAAGATTATGTCTCTAGCTCTACCTTACAGTAGACACAATATAATATTCTACAATTAGCAAATGTAGAAGGCACAGAAGAAACAGACATCAACAGGCCAACACCGCAAACAACTGTTGCAAACAGAATCCACCGTGGATGCTAGAACTAGTGGTCAAAATTCAGAAGAGAAAAATGATTTACATCGTTTCAAAATATGTCTTCCAAGATATTTGTTAATTATAAAGGGAGGGATAGTAACTTTACAATGGAACAATTCGGCAGACACCACCTACCCAAGTGATCGAGGTTATCACCAGTAAGATGCACTAAGGACAGAACCTCATTTCTGTGGCAATTTTGTCAAAAAGGCATAACCTCACTTCTATAATGAGAAAACATTAGACAAGTCCAAACTGAGGTTCATTTTTCAAAACAACTGATCAACACTCTTCAGAAGTGTCAAAATCGTGAAAGACAAGGAAAGACTAAAAAACTGTTACAGATTATAGAAGGAATGAAAGAGGAATAACAACTAAATGCAATGTGGGATCCTAGGTAAGCTGGTGGATCAGAAAAGGGACAT
Organism: Balaenoptera physalus; assembly: GCF_965194825.1. NCBI lineage: Eukaryota > Metazoa > Chordata > Mammalia > Artiodactyla > Balaenopteridae > Balaenoptera > Balaenoptera physalus. The sequence continues at coordinate 21,366,437 of NC_138886.1, forward strand.
GAGTGGAAAACTGTTGAAATTCTAATAAGGTCTATAGTTTAGTTAATAGTATTGTGCCAATGTTAATTTCCCAATTTTGATAATTTTACTATGATTATGTAAGTTAATATTAGAGGAAGTTGGGTGAGGGGGGTGTGGAAATTCTGCCCTATTTTTGCAAATTTTCTGAGTCGAAAATTAGCTCAAAATTAAAAATTTAAAAAGAAAAAAAAATCAGCCTTTGAAGATTTCTGTGAAGTTTTAGCTGAAGTGTTTTAGGGAATGTTCTCTTTTTTTTTTTTTTTTGGAATGTTCTCTTTTTTAAAGGTAAGGATCATATGAATAGTATAGTCATCTTACAAATATTTTCTTTTTGAGTATATTTAATATATATGAATGTATTCAATGAAAACTGTATACTCATAAATAACAGTATGACAATGAATGTATTTTGTTATGAATATATTTGGTGTATGAATATATTCTTGATATGTAATAATATATTCTTACATTGTTGATTAACTGGCTGGCTTCTCTCTGACAAACTAAAGTCTTACACAAAGGATGTTTCCTGTATACTTCGCTTTTGTTTAATGATGTGTTTATACACTGATAAGGCATAAAATCTGAACTTTCCATTAATAAAGTAATTGCCTTAGAATTTTAGGGCTTTTCTTATTAAAGATTATTTTGGGAGTCAAAACTTATTCTATAGATTTGCCTTAATACCTTTTTTGTTGATGCCTTCCCATTCATCATCCAACTAGATATTTTATTTGTCTTTTTAAGAGCATAATGGCCTGAGAAATAAGGATATCCCTACACATTATGTAATAAGAAACAATATTTTTGTTAAAAATGAAAGAATACAGTTTAATATGTTTTTGAGAAAGAGGTACGTAGGTGAAAAGGTCAGGCAATTTGGCTATATGAAAACTTTGTTTTTAAAAAGTAAATTAAGAAGGAAGGCAACAGTCTGGAGAAAATATTTGCAACAATATGATAGACAAAGAACTGAGGTCTTTATGGCATTGTATTGTTGTTTCACTTTCATGATTTACAAAAATATAATAATTTGGCTATATGAAAACTTTGTTTTTAAAAAGTATATTAAGAAGGAAGGCAAGAGTCTGGAGAAAATATTTGCAACAATATGGTAGACAAAGAACTGAGGTCTTTATGGCATTGTATTGTTGTTTCACTTTCATGATTTACAAAAATATAATAAAACTCCAGTTTTATAGATAAAATGAAGAACAAGAGAAATGTTCAGCCTCAGTGATAATTAAACATAAAGTTATATGTGAATCTCAATACTTTAAAAAAAAGTCTATCAAATTAGCAAAAACATAAAATGAGATAATGCCCCATTGCTGATGAGAGGAAAGGAGGGGAGGAACTTCTTCTCATATTTATTGCTGATGGGTACCTAGTGGGGGTTTTTATTTGTTTGTTTGTTTTAAACTTAGAAGTTGTAGCGGAGGAAAAACTTCCTTCTACCCTCCTAGATTCTGTGGCTGGGTCTAAGAGTTAAACTGACATAAGACAGATTAACAGGAGAAAAGCATACAAAAATTTGGTTAATATTTTTTATGTGCACACAGGAGTCTTCATAAGGAAAATGAAGACCCAGAGAAGCAGTTAGGATTGAGAGCTTATACATATTTTAAACAAAGAAATGATAAATTTGTAGAGAAGACACAAGACAAAGGAGTTTTAGCTTGGGGCTGTAAATTCTCAGACAGTGACTAAGAAATAAATGGGGGAAATTAATGGACGGTAAAGGTTATTTTAGCAGGTTTGTTTGTTTAGATCCATTTTGGCGTTGACTTGCAGTTACCAGTGATAAGAATGTTCTTCTTTTCCTGTATAAAGAGGGCACCTTTCTCATGGGAAACTATATGACCTGCTTTTAGGTAAAAAGAGGGAGGTCAGAGAGCCCTTTCTGCATTTGTGATTCTCAAATGCTAATAGCTCAAAATAATCAGTATGCCAAAGTGGCATATTTTTGGGGGTGGCATGTTCCGAACCCCTGTGAAGTATAATATACATACAAAAGTGAATGTATCGTGTGTACAGTTGATAGGTTTTTACAAACTGAACACGTGTGACTAGCATTCTAATCAATAAGCAGGACATTATCAGCACCCCGCAGGAACCTCTTGTGTTCCTTCTAGTATCTAACATAGCCTTTCTGAAGAAAAATATACTGACTGACTGCTGAGTAATAGGGTATATATGATAAGTTTTAGTAGATATTGTTAGTTTTCCAAAGTAGTTCTATCCATTCACACCACCACCATCAGTGTGTACCTTTTCTTTTTGTCCCCCTTCCTCATGTTTATCATTTTGAAAAGCAGTTTGATAAAATGTATCAAGGACCATAAATATATTCATACCCGTTTATCTAGTGATTCTAATAACTGCAAAGATATAAAAAGATACATGCACAAAAGCATTCAGGGAAGCAGAGACCAGGGACCACAGGCTAAATCTGGCCTGATGCAGCCTTAATCCAACCACAACCATTCCTTGTCTGTGGCTGCTTTTTTTGCTACAATGCCAGAGTTTAGTTGTTAGAGACCTTGCAAAGCAGAAAATGTCTACTATCTGACCCGCTCCAGAAAAAGCTTGATGACCCTTGCAATAGAGCATTATATGGAATAGTGAAAGATTGGCAATAACCAATATATCCATCAGAAGGGGAATTACTAAATGAATCCTTAGTGTAAGCATTTAATGGAATAGGACATAGCCACTTGAAATGATGATTAGAGAGATTATTCATCCAACAAATATTTATTAGGCATTTGCTACTTTAGGTACTTTTCTAGGTGCCTAGAAATCAGTAGAGAGAAAAATTCCTGCCCTTATAGAACTTTTAGTAGAGGAGACAGAATAAACAAGATAAATACAGAAAATAACACATAAGGGATAAGTGCTAAGATGGAAAAAAACAAAACAGGGAAGCGAGATATGAAATATTTCAGGGTGAGGGCTTGACATTTTAGATTTAGAAGGCCTCACTGAGAAAATGGTTTCTGAGTAAGGACCTAAAATAAGTGAAAGGTCTTGACACTCAGGTAGCTGGAGGAATAGCATCTGAGGCAGAGGGAACAGAAAGTACAAAGGGCCAGACTTGGAAATGTGCCTGATGTGTTCTAGGAACAGCAATAAGGTGAAGGGCTGCTGTAGACAGAAGGAGGGAGGAGTTGCAAGGGATGAGGTTGGACAGGTAACTGGTGGGTAGGGGTGATGATAGATCGTGCAGAGCCTTGTGGCAACATGAAAAATCCCTACTATAAATTGTTCAAAAAAAAAAAAAAAAAAGCTCTTTCTCCCTTCCATTTCCCTCCCTCTTTCTCTGCTCAATAATGACAGTTATGTAAAGCAATGCATAAGGAAAAGATTGGAAGAAAATACCCTAAAATGTTAACATTTTTATTTTTAATGTGCTGGGGTTATGAATTATATTTTTCTTTTTGTTAAACTTTCTATAATTTGGAAGGCAGCTATGCTCACCACTATACTACCAACACCTATAATTTGGCTATATTTTATAATAAAAAACATATTTAAAAACTTAAAGGATTTTGCTTATCTTTGTCTTTGAATAATTTAGAAATCAAGTACTTTAGATCCTCCCCAGGTTGATTGTAATCTGCTAGCAGGCAGCAGTGTCTTAAATCATCTGAAGAGTAGTTGTTTTCCTCTTTTTGGCCGCACCATGTGCAGCTTGTGGGATCTATTGAACTTGGGCCCTTGCCAGTGAAAGCGGGGAGTCCTAACCACTGGACTGGCAGGGAATTCCCAGTAGCTGCTTTTTTTAATTATTAATTTTTCAGTGTTTGACCCAGAAGGAATTGTAGGAATGATCTATTTTATAGTTTAGCCCCTTTATTTTATGCATAAGGAAATGATCTAGAGGAGAGAAGGAACTGGGGCTTCTAGTTCTTTTTCGTGTTTGTATGCTTCATCATCATTTGATGTGAGGTTTTCCAGCACTTTAGTGATTTTTGTGATTAATAATTTACCTAATCTTTAACTTAAAGAAAATCCTTGCAAATAATAATACCTAAATCTGTTTTGTCCAAATCCTCCCAGTGCCAAAACTACTGTAGCAAATATGTGCTAATAACGAATTCTTTTGGCTAGCACCCTGGTTAAGAACATGGACTTTAGACTCAGACTACCTGGGTTTAAATCTTGTTTCTGGCCCTTATTAGTGCTTAACCTCTCTGTGCTTTAGTTTCACATTTATAAACAGGATATAATACTAAGTATATACCTCATTGGGTTGTTGTGAGCATTAAATGAATTCATGTGAGTATAGTGTGAGGCACATAGGACAAATTATCATTGAGGTTTAAATATCTACAAGGGAAGGTATTTAAACACTAGACACCAGAGAAAAGTGAGTTCAGCAAATACTTATATTATTGAAAGTCTATATATGTCTCTCTACTTTGATTTCATAGCTAACATGTAGCAGTTTATTAAGAACATTTTAAAGCTAATCATTCTAATTAGCACAGTGGCTTCAAACAGTGTGCTGTTGTAGCACTTATACTATAAACTCTTATAGATGGTTATCAGATTTTGAAGAAAACAATGTTTACTTTTATTTTAATAAGAGAAACACGAGTTAGGTCTAAGTGGGTCATGTGATGAAACATGGGGCAGGATGAGTGGTAAAAGGCAAAGGACAGTGTCCAGCCAGCTCTAGGAAAGATTGCTTGTTTACTGGAGCATGCAAGAACTTTGCTTTGTGAGTATATAGGTCAGGACAGTAAAGAGCTCTATTTAAAGAAAGGGGATCAAGTAGAGAGTGATGCATGAGGATGTGACTCAGTCCTTTGAGGGGTACAACGAAAATTCTAGTATTTGAGTGTCCCCTAAACTCAAAGAGGCTGAAGGCCGTTGAACTCACATAATGGATATAGTTAAGAATTAACAATTAAAATTTTTTTTTCTAGAAAATGACGATTTCTGAAATACCATATGGTAAAGCTTTTGGTAAAATTTGAAATATGAAGGAAATGAAATTTAACTTATAGAGTACTGTGACATTTTGTAAAAATAATTTTTTTGTGTGAAAAAAGTTAAATGTATTTTTCTTTGTGGCATTTATTTAAGGATAATTTTATATACATAGAGTGTCCCTAATGTATTTTGTGCTTTTGCTCATTTGGGGATTGCATAAGATTCTATTGCTTTATACTTGGAAAAATCTGACATTTTTTTGCAATGTTGATATTGTTTTCTTCAGTGCTAAGCCTTCAGAAGTGTTCCTTGCTCAAGCTTTTTTTTTTTTAAACATATTTAGATCAATGCAGATATAGACAGCAGTGTTTCTGCCACACTAGCTTTATAAGAAAGTTTCTACCTTCCTTGCAAAATCATGCGTTGTTACTTAGGGTTTCTGTGGGCACATTAATTTTGAATAGAACCTGGGGATTGTGCTTATTAACAACTAGAAGTGTAGCAGATTTGGTAGTGAGTTCCTAACAGCACTCAGGTACTTTACATGTTCAGTAGTACATTGCTGTTGTAGCAGTTGTGGTATTTAATTGAATCTGAAGGTCCCTGGGAATCTTCCTAGTCCATTATATTAAAGTGAGTGGAAAGACCTCTGACAAAAAAAAATTTTTAATGCAATTCAGTATTTATGATTTAGTTAATAGTTAAGCTAAGGACTTCTAGGAACATTTCCGAGGAGGGGGAAGGAAACCATACATTTACAGAGACGTTTGTGAAACATGAAATTGTGCTACTGAATTAGCCTTTCTTTACCAGCCCTCTGCTGGTACACCAGGCTCTGGTCCAAGGAGTAGCATATGACTCAGATTCCCCCTTAACACTCTTGTCAGTTACTCTTTTCAGGGTTTAGGTTGATACATCAAATGCACATAATAAATCTGGAGTGCTTAGGAAGGATGTGTGGAATCTCTCTTTCGGTTTTAAGAAATGACTATGATTGAATAGTTTAGTTTGATTCTTTTGAATAGGAATTTTTGTTCTGTGTGATAAATGTGCAGCATATTAGCACCAAGGGAACTAAATCTGAATCCACTGGGATATCAGTCAAACCTTCTGTACTTGTAAGATCAAAGTATGCCTCTGAGATAGTGTATCTTTTAGTTTTACTTGGTAATTCTTAATCTTTTTGCCTTTTTTTGACCTCTTTGCGAGTCAGATTAAAAACTTTGCACTCTCAAGCAGCAAGGTTCTACTGTATAGCACAGGGAACTTTATTCAGTATCCTGTGATAAACCATAATGGAAAAGAATATGAAAAAAGAATGTATAAATATGTATAACTGAATCTCTGCTGTACAGCAGAAATTAACACAACATTGTAAATCAACTATACTTCAAATAAAAATTTTAAAAAAAGAAAAAAGAGAAAAAACTTTGCACTCTCTTCTCAGAAAATGCACATTTGTACACAAACATATGATTTTGTATAAATTTTAGGAAATATGTGGCCCCCCAATGCGTTATGCTAACAATCTCTATTTTGTGTATTTACATTTTAGCATACGACTTTTTGTCTAAGGATAGAAACTTTAAACATTTGAGATAAGGATTAGGAGAGTGAGCTTATGGGCATCCAGGGAAGTTTTACTTTTTTGGAGGAGAAGAGGATAACATGGTATTTTTTTCATCAGAAATCCATTTAAAATGTTATTTCTGATAAATGTACTGGTAGTGTGCATCTGGTTAAATCATTCTTCTGCACTGAAGGTTTTGAAAAAATAGTGTCTACTGGTGCACTCACAAAGGCAGTCTAGCAAGGAAAAATTAAAAAGCTTAAATTCTCATTCTCATTTCTACAGGAATAAAGAGGGAGAATTCATTATGTCAAGTATTACAAATAAGCATGTATTAAAGCGGCTACATATGATGATGGCACATTGTTGGAACACCCCATGAAAGATAATTTGCATGGAAGATGATTATTCAGTAGGGCTTTAATTTACAAGAACCATTCCACCATTTAATTGAGCCCTTTTAGACACACTGCTTCGCTTCAATAGATTGTGTTTGCTCCCTGCATATGTACAGTGCTGGAAGGGTGGTTAAAGTCTGATTCAGTCTAGCTGGAAGGTGAAACAACAGCTGAAAGTCATGTCATATATATATATATATTATTAAACATTTGAGAATTGTTTTTATTTTTGTTCTTTTTTTAATATATTCTTACTTTTGCTATTGCTTTTAAAAAAATATATAGTTGATGTACAATATTATCTTAGTTTCAGGTGTACTACATAGTGATTTGACATTTGCATACATTATGAAATGATCATGGTAAGTCTAATAACCATCTGTTCTCATACAAGTTATGAAAATATCAGTGACGACAGTCCTTATGCTGCGAATTACATTCCTGTGGCTTATTTATTTTATAACTGGAGGTTGTGCCTCTCAATCCCTTCAACCATTCCACCCCCACCCTCAACCCACTCCCCCCCTGGCATCCACCCATTTGTCCTCTGTATCTGTGAGTCTGTTTTCATTTTGTTTTTTGTCTTGTTTTGTTTTTTAAATTTCACATATAAGTGAGGTCATATGGTATTTGTCTTTCTCTGGCTTATTTCACAAGAATTGTTTTTGAAATTGGTTTTCTCTTAGCTAGTTTGTACTATAAAACTGATTGTCTAATTTTTTTTTCTAATAAGGTTTTTATAAGATTATTTGGTCCTGCTGGCCACTATATGGTTCAATTTAAATTTTTTTCATTTTTATAGACCACTCACCTATATTGTACTTTTGAGAAATGAGCAAACATAGACTGCATTTATAGTCATTATAGAAAGAAAATTATTTGGTGATAAAGAAGACACTAAAATAAAGATTTCAACAAATAGCTGACTTGTGATTAAAACGCCTGCAAAGATTATATATGGTTTTTTAAAAAGGTAATGTAGATATGTCTAATATCTTCTCTGTGTTAGCGGAATTGTGTATGGTTAAGCTTTATCATAGTGAAGAAGCTTTCGGTGAGCCTGGAACCAGCTCCTTATGGATGTTTCACCCTTGAGGCATTTAAAATAAACATTGTTGTGATAAGCCAACACCCAAGCCCAGTGTTACGGGAAACACTGAAGTTTTGTCCAAATGAGGAAAAACACTGAAGGTCTGCAGGTTAAATCAGGAACAAGATAAGAATGTCTGTTATCACCATTGTTTTGGAGGTCCCAGTCAGGGTAGTAAGATAATGCAAGAAAAAGGGATACAGATGTTGGAAAGGAAGCCATACAGTTATCACCGTTTGCAGGAATAATGATGGGACAGAGGAAAGGAACATTCCTGAGAAAGATGAACATTTGAAGTAGAGGGAAGGGAGCTTGAAACATTTTCTGTTGGGTGCCATCTATGTTTTTGGTGAGTGAAGGCTTTCTGCTGAAAGTGGAGGGGCTGAGGGTGAAATTGGAAAGAAAGGATTTGGAGTAGATGCTGTGATGAAAAACTATTTGGAATAGTTCTAAGAGTTAAACAGAAGGTGAATTGGTATGAAGACACTGTGGAGTCAGTCAGCAGAGGTTGGTTCTTGTGAGTCAGAGTGACTTCTGGATTCTCTGAGCATAAATAATTGATTACCTGTAGGCAGCTTGATAACCGCCTGAGGTAGTAAAGAAGTGGTCCAGCCCCTTCCACAAAAGTTTGCTCCTGAGATCTGACATTTGACTGTATGAATACCTGAAGTTGGAGACCCAACAGGATCAATTATAAGTAAGGTAAGGGAGAAAGGAAGGATGAAACTGGACAGGGAAGCCTGTGTGTTAACATCTCTCAGTAGAAGGTCTGGTTATATAGAAAAGACCTAGGTGATAATTCCTCCTTCTTAGGTTTGTTATGGAGATTAACCAGATGTGGCAAGGAGTGTGAACTATTTCCCACAGTGCCCTGTTCTTAGTAGATAGCTGCTTTAAAAACAAAAGCAGAAATCTGTGCTCTGTGAGACATATTTAAGCAAGCCTGTCTCCCATACATACCTTCAATATTAAACTTTCTCTTTGCACTGGTCTGGCCCCTGCTCCTTCAACCTGCATCCTAAGACATCTCTGCTTGAGCCTGCTGCTTCATGTTCCTGTTTCTCTCCTTTCTTTCACAGTCAGATTTCTTAGATAAACAGATTACAGTGCTATCTGTTGTTATCACTAATTTAGTGTCATCCCAGAGAATTCAGCTGCCACTACCTCCCTCCTCCCCAAAGTCTCCTTGAAGCTAAATGTAGATGATAGAGAAATAAACAAATAAGTAAACTATCAGGTGGTAATACGTGCCCTAGAGAAAAGTAATCCAGGTTAGGGGGGATAGGAAATGACAGGCACACATAGGGAGGTTTTTAGGGTGGTCTGAGAAGGCCTCTCTAATAAGAACACACTTAAGCAGACCTAAAGTGAAGGAGTAGATCATGCAACTCTCTGGGGAAAAGAGTGATCCAGGCAACCATGGCAAAATCCCTGAAGTGGGAGCAATGTTGGTGCATCTGAGGAAAAGCAAGGAGGATTTTGCAGATGGGACAAAGTGACCAAGAAGGGAACCATGTCAGACAGGTAGATGTGACATTGGGAGCATGTGGAAATTATCTTCTGATTGCTTCTCTTTCCTCAGTGAGAGTGACTATGGAGCAGAAGGAACTGGAGATTTGAAGAGATGTTCAATTAGGACAGTGGGAGAGTGAATGGATTCGAGCCAAGTGTGACCCCTTGACCAGCAGCACCAATATCATCTGGGAATGTGCTAGAAATGCTAATTCTTGGGCCTCATCCTGAGGCAGGCGATAGATGGGCCCCAGGCTGAGCAGTTGGAATCTGTTTCCTGTGGACAGATACTCCAAGATAAAGATAATGGCAGGAGCAAGGAGGAGCTGAGTCCTGCTTGGATAAAAGATAAAGAGACCACATATTTCTCATTCTTGAGGTCAAGGAGACCTCCCAAACTACACATGCACAAAAAAGTTCTTCAGGGGTCAGAGAAGAGAGGGGGTGCCAGACCATAATATGTTCTGTCAACTTCCCAGAGACCCTTGGGCTGGAATCCAGCTTAGCTAAAAGATGCACGTGCACACAGGGCAGGGTCCTGAGTCAGACCAAATATGGACCCAGAGCCAGACAAAGCAAGATGACTGGCCAGGGGACACTTGGAAGAACTGCCCCCATATAAGTGATTTAAACTACCCCAAAAGCATGTAACTCTCTCTCTGAGCCCGCGGTGTGTCTATCTGCACATAATTTTTTTCTCCTAATAAACACTTTACTTGTTTCACTACTTTCTGTCTCTTTGCTGAATTCCTTCTTCAAAGCAGACAAAGAGCCAGGGCCCTGCCCTAGCTACTAGTCCCTGGTGGTCTAGCAGCTAGGATTTGGTGTTTTCACCACTGTGGCCTGGGTTCAGTCCCTGGTTGGGGAACTGAGATCCTGCTTCAAGCCACTGCAGGCTGCAGCCACCCCACAGCTACCCAAGATCAATCCCAGACCCACTGAATCAGAAACTCTGAAAGTTGGGACAAATGCTCTGTTTTATCAAGCCCTCTGGTTATTCTAATGCACAAAAACATTTGAGACCACTGGAATAGGGAGATAAGTACAATCACTAGGTAGCCCTAAGGACTTACTTGAGTTTAGTGGTCATAAGTTTAAAGTGAAAACAGTCATTAGGTTATGTTGAAGAAAGAAAGGGATGAGGGAATTGAGAGTGTACAAGGTATTGTTTTAAATGATGTACTGGGTTGGCCAAAAAGTTTTGTTCAGGTTTTTCCAGAACATCTTACGAAAAACCCAAATGATCTTTTTGGCCAGCCCAGTACCATCAAATCTAAGCTGCATAAAGAAAGAAGTGAGGATGGGGTACTGGGACAGTGAAAACATGGTGGGATCAACTGAGTTTAGGTCCCAGTGAATCAAAGAATAGGTCAGTGAAAGGAATTCTCACACAGATTTGACTGATTCCAAATTCTGGGTATTTTTCCTTCAGTCAAGGGTCTCCATAACTATCATCTTGTTACCAAACATGAGTTCGTGTGCCCAACGCACAATGAGGCCAAACAAAAGGAACCGTTGGAGTTTGGAGCACAGAAACATTTATTGCAGGGCCAAGCAAGGAGAACAGGTGGCTCATGCTCAGAAAACCTGAACTCCCTGATGATTTTCGTGAAAAGTTTTTATAGGCAAGATTTGGGGTGAGGGCTGCAGGGTGTGTGACTTTCTTCTGATTGGTTAGTGGTGAGGTAACAGGGCAGTGTTCCAGGAATCTTGTGCTCAGCCTGAAGTTACCATTCTCCACCTGGATGGGGGCCTTAGTTCCCGCGGAAGAACTCAAAGATACTGTTATGTATATCCCTTGAGGAGGAACCAGCATCTGCTTTAGTAGCTGCATTACCTTTTTTTTGATTGCTCCTCCTTTGTTTCTGCATTCCCTTACTTCCCTGATTAGCAACTGTTTGAATCTGCTCTTTGGTATTCAGGAAGGTCTAGGAGAATGAGGCCTTTATCCTGCAAATAAAAAACTGGGGACTCAGAAAGACTTTTGTATCCCAGAGGGCACCTCAGGGTCCTGCTCAGTTTCACAAAGAACCATGACTCATGGCTATGGCAAAAGTATGAATCTTGCAGAAAAGTAAGAAAAAAGTATTCATGACTATTGTTGTAATTGCTTGTCCTGTCATAAAGTATTGTCTTAAAAATACATTAGACTTATGCTTCTGGCCAAGATGAAGTAACTAGGAGCAGATTTATCAACTCCCTTGTATTATTCAGGTTCTCCAGAGAAACAGAACCAATGGGGTGTGTGTGTGTGTGCACGTGTGTACTTATTATAAGGAATTGGGTCACATAGTTATGGAGGCTGAGTACTCCCAAGTTCTCCAAATAGCAATTTGGAGACCAAGGAGAGCCTATGATGTAGTTCCAGTTTGAACCTGAAGGCCTGGGACCCACAAAGAACCAATGTCAGAAGGCAGGAAAAGACTGATGACTCAGCTCAGCTGTCTGGCAGGAGGTTTCCTTCTTACTCAGCTTTTTTAGGTCTTAGTTTAATTGGATGAGGCCCACCCACATTAGGGAGGGCAATCTGCTTTACTCAGTCTACTGATTCAAATGTAATCTCATTCAGAAACACCCTCACAGACACAGCCAGAAAACTTTTGATCAAATGTCTGGGCACCCTGTGGCCCAGTCAAGTTGACACTAAAATTAACCATCATACCAACTGAAACAATTAAGAAACCAGACAAAATAGAGTAAATGGTGATTTTTAAGACATTGGATATCAGGCAATGAAGTACAGTGATTTCTGAGAGATGAGAAATAAACAAAGGGAACTCCATGATTGCCTCAGCTTACTATATACCTCTTCAACATTTGGTGCTGGGGACAACCGGATTTCTATACAAAAAGAATGAAATTGGACTCCTACCTCATACCATATATATGAAATTAAAAAAAATTTTTTTTAATCTTATTGAAGTATAGTTGATTTACAATGTTGTGTTAATTTCTGCTGTACAGCAAAGTGATTCAGTTATACATACATACATATATATATATATATATATATTCTTTTTCACATTCTTTTCCATTATGGTTTATCACAGAATATTGAATATAGTTTCCTGTGCTATATAGTAGGACCTTGTTGTTTATCCATCCTATATATAATAGTTTTCATCTGATAATCCCAAATTCCCAATCCTTCCCTCCTCACCCCCTCTCCCCCCTGGCAATCACAAGTCTGTTCTCTTATGTCTGTGAGTCTGTTTCTGTTTTGTAGATATGTTCATTTGTGTCATATTTTAGGTTCCACATATAAGTGATATCATATGGTATTTATCTTTCTCTGTCTGGCTTACGTCACTTAGTATGATTATCTCTAGGTCCATCCATTTGCTGCAAATGGCATTATTTTATTCTTTTTTATGGCTAATATTCTATTGTATATATATATATCACATCTTCTTTACCCATTCATCTGTCTATGGACATTTAGGTTGTTTCCATTTCTTGGCTATTGTAAATAGTACTACTGTGAACATAGGGGTGCATGTACCTTTTTTTTGTCTGAATATATGCCCAGGAGTGGGACTGCTGGATCATATAGTAACTTTATTTTCAGTTTTTTGAGGAACCTCCATACTATTTTACATAGTAGCTGCCAAAAAACATGAAAATTAACTCAAAATGGATCAACAATATGTAAGAGCTAAAACTATAAAATAAATACAAATAGAATAAACAGAATTAGAATAAATGACAGCCAAAGAAAGCAGAAGAAATATAATTCTTTGCTGTTTTTAATTCATTATTTCTCTATTGATTGCTCTATAAAATGTCAGGTGGTTTTTACTAATCTATACTATTATTATACTAACATGAGATTTAACACAAATTAGGTGTTTATGATGGATGTCTGAACTTATGCTCATAGCATCGCAAACTGTTCAGGATCCATTTGAAAGTATCATGATCTAGTTTTTTTTTTTAATTGAAACATAAGTTGATGTATAATATTATGTTAGTTGCAGGTATACTACATACTGATTAGATATCTACATACATTATGAATGGTCACCACAATAAGTTCAGTAATCATCTGTTCCCATACAAAGTTATTACACTATTACTGACCATATTCCTTATGCTGTATATTATATCCCCGTGGCTTATTTATTTTATAACTGGAAGTTTGTACCTCTTAATCCTCATTCACCTATTTTGCCCAACCCTTCAGCCTCTTCCCCTCTGGCAACCACCAGTTTGTTCTCTGTATTTGTGAGTCTGTTTTCACTTTGTTTTGTTTATTTATGTTGTTTTTTAGACTGCACATATAAGTAAGATCATATGGTATTTGTCTTTCTGTCTGACTTATTTCACTAAGCATGATACCCTCTAGAACCATCCCTGTTGTCACAAATGGCAAGTAATGATCTAGTTTTTACGTGTTGGACACAGCAAGACATCACGTTCTGGTATTTAAATATAATTTGACAATAACAAAAGCCTAATCAAAAACAAATATAGATGGCCTTTAGGAATTTGTTGTGTTTTTGAATTATCCTTGTGTCTCTTCTGAACATTTCTATACATTATTTTGCCTTCTTTCATGCCTGTTACATAGGTGCTCAGTGATTATTATTGAAAGAATAAATATTGTGTAAGAGAAGCAAAATAGGTGTGGTGATCATGAAAATAAATTCCAAATCCTACAGTTCTTTCAGGCATTTCCAGCAGATACATATTACTGCTATAAGTCATAGTAATGAGAAATGGAGTATACCTTTTAGAGTTCAAAAACATTTTTATACTAACTTGTTTCTGATAAAACAGTAACCGCATGGGAATAATTTGGTTGCACTGGACTACGTTCATGTAATTGTTGGATTATTAAAGCGTTTAATTAGTATTTCAGTAAGTGCTGATATAAATGCATCACCTTGTCTCTTGTTCCCAATTATACAATATTGTGGGAAGTGGACCAGTGAAATAGAAGAGAGGTGATTCAGTCCCCTTGGTGATATGTCATCTTAATTAAGATCAAGGAGTTCTTAAGTTTCATGTGTTTGGGAAAATGGCAAAGTGAAAAGTTTTTTGCCATTTTACACTTGGCTTGATCGATTAAACTGGCTAATAGAAAGGAAGCAGCAAATTAAATTGCTTTTACATTTTGAAGACACTTAAGATGGAAAATATGAAAGACAGAGGTAGATAAGCTACATGTGTACTACCTCCAAGAAAATTTAATTCAGTCTTTAGCAATGGCTTTGAGTATAAGTACTACCTTCAGTTGTAGATAAGATAATGCATGTGGCATAATCTCAAGTAACTAGAGACAGAATGAAATTGATATTTTGCAGTAGTTGTGCATTATTTAGTATGTCTGATAAAGCAACAGCATACACCTGATGCTTTCACCACCATTTACATGATACTCTATACTCCAAGTAAGTGGGTATATTGGTCCTACGTTAACTTTTTTACAGTTAAGAGGTGTGGGCATCCTTTGTAAATTAATACCCATAAGCTTAAACTACAGATAAGAGAGTGGCAGAGGAAGCAGAAGCACTGATAAAAAAGAAAACTAAAGGAACAGAGAAATAAACAAGGTTTGAAACTGTGAGAAATACATGGATTTTTTTCACTGTATTCACTATAAGTATTCTAAAAGAGGGAAAAGTCTAGATCATCAAAAATTTATATTAGTGATACAAATAAATGTTAATTTTTACTTTCCAATAAGAACAAAGTCAAACTATAAACATTAAAAATGGAAGCTAGAAATACTAATAGCCTGAGTTTTCCTTCTAATAAACCTTTCTAGACCATCTGTGGTTTGGATCTAGCCAGCATATGTCGGTCCTTTTCAATACTGTCCCTAGCACCTGGCATGCAGTACTTGGAGCTAGGAGGTGCTTAATAAATGATGTTTATATTTGATCTTTCTTCCCCCTTATGATGTGACTTGCTTGTGATGAGACTGCCATCTCCTCCTTTGTTTTTTTTTGTTTTTATAAATGTATTTATTTATTTATTTTTGGCTGCGTTGGGTCTTTGTTGCTGCGCATGGGCTTTCTCTAGTTGCAGCGAGCGGGGGCTACTGTTCATTGTGGTGTGCGGGCTTCTCATTGCGGTGGCTTCTCTTGTTGCGGGGCATGGGCTCCACACGCACAGGCTTCAGTAGTTGTGGCACATGGGCTCAGTAGTTGTGGCTCACGGGCTCTAGGGTGCAGGCTCAGTAGTTGTGGTGCATGGGCTTAGTTGCTCCACGGCATGTGGGATCTTCCCAGACCAGGGCTCGAACTCGTGTCCCCTGCATTGGCAGGCGGATTCTTAACCACTGTACCACCAGGGAAGTCCATTTGTTTTGTTTTTGATTGTATTAATTTCTCCTTTACCTTATAGTCCCTTTCTTCTGTTGTTGTTTTTTTTAAATCATGTTCAAGCTTGTTAGTTGAATATTTAATTACTTATTCTTCAATCTTTAAACATTTTTTCTAATAAAAGCATATAAGGCAAACATCTTCCCAGGTCCATTGCTTTGCCTGTTCTCCTTGGGCTTTAATGTGTGGTATTCTTAGTGTCTTGTATTTCTAAATAGTTTACACACTACTATTTAAAGTAGTAGTTTTTAAAGCTTGCTTTCCTTTCACCTGAATCACATTTGATATCTATCCAGTCCCTGTTCTTCATACAACTATCTCAGCTCCTGGTGCCTTTGAAAGGACCACGAATGATTCTTGGTTCAACAAGTTCTATTCTGGAACCAACCTCCTCCTTGGTTCCATACCACAGGTATGATTGACTTGAAATGTGTAGTCATTCTCATTGCTTGCTTTGACATAGACCCTGACCCTTGTTGAACCCACTGGGATCAGCTTCCTTATTTCCACTTGCTATATTTGCTTTTCTGTGGCTTGATCCTTGGGTATGGCATAAAGCTTACCCCCCCCCTTACCCAGCCCTGAGTCTACAGCTGGGCAAGATGAACATACTAATTCAGAAGGACTTGGCTCAGCCTCTAGTGGGTCTTTGGTACAGCTGCCCATGGCACTGGTGCAAGGACTCCGTCTCATTATGTGGACCTAATATTCAGCATCTGTCTCTTGGTCACAGTGGGCAGAATGGAAATGTGAATCAACATGGCCCAGACTCTTTTTTTCTTTATAGTTTCATTCTCAAAGTGTGCATCGCTATTCACTACAGTTTGTCTGCTGTTTAGAAACTTTGCTGTCTTTGGAGCCCGTCACAGCTGCGCTGGTGGTGGAGCTCGCAGTTGCCATCCCTGGAGGCATCCAGCAAGTTCTTTCAGTCAGAATCTGCAGTTCTTTCTCCAGGCACATTTTTACTTGATTCCCATTGTTCTTTCAGGAGTTTCTTTTTCTCTAGGGTTTCCTTTGCTCTTTTTTTCCTTGCTTGCTTTCTCTTCTCTGCCTCTCGGTTTTCTTTGTAAACAGGACTGTTTTCACCATTGTAGAAAACATCCACTTTCTCTTGCAGGATTCGCTGAGCTAGGTTTCTGTTTTGATCGACTGATCTAGTCTGGTGGCATGTGCAACTCTGGCCACGTTTCTATATCTGTAAAATGGAGGTAATACCACCTGATCTCAGGACTGGCCTCCTGGCCCCAATATTTTGGGAGAACCGGCATCGCCACAGGAGCAGGATCGCAAACGCCCCAACTTCTTTTAGAGTCAAGTGGATGGTGGGAGTACCTTCAAGCTGACAAGTGTGGGTGGCCTGAATTAGCAAGATACAGGGCTGTGTAAAGACAACTGGGCAATATCTTTCCTACCTACAGCAAAGCCACCTACCATCATAGCCACCATCAACAAAACCACCAATTAGAAACTGATTTCTTCAAAACTGAGTTATTTGTAGTGAGGTGGACGGACCTAGAGTCTGTCATACAGAGTGAAATAAGTCAGAAAGAGAAAAACAAATACCGTATGCTAACGCATATATATGGAATCTAAAAAAAAAAAAAAAAAGGTACTGATGAACCTAGTTGCAGGACAGGAATAAAGATATAGACATAGAGAATGGACTTGAGGACATGGGGTGGGAGGGCTAAGGCTGGGGCGAAGTAAGAGTAGCATCGACATATATACACTACTGAATGTAAAATAGTTGGCTGGTGGGAAGCAGCAGCATAGCACAGGGAGATGGGCTCGGTGCTTTGCTATGACCTAGAGGGGTGGGATAGGGAGGATGGGAGGGAGGCTCAAGAGGGAGGAAATATGGGTACGTGTGTATGCATTTGGCTGATTCACTTTGTTGTGCAACAGAAACTACACAGTATTGTGAAGCAATTATACTCCAATAAAGATCTATTTTAAAAAAAAAGAAATTGGTTTCTTTTTATTACTCATGACACCTACTTTGAGAAGTGATGTCAGAATCAGATGCTAAGGGTGGAGGATGGTTCTGGAAGGACGCCAAAACCTTTCAGATACATTCATAATTGGATATGTTGATTTTAAAGCACCAACCATGTGGTTTTAGAAGCTGTGGCCTGGATTACATGAAATTTAAGCCATATGTCAGTTCTGGTCTCTGGCCTGGAATTTCCTCACCTTGTTTTATACTTTTGAAAGTCCTAAGGAAGGTAGTTTAGAATTTCTTAGTGAAATATTTTTCTAAAAATGATTAAGAGTGAGCCCTTGAACAAATCTTTCTGGAACGTATGTGTATGAACACATGCTCTAATGTCATTTTAGCACAGGTCATTAGTCTAGACTTGCATAGAACTGGCCCAGTATTAGCAGGCACTGATGAATCAGCTATGCGGGGTGAGGGAGGGGTCAGGGTGCCACTTGGAGAGAAGAAGGGGGCATTGGCTGGCTGTAGAGTGTCCTCTGAGATGCCATAATTAGTGAGTAGATGGGGTCAGTGAATCTGCAAACTAGCAGAGGTGAGGTCAGGGGATAGAGCTGGTTTGGATGAGGAGCGTAGTTAATAATAGCTACCACTTACTGAGGACAGACTATGTGAGCTGAGTTGAGTGCTGAATATACAGCAAAACTGGAGAGGCGGTTGGTTGGACTGGACAGTGGCAGTTGTGCAGAGAAGTTTCTAAAAGCCTTTTTTGCTGGATATGTTGTCAGTCTTTTACATATGTCATCTTACTACATCCACAGAACTGAGGTACTGTTACTGTTATTTCCATCTTATAAAATGTGAAAATTGAGTCTCAGAGGTTAAGTGAATTCTTCAAAGTTATACAGCTAGTAGTTGCTGGAGCCAAGATATGAAACATGTCTGGCTGATGCCAGAGCTTGTGCATGGTGTATTGACTCACTGTGTACAGCACGTAAGATAAGACCTATGGGGTGATGTGTATCTTGAATTCTTTTCTTGAATTCTCCTTTAGAAAAAAAAAAAAAAATGCCTCTAAGTTCATCCCACTTTGTCTTAACAGACAGATTTAACAGGAACTTTGCCCTGACTGGAAATCTGCAAGTAGCTCTTAGGTTTAAGATTTGAGGACGGAATGAGAGCTGGTAGGTTCAGCATCCATCCAACAGTGAATGTGAGTGGGCTGCCAGATGGTTACACTCAGGCCCACATCGCACATATGATGCCGTTTCAGCAGAGGTGGCTTCTTTCAAAGGCAGGTTGTTCCACATTTATAGACTGCTGACCCACGGGACTGGGAAAAAGTGTGGGTATTTTAGCAGAACCACAGAAAACTCAGTGTATATGACCTAAACGTGGTTGACAAAGTTGTTAGCATTTCACTGTATATAAAAGAAAATGCTAAATTGAAACCCAAGATGAAAATATAGTGATAAAGTTAGCTCTGATTCAGATGGTTCTGGTTTTATTCTTGGACCTATGGGTGGGTAGGCATTGTTTATGTGGGGAGTTGTGTTCCTAGAAGTCACTGCATATGTCAAACTGCCCCAAGTGGAGACTATACACTATATGCAAATCCCGATAGGTTTAAAGCAGGACTTTGGAGTAAGATTTCATAACTGAGGGAGCACTGAGGTTTGTAGTTGATTAAGCACAATTGCAGACTGCATTACAGAGATTTTGAGTTATTGTTACTTTGGGGCCTTTGTCGACCCCTCAACCCCGGCAACACACACACGCACACACACAAGGTTTTTGCTGCTCTTGTTCTTTCTAGCAAACTGATTTACCACTTCTAATTTTAATTTCTAAAGAATGGTATTTTTTTTTTTGGTGTGTCCCTCTACCCCATCTTATTTCCTCTGTTGATTTCAGCTCTTTTTTCAGTATTGATCGATCGTTTCCCACCCCTATTCCCATGTATACATAGTCAACAAGATGTAATGGTGGCACTGATATTAGTGTTGAGGGATTAACATATCTCTGAAGGAGAGGACTGTGTGGTGTGGGAAGATTTGAGAAGGGTCTAATAACAATGCTGTTGAAATAAAAGGTGGATGGATCCAACCAAGAATATGTAAAAACTCAAAGCCAAATCATGGGCAGTAAAAATGGACAGCAGGCATTGGGTTTTTTTCATATGCTTACAACCACTTATAAATTATTGGCTTTAGGACTTCCCTGGTGGTCCAGTGGTTGAGAATCTCCCTTGCAATTCAGGGGATGCAAGTTCGATCCCTGGTTGGGGAACTACGATCCCACATGCCATGGGGCAACTAAGCCTGCACACCACAACTAAAGAGCCTGCATGCTGCAACTACAGAGCCCATGCACTCTGGAGCCTGCACACACAATTAGAGAGCCCATGCACCGCAACTACTGAGCCTATGTGCTCTGAAACCTGTGCGCCACAACTAGAGACAAACCTGCATGCCGAAACGAAGAGCACTCGTGCCACGATGAAAGACCCTGTGTGCCACAATGAAGACCTGATGCAGCCAAAACTAAATAAATAAATATTTAATTAAAATAAATAAGTAAATAAATTCTTAGTTTTGGTGAGCCCACACCTGAAGGAGGTCCAATTTAGTAACCAGCTGCAATTTGTGCCACAAGTTGGAATATAAGGAGAGAGTGTAACTGAGAGAACTGCTCTTTTGCAGTGGGGGAGAGGGGGTAAAATACATAACATAAAATTTACTATCTTAACTCTTTTTAAGTGTGCAGTTCATTGGCATTAAGTACATTCACACTGTTGTGCTACCATCACTACCATCCATCCACAGAGAGCTCTTTTATGATGCTACGGAAAAGTGAGACGCTTTCCATCATAAAGATGTAGTGTGGTGCTGTCCAGAACTTTCTGTAATGATGGAAATGTGTCTCCCTCCCACTCTCCCTATCTGACCCGTCTAAGTGGTCACAAGGTACCGAGCTGACCTCCCTGTGCTTTACAGCTGCTTCCTACTAGCTATCTATTTTACATTTGGTAGTGTATATATGTCAATGCTACTCTCTCATTTCGTCCAGCTTATCCTTCCCCCTCCCTGTGTCCTCAAGTCCATTCTCTATGTCTGTGTCATTATTCCTGTCCTGCCCCTAGGTTCATCAGAACCTTTTTTTTTTTTTTTTAGATTCCACATATTTGTGTTAGTATATGATATTTGTTTTTCTCTTCTTGATTTCACTCTGTATGACAGATTCTAGGTCCATTCACCTCACTACAAATAACTCAATTTTGTTTCTTTTTATGGTTGAGTAATATTCCATTATATGTATGTGCCACACCTTCTTTATCCATTCATCTGTCAATGGACATAGGTTGCTTCCATGTCCTGGCTATTGTAGAGTACTTCAATGAACACTGTGGTACATGACTCTTTTTGAATTATGGTTTTCTCAGGGTATATGCCCAGTAGTGGGATTGCTGGGTTGTATGGTAGTTCTATTTTTAGTTTTTTAAGGAACCTCCAAACTGCTCTCCATAGTGGCTGTATCAGTTTACATTCCCACCAACAGTGCAAGAGGGTTCCCTTTTCTCCCCACCCTCTCCAGCATTTATTGTTTGTAGATTTTTTGATGATGGCATTCTGACTGGTGTGAGGTGATACCTCATTGTAGTTTTGATTTGCATTTCTCTAATGATTAGTGATGCTGAGCATCCTTTCATGTGTTTGTTGGAAAATCTGTATATCTTTTCTGGAGAAATGTCTACTTAGGTCTTCTGCCCATTTTTGGATTGGGTTGTTTGTTTTTTTGATATTGAGCTGCATGAGCTGCTTGTTTATTTTGGAGATTAATCCTTTGTCAGTTGCTTCGTTTGCAAATATTTTCTCCCATTCTGAGGGTTGTCTTTTCGTCTTGTTTATGGTTTCCTTTACTGTGCAAAAGCTTTTAAGTTTCAATAGGTTCCATGTGTTTATTTTTATCTCCATTTCTCTAGAAGGTGGGTCAAAAAGGATCTAGCTGTGATTTATGTCATAGAGTGTTCTGCCTATGTTTTTCTCTAAGAGTTTTATAGTGTCTGGCCTTACATTTAGGTCTTTAGTCCATTTTGAGTTTATTTTTGTGTATGGTGTTAGGAAGTGTTCTAATTTCATTCTTCTATACATAGCTGTACAGTTTTCCCAGCACCACTTACTGAAGAGGCTGTCTTTTCTCCATTGTATATTCTTGCCTCCTTTATCAAAAATAAGGTAACCATATGTGTGTGGGTTTATCTCTGGGCTTTCTATCCTGTTCCATTGATCTATATTTCTGTTTTTGTGCCAGTACCATACTGTCTTGATTACTGTAGCTTTGTAGTATAGTCTGAAGTCCAGGAGCCTGATGCCTCCAGCTCCGTTTTCTTTCTCAAGATTGCTTTGGCTATTCAGGGTCCTTTGTGTTTCCATACAAATTGTAAAATTTTTTGTTCTAGTTCTGTGAAAAATGCCATTGGTAGTTGGATAGGGATTGCACTGAATCTGTAGATTGCTTTGGGTAGTATAGTCATTTTCACAGTGTTGATTCTTCCAATCTGAGAACATGGTATACCTCTCCATCTGTTTGTATCGTCTACAATTTCTTTCATCAGTGTCTTAGTTTTCTGCATACAGGTATTTTGTCTCCTTAGATAGGTTTAATCCCTAGGTATTTTATTCTTTTTGCTGCAGTGGTAAATGGGAGTGTTTCTTTAGGTAAATGGGAGTGTTTCTTTAATTTCTCTTTCAGATTTTTCATCATTAGTGTATAGGAATGCAAGAGATTTCTATGCATTAATTTTGTATCCTGCTACTCTATTCTGTTGATTTGAGTCTTCTCCCGTTTTTTTCTTGATGAGTCTGGCTAATGGTTTATCAATTTTATCTTCTCAAAGAACCAGCTTTTAGTTTTATTGATCTTTGCTATTGTTTCCTTTATTCCTTTTTCATTTATTTCTGATCTGATCTTTATGATTTCCCTCCGTCTGCTAACTGTGGGGGTTTTTTGTTCTTTCTCTAATTGCTTTAGGTGTAAGGTTAGGTTGTTTGAGATGTTTCTGGTTTGCTGAGGTAGGATTGTATTGCTGTAAACTTCTCTCTTAAATCTGCTTTTGCTGTCTCCATTTGGTTTTGGCTCGTCGTGTTTGTCATTTGTTTCTAGGTATTTTTTGGTTTCCTCTTTGATTTCTTCAGTGATCTCTTGGTTACTGAGTAACACAGTGTTTAGCCTCCATGTGTTTGTACTTTTTACAGTTTTTTTTTGTGTAATTGGTATCTAGTCTTATAGCTTTGTGGTCGGAAAAGATACTTGATACGATTTCAATTTTCTTAAATTTACTGCGGCTCGATTTGTGACCCAAAATATGATCTATCCTGGAGAATGTTCCATGAGCACTTGAGAAGAAAGTGTATTCTCTTGTTTTTGGATGTAATGTCTTGTAATTATCAATTAAGTGCATCTTGTTTAATGTGTCATTTAAAGCTTGTTTCCTTATTTATTTTCATTTTGAATGACCTGTCCATTGGTGAAAGTGGGGTGTTAACGTCCCCTACTATTATTGTGTTACTGTCAATTTCCCCTTTTACGGCTGTTAGCATTTGCCTTATGTATTGAGGAGCTCCGATGTTAGGTTCATAAATATTTACAATTGTTGTATCTTCTTCTTGGATTGATCCCTTCATCAATATGTAGTGTCCTTCTCTGTCTCTTGTAATAGTCTTTATTTTAAAGTCTGTTTTGTCTCATACGAGAATTGCTACTCCAGCTTTCTTTTGATTTCCATTTGCATGGAATACCTTTTTCCATCCCCTCACTTTCAGTCTGTATGTGTCCCTAGGTCTGAAGTGGCTCTCTTGTAGACAGCATATATATACAGGTCTTGTTTTGTATCCATTTACCCAGTCTGTGTCTTTTGGTTGCAGCATTTAATCCATTTACATGTAAGGTAATTATCAATATGTATGTTCCTATTACCATTTTATTAATTGCTTGGGGTTTGTTATTGTAGGTGTTTTCCTTCCCTTGTGTTTCCTGCCTAGAGAAGTTTCTTTAGCATTTGCTGTAAAGCTAGTTTGGTGGTTCTGAATTCTCTTAACTTTTGCTTGTCTGTAAAGGTTTTAACTTCTCCGTCAAATCTGAATGAGATCCTTGTTGGGTAGAGTAATCTTGGTTGTAGGATTTTCCCTTCATCACTTTAAATATGTTCTGCCACTCCCTTCTGGCTTGCAGAGTTTCTGCTGAACGATCAGCTGTTAACCTTATGGGTATGCCCTTGTATGTTTATTTGTTGCTTTTACCTTGCTGCTTTTAATAATTTTTCTTTGTATTTAATTTTTGATAGTTTGATTAATATGCGTCTTGGCGTGTTTATCCTTGGATTTATCCTGTATGGGACTCTCTGTGCTTCCTGGACTTGACTATTTCCTTTCCCACGTTAAGGAAGTTTTCAACTATAATCTCTTCAAATACTTTCCCACACCCTTTCTTTTTCTTTTTTTCTTCTGGGATCTCTATAATTCGAACGTTGGTGCATTTAATGTTGTCCCAGAGGTCTCTGAGACTGTCCTCAATTCTTTTCATTCTTTTTTATTCTGCTCTGAGGCAGTTATTTCCACTATTTTATCTTCCAGTTCACTTACCTGTTCTTCTGCCCCAGTTATTCTATTGATTCCTTCTACAGAATTTTTAACTTCATTTATTGTGTTGTTCATCATTGTTTGTTTGCTCTTTAGTTCTTCTCGGTCCTTGTTAAACGTTTCTTGTATTTTCTCCATTGTATTTCCAAGATTTGGGATCATCTTTACTCTCATTATTCTGAATTCTTTTTCAGGTAGACTGCTTATTTCCTCTTCTTTTGTTTGGTCTGGTGCATTTTTACATTGCTCCTGCGTCTGTAACATATTTTTTTGTTGTTTCTTTTTTTTTTTTTTTTGATGGGTGGTGCCATATTCCTATCTTACTGCTTGTTTGGCCTGAGACGTCCAGCACTGGAGTTTGCAGGCAGTTGGATAGCGCTGGGTCTTGGTGCTGAGATGAGAACCTTCAGGAGGCCTCACTTCAATTGATATTCCCTGGGGTCTGAAGTTCTCTGTTAGTCTAGTTGTTTGGTCAAAGGCTGTTTTAAACAGGGTTTGGGTAAATCAGTGAATCTGATGAATATGTTAGTTGGGTAGATGAATCCTTCCTTGCATTAGTTGTGCAAAACCAGTCTAAAATTGCAAAACTAAAAAAAAGTTTTTTAAACTTCTTTAAAAAAAAGTTAAGAGAATTTTGGGGGGAGTGAAAAAAATCTTGAAAATGTTTCTATATCTGCTTGGATTCATCCAGATGCCAGAAAAGGACTCCTTTGGCAAATTTCCAAAAGCAACTGAAATGCTACCTAAAACTTAAAACTACATTTGGGATGTATTTTCTCTAAAAATGATTAAAATCTTAAGTTTCGTCCAGGAGTTAAACTTTAGTTATAGAGAAATTCATTAATGTAGAGTTTCTTGTTTTCTCAAGATGCCAGATAAATGAAGAATATTACTGAATTGTAATTGTCATGAATGTTAACAATCTGAGTAAATCATAAAAGAATTAAACTCTCTGCAACAAATATATATGGGCTTATCACTATATTATAAAGCAGATAAACTACAAAAGCTATTAATCAAATTACTGCATACCTTACTTTTTTTTTTTTAACCTACACAGATATCTGTCCCCCTTGATCAATAGGAAAAAAATAGTTTCCAACATAATAACAAAAAATCATTCTAGGAATAAATAAGGACTTCTAAGCAAGCAGGATAGAATCAAAAGCTTAGTTCTGGACTCTCCTCGTATCTATTCATAAAAACAGATGGAGCAGACCAAGAAATAGACTCACACATATGCTCAACTAACTTTTTACAAAGGTGCAAAAGAAATTCAATGGAGGAAGGATAGCCTTTTCAACAAATGGTGCTGGAGTAACTGGACATCCACAGGCAAAAATGAACCTCAACTTAAACCTCATATCTTAAATAAAAACTAACACAAATTGGATCAGAGACTTAACTGTAAAACAATAAACTAAACTAAACAAAAACTGGTATAAAACAAAATACAAGGAAATCGCTGGGATCTGGGGCTAGGCAAAGAGTTCCTAGACTTGAAACCAAAAGCAAGATCCATAATAGGAAAAATTGGTAAAATTAAAATGAAAAATTTTTGCTCTGTGAAAGCACATGTGAAGAGGATTAAAAGACATCTATAGACTAGAAGAAAGCATTTACAAACCAAATCTCTGACAAACGACTAGTATCTAGAATAAAGAACTGTGAAAACAGTAAAACAAGCCAACAAAAAAATTCAATTAGAAAATGGACAAAAGACATAAACAGACATTTCACTGAAAAGGATATACAGATGGCAAATAAGCACATGAAAAGATGTATAACATTAGCCATTAGCCAAAACCACAATATTACTAAACACACATCAGAATGGCTAAAATAAGAAACAGTGACGGGCTTCCTGGGTGGCGCAGTGGTTAAGAATCCACCTGCCAATGCAGGGGACATGGGTTCGAGCCCTGGTCCGGGAAGATCCCATGTGCCGCAGAGCAACTCAGCCCGTGCACGACAACGGCTGAGCCTGCGCTCTAGAGCCCGCGAGCCACAACTACTGAGCCCACGTGCTGCAACTACTGAAGCCCGCGCGCCTAGAGCCTGTGCTCCGCAACAAGAGAAGTCACCGCAGTGAGAAGCCCGCGCACCGCAACTAAGAGTAGCCCCCGCTCACCGCAACTAGAGAAAGCCCGCGTGCAGCAACGAAGAACCAAAGCAACCAAAAATAAATAAATTAAAAAAAAAAAAAAAAGCAGCAGCCAACCCACAGCTGCAGCCAGTTTAAAAAAAAAAAGAAAGAAACAGGGACAACATCAAATGCTAACAAGGATGTGGAGAAACTAGATCACTTATATATTGCTGGTGGGAATATAAAATGGCACAGTCACTCTGGAAAAGTTTGGCAGTTACTTAAAAAATTAAACATGTAATTACCATATGATATAGCAATTACATTCCTGGGTATGTTTCCCAGAAAAAATTAAAAGTTATGTTCATAACATCTTTATTTGTAAAGGCCAAGAAATGGAATCAACCTAGATGTCCTTCAGCAGATGAAGGCTTAAATAAAGTATGATAAATCCATGTACTACTACACAGGAATAAAAAGGAACAAACTACTGATACATGCAACAACCTGGATGTATCTCCAGGGAACTATGCTTAGTGGAAAAAGGCAATCCCAAAAGGTTACATACTGTATGATTCCATTTATATAACATTTTTTTAAATGACAAAGTTCCAGAAATGGAAGACCTCGTAATGGTTGTCAGGGGTTAGGGAAGGGGTGGCAGGGTGGGAGAATGGAGGGGCTGGTAGAAACAAGTATATACACAGATGATAAAACTGTACTGAACCTAATACACACACATATGAGTAAAAGTAAAATTGGAAATCTGAATAAAAGTGGACAATTGTACAGATGCCAATGTATTCATTTGCTAGGGCTACCATAACAAAATAAATACCACAGACTAGGTGACTTAAACAACAGAAATTAATTTTCTCAGTTCTGAAGGCTAGAAATCCAAGATGAAGGTGTTGGCAAATCCGGTTTCTTCTGATGCCTCTCTCCTTGGCTTCCAGATAGCCACCTTCACACTGTGTCCTCACATGGTCTCTCCTCTGTACACACATCCCTGGTGTCTCTTTTTGTGTCCAAATTTCCTCTTACAAGGACACCTGTCAGAATTGATCATGGCCACCCCAACAGCCTCATTTTAACTTAAGCACCTCGTTAAATGCCCTAGCTCCAAATACGGTCACATTCTGAAGCACTAGGGGATCAAGGATTCAACATATGAACCAGGGGGAATGCAATTCAGCCCATAACAGTCAACAGCCTAGTTGTGATATTATAAGTATAGTTTTACAAAATGTTAACCATCAGGGGAAACAGCAAAGTATGCAAAGAATCTATTATTTCTTACAATTGCAAGTGAATCTACAAGTATATGGGATGGCAGGGGTGGGGGCAGATAAAATAACTAGGATAACAAAAGGTAAGATCAACAGAATTAGGTGATGAAGTAGCCCCATGAACCCGAGATGAGCAGGCAGAAGCTAAAACACTCACATAAACAGGACTCGCAGGATCAAAAACTGGGCAGGTGAGGAGAGAAAAAAAGAGAAGTTCTGATAATTATATAAACTGGAACAAGAAATTACCAACAATTACCCTCAAAAAGAAAGGATCCCATTTAAGTGAAACTGGATGAGAGAAGAGTAAAGCTTCTCAGGCTTCTAGAGAAGACTACAAGAGCATGGGGACCTACTAAGAGGCCTTAGAAAGAAAACTGTTGGGGGACTTCCCTGGTGATCCAGTGGTTAAGACTTGGCACTTTCACTGCCGTGGGCCTGGGCTGGATCCCTGGTCGGGGAACTAAGATCCCACAAGCTGTGCAGCGCGGCCAGAAAATTTTTTTAAATTAAAATAATAAAAATTTTAAAAAAGGGGACTTCCCTGGTGGTGCAATGGTTAAGAATCTGCCTGCCACTGCAGGGGACACGGGTTCCATCCCTGATCCAGGAAGATCCCACATGCCACAGAGCAACTGTGTGCCCGTGTGCCACAACTACTGAGCCCGTGCACCTAGAGCCCGTGCTCCGCAACGAGAAGCCACCACAAGGAGAAGCCTGAGCAGCACAACTAGAGAAAGCCTTTGCGTAGCAATGAAGACCCAACGCAGCCAAAAAAAGAAAAAAATTTAAAAAAAGAAAACTGTTGGGATTAAAATCTAAATCAAACAAAGAGGCATCACTAAGGATAAAGGATAAAGATACCAAAAGGAGGCCAATCTCAGAGAATATCACAGCAGAGACTAGATAAAGAGAACATATTTATTCCTGTATGTTGAAATATAATATACAATTAGAAAAGGGCAGAAATAATAAGTGAACAAGCCGCTCATATTTCACCATTTCACAAACAGAAGACATTTATGTAACCAGCAACCAAATCAAGAAACAGAATATTACCCGCACTCCAGAAGCCTCCACTTTTCTCCTTTCTAGTCACTAATCCCTCAACGGATCAAGCTTGCTAATGCCCATTGGCCAAAGTAAGTTATGTGGCCAAAATTAGACTCACTGTGGAAAGAGACAACACAAGGTTGTAGACACCAGGAGATGTGATTTATTTGGGGTCATCAATGTAACACCCTACCACATATTATACTGATGGTCATTTGGGCACACTTCAGTTTGGGGCCATTACAAACAGTACTACGAACATTCTTGTACATTTATTTGGTAAGCATTTATCTTCAAATGGAATTACTGAGCTATAGGATATGCATATGCACAGCTTTAGTAGATACTGCCAAACAACCTTCCAAATTGCTTGTATCCATTTATATTTCTACACCAATTTACACTTCCAACAGCAGTGCATGAGAATTCCAATTACTCTACATTCTCACCAACACTTGGTATTTTTCATTTATGTCATTTAGCCATTCTAGTGGGTAAGTATTGGTATCTCACTTTGATTTTGAATGGCCATATTTTTAAATACTTCACATAAGAAACCAAGGAGAAAATTTCAAACCTTGAAACTAAGAAAACTACCTTGGTCCACTTCCACCCCCATCACAGAAACCTCCTGAAGTACAGGTAAATCCCTCTAATTTATACATGAATAAGAGAAAAGAATACAATATAATCCTATGAAAAGTACTGTGAGAAAAAGATGAAAAAGAACCAAATTACATACCAGTAGTCAATGAAGGAACATCACAAAAATATGGCCATAAAACAGATGAAAACTGTAACGTAATATTTCAATATGAATTGAAAGAAGTTAAGGAAATGATAGGATGCTATTAAAGAAAGCATACATCAGAAATAGAAAAGCTAAAAAAAAATGACAATGGCCAAATAACAAGACCATTTAAAAAGAGAAATGACAGAGTTCAGTATGGAATACGAAAGGAAAAAAAAATTCAAAAGGAAGACAAAACTAGAAGGAACACTAGGCTTAATAGATAGACACCATGGAAAGTACATTAAAGAGACTAAAAGAGAAAAAGAAAAAAATACAGCAAATATAAAAAATAAAATAAAAAGAATTTGAATAAAGTATAGACATAAAAGATAAGCAAAGACGATTCAACATATATGTAACAGAAGACCTCAAGGAAGAAAATAAAAATAATGGAAAAGAATAATATAACTGATGAAAATATTTTTTAAAAACATTTGAGCCAACATAATAAAACATCCATTGTGTATCTGGAAAAATTAACAGAGAACAGCCAACACTTAAGACGTATTCTAGTAAAATTATTTGCCTTTAAAGATGAAGGGAGACTTCCCTGGTGGGTGGTCCAGTGGTTAAGACTCCGTGCTCCCAATGCAGGAGGCCTGGGTTCGATCCCTGATCAGGGAAATAAGATCCCACATACTGCAAGTAAGCCCACGTACCACAACTAGAGAAGCCCCACACGCCGCAACGAAGAGCCCATGCGCTACAACAAAGACCCAGCACAGCCAAAATAAAAAAAAATTTAAAAAAAAAAGGGGGGGAATGTCCTTTGGGAATCTAGGAAAAAAGATAAAGACACTTAAAAAAGAAAGAAAATCATATTGGTATTAGACTCTAACAACACTTTTTATCAGAATACAACATAGTAGGACTCAGCAAACTATGGCTTATGTACCAAACCTAGCCCACTGTCCAGTTCTGTAAATAAAGTTTTACTGGAACACAGTCATGCTTGTTCATTTATATATTCTCTATGGCTGCTTTTGCACTGACATGGCACAGTTAAATAATTGTGACAGTGACCTATGGCCCACAAAGCCTAAAATAATTACTATTTGGCCTTTTAAAGAAAAGGTTTGTCAAATCTTAAAACAGAATAACATATTTAAGATACTTGAGGAAAGGGGAATTCTCCAGTGGTCCAGTGGTTAAGACTCTGCGCTTCCACTGCAGGGTGCGCAGGTTTGATCACTGGTCTGGGAACTAAGATCCCGAATGCAGCGCAGCCATATATAAATAAATAAATAAATAAATAAATAAATAAATAAATAAATAAATAAATAAATAAAATTACTTTAAAAAAAAGAGAGATGCAAACATTAAAAGAAAAAAAAAAAAGGTATTTGAGGGAAGAAAATGCAGGCTAAGTAATTATATTCAGCCAAACTGCCCTTCAAGTTTAAAAGCCACAGATGAACAGTTTTAAATATGAAAGACAGAAGATATTTCTCACACAAGCTATTTATGAGGATTCATTGAGCTTCAGACTATCAAATGATGATTATAGAAGCCTTAGCACAAGGACTTATGTTGTAAACTGAATATATTCAACTGTAGAACTAAAACCAATGATGGGCAAAGGTGACAGAGTAGTTTGTGACTTGTATGGGGTGAACAGACAGAACTGAGAAATCTTGGGGAGCAGGAACTGACTGGTCTAGGCACTTGATTATGCATGGAAGAGAGGACTGAGAATAAGGGAGGCGTCACAGATAACTCCTAAATTTCTGGACTGGGAAAATGGATGGAGATAGTACCACTCACTAAGCTAGGGAACACAAGAAAAGACACAGATGTGAAGAGAAAGATAAATCAAGTTTTGGGCATGCTGAATGTGAAGTGTTTGTGGCATATCAAATGACTGTGTCCAGTTGCTTGTTGTATACATCTGGATTTCAGCAGAGAGGCCCTGAGTGGATATCAGATTCAAGAGACATCAGCCAAGGAAGGTGTGAACTGATCAGAATGGCGTGTAATTTACCGTGCAAGGAGCAAGGCCAATATCTGAAAAAGAGCACCAAAAGAAACATGTCCTTAGAATTCACAAGAAAACAGCATCAGCAGTTTCACTAAATTTGGCTACATTGAGATTCTCCTGCATTTGAAACCAATGATTAAGAATTTTCTACTTTAAACTATTCAAAATAAAGTATTTAAAAATAATGAATATGAAGAGTGAATAAAAACAAAATAAAGCCTTTAACTCCCCACTTTAATTATTTTTAATGGCATACGAAGTTGATCATACTGCTGTCTACTGGACCTTGCACTCAAGTGAAAAAATGCCAAGAGAATAATAAAAAAGGTATAAAAGATGAAAACCACTATAAAATTACACATATGACGTGAAGTAAGTATGTATGTATGTATGTATGTATGTATGTATGAAAGACAATGGTGGAGGAATAGACTGTATTATCAGCTGAACTGTGTTCCCTCCAAATTCATACACTGAAGTCCTAACCCCCAGTACTTCAGAATGAGACTGTATTTGGAGACTGGGCCTTTAAAGAGGTAATTAAGGTAAATGAGGTCATTTGGGTGAATCCTAAGGATATGGACTGATGTCCTTACAGGAAGAGAGGAGATTAGGTCACAGAGGGGCACATAGGAAGGACCATGTGAAGATACCTAAGGAAAACAACCATATACAAGCCAAGGAGAGAGGCCTTAGAAGAATCCAACCCTGCCAACATCTGATAGCTTCCAGAACTGTAAAAATTAAGTAAATTTTTGTTGTAGAAGCCGCCCAGTCTGTCGTACTTTGTTTCAGCAGCCCTTGAAAATGAATACAGGCTAGAGAGAGAAAGTAGTCCTAGTTGGGTAAGAGTCCACAGATATTGATAATATTCCAGCAAGTATGAAGCCTTGTAACAGAAAAGTAGAGCTTTTGCTATGTGGTGATTATGGCTTATACGCAACAATAAAATTTTTTAAACAGTAAGTATTTACAAGGGAAAACAGGGAAGATATTGACAAGGGAAAAGTGAAGGGACACAATATTGGCAAGTAGAAAAGGACAAAAGAGGTTAAAGTAGTGTCAGTTTTGAGAAAAATCAAGAAGAGAGAAATCCAACCAAGATATATCCTATTCCTGACATTTTAATGAACTAAAAAAGTAAATAAAATAACCCAAAAACAATTCAGCCAAGGAAGGGAGAGTAATGGAGGCAACTTTGGATAATTCTCTAGAACACAAAAGAATTTTTAAAAAAAATTTCAGCTAATGTAATCCTTGATAATTAACAAATAAAAAAAAGTTTTCAGGCATCAAATGAAAAGATATTTGCAATGGGTATTAATGGAATTCTTTGAAATTTATTTTTGTGTTTTTTGTTTTTTAACAAACAGGTAATAATTACTAGCAGTTGCACTACTTCTTGCCCTGCATCCAGAGCTACAGAGGCCCAAGAGGAAGTATGGTGGAGGGGAAAGCAATTCTCCAACTTGAAGACCTGCTCCCTCGTGCCAGGCCGGTCAACATTCAGGCAGATCAGAGGGGGAAAAAAGCTGGAAGAAAAATGCACCATTTTGTGGTAAGACTTTCAATGTTTTAAAAAGTTTCTTAAATAATTTAATGTCTTCTTCAAGTTTTTTAAACTTACGTTTCACATAAAGTTGCACAATTTATCTTTTGAGACATCTTTTGATGCTACTTTTCTTTCAGTACAAAAGGTCCAATTACTGATGTCCTAGACCACATCCCTTTGCTTTCTATATTACTTTAAGTGTGATAAAGTGTTTCTGAAATACATCTTCTTTGTCACTAGAGACACTGGTTTTACCAATATGCAATACTCAAAAAGCTCCCCAACGGTTTAAGTGTGAGACTTTGCAAAACAAACATGAATACTGCTGCATAATTTGCCTTTCTCCAGAAAAGGGTATTACACTTTGTTGACACTGCATACAAAATAAAATGCAAAAATTTGCATTTTCAGTACTTTTGGTTTCTTGACCTTTATTTGAATTTGAGACTAAGCTTTACCAAACAACAGAATTTACACTGTAACTAGCCAACCACAGTCCTCATTATGGAATCTGTGCAGTGCATTTGTTACCTAGGAAACAGAAGAGAGCACAGGCAGAGTGCAATTTCAGTATAGCAAAAGAATTCTCCAATCATGCTGGTAAATAAAGTCCATAAATCAACTAATCAGAAGCAAAGTCAAGAAGTACCATGGAAGAGTTAAGCTCTATGGAAACTTTTTTCAAGGCAAAAAAGAAACCTGTGGGGTTTCTTCAGGCAACTATGTAGGTCTCTTCACTAAATATTATGAGCAGGTTTCTTTACAAACACAAACTGTCAAAAAATAAACTGTTCAAAATAAATGGCTTCTCTCCAATCTTCAGCTTCTCTATTTTTGACAGTATTTAAGAGAAAAAGCTTCTTCAGAGCCAGCCTCATACATCTGGTAGCAGAATATTAGTCCAAGAATGAATTCTGCATTTTCGGCAAGCAGCAAGGGTATGTACTACTCTTAAACAACGCAGGACGATAAAGGCTGGAATGAGAGGTCACTGTCCGCACCTCTCACAGTCAGGCCTACTTTCCCAAGCTACAAAAAACTTCAGGAAAAAGAACTTGAAAGGCACAGATCTTTTATAAAGAATAAAACTGTTAACTTTTCAGCTTTCCCCCTGGTTATTACTAATGATAATACTAGTCATTTGAGGGTTCCAAACATAAAGTGAACATTTTAAGTGTCTTTTAATGGTACCACACTAATAACTAACAAACAGGAAAAGACTAGAAAAGTCTATGGATTTTAAAGCCTATCAAATTTAACCGTGGAAAGCTTAGTGTTGTTAAAACAAAAAACAAAAACTGGTAAATATCAGATTCTACTGCTCAGCTATTGATACATTTAAAACCCAACTTTACGCAAATTCAAAATTTCTGGAAGCATTTGTCATAGTATCAAAAGCAGCAGAAAAAAATTTCAACCATGAGATGTGAAAAATAATTTACATGCCTTCCTAAACACCAACATACCAGACGAAAAATCAAATGAAAATATGAAGGAGTCTCTGGAATGCTTCTGATTAACTAAAATAGTACCGTTAATTATAGAAAAACAAAACACAAAACAAAAAAATTAATATCTACATATCACAGTCAACAAACAAAAACAAAACAAAAAAACCAGGTGTTATCTTTTAGCCAGCCTAAGTAAACACACCATGCCCATCCCAGAAAACTGTCAGACACAGCTACAACTTTGCCAAGCAATTCTCAATGCAGGCCACACTCTTATTAATGTTTAGTTTACACAGTGACTCCGTTAAACCTTAATGCTACAACTGACAGCCATGTAAGCAAACACATAAACATGCAATTCAATTTGTTAGCTTATCTGTTTTCATACTGGGAAGAGCTGATGAAGAGTCTGTATCTAAAGAGCTGAAACTCTGGAAGTGTTTTAGAACTCTATTCCACCATTCATGATAAAGTCTGAACAAATTTCAACACTTAGCCTCTTTGGGCCATCCTTATTAGAAAAGGAAGCGGTATCTTGCCCAAGGGCCCACGAGCGCCTGACACTGAGCTCTGTGCAGAGTTTAAATTCATTTATCTAATCTAGAACAGAAGTCAAAACAGGAACTAATCAAAGAGGCTGGCATGACCTTTGTTAGATGTAGCCTCTTCTAAGTTTTAAGTAAAGTGTACAAAAATGTACACTCCAGGCATTTACAAAATAAGGCATGAAATAATATTAATCTGTTAATGTAAAACTAGGACAAGAATCTAGGATACATTTTTCTCCTAGAAAAAGACCACTATTTTAGGCATACTAAACTGTCTCCTCTTTATAATGACAAAAATCAGTTTGCCTAGTTAACACTATATTAAATTGTATATTGTTTTCTGACAAATTTCTACATGTTACTTGACAAAAATTTAAATAGCAAATATTTTTTCCACCATAATAATTTTCCTTCATGTTTGGATGATAATACTTCTATTTTTTAAGAAAGACTACATTTCCTACATATAGCTGTACATATAACTGCGTGTCCCCAAAACTGTGTTTTCTTTTCTGATCTCCTTGGTAACCATCAGATTTAAGTTTGTCAATACGGATTCTCAAACAATAAGCAAAAAAAAAAAAGTCTCCAGAAATGAGCAGTAGATAGAGGTGAATGCAAAGATATAAATCCACAACTGCGTTAAAAATCTGAATCTGGAAGGGCTTCCCTGGTGGTGCAGTGGTTAAGAATCCGCCTGCCAATGCAGGGGACACGGGTTCAAGCCCTGGTCCGGGAAGATCCCACATGCCACAAAGCAACTAAGCCCGTGCCCCACAACTACTGAACCTGTGCTCTAGAGCCCGCGTGCCACAACTACTGAAGCCCACGCGCCTAGAGCCCAAGCTCTGCAACGAGAAGCCACTGCAATGAGAAGCTCGCCCACCACAACGAAGAGTAGCCCCCCCCCCGCAAGTAGAGAAAGCCCGCGCAACGAAGACCCAATGCAGCCAAAAACAAATTAAGAAAAAAAAAAATCCCATTAAAAAAAACTGAATCTGGAAAATTAATTTTCTGGGTGCTTATGCAACTTCATTTATTATCTGAGTATCTACAAATACATAGCAATTGTTCATAAAAAACTTAGATAAATAATACACATCAGAAATATCACTTACAGTACTTTTCAAAAGTTATATCCACCATATACAACCCAGTTGTTGGGTTATAAACAGAGAATACATAAATACATATAATAAAATAGGGAAAGCACAATCACAGGGAGAAATGATCAGTTCTAACGTTCATGTTCTCCCCATATGTCGTGAAAGATCTCATATCTTAAACCAGCAAAAATAAAGGTTTTAGCCTGGACAGAAAGTTAGAGAATTGTTTATCACACTCCAGTCTAACCTCCACTGTGGAAGTGACTTGCTTGTGAACTGTTTATTTAATAAGTAGAAGATTCTGTCATGTTAAACCTAAGGAGTCTGGGAAATAACAAAACTTTACCTCCAAAAGTTATACATATATGTAACAATCACAGCCATATTCATCTTTTATTTCTTGCCTTTAAGTCCCTATCTGAAAGAAAGAAAGAAAGAAAGAAAGAAGGAAAGAAAGAAAGAAAGAGAAAGAAAGCCATCAGAATACTAAAAAACACTCTTTGATTTTAGTCAGCCCAACCTTCTCCTAGCGAGGGAAATCTATTTCTCGATGTATTTGATAACAAACACAAATCACTGTGCGCAGCCTCAGACGGGGTGGGGGGGCGGAAGAGCCCTTCGGAGAAAGCCCTCCTCCGTCAGAAACAATAAATAAGGGACCCAAGCGATGCACACTCCTTTACACACGCCCCAAACGCACCTTGGCGTGCCTCGCGGGAGGGAAACAAGTCTGGCAAAGCCCCGAAACACCTCTCTCCCTCTCTCTCCATAACCTCCTCAAGACTTGAAAACTAAGAGAGCACATCTTTTCTTTCCCCTTTCCCGCCCTCCTTCCCACCTCCAACAAATCCCAGAGAGGGAGCGGGCGAGCCAGACCCAGGCATCGCGCCCGCTGCCGCGGCGGCGACAGGAGACGCTGGGCGGCGGGCCGGCCCCAGAGAGACAGCCCAGAGCCGCGACCGCCGCTCGCTCGGCCGCCGGGGGTTTCTACCCCCTCACGCCCCCGAGGCCGTCGCCGGCGACGTCCGGCCGCCCGGCTCTCAGTCCTGACTCTCGGCCTCCTCGCGCCCCCCGCCCCGCAAGCCCAGAGGAACAAAAGGAGGGTTCAGCCGGGTCACTGCTAGGCCGCCGAGTGGGGGGGAAGCGGCGCGGACGCCAGTGCGACCGCCCCCCACACAAAGGGGCTCCCGGCCCCGGGCGCAGAGTCGGCGCGCTCGTCCCCGCCCCGCGCGCGGGCTCTCACCCACCTGCAGGTGTCTGTGCGTCTGTCCATAGGAACGCGGGCAGCGAGGGGGCCTGTAGGAGCCCGGCAGCAAGGGCTGGAGGGGGCGGGATGGAGGGGAGGGAGGGAGCGCGGCCACAGGGCCGGGGAGCGAAGGTAAGTAGAACGGGAAGGCGCCGGACGGGCGACGGACTGAGGGGCTGAGGGCGGGGGCGCCAGCCTGCCTCCGCCGACCGGCGCGCGCCGCTCCGTGCGCCTCGGGCTCCGCTCGCCCGACTCCGAGCGCGGCGGGCAGGCGGGGGGCGGGGCGCGGGCGGGGCGCGGGCGGGGCGGGGCCGGCGAGCGGGGCGGGGGCTCGGACCCCGGCCTCCAGCCGGCACCGGAAACGCGCTGTGGTCCGGGAGACCCACAGGAAGTGTGTAACGGCACCTCCCACGACGCGCACCGAGCTAGCGGCGGAGGCTGTCCGGAGGAGGTGTGGACCGACCCTCCTGCTACAGGCACGCGACCAGGAGCTCGGTCTCCGCAGCCCGACAGGCGTGGGAGCCACGATCCCCTCTGCATTCTCAAGTGGGCAACACCCCCTCCTGCCACACGCGCCAGGCCCGCGGCCCCCGCTGCCCTTCGCAACTCCGTACAGCTCCACCTAAACGCCAGGATCAGACCTCCTTGCAAGACCCTGGGATTGTCAGGCGTGTGATACCTGTTTTAACGCGCTGAGTGGAGTCACCTCTACATCCAGGCATGTGCAAGAACACCTCCGATCGACAGACGTACAACCCACAGTCACCGCTGCCCGGTGGAAGTTTCTAATACAGCTACAACCACACGCACCCATCCCGTGGAGGGAGCCGGGCTGCTGAATAACACCTAAAACACACTAAGACCGGGAAGCATATAGTAACACCACCTGCACAGCTCGGCACAAGGGAGGTAAGGCTGGACCAGGCGCCCTCCACCTTTATTTTATCTACCAAACACTTTCATAGTACTTACACTAAGTGCTTAGCGAATATTAATTTGCTTAATGCTAAGAACTCTATGAAGTGGGTCTTGTTAGCATTGCTGTTTTGCACATGAGGAAACTGAGGCACAGAGACAGTAAGAAAGCTGTCCAAGATCACATAGTAGCAGGAGGAACCCAGATTCGTCCCAGGCAGTCTGTCTCCATGCTCCTTTCTATTTACAGCCCTAAGCATCTCCAAAATAATAATAATGGCAATAACTATCATTTAAAGCATATCTGATTAGCCATATGTAGTGCTCACATCTTGGCCTCACCCCAGCTGTGACAGGGAAACCTCATTCCCTCCTACCCTGGGGTAAGTGAGGGGAGAGAAGAGTATGACTGAGCAGAAAAAGAGACTAACTTCTGAACAAAGGAGAAAGGATTCCTAACACCTTTGTCTATCAACACTCCTCCTGGTCAAGGCTGAATTTAAAAATCTGTGAACATTTTTGATAAATAATGTATCCAAAAAAAGAAAAAAACAGGGACTTTCCGGGTGGTGCAGTGGTTAAGAATCTGCCTGCCAATGCAGGGGACACGAGTTCGATCCCTGGGCCGGGAAGATCCCACATGCCACAGAGCAACTAAGCCCATCCACTGCAACTAAGCCCATCCGCCACAACTACTGAGCCTGTGGTCTAGAGCCTACGTGCCACAACTACTGAAGCCTGCACACCTACAGCCTGTGCTCCGCAACAAGAGAAGCCACCGCAGTGAGCAGCCCGTGGACCGCAACGAAGAGTAGCCCCCGCTCGCCACAACTAGAGAAAGCCCATGCACAGCAACAAAGACACAATGCAGCCAAAAATAAATAAATAAAATAAATTTATTAGAAAAAAGAAAAAACAGTTAATCGCCGCATGTTTCAAGTACATAATCCTGTGGGAAAATTGAAATCCTGTGCATTGCTGGTAGAAATGTAAAATGGTGCAGCCACTATGGAAAACACTATGGAGGGTCCTCAAAAAACTAAAAATGGAATTACTATGTGATCCAGAAATCCCACCTCTAGGTATATATCCAAAAGAATTTGAAGCAAGAACTTAAAAGAGACATTTGCAACCCATGTTCACTGCACCATTATTCACAATAGCCCAGAGATGGAAGCAACCAAAATGTCCAAGGATGGATGAATGGATAAACAAAATGTGGCATATACGTACAGTAGAGTATTATTCAGCCTTAAAAAAGCAATCCTGTCACATGCTACAACATAGATGAACCTTGAGGACATTACACCAAGTGAAATAAACCAGCCGCAAAACAACAAATACTGTATATAAGGTACCTAGAGTTGTCAAAATCACTTATATAAGGTACCTAGAGTTGCCAAAATCATGGAAACAGAGGGTATTATGGTGGTTGCCAGGGAATGAAGAGGGGATTATGGAGAGCTGTTGTTCCATGAGTATAGAGTTTTAGTTTTGCAAGATGAAAAAGTTCTAGAGATCTGATACACAATAATGTGAGGATAAACCACTGACCTGTACACTTGAAAATGGTTAAAAGGATAAATTTTGTATTATTTGTTTTTTTACCACAATTAACTTTTTAAATGCAGTCCCATTTGTTTAAAGCATATTTCTATCTTGATGAGTTTTTTAAATGATGCAGGCTTCCAGCTATGATGAGGTACCTTGTTGAACAAGCTAACTCTCCCACTAAAAGCTATAAAAAGCTGCATTTAAAAAAAATAAAATAAAAGGCTGTTTAAACCTATTATACAGCAAGCCAGGCAGCCAAGGCGTGAGATTCCCAAGAGCCCAGCAAGAAGGGAAACACGATGAAGTGAATTCTCCATCCTAAGCCATGTTTCCTCCTCAGGGCATTGTTGATTTGTGTCTAGGAGTATAGAAATCTGAGAGAGGCATCCTAGAGCTTTCAATAGTCTGATTGGGCTGGAGGTACAAATTTTGGAGGTCAAGTCTATCAGGGTAGCTAGGGCTTGAGATGCTAAGATCCCAGAATAAAGGCAATCACAGTAAAGGAGTCAGTCATTCTACATATTTTCCCTCAAAGCATTTGCTGATTCCTAGCCTGTTCATGCAAAGGGCAAGAAGCCAGGAAATCAAGCAGAAAGCAGTTGTTAACAGAAAAAAAAAAAAAAAAAATCTAAGAAATCTTTGGCTGTCTCATGGTGCTGGAAAGAATTATATAGAATTAAAGTTCTTAGACTTGCAGTAGTAGAGACTGGCTAGGATGTGACTGCCTTGTAATCACTTGGTACTTTCTCAGATAAATATATGGTCAATTGTGTATACTTTTAAGTTGCACTAACATTGCTTTTGTGCTTTTTGTGACTAAACAATATTTTTCATTAACCTTACAGTAATGGAAAGCTCAACTTGTATTATGGAAAAGTTTTTTAATGTATTATAGTTTTCATTTCTAAAGTTCTATTTTTATTTTAATCTGCTGATTTTCAACAAATGATGCTGGAACAATTGGATATCCCTAGTCAGAAATATGAAATTTGATCCACACATTGCACATGTACAAAAATTAACTTGAAATGCTAAATACACCTAAATGCAAAACTTAAAACTGTAAAACTTCCAGAAGTTTTCAGTTAAGCAAAGATTTCTTCATTATACTGAAAGCATGATCCAGTAAAGAAAAAGATTGATAAGTTGAACCTCATTATTTTTTTTTTAATTTATTTATTTTATTTTTGGCTGTGTTTTGTCTTTGTTGCTGTGTGGGCTTTCTCTAGTTGCGGCGAGTGGGGGCTACTCTTCATTGCAGTGCACGGGCTTCTCACTGCGGTGGCTTCTTGTTGCAGAGCATGGGCTCTAAGTGTGCAGGCTTCAGTAGCTGTGGCACGTGGGCTCAGTAGTTGTGGCTCACAGGCTCTAGAGCTCAGGCTCAGTAGTTGTGGCGCATGGGCTTAGTTGCTCCGCAGCATGTGGGATCTTCTCAGACCAGGGCTCGAACCCGTGTCCCCTTCAATGGCTGGTGGATTCCTAGCCACTGCACCACCAGGGAAGCCTGAACCTCATCTATTTAAAAAAATTTTCTTATTCCTGTATCACTGGTAAGAGAATAAAAAGACAGTCTATTGAAAGGGAGAAAATATTTGCAAATATCTGAAAAATTACTTGTAACCTGAATATATAAAGAGCTCCCAAAATTCAATAATAAAACAAACAATGGAACAAATGTGGGCAAAGCTTTGAGCAGACACTTCATCAAGAAGATATACACATGTCAAATAAGCACATGTAAAGATGCTCATCCTCATCAGGGATATAGAAGTTAAAATACAATGAGATACTACTACATACTTATTAGAATGGCTAAAATTTAAAAGGCTGTACATATCAGGTGTTGATGAAAATGTGAAGAAACGAAATCCTATACATTGTTAGTGAAATGTAAAATAGTATAACCACTTTGGAAAAAAGTTTGGCAATTTCTTAAAAAGTTAAATATATGCACACCATATGATCCAGTAATTTCATACCCAAGAGAATACAGGGACTTGGTACATGAATGTTCACAGCAGCTTTATTTGTAATATCCAAAAGCTGGAAACTACCCCAATATCTATCAACAGGTGAATGGATAAACAAACTGTGGTGTATTCATATAATGGCAAACTACTCAGCAGTAATAAAAAGGAATGAACTATTGATATATGTAATGACAAGAACAAATTTCAAAGTAATTATGCAGATTGAAAGAAGCCAAACAGAAAATATATACTGTATGGCTCCATTAATGTAAATTCCAGGAAAATGCAAACTAATCTGTAGTTATAGAAAGCAGATCAGTACTTGCTGGAAATGGGATTGAGGATGGGCATAAATGGCTACGAAGGGGCAGGAGGAAACTTTTGGATATGTTCATGTGTTTGGATAGTTGGTGATGGATAGGTTGACAGTGCAAAAAGTAAACATATAGGTAAATTTAAAGACTTTTTTTCTCATTTTTTAATCTTTAAAAAGATAATTCACTGTTAACAAAAATATTAAATATACTGTAGAGTTTAAAACATATGTGGAAATAAAATGTATGACAAAGTAGTACAAAGGATGGGGATGGGAAATGGAAATATTTTGTGAGATTCTTTCAAGGAAGACAGAAAGAAATGGAAAAAGACCAGAAAAGAAGAACAAAGATATACAGAACAGATGGAATAAAGCAAATGGTAATTAATAACTTCCCAAAACAGAAAGCACCAGGTCAAGATGGGTTCACTGATGAATTCTAACAAACATTTAAGGAAGAAAATTATACCAGTTCTCTACAGTCCCCTTCAGAAGACAGAAACAGAAAATATTCCTAATTCACCCTGTGAAACCAGCATTACCCTAGTACCAAAACCAGACAAAGACATTATAAGAAAAGAAAACTACAAACCAACATCTCTCATGAACTTAGATGCAAAAATCCTCAACAAAATATTAGCAAATTGAATCCAACAACATATAAAAAGACTTACATACCACAGTTGTCTTAGCCTGTTCAGCCTGCTATAACAAAATACCAGAGACTAGGTG
This sequence comes from Balaenoptera physalus, assembly GCF_965194825.1. Taxonomy (NCBI): domain Eukaryota; kingdom Metazoa; phylum Chordata; class Mammalia; order Artiodactyla; family Balaenopteridae; genus Balaenoptera; species Balaenoptera physalus. The sequence continues at coordinate 21,409,461 of NC_138886.1, forward strand.
GTTTAAAAACAACAGAAAGTTATTTTGCACAGTTCTGGAGGCTGGGAAGTCCAAGACCAAGGCACAGGCAGATCTGGTGTATGGTGAGGGCCTGAGTTCTGATTCACTGGTGGCACCTTTTTGCCATGTCCTCACTTGGTGAAAGGGACCAGCTAACTCTCTCTGAGGTTTCTTTTATAAGGGCATTAATCCCAATCATGAGGGCCCCACCCTCATGACCTAATCACCTCCCAAAGGCTCCACCTTCTAATACCATCATCTTGGGGGTTAGGATTTCAATATATGAAATTTGTGGGCATAAGAACATATAGGCCATAAAAACAACCAAGTGGGATTTATCCTAGGTTTGCAAGGATGGTTCAACATTCAAAAATCCGTTAATGTAATCTACCACATCAACAGGCTGAAAGAGAAAAATCACACGATCATAAAAATAGATGCAGAAAAAGCATTTGACGAAGTCCAACACCCACTCATAATAAAATATTTCAGTAAGCTAGGAATAGAGGGGAACTTCCTCAATTTGATAAAGAATATCTACAAAAAACCTACAACTAACATCACACTTAATGGTGAGAAACTAGAAGCTTTCCCATTAAGATCATGAATAAGGCAAGGATGTCCCCTCTCACTACTGCTTTTCAACATCATGCTGGAAGTGCTAGCTAATGCAGTAACATAAAAGGAAATAAAACGTATACAGGTTGGGAAGGAAGAAATAAAACTCTGTTCACAGATGACATAATTGTCTATATAGAAAAGCTGTAAAAATTACCAAAGAAACCTCTGGGAACTAGTAAATTATTATAGCAGGGTTGTAGAATACAAGGTTAATATACAAAAGTCAATCACATTCCTATATACCAGTAATGAAGTGAAATTTGAAATGTAAAACACATTACCATTTATATTAGCACTCAAAAAATTTAAATATTCAGATACAAATCTAACAAACTATGCGCAAGATCTATATAAGAAAACCTACCAAACTGTGATGAAAGATATCAAAGAATAACAATAAATGAAGAGATATGTCATGTTCATGGATAGGAAGACTCAATACTGTCAAAACATCAGTTTATCCCAAGTTGATATATAGATTCAACTCAAAGCCAATCAAAATCCCAGCAAGTTATTTTGTGAATATGAACAAACTTATTCTAAAGTTATATGGAGAGGCTAAAGAACCAGAATAGCCAACTCAATATTGAAGATCAAAGTTAAGATTGACATTACCTGACTTCAAGACTTACTATAAAGCTAAAGTAACCACGTAGCGTGGTATTGGTGAAAGGATAAATAGATCAATGTAGGAGAATAGAGAGCCTAGAAATATACCCACATGAATATATAGTCAATTGACCTTTGACAAAGGAGCAAAGATAGTCTTTTCAACAAATGGTGCTGGAACAACTGGATATACACATGCAAAATAATAAATAAATAAAAATAAAGGCTTTACACCTTTCACAAAAATTACTCAAAATGGATTACAGGGGGCTTCCCTGGTGGCGCAGTGGTTGAGAGTCTGCCTGCCAGTGCAGGGGACGCGGGTTCGAGCCCTGGTCTGGGAGGATCCCACATGCCGCAGAGCAACTACGCCCGTGAGCCCCAATTACTGAGCCTGCGCGTCTGGAGCCGGTGCTCCACAACAATAGAGGCCGCGATAGTGAGAGGCCTGTGCACCGCGATGAAGAGTGGCCCCCGCTTGCCACAACTGGAGAAAGCCCTCACACAGAAACGAAGACCCAACACAGCCAAAAATAAATAAATAAATTAATTAATTTAAAAAAAAAATGGATTACAGATCTAAATGTCAAATGCAAAACTAAAACTCCCTAGAAAATATCATAGGAGAAAACCTAGATGACCTTGGGTATGGCAATGACTTTATTTATTTATTTATTTATTTATTTTTTATTTTTATTTTTGGCTGTGTACACATCTGATAAAGGATTGTTATCCAAAATATACAAAGAACTCTTAAAATGCAACAATAAGAAAACAAATAACCTGATTTAAAAATGGGCCAAAGACCTCAACAGACATCTCACCAAAGAAGATATAGAGGAAAGCAAGCATATGAAAAGATGTTCAACATCATATGTCACGAGGGAATGGCAAATTAAAGCAACAATGAGATACTACCACACACCTGTTAGAATGACTAAAATCCAAAAAACTGGCAATACCAAGTGCTGACAAGGATGTGGAGCAACAGCAACATGCTGCTGGTGGGAATGCAAAATGGTACAGCCACTTTGGAAGACTATTTGGCAGTTTCTTACAAAACTCACTCTTACTGTACAATACATATATTTTCCTTCCTACAGTTTCCTATCCTAGAAACTCAAAAGTCCTCTTTGTCTTGTTCCTTCACAAAAAAATTTATTGTTCATTGTTGTATCAGCTCAAGTTCTAACCACATCTTTGAGTTACTCATGTCTGAATGCTTCCATGTATATGTGCAATGCATATGTTAATACTTCTATTTGTTTTTCTCTTGCTAATCTATCTTTTGTTAGTCTAATTTACAGGGCCCCAACTGAAAACTTAAGATAGGTAGAGGAAAAAGACTTCTTTTCTTCTACTTAAGAGGATTATTTAAGAGGCACTATTTAAGGGAATTCCCTGGTGGTCCAGTGGTTAGGACTTGGTGCATTCACTGCTGGGGCCAGGTTCAATCCCTGCTCGGGGAACTAAGATCCCACAAGCCGTGTGGCACAGCCAAAAAAAGAAAAAAACAAACAAACAAAAGGCACTATTTAAGAGGATTTGTTAAAATATAGGATTACTAGCAACAAACCATCTTTAAAATGCCTAAATAACTTCATCAAACACTAAAAAGCCGAATGGCATGGTTTCCCTCCATACCATTCCATTTCAGAAACAGGGGTCAAATGGATACTGAACCACACACAAGATGGACATTCAAAACTTCTGGGAGACTCTACAACCTCAGTGCAGTTAATGGGCAAGATCCAAGAGAAGGGAACACATGAATTCATTAAGGCAGCTGGGGGATGTGGCAAGAGAGAAAGCTTTAGGAATGTAGCTGTGGTACCTTTATTTACAGTGAGCAGTACAGACTGCTCACTACTTAGTGATAATAAGCAAAAAGAGGCTGCAGATGACCTCATCCAACTCCCTCAATTACTGATATGAAAACCAGGGCCCTGTGGAAAGATTTTCTTCTGATATCCTAAAGCCTTTTAATTAGCAAGTTCATGTTTCAGTAACCAAACTCCAGAATTCCTGCCTCACAATATTTTCTAGTTTTTATTTTCCCAAAACTTTGAAGCCATGTGGAAAATGCAGAGAAAGGAGAAAAGTCTTTAGAAAATTTCAGTAGAAAAGGAGTCTGCTGGCAACATCTGACAGGGATCCTAATGTGGCTGGAAATGAACGGGAGATGCCAAGGGAGTTGTGAGGCTGCCACATCAAAGTCAATCTATCTGGGCTTCACCGAGGGGGAAGTGCGGTCTTCAAGTTCTATCCAAGGCCAATGTACTGGGAGGTTGTTGGAAAGGGCTTGTTAATTTTGACCTTGGACTAGTCCTTTCCTATCTCTGATCCTCTGTTTCCTCATTTGTAAAATACATATTAAGTGCTCCTAATGTTATGATTCTACAAAATGTCAGAATTAGCTAAGTTGCTTAACAGCACAATAATATTAGTGAGTGGAAGGTGAGAAGTGAAAGAATTACACTGAACAGTATTTTTAACTGATTAAAAGGAAAGATAGGAGCTTAAAAAAAAAAAGTTTAACTTTTTTAAAACAAGAAATGAAACAGAGAAGGACCCTGTGGGGCCATCCTAGGTACAAAGCCTTTCTGTGTCCCCTATTTCTTGTTTGTAGGAAATAGGCTTCATTCAGCCTCCTTGACCTTCACTGAGTTACAAAGGGCAGATTCAAACAGTTGCTAATCAGGGAAGGGAGGGAATGCAGAAACAGGGGAGGAGCAGTCAAGAAACAATAGTGCAGCCTTGGGGCAGGGTCCTGGTGCCTCCTCAAGGAATATATATAACAATATCTTTGAGTTCTTCTGTAAGAACTAAGGCCCCCACCCAGGTGGAGGATGGTAACTTCAGGTTGAGCACAAGATTTCTGAAACACCTCCCTGTTACCTCACCACCAACCAATCAGAAGAAAGTCACACAGCACTCACCCCAAATTCTGCCTATAAAAACTTCTCCCTGAAAACCATTGGGGAGTTTGGGTTTTCTGAGCACAAGCCACCCATTCTCCTTGCTTGGCCCTGTAATAAACCTTTCTCTGCTACAAACTCCAATGTTTCAGTTTGTTTGGCCTCACTGTGTGTAGTGCACAGGAACTTGTGTTCGTAACAGAAATACAAACAAACTATTGCATTAGTTTACTAGGACTGCAATAACAAAATACCACAGACTGAGTGGCTAAAGCAACAGAAATTTCTTACAATTCTGGAGACTAGTCTGAGATCAAGGTGTCAGTAGGTTTGGTTTCTTCTGAGGCCTCTTTCCTTGGCTTGCAAATGACTGCCTTCTTGCTGGTCCTCACATGGTCATTCCTCACTAGACCTCACTAGGTCATTCCTAGTGTGTGCCTCCTTGGTCTCTCTTTTGTGTCCAAATTTCCTCTTATAAGGACATCAGTCAGACTGGGTTATGGCCCACCCTACCCTAAAAGCCTGGGTTTTAACTTACCTCTTTAAAGATCTTATCTCCAGGGGCTTCCCTGGTGGCGCAGTGGTTGAGAATCTGCCTGCCAATGCAGGGCACACGGGTTCGAGCCCTGGTCTGGGAAGATCCCACATGCCGCGGAGCAACTAGGCCCGTGAGCCACAATTACTGAGCCTGCGCGTCTGGAGCCTGTGCTCCGCAATGGGAGAGGCCGCGATAGAGGCCCGCGCACCGCGATGAAGAGTGGCCCCCACTTGCCACAACTAGAGAAAGCCCTCGCACAGAAACGAAGACCCAACACAGCCAAAAATAAATAATAAATTAATTAATTTAAAAAAAAAAAAAAAAAAAGATCTTATCTCCAAATACAATCAATTCTGAGATTCTGGGGGTTAGAACTTCAACATATGAAGGGGGCATACCATTCAGCCCATGACAACCATCTATTCTAATGTTCTCATTTCAAAATACTGTGACCAAGTGCACACTTTTGGGGAGGAATTATCTTAGGATAGATATTTTTACATACTTTAAAATAGGATATATATACTGCAGTTAGTTGAATTACATGAATAATATTTTCCTATAGGTAAAATACCTTACACTTAGAAAGGTAGTTAACAAAATATACTTTTTGTTTAATTTGTCTTCACAAATAGTATTTATTAAGTAGTTTATTATGTGATTTCTGTGAAAATGTAATATAGAAGATTTTCTTTAAAACAAATTTATAAAAATCTAAAATATCATTAGTATACAATCCTAAACTGAAAAGTTTAAAACAGACTAGTCTCATTTTACATGGGAAAAAGATATAAAAGAGTAATGTTGCTGCTTGACCCTGATTGATTACTAATAATACTTTTCCCAGAAGATGATGGTGTATGAGATACAGGACTCAGAGGGCAAAACTCACAAAATAAGAAAAACAGAATGTCTTAGAATTCTACTTAATGATGCTTATGTTTGGTTGGCTAGCTGTTTTAATTACAATTTCAAGTCTTACAGATACAGAAATTCTATTTTTTCTAGAACAAACATGCATATCCTTATAATATAATAGGGATGAAAACAAACATTCAATTTTAACTATTGAACCCTTTTACTTTTTGAGCTTAGCGGTCAACATTTTTTTTCTCTTCACAGCCTGGCATTCATCTGATTCATTAGTTTCTCCAATTTGATTGCTAGGGCCATGTTTCCTTTAATCTTCAATCTTCCTGACATGAATGCTATTGTTGGTTTTAGTTTCCCTAAAAAGAGAAAATGAGAGAGGAAAAATCAGCCATTAGTGCCCTTAGGGACGTATCGCTTCAAGAACATGCTTATAAAAAGAATCTCTGAGTTCTATAAACCTCTGAAACACAGAAATTTCTTTTATAGCATCTTTTTATCAGTATCTTGGGAATCCCAATTCCTAGATTTAGATGTTAACTATATCTTGTAGTATGAGAGATAATATAAAAGCAACAATCAACAAAAGATTACACCAAAAAGCAGAAGATGCAACATGCACAGTACACTAAAGAATAGATGGCCCTCAAATGAATTGTAGTAAACAAATACTATCTATTTTAGTTATTTTCCAATCTATTATAGTTCATTAAACTCTTAACATTTCAAGTTGAGTCAAAAAGTCAAATGGTATAAATGCATATAATTTTCTTAAGAAATGACATTAAAAGTATAGTGTATGGACACAGAAGTACGTCTTAGCAGTATTTTAACCACAGAAATGCCAGAATGTAAAATGGGGCATTAAAACAGAATTGTAGCTAATAACAACATATAATAAACAGGAGCTCCATGAAGGGAGGGAACATTGTTTTTATTTGCTACTCTCATTTCCCAATCTTTTCACTGTTAGGCTTCAGCTAAAAAACTGGCTCCTTGCTCTCTCACTCTGCAGTGAAACCCACCAGTCCACAGCCCCACTCATGCATACACAGCTTCCAATCAGCTTTACATAGCCTTGCTTGTTAAAGATGAATGGGCAGCAAATGGAGACCAGAAAAAAAAAAATCACCCCAAAACCAAAAACAAATCAAAGCAATTTGGGGGAAACAGAGACTGCAGGCATAGAAGAAACAGAAATGAAACAAATGAACAAATTAAAAGTTCTGTAATTCATGTCCTCATTGATAAGACAAGCTGTGACAATGTATCAACAACAGGATGCTAAGAAAAGGGGTGAGGAGGAGAAGCACAGGAAACGGGTATTGAAGAGCGAGGTAGTGGGAGAAGCAGGTGAAGGTGAATGGAATGGGGTAGAGTGAGGAGGAAGAAGGGGGCAGTAAGAGAAGAAAAAATAAGCTGAGAAAACATGAGTGAACTCTTGGAAATTAAGATTTTGATATATCCACAATATTAGAATGTAATAGAAAGGAGACACTTGCAATCTTCTGGTCACAGCAGTCTCTCTATTGCAAAATTCCCCCTCCCGCTATTACAAAAGGCTCTCTCTATGAACCAGCACCCCCCACCGCCACAATAATCTTTTGAAATAAAATTTTCCTTACTATATATACATATTTTTTTTTAAAGGAAAGAATAAGGCCCTAAATGTAAGGTGATTAAATCAGAGATTTAAGTTTTCTTCAGAAAGTGAGAACTGAGAAAACTGAGATAGCTATCAAAGAAATCATATAAGATACATTCCCAAAGAGCCCATCAAGTATCCAGGAAGATGAATGAAAAAAACCTTGTATCATTGTGAAATTTCAGAACACTACAGAGAAAGAGATCATTTTGATTCCAAAACTTTCAGAAAGGGGAGTGGTGGATACAAAAGATTAAGAATAGTATCAAATCCTCCATCGTAATCTTAGAAGGTGGAACAATGACTTCAATGACTTCATTTTCTGAGGGAAAATGAATTGCAACACAGAAATCTCTACCCAGACAAATAATCAATGTGTTGGGAGAATACAGGTAGTTTTAGATACTCACAAAAATTGCCTCTTATGTATCCTTTATAATGAAGCTACTGGAGAATGGGTGCCACCAAAATGAGGATGTAAACCAAGAAAAAAGAAAGGGATACAGGAAACAGGAGATTCAATGCAGGAGAGAGTTACAGAAATTTCTAGGATCACAGCTGTGTAGCAGACTTAATGAGCTATCTGTTTAGAACCCATTTCTTTTTCTTTTCTTTTCTTTTCTTTTTTTTTTTGGCTGCACCACACACCTTGCAGGATTCCTGACCAGGGATTGAACCTGGGGCCCCAGCACTGGAAGCATGGAGTCCTAACCACTGGACCACCAGGGAATTCCCCATGAGCTATCTGTTTGGATTGTAATAAGAAGACAAAGAGCTCCAGAAAAAAAGTACACTGACAGGTAATCTGACACAGGGAGAATGAATTCTTAAAACTCAAAAAAAAAATTAAATTAAACAGATTAAAAAATCCAGTTACAATGGGAAAAGGACCTGAATAGACATTTCTTCAAGGAATATACACGTATGACCAATAAGCACATGAAAAAAATGTTGAACAGCATTTGTCATTAGGGAAATGCAAATCAAAACGACAATGAGATATTACTTCATACTCACTAGGATTGCTATTGTAAAAAAACAAAAAACAAAAACAAGTGTTGGTGAGGGCAAGGATACAGATAAATAGAAACCCTCACACGTTGCTGGTAGGAATGTAAATGTTCGGGTGCTATGGAAAACATTTTCGCAGTTCTTCAAAGAGTTAAACGTAGAATTACCATATGACCCAGCAATAAAGAGAAATGAAAACATAAATCTACACAGAAACTTGGACACAAATGTTTATAGCAGCATTGTTTATAACAGCCAAACAAAATATCTTTCAACAGATAGTCATAAAAAGAAATGAAGTACTGACACATGCTACAACTTAGATGAACCTTGAAAACATTATGCTGAGTGACAAGAGCCACACACAAAAGGTCACATACTGAATGATTCCATTTACATAAACTATCCAGAATAGACAAATCCACAGAGAGAGAAAGCACATTAGCAGTTCCCATGGGAGGTGGGAAGCTGGAATGGGATGTTACTTAAATGGTATAGGGTGTTCTTCTGGGGTGATGAAAAAGTTTTGAAACTAAAGAGAAGTGGTGGTTGCATAGCATTGTGAATGCACTAAGTTAAATACCATTGAACTGTACACTTTACAAGGTTAATTGTATGTTATGTGAATTTCATCTCCATTTTTAAAGAAGAGAATTAAATACTGATACATGCTACATCAAGAATGAAACCTGAAAACAAGCTAAAAGAAGAAACATACTGCAAAGAAGCCAGTCACACAAAAAAATTCCATATATATGATTCTCTTCATATGAAAGTCCAGAATAGGGAAATCTACAGACACAGGAAGTAGCTTAGTGGTTGCTTAGGGCTAGGGGCAGGAGATGGGGGATATGGGATTAACAGTTAATGGGTCCTGGGTTTCTCTTTTTGAGGTGATGCAAATGTTCTAAAATCAACTGTGGTGATGGTTGCGAACATTTGTGAATATGCTAAAAAAACAGTCAATTGTTTACTTTAAATGGATGAATTACATGGTATGTGAATTATATATCAATAAAAAATTTAAAAAGCTATTGACATAGAACAATAAGTCAAATTGGTAATTAAAAATTTTCCCACAAAAAAATCCCAGGCCCAAGTAGCTTCACTGGTTAATTCATAGGATATAAAATTTACACAAAAGTCAAATGTATTTATGTATACTAGCAACGAATAATTAAAAAATAAAATTAACACAATAATTTCATTTACAGTAGCATTAAAAAAGAATGAAATACTTAGGGGAAAAGAGCATGAACCATAAAAGAAAAAAATGACACATTAGACTATCAAAACTAAAAACTTTTGTAACTCAAAAGATACCACTAAGAAAATGAAAAGATACGTCACAGACTGAGAGAAAATATTTTCAAGTCACATGCATCTGGAGTTTATAAAGAACTCTTACAACTTAATAATAAAAAGACAAGTCAATTTAAAAACAAGCAAAGGGCTTCCCTGGTGGCGCAGTGGTTAAGAATCCGCCTGACAATGCAGGGGACACGGATTCGAGCCCTGGTCTGGGAAGATCACACATGCCAAGGAGCAACTAAGCCCGTGCGCCACAATTACTGACCATGCGTGCCACAACTACCGTGTGCCAAGAGCCCGTGCTCCGCAACAAGAGAAGCCACTGCAGTGAGAAGCCCGCGTACCGCAACAAAGAGTAGCCCTCGCTTGCCACAACTAGAGAAAGCCCGCGCACAGCAACAAAGACCCAACACAGTCAAAAAGATAAAATAAATAAATAAATAAATAAATAAATAAATAAAAATGAGCAAAACATTTGAATAGACAGTTCATCAAATATAAACAGCTATTAAGCACATGGAAAGATGCCCAACATTATTAATCATTAAGAAAATGAAAATTCAAAGCACGAGATACCACCACACACCCGCTAGAATGGCTATGATAACAAAGACACTGCCATTTGTGACATCATGCATAAACCTGGAGGACATTATGCTGCATGAAATAAGCAAGACACAAGAAGGCAAAAACTGTATGGCCTCACTTATATGTGGAACCTAAAAAAGTCAAACCCACAGAGGCAGAGAGTAGAATGGTGTGATGTTGGTCTCAGGGTAAAACTTTCAGTTATAAGGTGAATAAGTTCTAGGGATCTAATGTTCAGCACGGTGACTATAGTTAATAATACTGTACTGTATACTTGAAATTTGCTGAAATTTGCTGAGAGTAAATCTTAAGTGTTCTCATGACAACAAAAAGAAGGTAACCATGCAAGGTGATGGATGTGTTAATTAGCTTGAGTATAGTAATTTCCTAGTGTATACAAATACCAAGTCATCATGTTATATACCTTAAATATATACAGTTTTTATTTATCAATTATACCTCAATAACACTGTAAAAAAATAAAAGGCACTAGTAAGTGCTGGTGAGGATTTGGAGAAACCTGAACATTTATACAATGCTGACAAGAATATAAAATTAGTGCAGCCACTTTAGCAAAGTTTGGTGGTTTATTAAAAAGTTACATATCAACTTACCACATGACCCAGCAATTAGACTCTTAGAAATCTACCCAACAGAAATGAAAATATATATCCACACAAATATGTGTATGAAAATATACACAGCAGCATTATTCATAATACCCCAAAACTTGAAACAACCCAAATATCCACCAGCTGGTGAGTGGATAAATATGAGGTATATCCATACAACGGAATACTACTCAGCAATAAAAAGGAACTGAACTACTGATACATGCTACCACATGATGGATGAATCTCAAAAGCCTTATGCTAAGTAAAAGAAGCCAAATACGAAAGACTATATACTTTATAATCCCATTTATATGAAATGTCCAGAAACAGCAAATCTATAGAGACAGACAGCAGGTTAGTGTCTGGCTGGCTGGGCAGTAAAAAAGGGGGATTGACTGCAAAGAGACAGAGAATTTTGGAGGGAGTGATAGAAATGTTCTCAAACTGGATTATAAGTGATGGTTGTACAACCCTATACATTTACTAAAAATCATATATACTTATAATGGGTAGATTTTATGGTATGTAAATTATACCTTAACAAAACTGTTCTAAAAAATAACTTTAAAACTACTAGTAAGAACAATTTTATATGTATGTGTATGTGTGTATATTTCTCTTCCCAATATATTAATCAGGTAATCTTGTACAATATATTTTCTTTCTATTATAATGCTTTACTATACAGTGGCCTCTACTGGCCAAAAAGAGAGATTTTGATTAGTTGACAGTAGTTGCTTTAATTTTTTAAATTTATAACATATCCACTCTATAGATTAGGTCACAGAAATGGCTATGGCTTCTTAAAAGAGAATGCTTAGGATATAAGGTCTAAATTGCGCCCATTCAAAGGAGAGTAGATGGGATAAAGAATAAGAATGAAAAGACATAAGAAGCAGAAGCAAAGTTATTTGCTCCCAATCTGAACTGCTGCTATAAAATAAACCTCATAAGGCACTTTCCTGGCGGTCCAGTGGTTAAGACTCTGCGCTTCCACTGCAAGAAGTGTGGGTTCGATCCCTGGTCAAGGAACTAAGATCCCACGTGCCACTTGGCATTGCCAAAATAAATAAATAAAATAAAATAAACCTTATAAGAATATATATATATATTTTAATCACTCATTTAGCTGACTGACCTCCCCTAGCCGATCCAGGAGCACATTCACAGAAAGATATAAATGGAAAGCCCCTTACAAGTTTATGCTACACAAATAAAACGTAAATTAAGGAGGTAACTTGATTCTTTCACCTTCGGAGGGCAAAATAGCATAATGATTTAGAAGTGTATGAGCTGGCGAGTTAGCTTGGATTCGAATTCTAACTCCAACATTGACTCACCCACCAAGTGACTCTGGGTTTATTATTTAATTAAGCAATACTTCAGTCTCCCTTTTTATAAAATAGAGAAAATCTTTTATCTCAAACCATTATTGGGAATATTGCTTAACTCAATAGTAATCATATACATATTAGCTAAAATTACTGTTATTTTCTGTTTGGAAATTGACAATAATTTTTTTATTTTTAAAGGTCTTTAAGTTCAAAATATTGCATATTTATAAGGTTCAAATTTACCAAACATTTATTTAGCATCCAAAGCACTATGTTTAAGCCCTACAGAGAAAGAGATTTTGAAACACTAAACAAACACTAAAGAAACTATTAAAATGATTAAAGAGGGGCTTCCCTGGTGGCGCAGTGGTTAAGAATCCGCCTGCCAATGCAGGGGACACAGGTTTGTGCCCTGGTCCAGGAAGATCCCGTGTGCCACAGAGAAACTAAGCCCATGCGCCCCAACTGCTGAGCCTATGCTCTAGAGCCCGTGTCACAACTACTGAGCCTGTGCTCTAGAGCCCGCGAGCCACAACTACTGAAGCCCGCATGCCTAGAGCTCGTGCTCCGCAACAAGAGAAGCCACTGCAATGAGAAGACTGTGCACCGCAACAAAGAGTAGGCCCTGCTCGCCGCAACTAGAGAAAGCCTGCACGCAGCAACAAAGACCCAAGTCAGCCAAAAATCAATCAATCAATATATTTATTTTAAAAAAATGATTAAAGTGATAACTATTCATTATCATTAAAAGATGTTGTAATGTACTAAGTACTTTTAATGTACTTTTAAGTACACTAGTACTTTTAAGTACTAAGTACTTATAATGTACTAAGTACTAAGTGAAAAAGGTTACCAAACAGCAGCAATGCTATAATCTTGTTTTTATAAGCACACTTATATATTTATATACATTCATAAAAATATATATATGACTTTAAACCAAAAATCAACTGATGGTTCTCTTTCAGTAGTACAATAAAAAATAATTTTATTTATTTTCTTTTTTCCTAAGCATATTTTCTAATTTTTGTACCATGAATATTTAGCACTACTGTTTAAAAAAAGGGGGGGAAAGTTGAAGAAACCTCAGTCATTAGTAACATCACACACAAACTGGCTCAGGTAGTATGTAGGCCATTAGCATCCTGGTTTAGAAATGGAAAGCGAGACTTACAGGGCACAGAATACACTATGATCTTCAATTTATGAAGATTAAAACAGAATAAAGAATAAATAATGTTTATAACTCATTAAATGAATCTTTAGGATCTTCAGATTAAAATGTTACAATACTTTTGTTTAAAGTGCTGCTTCTGGGACTTCCCTGGTGGTGCAGTGGTTAAGAATCCACCTGCCAATGCAGGGGACATGGGTTCGATCCCTGGTCTGGAAAGATCCCACATGCTGAGAAGCAACTAAGCTCGTGCGCCACAACTACTGAGCCTGCGCTCTAGAGCCCGCGAGCCACAACTACTGAGCCCACGTGCCACAACTACTGAAGCCCACACACCTAGAGCCCGAGCTCCGCAACAAGAGAAGCCACTGAAATGAGAAGCCCACCCACCACAACAAAGAGTAGCCCCCTGCTCTCCGCAACTAGAGAAAGCCTGGACGCAGCAATGAAGACCCAATACAGCCAAAAATAAATAAATTAAAAAAAAATTTTAAAGTGCTGCTTCTAATAAGTACATGTGTTAATTATCTTACCATCTGGAGTAGTGTTTTAAGAGTAGAAAATAGAAAAAAATTACCCTTAAAATTTTTCTGGCACATTTAGAGATACATGGGCAAAGCAGAAAATTATGCAGATGCTCTTCTTAGTGATGGATTCCACAGAAAGCAGGGTCACTGGGCCACGGGAGATGGCTGCAGTTTCCTATTACAATAGTTGGCAAGACTGAAGCACGATCTTACTCTTGATAAACAAGCTGCAGCTAAGTTCAGCACCTCTGGTAACCAAGGTGTTACTGGAAATGATATCTTAGTCCAACTAGTAGAAATGAAGCCTACCTAATAGAATTTTCCTTGAACAATCAGTAAACAAGTAAAGTTAAAACTCACCTGAAAACATTTTTACAAAATCATCAGTAGACATACTCATCACCACATCTGCCCGATCAGAGGGCTCTCCATATCCGACATTGCCACCCTTGCTTTTAAGATCAAGAAACCATGTTCCACCATCTTCACCTACACAGAAAAGAAAGATGTAGAAATCAATGTTAAAGAAGCCCTGTTTTTCTTAAAGTTAATAACTGTACAATTAGAATAATCATATATAATGCTGTTACCCAGGTTGAAATCCCCAGGCCTCTAACAAATTCAGCCAATATTTATTAAGTTCTTATTATGGGCCAGGCACTCGGCTAGGCTCTGAAGACTCCTCAATAACATGGTTCTTACAAAACAGGAAGTGGAGGGTGATGTGGAGTCAGGAAAGCCCAGCTGAGATTTAAAAGTTAAGTAAGAATTTGCTAGATGGGGGACTTCCGTGGTGGTCCAGTGGCTAAGACTCCGTGCTCCCAATGCAGGGGGCCCAGGTCTGATCCCTGGTCAGGGAACTAGATCCCACGTGCCGCAACTAGAGTTTACGTGCCTCAACTAAGAGTTCGCGTGCCACAACTAAGAGTTCACAACTAAGGATCCCACATGCTACAACTAAAGCTTCTGCATGTGGCAACGAAGATCCCACATGCCTCAACTAAGACCCAGTGCAGCCAAATAAATAAATAAATAAATAATATTTGCTCGATGAGGAACTGAAAAAAGGAACAGAAGGACTGGAATGTACAAAGAGAGTGGATGGTGGCCTCAGATGAGCCTGTTAGGCAGTCCAGATGCAGAGCACAGTAAGCCATGTAAAGGGTTCGCTGATTTCATCCATATGCCATGGAAGGAGAATGACATTAGGTTTGTATTTTAAATAGATCAGCCTAACAGCAGTGTAGAGAAGATATTGAAGAGGGATAAAGAGGATACAGAGGACAATTTAGGAAGGTACTGGGGTTGTTCAGGAGCTTGAGGATGTATGCCTGGGTCAGGATTGCAGCAGTGGAAATGGAAAAAAGTCCGCATATTTGAGAGAGAACTTCAAAGCAATATCACAAAACTAGGTAACTGATTGAATGAAGAGGAAAAGGTAGGGAGGGTGCAGAAGAATGATCTGCTTTGCTAGTTTTTGGCTTGGGAAGCTGGGTAAATATTGCTGTGTTTTTTACTGAGAGGACTACTGAAGAAGAGCAGATATAACAAGTAGTGCCAAAGGCAGGTATTGGGAATGGTGAGTTGTTACTGACATTTTCAGATTGAGGTACCTTTGTGACAGCCAAATGAAAATGTCAAATGAAGTCTGACTGGACTAGGAAGATAGATACATAAGGAATCAGCCCCTATGGTCACTAAAGCTATGTGAGGGGTTGGGGTTTTCCTAGACAAAGGCTGTAGAGTATAAAGAGTGCTAAGACAGTGACCTGAAGAATATCAACATTTAAGGAAAGGATGGAGAAGCATCTAGCACAGGAGACTGACAAGACATGATTACAGACACAGAAAAAAGCAATGGAGCGTTTCCAGAAGGAAAGAGAGGTCAACAGCATCAAATGTTGCAGAGTGGCGACAAGGTAAGAATGACAAATGCCCACTGGTGACACAGAAGCCACCGAGGACCTTGGTGAGAGCAAATTCAGCGGAATGCAGAAAAATGACACCAGAACAGAGTGAACTGTAGATGAAAATAAGTTTGGCTCTGAAAGGGAGAAGAAAGATGGGGGGTGGGGGCTGTGATTGGGAAGGTTGTTATTGCTGGGTTTTTTTAAAAGATAGAATAGACTTTGGGAATGTTAAAAAACCACTGGGAAGGAGGCTTCAGGATGAACAGGTGGAAGAGACAGCACACATTTCCTGAGGAGACCAGAGGAAATGGGATCTAGAACTTTGCTACTCAAAGTGTGATCCATGAACTGCAGTACTGTCATCACATCAGAAATGCAAACTTCAGATCCTACCTCAAACCTACTGAATCAGATTCTGCATTTTTAGCATGCCCAGCGGTGATCAGTATGGACATTAAAGCTTAGGATGCACGGATGTGGAGTTGAGCTCTGCCTGTTGGGAGAGGAGGAAGAGAGGTCAATGCCTACAACAGTTTGGTATCAGATGGCAGGAAGCTGAAGCAATTCCTGTCTGTAGGCTTCCCTTATCTCTGTGAAAGAGGAGGTCACTTTATCTGCTGAAACTGGCAGGGAAGTGGTGAAGGGAGAGATGGGAGATTTGAGGAACACTGAGAGGTTTAAAACAGTCACTGTGGAAAATGAGGCAATAAGCTGACCACAGAAACACAGAACTCTGACATTGGAGAGGAGCAGTGATGAATTTTTACTGGTACAGATTCACTGGGTGGTGTGATTCCACCCCCCACCCCCTGCCATTTCTCCAGCAAGACTTAGCAACCTGGATGCAAGTGTGGAGCAGCCAGAGAGTTTGATCATCCAGGACTAGGATTTTGAAAGCTGGTGACATAAGCACCAGGTCAGGAAGTTTAGGATACAGGTAAAAGAGTGATTGAAGCAATGGACCATGGGTTCTAAGAAAAGGAAGTAAAAACAGGAAGATGCAGATGGATTAAGATAAAATAGAGGTGACAAAGGATAAAAGAACTGATAATGTCAAAGTTTGCGTACAATGGGACTGTGGTAGCTAATTCTTAAAACTCTTGTTAACATGCATTAATACTAATGCATTTTTTTTTGAGAAGAAAAATACTGAGAGGTTTTAAAAGCTGACTGCATTCAGAGTGACCTGAATAATATCAAAGATAAAAAATGGCAAGGGAGTTCCCTGGCAGTCCAGTGCTTAGGACTCAGCACTTTCACTGCTGTGGGCCCCGGTTCAATCCCTTGTCAGGGAAGTAAGATACCATAAGCCCGTGGTGCAGCCAAAAAACAGGCAAGGTGCACATGGTTGATAAATGACTGTATTATACTATCTGTCATGATCCATATACCCTTCTAAATAGGATTTTCTCTCAATTACATACACTAAGGAGTTACTTAACACTGGAAGTATCTGTAAGGAAATTTTATTTTACATATGTCCATATGCACTGATATTAACTTAAAAATACAAATCAGTAGAACAGAGAAGAACTACAAAAACAAGTAGAAAACAGGTCTATCACTTATATGTGGAAATACCAGTTTAAAACAAATAGATATAATTATGGGTCAACATATATGAACCCCATGGTAACCACAAATCAGAAACTTAACAGATGGACAAAAACCAAAAAGAAAAGAACACAAAAATACAAACCAGTAGTTATTTGCTACTCTTAAATGTCTACATTCTCGGGTAAGGGTCTGGATATAGCCAACTATTCCAGGTTATTACTACTGGAGGCTGATATACTTTCAAGGGAAATATCCTACTTTGTTTCATAAAAGCTCCAGATTATCAGAAGTAACCCTTACCTGAGAGTTCAAACTGATAGATTGCTTGAGTGGCTTTAACAACATCATCACTGAGAGAGTCCTTAACAATTCTAAATGTTCCTTCCACAGCTCCAGAACGTGGTTTTGGTGATGGCTGCGCCTCCTCTTCTTTCAATTCTGGAAGAGCACCTATAAAATGTTATTGATATAAGTACCTTTAAAGCCTAGGCAATGTAAGGTCACACACAAAATTAATTAGCAAACAGACTTGCTACCAATTAGACCCATTTAACCAAAATGACCTTAAATACATTCAGTGGCATCTTAAAGCATAAGAGCATAAATCAAACTGATGGAATAACAGCCAAACACGTCAGTTACGATTATAAATGTAAATGGTTTATACTCTTCAAGTAAAAGACCACCTCTCAGATTAGCTTTTAAAAAACCCCACTAATTTATACAGTGTTTATAATAAACAGATTTAAACAATCTATTAGAGTTTTAGTGGTAACAATTAATCACTCCTTTATCATCGTCCCTGAGTTCCAAAACCAAATGAGAAAAGAAGACCGTGGAGTCAGAAAGATGGAGATCAGAATATCAACTGTGTAAATGAGTGGAAATGAATTGGCGACTGTAGCTTGAATCAACAGCCAAGTGAACTTCTCAATAACTTTACCTCTAAATTAAACATATTCACCTAGTCTTTTCATCCCTGGATTGAACCTGCCTCCTCCCATCAAGGAATGGAAATGCCTCTGTAAGTAAAGATCACGTGAAAACTGAGGATAGTCTACTCTGAAAGAAAGAAGGCTCAAAAGGGTCTAAACCACACTAACTCGTTTCTTCTCCCAATCTCAATCAGATTGGTCCCTCCCACTAGATGAAGAGGTAGGTCAAACCATGTATTAGTCTCATGAAGGCCCCACTACCTAGAAACGCAAGGTCAGGGGAATAGAGGTTGCAACATTTTAAATTTTGTAGTCACTTAAACCATTGGCCATAACCATTCAGCATATGATGAGCCAGGGGAGATCTGCAGTGCATAGGACAGTTCAAATCCCATAGCATGAAGCTGTCCCCCAATACCAACCTCTGTGTCTTTATTTATCCTCCTGGAATTATTTGTGGGCAGTTTGGCTGCCCCCAGAAACAGCTGAGAATAATTTGTTATTTAAACTAACTCAAAGGACAATCTGTACTCTAGGCTGAAGATTAACTCTCCATCTATCTCCCAGCTCAAATTATACCCAGCCATCTTGTCCAATATAACTCACCAAAGGTTATTAAATAAAATCTAACTGACAGCATAAAGATACTCCAGAGTACAACATAACCAATTCAAAAGTATCCTAAATTTATTGAATATAAACTGCCTTCCATTATGATGTTTCCAGACACAAATAAACAGTAAAACCCTTCTCACAAAGTTCAGCAGATATTAAAGATGAAATACTTAAGATCCAATGGAGCAAAGAATATATTATTATTATGGTATTTTGAAGCCAGTTTAAAAATTCAGATATGTATTTCAATATTTAATGCTGACAGTGTAGTGAGGGAGGTACTCATATAATGCCAATATTTATAATTCTGGAAGGAAGTTTCATAGTATGTATCAGGAACCCTCCCATTGCCTGATTATCCACTTTTAGTGATCCACTATAAGAAAATCCTGTAACATTTATAAAATGAAACAATTACAAACCACTAAAATAAATATTATGCATGTGATACAATACTAAGTTGCCAATTTCAAAAATTTGTTTTTGAAGACCTGGATAATATTCACAATATAATGTTAAGTAAAACGAAGTATATACAATTAAATATAATATGATCCAATCAGGTAAAGTATATATTTGTGGATATGAATTTTAAGTTATATTTTCAAAAAAATAAAAGAGACTGTAAAGAAATAAACCAAAATACAGACAGTATTTATACTTGGATGGTGGGTTACATGTGATTTAAAAAATTTTCTTTATGCTTTTCTGTACTAAGCTTTTCTATACAAATTATTTTAAAATGGTATCAAAATTGATTAAATTACATTACGAAATCTATTGGATGTGGCCAAAGTTATATTAAGGGGGTAAATGCACAGTCAAAATTATTTTATTATTTTTAAAGGAATAAAAATGAATATTAGCCTAACAAGCAAGAAAAGGAACAAAAACATGTGACCTCAAAGAAAGCAGAAAAGAGAAAATAATAAAGCAAAAATTTTTCAAGTAATGAATCAAATGGTTGCAGAATTTTGTGAATATATTAAAAATCACTTAACTACATACTTTAAAATGGTGAATTTTTGGTATATGTAAATTATACCTCAAAGCTGTTATAAAAAGAAATAATGAATCAGTAAAGAGAAAAGCAGTAGAATGAAAAATGAAATAAAATTTAAAATCTGGTTCTTTTGAGAAAAAACAATAAGATACAGTAAAATTGGGCAACTTTCTGGAAAATTTAATCAAAGAAAAAGGGAAAAAAAAACTTTAAAAAGAGAAAAGGGATAAAATAAATATGAAAAAATTTTAAATTATAAATGAATACTACATGTCAACCCTTAAATAAATTTTAAAACTTCAAATGGATAGTTCTGGTTTTTTTATTTTAGAAAAAGCCAATAATTGAATGACAAAATAAAAACATTTTCAAAGAAACAACTTCAGAAAAGACTCAAATAACTTAGTAGGTGAGATATGTCAAACCTTCAAGGAAAAGAACATAGAAAAAGGAAGTTACCCAATTGACTGCCATACTCAAAATATAACAAAAAATAAAATATAGAAAATATATAATAAAAATGTAGACATTAATCTAAATAACTGATAAAAAAATCTTAACCAGCATCTAATACCTTACTTATGGGTAAAATCTAAAGATTTTCCCTTTAAAATTAAGAATAAAATAAGAATATCTAAAATAAATAGTTTCAATAAATATTTCCAAATTCTTCTGGAAGTTCGAGTCAGTATATTAAGATATATGCCAGAAATAATCCTGTAAGATACTATTATTATATGTAGACAGTAAGTTTGGGCATTTAGGAAATTCAAGATAATTACTCAATGATAATTACATCAACTAACATTTATAGGGGACTTACTATATAAATTTCACAATATGATGCACTATCTATTATACTTAATCCACATGATACTCACATAAGGAAAGTGAGAGCTGAGAAAACTGTTTCAGAGAGCTGAAGTGACTTGTCCAAGGTCACAGATTTAAGTGACAGGGACAGGACTTGTACCCAGATCTGTCTTATCCCAAAGTCTATGCTTTCAGTAACTGTCTCTCTATTAGAAACTATTAGAAGTCTAAAACAAGACAAAAACTCATGAAGGTGACCAGATATAAAATAAATATAAAAAGTTAGTTTCCCCCTTCTTATTTATAATGTGTCTTGTTTCAGAAAGCATTTCAATATGTTTAATAAAATAAACACAATTCAAGACTAAAGTAAAAAGAAGTGAGTGAGGTTTTAAAATGGCAACTGGAATACTCAGTGACACACCTAAGGTTACATGGCAGTATGTGGCACAGCAGGAATTCCAACCCAGGCAGTCTGACTGGGTAATGCTTCCTCTACATTTTCTTCTATGTCTAACTATGTAATTTTATATAGCCAACATAAACGCTGGGCAGAGAACCAAGACCTAAACTCAGCAGAACTGGACCAAGCAGAGGCTGCTAAAAGTGAGGAAAGCAAAGACACAGGCTTCCTTCAAGTTTGTGGAGGCAGGAAATATATAGGAATGTATTTGGTTTTAGTAGGTATAATACCAGACAGAACTAAGTTTGTC
Source organism: Balaenoptera physalus (assembly GCF_965194825.1). Taxonomy (NCBI): domain Eukaryota; kingdom Metazoa; phylum Chordata; class Mammalia; order Artiodactyla; family Balaenopteridae; genus Balaenoptera; species Balaenoptera physalus. Next base: position 21,430,767 of record NC_138886.1, read on the forward strand.
ATATAATAACTGCTGGAACTCCTACTTCAGGTGATGTGTCTATTAATCAATATATCATCTTTATCATCTGAGACGCCAAGGAGATGGCAGCAAAAACTTCAGTGTAGCCTTTAAAGACACTTGCCAAGAGATAAACTGCATCATTTATCACCTGAAATATTTAGACATAGCATGATGACTCTGCCCAAGAGAATAAAACTTTAGGAGACAACAAACAAACCAGTAATATATTTGAAAGGTACATTCAGTACACAACAAATATGGAAACTTTTGGGAAACAAATGAAACCAAGTTCCCCTAAAACAAGTTTACCAGGTTTATGATTAGTCTCTCTATCTAAAACTTTATTCCCTTTTTTTTAATGATATTTGTCTTTCTCAGTCAAGCAGTACTTTCTTTTTTCTTTTTTTAATTAATTTATTTTATTTATTTTATTTTTGGCTGCGTCGTTGGGTCTTTGTTGCTGTGCGCGGGCTTTTCTCTAGTTGTGGTGAGCAGGGGCTACTCTTTGTTGCGGTGCAGGGGCTTCTCATTGCAGTGGCTTCCCTTGTTGCAGAGCATGGGCTCTAGGCACGCGGGCTTCAGTAGTTGCAGCACACGGGCTCAGCAGTTGTGGCTCGTGAGCTCTAGAGTGCAGGCTCAGTAGTTGTGGCACATGGGTTTAGCTGCTCCTCGGCATGTGGGATGTTCCTGGACCAGGGCATGAACCTGTGTCCCCTGCATTGGCAGGCGGATTCTTAACCACTGTGCCACCAGGGAAGCCCCAAAACTTTATTCCCTTGCTTGTCTCCTCTGACCTTAGTGCCTTTCTTGTCCAGTCTGACCTCAATCCTATGCTAATTGAACACTAATCAACCAGAGTCAGATGACTAAAACTGCTGTTGTCGATAACATCATTGATGTACTAAAACTGCTGCTGTAGATTGCATCATTACTGTACAAACTCAGAGCAAGATGAATTAACAGGCCCCTGAGCCATGGACCACCTGGCCAGAGAATCATAAACCAGAGACATCATGACTCCCAAAACTATGATTAAGAAATGTCACAGAAATGTCACAAGAACTCCTTTACATGAAAACTAATATAAAACAAGGGCAGAAAGTCATATATAACTGGCTGAGATGAAAAAACAATAAAATAAAATGAAAAAGGAAATGGGAAACATGACAAACAAAAAGTATAATAGCAGAATTAAACATTAGGGGCAATATGGAAGAGAGATGAATGTGTCTAAAATCTTATCAGTAATACAGAGTACAAACTTGAAAAGGTCTCTCAGAATGCAGAAGAAAAGAACAAAAATATGGAAACAGTAACAAAAGATAGTGAAAACTACAGGGGAAAGGGACAGGGTAGCCAGACTAAGTGTTTCTGAGGGGAATCCAGAAAAACTGGAATAGAAGCAATTAAAACTATAACTAAAGAAAAAAAGAAAAAATAAACCGGAGGTTAAAAAAAAAGACTGAGTGAACTCCCTGTGTTGCAATGGGCAGGAAAAATCAATGAAGAGGGCTTCCCTGGTGGCCCAGTGGTTAAGAATCTGCCTGCCAATGCAGGGGACACGGGTTTGAGCCCTGGTTCGGGAAGATCCCACATGCCAAGGAGCAACTAAGCCCGTGCGCCACAACTACTGAGCCTGCGCTCTAGAGCCTGCAAACCACAACTACTGAGCCCGCGTGCCTAAAGTCCGTACTCTGCAACAAGAGAAGCCACCACAATGAGAAGCCCACGCACTGCAACGAAGAGTAGCCCCCACTCACCGCAACTAGAGAAAGCCCGTGCACAGCAATGAAGACCCAACACAGCCATAAATAAATAAATTTATTGAAAAAAATAATAATTACATATATGTTATACAAAACAAATACACAAAGCACGAATACCAGAAAAAGTACAAGGCTGTCAATATTTTCCTCCCCCTTTGGAAATGAGGGATACACATTGACCTCTGGGAGAGACACTGTGAAATCAACATACAATAGATCTGGATATGGATGTAAAAAATCACCTGGAAGAGTTAAGTTAGATCTCAGGCCAGAAATACTGAGCTACTACCTATATGAATATATTAATGTATCTACAGAAAATGTCAAGTAGAATTACAGTTGACTGAAACATCACTTCTCCACTTAATTTTTTGCACAGGGAAGAGAGGTTTTAGCCAAAGGAATTTGAGAATTCTGACCTCAAAGATGAGGGCATCCCGCCTGTAGAGATGGATATAGGGATTGCAGTCAATGCACCTGACATATTCTGATCCCAAAGACAAAAATCACTCCTATCAAAGCCTGATGTCAGTAAACATTTATCTTACATTCTGCTTATCTAACCCATCTTATTCTGAGTCCATGGTCATGAAACAATCTTCTGACTATGATTCTGTTCTCTATGTCATTATGCCCAGAGGGAGAGAACGAGCTGCTCACAGCAACTCCATGTTTAGTCCATGAGATGGCAACTCCTCATTATAAAATAAATTGGATTACTGGGGGGAAAATATGCTAATACTTCAAGTATTCAGGAGTTAGGAAATTAAGTTTACTGGTTAAGGATATGGCCTTTAGAATCAGAAAAATACGTATTTAAATTCTGGCTCTGCCACCTGCCAGCTCTGTGATCTCCAATGTAAAATGAGGACAATGATACCTGCCTTGTAGGATTGTAAGTATTAAATGAGACAATGCATGCAAAGTACTTAGCACAGTGTTTGCCATATAGTAGGTGCCCAATAAATATTTGTTGAAAAACAACATGAATGTATGTGATTGATAAGTGGTTCTTATTATTTAAATTTGGTATTTAAATGAGCTTAGTTTATACGCATCTTCCTCTAAAACATAGATCCAATCTTAGGGTACTGGGCAAAAATCTGGATTTCGGACTTGCCTATCTTGAAGATAGACTCTTCTAGACTTTGATAAGCTCTCTGACTAACTTCTGCCATTCTGTATGAGGCCTTTTGAGGAAAAGATTGACAGCCTTGTTTTTTTTGTTTTTGTTTTTGTTTTTTTTAATTATTATTTATTATTTATTTATCTATTCATGGCTGTGTTGGGTCTTCGTTTCTGTGCGAGGGCTTTCTCTAGTTGTGGCAAGCGGGGGCCACTCTTCATCACGGTGCGCGGGCCTCTCACTATCGCAGCCTCTCACTATCGCAGCCTCTCTTGTTGTGGAGCACAGGCTCCAGACGCGCAGGCTCAGTAATTGTGGCTCACGGGCCCAGCCGCTCCACGGCATGTGGGATCTTCCCAGACCAGGGCTCGAACCCGTGTCCCCTGCATTGGCAGGCAGATTCCCAACCACTGTGCCACCAGGGAAGCCCGACAGCCTTGTTTTAATACTCTGATATATCCATGTGGCAACCAAATCAAAGATCTAATCTTTAAAAACTTAAATTTTAAAAGGAGTTATCTCTAGGTGATGGGATTATGAGTGACCGTTTTCCCTTCTATATTTTTCAAATTTTCTATAATACAAAAGAAAAGTTGCCTTTTTTGTTACGTAATTTTTTGAAATTGCCTCCAAAAATTCGGACAAAGAAAAGATAAAGATAGAAAAGATAAGATTAAGCTAGAAATAAAGTTTGTCACCGAAATGCATTGTAGTAAGGTTCTATAGGTTTCCTAAAGGTACAGAAGAAATGTTTGCCTAAACTTTCTAGCCTCCACCTAAAGAATCTATGGTCACTAAGGAGATTCACAGAGTCTATAATATAAAAATAAGGTAAGGGCCCAGAAGAAGCACTGCTATTCTTGTTAATAAACCATGAGAGAGGTCTTCCCTGGCGGTCCAGCAGTTAAGACACTGCACTCTCACTGTGGGGGGCATGGGTTCGATCCCTGGCAGGGGAACTAGGATCAGTGCAGCCAAAAAAAAATAAACCACAAGAGAAATTCTTCTCATGGGGTTTCACTGTAGAGTGTTTCTTCTGACATCTTTCAGTAAGTTAGTGGCATCATGCCAGAACACAAAGATTAAAATGTAAACTCTGGACCAATTCAAGAAAGCTATTGTTTCTAAACTACAAAAACAAAACAAAGCAAAACCCAAACCTCCTTTGCAGGTAATTTCTCCCATAAAGTAGTCACACAGCACAAACTCTGAGAATGGTGTCAGATGTATTTTGATGTGACACATTTTTCCTCAAAATAAAGTATCAACACAAAACACCTAAAAACAATGCCAAGGAAAAGAAATAAAACCTTTAAAAAGGTGTATTTTAAAGACAACTTTTTTTTTAAATCAAATGAAAAGAATACATCAAAAACTTCTTACTGGTAGAAGGAAAAGACAACCTTCCCTGGTGGCACAGTGGTTGAGAATCCGCCTGCCAACTCAGGGGACACAGGTTTGAGCCCTGGTCCGGGAGGATCCCACATGCCGTGGAGCAACTGAGCCCGTGTGCCACGACTGTTGAGCCTGTGCTCTAGAGCCCGCGAGCCACAACTACTGAGCCCACATACCACAACTGCTGAAGCCTGCACGCCTGGAGCCCGTGCTCCGCAACGGGAGAAGCCGCTGCAATGAGAAGCCCGCGCACCGCAACGAGGAGTGGCCCCCACTCGCCGCAACTGGAGAAAGCCTGAGCACAGCAACAAAGACCCAATGCAGCCAAAGATAAATAAAAATAAATAAATTTATAAAAAAAAAATTCTTTGCTAGAATTAACTAAGACATTACTTGTCTAGTTTAAATTACAAAATAGGGAATTCCCTGGCGGTCCAGTGGTTAGGACTTGGCACTTCCACTGCCAGGGGCCCATGTTCTATCCCTGGTCAGGAAACTAAGATCCCACAAGCCTCATGGCACATCCAAAAAAAAAAAAAAGAAAAGAAGAAAACGCTTAAAAGCAGAAGGCAGAAATGTTCAATTCTACATTTTGGAAGAAATACATAAGTTAGTAACTTTATTTTCCTACAGAAAATATGGTCTACGTCTTACCATGTGTTTCCGGTTTCTTGGTAACTATAACTGGCTGTTCATCCAGGAAGAAATCTGGTAACAAAGGATGGCCTGAAAAGTTGACCCCAAAAATAATCAGGTTAATGTAACAACTTCAGTATATTAAGATTTTAACACCTGTTTAATAAACGTTACATTTTTATTTTATTGATCATTCTGGTGCTGTGGAAAAGACTCCCATGAGAAGTGTCAAACTATCTGACCTTCATTAAGCTAAAACACTTTTCCTGTAATCCAGTTATCCTCCTCGCCTTCAACAAATTTCATCTTTAAGATCCAACCAAAGAGTTGCCTGTTATGTTAAGCCCTTAACTGCTCTCCCAAGAGCTTTTGCCCCTTCTCACCTATCCATGAAACCCTTCTGTGCTACATCCCTCCAAAATGCTCTGGACTCATTTCCTACCTGGCACCCCAGAAAGAAGGGGGTTCTTCATTAAGAAGAACTTGTTTCCCATCTCTGTCAATGTGTGTCTGTCTTTCCCTCTCAGAAGATTAAAAAAACTAGAGGGCAGGAATGCACCAGTCTTTGTTATATCCTAACACTTAATCATAATTCCATACTCATATTAAGTTCTCAACACTTGATAGGATTTTTAATTTAAATCAAATTTAAAATTTTGTGCACAGTGACATTGTATCTTTAAAACCTAAAGTGATAATTACTTCAGTACTTATATAAATATTAACTACTGAGTACTATGATTGTACCATAAGCCAGGTACCGTGCCCAGCACATTATATACATTATTGCATTTAGTTCTCACAAAAATCCTGTGTAGAAATTATCCTTCCCTTATTTTAACCAATAAGAAAAGTGAGGCTCAGAGAAAACAGGTGACATGCCTAAGGCCGCCCAGCTAGTGAGCTGCTGAGCAGAAATGGGAACTGGGTTATCTCCTCCCAAACTCCACTTGTTCCTAATCACTATACAATATTGCTTCCCTCACAGGATTGCTATGAAGGCTAAACAGATACTGTATATAAAAGTGTTTTTTAAAACTGCAAAGAGCTATTTAATTCAATTCAGTTCAAACTGAAGAGACAGGGATGATACAAATAGAAACGTGGTTTCTGTCACCTAGAAGCTCAACCTAATGAATAATACTTAAAATACACTTTTGCACAAATAAATACGACTCCCATTTGGGGCTATATTGTCTATTATATAGTATACTTTATACATAAAGTAAAAATGCATTATCATCACCATCATCACCTACAGTTACAACAGTAAGAATTATTTTTGAACAAGGGGCCTTCTGAGAACTTCTCAAATACCCCCTGTACATGGGGTAGACCCTGTTCATTCACCTTCACCATTCATCATGAAGTTACTCTCAGACTGCACTTAAGAGACAACATTTGGAAAGCCCATAATCTTAAAGAGTTTTTGTAAAAAACTCACCACTGTATCATCTGTTACCATATCCTTGAAGGAAATCTTTACTGTGTGATTTTAAGGCCAACTTTAAAAACTAATTTTCATTTTTGGTTTCAAGATTTGGAAATGGTTAGAAGCTGATGTGACCTTCTCTATCTGTGCATCACTTAAAAAGCCTTCAACTCACTTCTATTTTCCCTTTCTCTTTTTTTCCAGTTGTGTTGGTCTGGGTTTTTCCTTTCACTAGGAGGACAGCTTTTAAAAGAGCATATTAATTTTATAATCACATAAACATGCACGCAAAACAGATGTATGTCCATTGCAGAAAATGTGGAAAAACACATCACCACTTTTGAAAACTATATGCATTACCTGGTGTAATGGCATAGACATCAAAATTTTTTATTCCTTCTTCTTTTAAGATATTTTCATCAATAATAAAGTTGCCAGTAAAACTTTTTGGCTTTTTGAAAATGCAATATGCAGCATCTGCAATGATATCAACTTTTCTACATTGGTTTTCGATACCAGATCCTCCCAGCATATCCATAGCAGCAGTGTGTATGGCTGTAGAGAAAACAAACATACACATACGTAACTCTAAATCGAGTAATAGGACTATGGGAGTAACAAGCAAGACAACTAATCTCTTTATAACTCAGGTGATAACAAAAAGGTCCAGAGAGCTTAAAGGATTTGAAAAATGTTTTACTGACATAACTGGGTAGACAACACATGTTCCTTGCTCTACACAACACTGCCTTATACAGTACTCCTTCATGAGACTCATGGCAAAATTCAATTAGATTTCTGATTAAGAATGCTCAAAGAATTTGCATACCATTCTTGAGAGACAAGAAAGCCAGTGAGGAATAACAGCAAGAGCACTGAGCTGTAAATCAGATGACTGACATTTTTATGCCAACTATGCCGTGACTTTCGGCAAGCTACTTTAACATCTTTCGGCCTCAGTTTCCTGTCTCTAAAATATGGAGCTCCTTTCCTAAGCTTATTTTCTCTTTTTCCTCTACTAGAATATAGAGACAGTTTTTCTTGTTCATCACTGTATCCCTAGTGCCTAAAACAATGACAAATATACCATAAACATTCAATAGATACTGGCTGGACATGGGGATCCCTTTTAAGTTCAGATACTACTTTCATTTATGAAATACTAGAAAATAAAGAGAATTAAAAGGAAGAAATTTTTTTTTTTGGCCACACCCTGCGGCATGCCAGATCTCAGTTCCCCGACCAGGGATCAAACCTGTACCCCCTCCAGTGGAAGCGTGGAGTCTTAACCACTGGACCGCCAGGGAAGTCCCAAGGAAGAATTTAAAAATTATCTATAATCTCCCTGCCCAGAGATAATTACCTTTTTTTAAAATAAATTTATTTATTTATTTGGTTTTAGTTTTGGCTGTGTTGGGTCTTCATTGCTATGTGCAGGCTTTCTCTAGTTGCGGCGAGCAGGGGCTACTCTTCATTGTGGTGCGTGGGCTTCTCATTGTGGTGGTTTCTCTTGTTGAGGAGCACAGGCTCCAGGCGAGCCAGCTTCAGTAGTTGTGGCACATGGGCTCAGCAGTTGTGGCTCGCGGGCTCTAGAGCGCAGGCTCAGTAGTTGTGGTGCACGGGCTTAGTTGCTCTGTGGCATGTGGGGTCTTCCTGGACCGGGGCTTGAACCCGTGTCCCCTGCACTGGCAGGCGGATTCTTAACCACTGCACCACCAGGGAAGCCCCTAATTTTTAAATTATATGTTTTTTATGAAGTAACTTGAAACTCTACCATTAATACTACATTATTAATTACACATTGTCACAGTTGTAAATAGTAACAACTCAATTTACATACGTATTTTAGCTTACATTTAAAGCAATGAAAGTCAATTTGTTTAAATGTACTTTAGGTGTCAGAGTTTCCAGTAATTTAGATAAACTCTCCATTCCACTATTAAACCATATTGAAATCATTACATACTGGAATAACTTATACAATTCAGTCCACAAGATGAAAAGTTTATAGCTTTTAAGAGCCACTGACCCTTTTCACTCATTCAAGAAATAGTTATTGAGCCTTACAAAAAAGCCAGGCACTATTGGAGGTACTGGGGACAGATGAGTGGACAAAACAGACAAAAAGTCCCGACTTTCATGGCAATTACATCCTAGCACACATCGCTCTTTCAAAGAGTGCACATTAACTTGGGGAATTTCCTAATAGCATTGAATTAGAAGATACTTCTCCATATTGTAACTAAAATGTCTTTACTAGGAATAATTTTTTTTACTTTACCAATAGCTCAAGAGCTCTGGCCTCACTCTTGACATGGTACCTTATTAATAAAAAATAGCAGGAACTTCCTTGGTGGCGCAGTGGTTAAGAATCCGCCTGCCAATGCAGGGGACACGGGTTCGATCCCTGGTCCGGGAAGATCCCACATGTCGCTGAGCAACTAAGCCCATGCGCCACAACTACTGAGCCTGTGCTCTAGAGCACACGAGCCACAACTACTGAGCCCGCATGCCACAACTACTGAAGCCCGTGCACCTGGAGCTTGTGCTCTGCAACAAGAGAAGCCACCACATGAGAAGCCCACGCACCACGACAAAGAGTAGCCCCCTGCTCGCCGCAACTAGAGAAAGCCCGCACGCAGCAACGAAGACCCAACCCAGCCAAAAAAAAAAAAAAAAAAAACAGCTAACATTTATTATGTGTGTCCTGTGCTGGGCATGCTGCTACATACTCTACGTACATTATCTGAATGAATTCCATGAGGTGTGTACTATTGTTATCCTCATTTTACAGATGACAGTACTCAGGCACAGAGGGGTTAAGGAACTTGTCCAAGGTTACAGGACCTAGAATTCAAACACGTGGCAGCTTTACTCCAGAGCCAGGCTCTTAGCCACCATGTGACTAATGGGCATACTTTGTTAACCAACAGTTTTGAGTTCAGTTATCATCTTACTCCCATAAACTGCAGAATTTTTCTGTAAATATTTCAATATAGTCTACAATAAGACTATATGTATACATACACACTCCAGTCTCACTGTAGACTATATGAATGGCATGCAAATTCTTAAAAATTATTAATTAAGAATACGTCATGTAAGTACATACATGTCATGCATGTGTGTGTGCATCCATACACACACACACAATGTAAGAACAAGGAATGGAATTCCCAAACAACCTACTGTTACTTTAATGACCTTTCTACGGAGGATACAAAGAAGGCACAAATAAACCCCCCAAATCAGGAAGTGAGCCAAATAGTTATTCCCAACAAAGTTTCTACGATGTGAACAGGCCAACCCAACAGGTTATAAAACTGACCATAAAAACAGATTAACAACATGATCAATCAAGTCAAATTCCCTGATGATTTCTGGCAAAAAAAAATATATATTCAAGATTTGTAATACACCCTGGATCACAAGAATCCTAAAAGTAGCCCTAAAACTTAAGTCTTATTAAGGAATAATTGGAAAAGTATCTGCTACCTTTTGAGTGGTTCTCCTGATTACAGCTTGTTTGTTTTTTTTTTAAAGATTTTTTTGATGAGGACCATTTTTTTAAAGTCTTTATTGAATTTGTTACAATATTGCCTCTGTTTTATGTTTTGGTTTTTTGGCCACGAGGCATGTGGGAATCTTAGCTCCCCGACCAGGGATCAAACCTGCACCCCCTGCATTGGAAGGCCAAGTCTTAACCACTGGACGGCCACGGAAGTCCCTGATTACAGCTCGTTTTATGTGAATAAAAGTATGTGAATAAATTTCTTTATGTTTTCTAAGTACAAGAAATAATTATGGCTTTTCTTTTTTTTAAAATTTATACGTATCCTCTCTACTTTATTCCCCTTAATTCAGTCTCCTCATTTGTAAAGTGTGGATAATAGCAATAATCTCACTGATCCACTGGGAAGGTCGGATGAGAGACCACAGGTAAAAACAAATACCATATGATTTCGCTCATATGTGCAATACAAAAAACAAGCAAACAACAAAATAAATGAGCAAATCAAACCAAATAAAAACAAACACGTAGACACTGAGAACAAAGTAGGGGTTATCATAGGGGAGGGAGAAATGGGTAAAGGGGAATCAACTGTATGGTGATGGAAACTAAATTTTTGGTGGTGAGAACACTGTAGTGTATACAGAAGTAGAAATATAATGTTTTTATACAGGAAACTTGTATAATGTTATAAACCAATGTTACCTCAATAAAATATAAATTAAAAACAAACAAACACATTAAGCCTCTTGGTTTTTGGGAGGGATCCAATGAATTTTTTTTTTTAAATCAGTCATCAATTTTATACACATCAGTGTATACATGTCAATCCCAATCGCCCAATTCAGCACACCACCATCCCCACCCTACCGCGGTTTTCCCCCCTTGGTGTCCATACGTTTGTTCTCTACATCTGTGTCTCAACTTCTGCCCTGCAAACCAGCTCATCTGTACCATTTTTCTAGGTTCCACATACATGCGTTAATATACGATATTTGTTTTTCTCTTTCTGACTTACTTCACTCTGTATGACAGTCTCTAGATCCATCCACGTCTCAACAAATGACTCAATTTCGTTCCTTTTTATGGCTGAGTAATATTCCATTGTATATATGTACCACATCTTCTTTATCCATTTGTCTGTCGATGGGCATTTAGGTTGCTTCCATGACCTGGCTATTGTAAACAGTGCTGCAATGAACATTGGGGTGTATGTGTCTTTTTGAATTACGGTTTTCTCTGGGTATATGCCCAGTAGTGGGATTGCTGGATCATATGGTAATTCTATTTTTAGTTTTTTAAGGAACCTCCATATTGTTCTCCATAGTGGCTGTATCAATTTACATTCCCACCAACAGTGCAAGAGGGTTCCCTTTTCTCCACACCCTCTCCAGCATTTGTTGTTTGTAGATTTTCTGATGATGCCCATTCTAACTGGTGTGAGGTGATACCTCATTGTAGTTTTGATTTGCATTTCTCTATTTTCTTTTTTTAAGTATTTTATTGTGGAGATAAATATATATTTTAACCATTTTTAACCACATGTATATACATTTTAACCATTCTTTTTGATGGCTTGGGTGCATTTTATTGGTTTTCAGGTTAACCTTTTTTTTTAAACATTTGGCTTAACTAGCCAAGAGTTTTGTTTTTAATTGATTTTTTTTTTTTTTTTTTAATTTTTGCCTGTGTTGGATCTTCGTTGTGGCATGCGGGATATTTCGTTGCGGTGTGCGAACTTCTCTCCACTTGCTGTGTGTGGGCTTCTCTCTACTTGTGGTGTGCAGGCTTCTCTCTAGTTGCAGCATGCGGGTTTTCTCTCTCTCGTTGTGGCACACGGGCTCCAGAGCACATGGGCTCTGTAGGTGAGGCGTGCAGGCTCAGTAGTTGTGGTGCACGGGCTTAGCTGCACCGTGGCATGTGGGATCTTAGTTCCCTGAGCAGGGCCTAAACCTGCGTCCCCTGCACTGGAAGGCAGATTCTTTACCAGTAGACCACCGGGGAAGTCCCAGATTAATGATCTTTAAGTGTACAGTTCTTTGGCATTAAGTACATTCACAATGTTGTGCCACTATTACTACCATTCATTCCCAGACTTTTCAAAATATCTTTTAAAAAATTTACTGGGTTGGCCAAAAAGTTCGTTCTGGTCTTTCCATAACATCTTAAATAAATTTGTTTATTATATTATAGACGTTTCAGGACTTCCCGGTGTTCCACCGCAATGAAAAAGATCCCGTATGCCTCAACGAAGATCCCACATGCTGCATCTAAGACCAGACACAGCCAAAAAATAAAAATAAAGAATATAAATTTTAAAAAATTATAGACGTTTCATGTGTTTAACATTTCGACTTCTGTATACACTATACTATGTTCACCATCAAAAGTTTACTTTCCATTCATCACCATATAGTTGATCCCCTTTACTTACTTCACCCTCCCCCTCCCCTTCCCCTCTGGTACCCACTACTCTGTTCTCTGTACCCACACACAAACGTACATTCTTTTTTTTTCTTTTTAATAAATTTATTTATTTATTTATTTTTGGCTGTGTTGGGTCTTCGTTGCTGCATGCGGGCTTTCTCTAGTTGCGGCGAGCTGGGGCTACTCTTCGTTGCGGTGCGCGGGCTTCTCATTGCGGTGGCTTCTCTCGCTGTGGAGCACCGGCTCTAGGCGCGTGGGCTTCAGTACTTGTAGCACGCAGGCTCAGTAGTTGTGGCTCGCAGGCTCTAGAGAGCACAGGCTCAGTAGTTGTGGCGCACGGGTTTAGTTGCTCCGTGGCATGTGGGATATTCCCGGACCAGGGCTCGAACCTGTGTCCCCTGCATTAGCAGGCAGATTCTTAACCACTGCGCCACCAGGGAAGCCCCACACGTACATTCTTGTATGTACTCACCGAACCAAAGATACCATTGATTATAAAGTGTACCACTGAGAGGGACTTCCCTGGTGGCACATTGGTTAAGAATCTGCCTGCCAATGCAGGGGACATGGGTTCGACCCCTGGTCTGGGAAGATCCCACATGCCTCAGAGCAACTAAGCCCATGCACCCATAACTACTGAGCCTGCGCTCTAGAGCCCATGAGCCACAACTACTGAGGCCATGCACTGCAACTACTGAAACCCATACACCTAGAGCCCGTGCCCTGCAATGAGAGAAGCCACCGCAATGAGAAGCCTGCGCACCGCAACAAAGAGTAGCCCCCGCTCACCGCAACTAGTGAAAGCCCGCGCGCAGCAACAAAGACCCAACGCAGCCTAAATAAATAAATAAATAAATAAATAACTTAAAAACAGTGTACCAATGAGGAAAAAAACCCTGCCAATTAAACTACAATATATCAACTGTAAGAGCAACCTGATATCAAAGATGTAAAAATATGAAAACATGGGCATCTCAGAATCAATGAAATATGGTATAAACTGCTTAACCTTGTTGGTATGTAGGTCCCTTGATAAACGGAAACCAGTTTTGGTTTCTAGTACCAAGAGAAGCCAGCTGCCACCTTGTCACCTTGACCTCCCTGGTTAGCTGAGTTCCCATGTCTACGTGTAATGTGGTCCAGGTGACAGAGGGCTGCAGCTATTCTGTGATGCTTTTGTTATCTTCCTCTCCACCGCCATTGCCAAGATCAGGAGCCACCAGTTCCAGACTCCCCACCCCAGCTCACATGAAACCTATCCAAAAGTGGACCTTTGGGACTTCCCTGGTGGTCCAGTGGCTAATACTCCGCACTCCCAGTGCAGGGGGCCTGGGTTCAATCCCTGGTCAGGGAACTAGATCCCACATGCTGCAACTAAAGGTCCAGCATGCCGCAACTAAAAAAAGATCCCACATGTTGCAATGAAGATCCCGCACGTGGTAATGAAGATCCCACGTGCAGCTACTAAGACCCAACACAGCCAAATAAATAAATATTAAAAAAAAAAAAGTGTACTTTCCTCTTCTACCACACTTGTTCTGACCAATCCAGATGCAAGACGCAGCAGGCGTTTTCAAGAGCAGCCCTCATCCCTCCTCCCCTCCCCACCCTCCACATCCGCAGAAACTATGAAATGGGTTTTGTAAAGAGAGAAAATTATATTTTTGAAGGTGACATAGTCGGGGGCCTGAGATCCTCATGTTGTGGAACTACTAAAGGCATGCTTTCTAGTCCCTTTTCTGGATGTGTTGAATTCACTGGTGTGAAAGTTCTAGACCCAGAAGGGGTAATGTAGCCAGTGTAGAGAAGGAACACAGAGCCAGAGAGGACGAACAGTGTGGACCAGGACACTGTTTTGATTGTAGATAATATATGTCACACTGTACTCATTTCATTAAGTGCAATAAATCTCCTCTTCCTGGAAGGGCAGTAATGTTGGGAGATTGCTTCTGGTTCCAGCAAGCATAAAGAAAGAACCACTCTACACAGTCCAGAAAGAAGAGATGTGTTTTTTAAATAGAGGCCTCCCAAATAGCCAGGAGCATGAACACCCTCTCAAATCCATTTTCATTGCCTCCATCATGAATAAAGCAATATTCTAGCTAGGTTTCCTGCCTCCTCTTTCCACAAACTTACAAGTCACCCTATATTCAGATGCCAAATTAAACTTCCTAAACCTCATCAACAAACCACCACTCTTCTTTTCCTTCTTATTATTGTTCTCTTGCTTCTAAAATTCTAAAGTGGCTCTCTGCTGAATAAATTCAAGCTCCTAAACCTGGCAATCAAGCCCCATGGGCTTAGTTTGTCCATCTTCCCCACAACCTCATACCCCCCCAACATCCAGGCCAATATGAACCCATTTGCAGATGCTCAAGTTCAGAGGGAAATAAGCAGCCCACACCCCATCATAGGTACACTATTTTAAACTCCTTGTAGTTCCACCAAACACATGGTATTTTCCCATACTGCAGGCTTTTTTGTTCCCTCTGCCAGGAATGCCTTGCCCAGTCTCCTTCTTGCTAACTCCAATATCCTCTTGCGGTCTCATTTCAATTGTTCCATTAGAAAACAACCTTTCCTAACCTTTAATCTGAAATACATGGCCCTCTTGCTACGTTTTAAAAGTATCCCGTACATAATTCATCATGCCGTGTATCATGTGGAACATGACCGTCAACTGAATTCACTATGCTATACAAATCTAGGACCCAAATGATACCAATGGTTCCAAGATGTCTAGTCAACCTAAAACGAACATCTCAAAGCTAAAGCAAAGTCTCAGCAGTCAGCTGATTTCTTCTTCCAATCCTGATACTGTCCTCCACATTCCCTGTCATACAATGTTCTCCCCCTTCCTTATATAAGCTTTGTTCAGAATGCCTATCTTGGACCTAGGTAGAAGGAAATCATAGTGCACATTCATTCATTCATAAAATACTTATTTAATGTCTACAATGACTGCAATAAAATGAACAAAACAGATACTGTCTCTACCTTCAAGAAGCTTTTCTAGCAAGAAAGACATTAAACAGGGACTTCCCTGGTGGTCCAGTGCTGAAGAATCCGCCTTCCAATGTAGGGGACGCGGGTTCGATCCCTGGTCAGGGAAATAAGATCCCACATGCTGCGGGGCAACTAGGCCCACGCACCACAACTACTGAGCTCATGTGCCTCAACAAAAAAGGCTGCGTGCCACAAACTACAGAGCCCACACGCTATGGAGCCCGCACCACAACCAGAGAGAGAAAACCCACACACCACAGCTAGAGAGAAGCCCGCACGCCGCAGCTAGAGAGAAGCCCACGCACCACAACTAGAGAGAAGCCCATGCACCTCAAAGAAAGATCCCTCATGCCTCAACGAAGATCCCGTATGCCACAATGAAGATCCTGCATGCCACAATGAAGACCCAACACAGCCCCCCAAAAAAAGACATTAAACAATTATAGTTACAAAATCAGCAATTTAATTTCAAATGTTATAAGTGATATGAAGGAGATGTCCAGATTACTAAATCCAGTGGTCAGTCCCCATCTTGTAAGAGCTATGAGCAGCATTTGACACAACTGATCCCTCCTCTTCTTCCTTGAAACACTTTCTCCAATTGGCTTTCAGGACATCATACTCTTTGATTTTCTTCCTACCTTACTCTCCTATGTGGATTTTTTCCTCTTCTTCCCAACCTCTTAACATTGCAATGGCCAATGATCCTTTCTCTTCTTCTATTCACTCTCTAGCTGACATCATCTAGCCTTGTGACTCTATATGCCATCTATATGCTGAAAATCCACAAACTTCCATCTCCAGCCTGGACCTCCCTCATGACCCCCGGACTTCCAAACCCAACTGCTTACTGACCATCTCCACTTGGATGCTCAATCACAATGCCCCAAACTGAATTTGTTCCCCAACCTCCCCTGTCTGTAGCATTCCCTCATCTCAGTTGACGGCAACTCCATTATTCCAGTTACTAAAGCCAAAATAATTTTGGAGTCATCCTTGACTCTTCTTTTTGTCTTATATCCTATATCTAATCCATCAGCACATCTTGTTGGTTCTAACTTCAAAAAATATCGGAATCTGACCACTCTCTGCCTCTGCTATCACCCTGGTCACAGCTACTATTATCTGTGCCTAGGTTACTCCAATAGCCTCCAAACTGGTCTCCCTGTTTCTCCTTTTGCCCTATGAGAATCTATTCTCAACAGAGCAGCCAAAGAGATTCTTTTACAAATTTAAAAGAATCGGGCCCCTCCTCTGCTCGAAACCTTGCAAAAGCTCCTCATTTCACTCATAGAGTAAAAACCCAAGTCTTGGCAAGAACCTTACAACGTCTGACCATTTCCTCATAAGCATCATCTCCTCACTTCCTACCACTCTCCCCTCACTCCAGCCACATTGGCCTTCTGCCTGCTCTTTCATCATTGCCAAGCAGGCGCACCTCAGAGGACCTTTCAAGGGCCTATGTCTTCTGTCTTCAATGCTTTTCCCTCAAATACCCCATTGACTAACACATCCCCAAGGCGAACTCCATCACCTCCTTACTTGAAGACTTCTACACTCAAATGTCACCTCAAAAAGGTCAAACCTTTCTACCCTATTTAAAATTGCAACTTTTCCTCCCCAACACCTGGGACTTCTAATCTCCCTTACCTTCTTCTACTTTTTCCATAGCATTATCACCTTCTAGCATATTATATAGTTTGTTATTCATTATGTTAAATGTCTATTGTGTCTCTCCCAACTATACTATAAGTTCCATAATGGCAGATATTCTTGTCCACTTTGTTCTCTGCTGTATCTTAAGCAACTAGAACAGAGCTTAGGACATAACAGGTGTCCAGGAAATATTTGCTGATGAGTAAAATCTCAAATTTTTAGCATTAGACTAGGCTTTTTCTCACTTTGTTACCCCAGAATCCCAAAGACCTAAAGGTTAGAGGAGTGGAGGCAAGGAAAGAAGGACAAAGTGTAAATGATGGCAACAAACTCTTCCATCTCTCGCATTAAGTGGTAAACTCTCTGAAGGTAAGGACTGCATCACATTCATCTTAGTACCCCCAGGTACCTTGTGCATAGTAGATACTTAATAAATTATCTGTTGAATACATAAGGAATAAATAGCGCAGAGAACTGTGCCTGGCATATAAAAATGTTTGGAAGATGAATGAATATAAAGCGTCAAGTAACATAATAGAGGTACCAAGAGGGAAAACACTATGCTCAGACTTTATCTCAGAGACCTCCCTTTCTAACTAACTGCCTGACTCTCACTATCTATCAACTTTAGTAACAGCAATGATTAAGGTAGGGGGAAGAGGTTGAGAAAGGATGAGAGAAGGAAAAGAAGTTGAAAAAAAAGAGGCACAATAAAGTGTGAGCTTTTAAACTTTTTTACTGTGATTCACAAGTAACACTTTTTATCAGCATGACTAAAAACACATAATACCTACACATATACACTCACAAACATATACCTATTTCATTTATATATGAAAAAAGTTTATGAAACAACACTGACTCTTACTATATGCAATGCTCTCTAATAGTTTCTATTTTATTCAATTAGAAATAAAATGAAACAACAACAAAATTCTGGCTGCTACCTAGTAGATTTCACAATCCACTAAATTGATTTCATGCCTCACTAAATTGATTTCGTGACTCACCAATGAGTCTTGACATGTAGTTTGAAAAATATTGTAGAAGCAGTTTTTTCACTCTCATCTTTGCCTCACTGCAACAAATATCACTCTCCAGAAAATCTTAAAAGAACTGTGTCTGCTACAATAACAAGGGAAACGAAGAAGCAGTAAATCGTGGTTCTGATCCCACAGTAGGTCAGGGCATAAAGAATCTTAGTCAAACTTCAGATGGAATTTTAAAAAATTGATTCCTCCTTAAAAAATTAAAAATAGAACTACCATATGATCCAGCAATTTCACTTCTGGGTATTTACCCAAAGAAAACAAAAACACTAATTCAAAAATATATATGCACACCAATGTTCACTGCAGCATTATTTACAATAACCCAGATATGGAAGCAACCTAAATGTCCATCCATGGATAAATGGATAAAGAAGATGTGGTGATACACACACACACACACACACACACACACACACACACACAATGGAACATTACTCAGCCATTAAATAAATTAAATCTTGCCATTTGTGACAACATGGATGGATCTAGAGAGTATTATGCTAAGTGAAATGTCAGACAAAGACAAATATCATATGGTCTCACTTATATGTGGAATCTGAAAAACAAAATAAACAAAACAAAATGAAAACAGACTGATAGATACAGAGCACAAACACATGGTTGCCAGAGGAGAGTGGGGTGAAGGGTGGGGAAAAATACGTGAAAGGGATTAAGAGGTACAACCTCCAGCTATAAAATAAATAAGCCACAGGAATGTAATATGCAGCGTAAAGAATATGGGCACTAATACTGTAATAACTTTGTACGGAGACAGATGGTTACTAGACTTATCGTGGTGATCATTTCACAATGTATGCAAATGTCAAATCACTATGCAGTACACCTGCAACTAACATAATATTGTACATCAACTATATTTCATTTAAAAAATGTTTTTGATTACTGGAGTTCTTATTAGAAAAGAAAGATAGTGACTAGAGAGCTGGCTGCAACGGCTAAATTTTCCTAAGAGTTGCATTAGCAACATATCCCAGGGCTCCATAAATTCTCACCCACAGCCCCTTGTTCTCCCAGCTTCAATACCATAGACCATTAGGTCTTTCACTCCTGCCTGGAGCTGAGGAAATCTCCTCACCTAGTACACAGCAGATGGGAAGCAAAAGAAATCCCTCATTTGTTTCTAAGCTACAACTCTGGGTACAATTCACACTGCTATATGAGGCAGTTCCATTCAAGAGTACCTCTAGGGCTATCATAATTTGCAAAAATACTGAATTAAGTGTTCTTCTAACAGACAGCAGTGTTTGTTTATTCTTCCTGTGTCTGTATATTGGATCCCCTTAGCTGCACTGCACTTTTTGTCTCTTCACTGCTCTACTCACCCTTAGATAATTTAAACAACGGCAACCTTGGCAGCAGGGGCAAGTGCAGTGGTCTCTGCCCCACGGGTGGGTAATACAGTAGATGTATCAGTTACTGAATCCATTTGGAGGCCTAAAGGAGAATTCTCCCTGGTCTCCTCACTGTTCAGCCTTAAGGGTAGGAAATACTTATCTCACCTGTTGAATCACTCAGGTGAGGGCCTCAGATCTCCATGGGCTGAGCTCCCTCCAGGAACTTCTGAGTATTAATTCTCCCTCCAATGCTCTCTACTGGCCCCATTCTGTCCTCTGGCCCAGAGGGGAATAACCCCCTTCAAGCTTCTCAGTTACTCCTCTTACAGAATCAATGTCTTGCTCATTCCTTCCATGTCCTGCCTGCCTGCCACCCCAACACCTGCTCCACTCCGGGGAGTTTGCTGGTCGTTGGAAAGGGTAGACAGAAAGGCCATAAGTTTCAACAGTCACCTTCTCAGAAACCCCCTGTACCCTCAAATAAGTGAAAATATTCCAGTCTGCAACCTGTATGTTTCAAGGAATAAAATGAAGAATACGAAGATACTTTCAAAGGGAATCCAAAATATCATTCATTCAAAAAACACCTAAGTGACCACTGAATGGAGGGCACTGTCCTAGGAGCAGACACACCAGTTTGACCCCTAAGGAGTTTCCTTGGAAAGGGGACACACTAATTTACATGTTGGAGTACTGATGTTAGTGCAACAAAGGTTCTGTTAAATACATAAAATGAAAAAGTGATTCCCACTACGTTTTCCCTTTATCATACTTTTGTGGGGTAGGATTGTCATTTAGATTTAAGATGAAAGTAGTTAAGGTTTTCACAGGCATTATCTATTAAATATATGAAAAAACGTATAATAGACATAGTTTGTCTTTTCTTTTACCTCCTTTAAGCTGTTCTGATATATAAGTGGAGAATAAGAACCCACAAGGACAAGCTTTCCCTTTCTGCCATTTTTACTGACTTTCCCTCATGTTTATACAACATATCCCCTAGCCTGCACCCATCAGCTTCCATCATACATTTAACTCTAAAGCTGCATACCCAGCCATATGCAGGTTGTTCTGTCACCTAAAGGGGATCTAGGCACTCTGTGAACTCAGAACTCATGTGAAAGTACAGAAAAGTTGGTTTTTCATAAAGGAAAAAGACAAAGTAGTAAGAATACCAGAAAGTAAAGAAGCATTTGCTGGGATGTGTGAGGAGAAAACAAAAGTATGAGAATCTGTAGAATTTTTTAAGGTACCAAAGATAGCGATGGAAAAAAGGTTAGGGAAACGCAGATGGCTTCCTGTTGGCTTTAATGAGACTCTTCAAGTGTTCCTGGGTTCAGTGTTTCTAGTACAGCAATCATGTAGTCATGTAGATCAAGTCAAGGCTAGAAGATGATTGAAAAGGGCCTTTTATGCACAATAAGAAGTTGAACTTTTTTCCCAACAGACTGAGGTTACCTTTGACCCCACCCCACCCAGCAAAGAGTGTCAAAGACAATAAATGAGAATCCAATAAATGGATTTTTTTGTAAGTACATACCTGTTTTAGGCCACAATGCATTGACTGCAATTTCACCTTTAAATTCTTCTGCCATTCCAAGCACACACAGAGACATACCATACTTAGCAATGGTGTAAGCTGAAAGAAACCACCAAGAATTTAATTAAGGAAGAAATTAATCTGTGAATTTAAATAACCAATTTCTTTCTATTTCTATTTCTTCCTTGATATATTTTTTCAGAATTATTTAATAATAATACATAACATAATTTTAATTTACTATTTTTAAAAGAAGTTTTTATAGAAGTAACTGTAGTTTTATGGAAATGGTTTTTATATATATCAGGGATGAACCACTTATACATACTTCCATCCTAATACTAGATTCAAATAAAAAAGACGGTAATAAACTTTCACTTCTCTTAATATTATGGGAGTAAGTTACATTATTGTTTCTTAATCTGTTTTTTTTCCTTTTCTTTTTTAAAAAAATGAAAGTGACCATTTAAAGGAAAACTACTACTAGTAAAACATAAAACAAAAGGTTGCAAATGCATTTAACCTAGTCAATTAAAACAGAACTCCTTTTAGTTTTGTTCTATGGGTTCCTACTTCAACTGCCTTCTTTTCCAAATTTTACTGAATTATGTTGAAATAAGGACTAAGTATCTGACACAACTATTTCAAAGGAGGCACCTATACATAAATCTTGTTATTTAGCATACTCACCTTAAATCACTAGTTTTCTGTGAAAGGTAAAGTATTCCATGGATCATTTTCACCAACTTTACTGAAGAATAAGTTACATACAATAAAACACACCCACTGGGACTTGAGAGAGCTTTCTAGGACAGGGATATCCATATCTCCATTTGAGTATTGGTTATACAGGTGTATACGTTTGTCAAAACTCATCAGACTGAACCATTAACATCTGTGCATTTTATTTAATGTAAATTATACCTCAATTTTTAAAATTAAAGATAAAAGATTAAGAATCTACTTACAAAATGCTATCGATTTCTGCATAGAAAATTTAATGTTGAACGCTATGTACAAATTGTGATTACATCATAGATACACTGGTTTAATACAAAACAAATTGACTAAACAAGCCATCCCCTCATCCTACCACCTACCACAGTGCTGTTTGAACCACAGTGGATTTAGGTTCAGCGGTGGGCTGAGATTGAGGATATGAGCAATTTTACTCTTTTTCAAATAAGGAATGCATGCTTTAGATCTGAAAGCAAAAGAAAACACAAGTCAAGTTACTAGCTTTCTAACAGCTTCATTACTTTCTTAAGTTATATTTTAAACTACTTCTACAGAGCAACTGAATTTGTTCAATAACCGGTAGGGTACTTCTGTTGGTTTCTTTTGTTATTGTTCCCCCACTTACCCGGAATGTAGATAGGAAAAGCAACTAATATTCATCCTTTGAAGCTATGCATAATGGCCTGACAATATGATCTGCTTGATGAAAATAATCAAATCCGTGGCACACTAGCCTTAAACCCAACTTAGATTATCTTCAACTACATCCTTCCAAGTCAGACAGACCTGGGTTCAAATCCTCTTTCTGCCCTTCATTGTGTGATCTGGGGCAAAATATATAGTATTCTAATTCTCAGTTTTCTCATTTGTAAATGTTGGTAATACCTGCTACTATCTAGGATTGACCAAGGGATTAAAATGAGATGAGATACTTAGAACAGTGCATATATTAAACATGAAATAAACAGCTGCTATTATTAGTATTACATATTCTGATTTTTTTTCACCTTAGTAGGTATAGTATTCCTACCACACTGGAACTGTAATTTAATAACATGAACTCCCAATACATTACCAAATTTAATTTGTACCAATATGCAATGCAATGTTCCTTTGCGGGCAATATTAAGTTGTTTGTTTTTTAAACCCTTTCAAAAAGGTAGATAATTTATTTTACAAAAGATACAGGTCCAATATTTGTAAATGTTTAATTATTAAGCTATAGTATACAGCTTAATAACATATTGTAGCTTAATAATTTTATAGTTTTTAGTTTTATTTCACATTCAATAACTTCTAGGACTTGAAACTAGTCCATTCTTCTTAAGTCTGTTTCTTTATTACCAATGTACAACATTCTTGTTACCATCTGCAATGTCTTTTTAAGTTTATAAACCAAAAACAATATCACTAAAGGGTTTTTGTACATATTGTTTTTCTGTTACAAAGGTGCTTCACTTTTATGGGGGTGAGGTAGAGAAGGGCAAACAATATTACAGCTGTTTGTCATTAGAACACTGAAGCTGCACATCAAAGCATCAACAGGAAACAACCTATTCCAAGCAATAAGACCATATTTCACACTCAAGGGAAGGAGTTCATCTCATTTACATTACAAACATGAGCTTCTCTGATCTATTAGACAAAACCTTTCCACCTGCACTTTGCTTGCCTAACCCTCAGTGTTACTAATCCTAATCAGGTACGTTTTCCACGGCAACATGCCCTATCTTACACATTATATTGAAAACTCTTAGCACCACGCTTAGATACTAATACCTTGAGCTTAATCAGATAGCTAAGTTTACTAGAAACTTACTGTATGCTAGGCACTGCACTTATTAGTTATCACCTTCACATGAATTATTTTACTTAATCAGGGTTGTAAGCTCCAAGGCCTATAGGGCATTTGAGTAAATGAATAAAGTGAGCTGGGTATAAGAAAGAGCAACGGTTCAGAAATACAATTGAGCCTTATTACTGAATTTCTATAAGCATTTAACATGATACAAACACATATAATACTGGAGATTATATATTTAATTAAAACTTAGAAATACAAATAAGGATCTGCATTCTACCTCCTGTCTTCCAACCCTTTTTCTTTAAACCAGTAGAACACAAGACATAGGCCAAAGGGCCCTGGGCACCAGGGATCAGGAAGCAGCTCCAGATCCTTGCTGAAATCTCCAAATAGGTCAGTTCTTTGGGCTTTCCCCTACTCTCTCCCTGAGGATGCTTCTCTGGCTTCCTTGAGAAAACAATCTGTACTTATCTTCCAGGAATGAAATGAGTGTCACTAAATAAAAAACAAAACAAAAATTTAAATGGAAATGTCTCATTATGAGTTTCTCTTTTATAACGTATGCCTTTCATAGAGGGCCAAAAACCTGACACCCTTTTTTTGGTTCAAAGGTCAATGTCAGGTCTTTCAATTGGCATTGTAAAATGCCTTTAACTGGGAACAATTTTATTTAAAAATAGCTGTTAGTAGGGACTTCCCTGGTGGCGCAGTGGTTAAGAATCCGCCTGCCAATGCAGGGGACACGGGTTCAAGCCCTGGTCCAGGAAGATCCCACATGCCGCAGAGCAACTAAGCCCCTGCGCCACAACTACTGAGCCCACGTGTCGCAACTACTGAAGCCCGTGCTCCTAGAGCCCATGCTCTGCAACAAGAGAAGCCACTGCAATGAAAAGCCCGTGCACGGCAACAAAGAGTAGGCCCCGCTCACCGCAACTAGAGAAAGCCCTTGCGCAGCAACAAAGACCCAATGCAGCCTAAATAAATAAATAAATAAATAAAATTTATTTTAAAAAAATAGCTGTTAACAAATATAGGAACTTTCAACAGTGAATAGAATCTTTGCTTTAAAAAAGGGTTTTATTTTAGGGTATCTATTCCTGAGATATTTGTAGATCTATTACTCCAACGTACTCATATTTAGTTTTTAGTACCTTAGTGCCCTACAGCTTATGTATTCCATTTGTAGTTCTTCAACTACACAAATAGTTTTCATTGATAAAGTTAATTTTAAAAGGTTAGTTCATTTTCCTATATCGGGATTTTCTGGTTTTGTTTTGAAACAAATCTACAAACAGGAGTGTAGTTTAGGCCATCACTTTCATTTTTGGAAAATGACCTTGGTATAGGAAAGGGGACAAATTATTCTTGACAAATGGGTTTTCCAAAGACATAATTTCACAAGGAATGAGCAATGAGAATCATATACTTGTGTTTCCATAAGTCATAATGTCAGCTAAAAAAGCCAATTCTTTGACCCAATCTTTGCTTGGGAACTGAGTTAGGAATTTTCTCTTGGGTGACAAAAAAGAATTGATTTCTTTCTAATCAAAAACAAAATCTCTACAACAATACACCACAACCAGACAACCTTGTCACAGAACCGACAATCACTTTGTATTCAACATGAGTAAAGCACTGAACAGTCTGTAGTTCAAACCACGGAAGTCTATTTAATTCTTAGAATTCATAATGGCCCGTTTTTAACTTTTTAGCAAGACCAATTCCTAGTGAACAACACAATGAACAAACTTAATTTCTATACCTCTGTGAAACACTTCTACATTAGTTTAGACTTGTATAAGTTTAAAGTTAACCCTGACCATCACAGCCACACTGTCTATACCACTTTTTTATTTTTTTATTTTGGGCTGCATTTGGTCTTTGTTGCTACGCGCGGACTTTCTCTAGTTGCAGCCAGCAGGGCTACTCTTCGTTGAGGTGTGCAGGCTTTGCATTGCGGTGGCTTCTCTTGTTGTGGAGCATGGGCTCTAGGCACACGGGCTTCAGAGTTGTAGTGCGTGGGCTCAGAAGCTGTGGCTCGCGGGCTCTAGAGCACAGGCTCAGTAGTTGTGGTGCACAGGCTTAGCTGCTCCACAGCACGTGGGATCTTCCAGGACCAGGTATCAAACCCGTGTCCCCTGTACTGGCAGGTGGATTTTTTTTTTAATTAATTAATTAATTAATTTTTTGGCTGCATTGGGTCTTCATTGCCGTGCGCAGGCATTCTCTAGTTGCGGCGAGCACGGGCTACTCTTTGCTGCGGTGTGCAGGCTTCTCACTGCGGTGGCTTCTTTTTGTTGTGGAGTACAGGTTCTAGGCACGCGGGCTGCAGTAGTTGTGGCTCGCGGGCTCAGTAGTTGTGGCTCGCGGGCTCTAGAGCACAGGCTCAGTAGTTGTGGCGCACGGGCTTAGTTGCTCAGCGGCATGTGCGATCTTCCTGGACCAGGGCTCGAACCTGTGTCCCCTGCATTGGCAGGCGGATTCTTAACCACTGCGCCACCAGGGAAGTCCTGATTACCACTTTTGATAAACCCACATTACATTTTCTAAAACATTTCTCAATCCTCAAGTCATTTCCTGATGTTCATGTCATAAGTATCCAGTCTAAAAAACGTTAATCACATCAAAATTATCCTGACACCATAAATAAATATAACTGGGTGGGTGGACTATTTATACCTGTGGCTTCATCATCTACAATAGAAACTGCCACAAATGATTTAAGTTTTTCATGCATCATGCCCTTCTAACCCTTAATTCAGCAGGAATAGTATTCCTGGTTAGGTTTATATTTTTAAACACTTATTTAAATGAGTATTTACATTCAATCAAAATTCTTTCACAAAGTTACCAGCTGTAAAATATTTTCATGCCCAGATAATTTCTTCTTGTAACACATAACTGCATCACACAGCAGCATTGCTTATTTTATTTGAAAATAAACACAAACCTATTGAAATGTTAGTCCTTTTTCTAGTTCATTATGTTTTTCACCACAATCTTTTCAATATGCTTGCCACAGATTTTACTATGGTTTGACTCTCTATGGTTTCCATTCAGGAGAAATATAGGTTACACATTGAATTTATAGAAATATGCCCCACATCTACAAAGAAGCAAGCTCTCAACCATTTTACTTGCACATATGGCCCTCTTGGCATATGTCTCATTTTCCCACTTCAGATAGACATGGGTATGAGAAATATTTTATTTTCTCCTTTAATATAAGAAGAAAAAGTGCAAGCACAATGATAAGTGGCAACTTTTTAGCCTGCCCTCAGCATCCAGAGACAATTGTACCCAGTCCCCATCTGATAACGCAGTTGATACTCTGCCACTGGGCTATGGTAGCTAACTGTTGCCATGTGGGAACGCTGTCTCTATGTGGCCAATGTTTCAAAAAAAGCCAGAAATCGGGATTTTTGTGTAAATCTCCTGATTTTTTTCATGTAGGCAACTAATGAAATTATGAATATAGGTAACTAATAAAAACAAAATGTTTAACACTGTCAGAGCCAAGTTTTGCAGATCCAAAAAAAACACACCCAAGGGCAAAGTTCAGAATTAAAGACAAATTTTACATTTAACCCTTATTACCAATCCTATGACATACTTCTCTATTATCCCCATTTTACAAATGAGAAAACAGACTCTGCAAGAGGTTAAGTTACTTGTACAAGGTCATGAAGATAGTGAGTCATGAAGGGTGGGGGGTGAGATTTGAATCCTCAAAGGAGTCTGCCTCCAAAGTCCAAGCTCCTAACCACCTGTTCTATGCAAACATATAAGGCAGATACACACAAGTACATATAAAGCAGATAAGAAAGTTCTGTGCTGATCTGTTCTTATATCCACATGAAAAATGGTAGAACCCGAAAGTAAATAAACAGATAAACAAATGGACAAATAAACAAGAGTGGACTAGGTCTGACCAATCCAGAACACAACAGGACTACATTTGCTCTCATTCTATATTTGATATTTTCCCTGACACTGCCCAAGATAGCATTAGCCTTTTTCAATTACATTAAAATGGGATTCATAATGAGCTTCTTGTTATTTACATAACTAAAACTCCAGTGTTTTTCAGAGGAAGAAGAGACTACTGCAGGTTTGCCAGAAGACTTGGTATGCATATATATATATATTTACTCATGCAAATGTTTGAAAATGTTTGAGCTATACTTTAGTCTTTATTAGATTCACAGAGAAAAGGCACTCTGAATAAAACTATTTAAAATACTATCTACTGACATGGAGCACTTTTAGGCCTTTATAAGGGTTGACTAGATTTTAAACTGTATTCCTAACCTATTCAAATCTGTTTACAACTAGTTCTCTGACAAAACACTGCAACACTCTCTCCCACAGGTCTTTAACTTACGTAAGATAGGTGCCTCTGGTGTTGACGTTCATCATCAAATCCACTTTCTTTGTAGGTGTTTCCAATGTGTTGGTCAAGCTAATAGCACTGGCATTATTCACCAAAATATCAATTCCTGTATTCAAATAATCAACTTCTTAGTAATGTCATTTAGACTTTAAAACAAAAAAAAATAAAAAACATTTACTCTATATAGTTGAAGCCCGAGTTCACAAACACTTCTTTTAGATAATATGACTGACCAATACACCAATGCAAGACTCAGTAGCTATGTCAAAACAGCACCCAAATGATTTTCACTGGCACATGGAGACCATCACCAGGGCTCCACAGGAAACTGCAAGGAAGCTTAGTCCTTAGTGGTTTGTAGCTCCCATCATTATCTGTTCTCTTACTTCCTGGTCTTCCCTCCTTGTCTCCAAGAACCTTAGGTCAATTTCCTTAAAGTTTCCCCCCCATCATCTTTCCAAGGCCTGTCTCCCTTCCAAGCACACCGGTCTCCCTCCTCTCGAAGGCCCTTACTTAAATGGAAGAGCTCCTTTCTGGTCTTGGGAACTGGGAAAAGAGAAATGACCTAGAGTTTAAATTCCAGGCAAATCATGAAAATAGATCAAGTTTGTTTTGGTAACTTATACACAAAATAAATTTAGAATAATGATTATTTCTGCATATCCTATCCAGTCCTTATCCATATGTAACATTTATGGTTACAAGCTTAAATAATGTTAAATGAAAATGGTAAAATACAAAAGCATCTCAAACACACTTCTGCATTTCTACATGGCCTTCACAATTCTTTTTCTTTAAATTGAAGTACAGCTGATTTACAATGTTGTGTTAATTTCTGCTGTACAGCAAAGTGACTCAGTTATAGATATATATACATTCTTTTTTATATTCTTTTCCATTAGTTTATCTCAGGATATTGAATATAGTTCCCTGTGCTATACAGTTGGACCTTGTTGTTTATACATTCTATTCAATATATGTAATACCTTGCATCTACTAACCCCAAACTCCCCATCCATCCCTCCCCCCTCCCCCTCCCCCTCGGCAACCACAGGTCTGTTCTCTATGTCTGTGAGTCTGTTTCTGTTTCGTAGATAAGTTCATTTGTGTCATATTTTAGATTCCACATATAAGTAATATCATATGGTATTTGTCTCTTTCTGACTTATTTCACTTAGTATGATCATCTCTAGTTGCATCCATGTTGCTGCCATAATTCTTTCTAAAGAGCATTTAATATTCTATCAAATATGACAATTTCTACTGCTGGGGTTAGACTGTTGCCATAAACGTCTTTTATTATCCTCTTAACTTTGCTTTGTCCCTCTCTCACAATATGTGGAAAATGGTTTAAATAAGGGTATTATACTTACAACATATTAGTCATAAGCTCCCTTTCTTCATTTATAGTAACATTATAAAATTCTGATCACGTCCTCATTCCTCAATTTCCATATTCTTTAGCATAGTGTTTTCACTACTAATGTTTTCTTAAAACGTGTCCTTAGAATAACTTTGGATTCAACTATATTACATTTTATAGCTTCATTATAACAAAACTCAAACTCAAGTAAATCACCTGTATATATTGGACAAGTTTCACGTCCTGTGACTACCAGCTTTCCAGAATAAACAAAATGATGATGGTTTGCCTTCACAAGTGGCAACGACCAGTGAGAGGAATTTTTAAATCCACAACATGCTTCTCAATTCACAAAATTAGATATTGCTCAATCTCATCACTAAGAGATAATCACTGAGGGGCTACTCTGTATAAGGCAGGCTGCTAGGGCCTAAGAGACAAGGAAGATAATATTCACTAAAGAAAAAGCCAGGTGGGAGCAAAGCAAATTGAGTGTGGGTCTGGGTGAGATGCTGGACTGATGGGTATGCAAACCACCTGTGTAGAATTACCCTAATTAAGGCGATGAAGCTAATGAGGGTTGATCCAATCAATGGATTCCTTGGGCAAATCCAACCTTTATTGACTTTTTCTCTCACTATGTGATAATAAGTGACAGCTATGTTAGCAGAGCAAACATCTGGGCCCAAAAGCAAAAGAAAGTAGATGAGGAATGAAGATATACTGATTGGGCAAACTGTATTTGACTTGCCTGTGATAAAGAGAAAAAAAAACTAGGTCCAATTAAGAGATATCTTAAAATTTCTGAACTCAGATGGGCCAAATTAAAATGGATCAGGGAACAATGGTGGGAAATGATACAGAAAAGGCATATATGTAGGCCTGCTGCAGAAAAAAAAGGTGGCAGGAAAGATTACATCTGTGGTTTATGAAATAGCGTAATTTATTCAAGGCCTGAAACACTCTGAAGATGAGGGAAGGCAAGGTGATAGGGAGTACCATGTGGCAGAGGCCCCCCAGGGCACAGGTCACAAAGCACCATCCACTGTGCAGGACTTTGTTAGGGATAATTCCCCAGCAGACAGAAATAGCAGGACAAAGGTAGAGTGTTCCCTAAAAGGCAGACTTCAAAGGCCTACAAAACTCCAAACCAGACCATATCAGTAGCAACCACAGTATGGAACTAAAACCAAACGAGCAAAAAATAAAGACTTGGGAGATCTCTGGAAAAAAAACACAGAGGAAAAAAAAAAGCAGGCTATGAATCATCTCATAAATGTGGCATACCTCCTGATTAGGAGACAACAGAAGCTGAGATGCTGAACAGAGCTCACTGAAGAATTAAGAATTAAGATTCTGCATTGTTATGCCAGAAAAGCAGAAGTTAATGGGCAAATGGAAAGCAAAACACTTTAAATACATCAAAGTGGATCCTAAGGAGGAGGGAAGGAAATGTTAGGATAGATTCCAAAATAAAGGTAACTCCACCACCAATTTCTAAATTTAGCAAGAAGATAGAAATATTTCAGGGCTTCCCTGGTGGCGCAGTGGTTAAGAATCCGCCTGCCAAGGCAGGGGACACGGGTTTGAGCCCTGGTCCAGGAAGATCCCACATGCCATGGAGCAACTAAACCCATGTGCCACAACTACTGAGCCTGCACTCTAGAGCCCGCGAGCCACAGCTACTGAGACCGCGTGCCACAACTACTAAAGCCCGCGTGCCTAGAGCCGGTGCTCCACAACTAGAGAAGCCATGGCAATGAGAAGCCCAGGCACTACATACAATGAAGAGTAGCCCCTGCTTGCTGCAAATAAAGAAAGCCCACGCACAGCTAAGACCCAACACAGCCAAAAATGAAATTAATTAATTAATTAATTAAAAAAAAAAAAAGAAGTGTTTCAGATGCCCATCTCAACAATAGGTAGCAAAATACATTGGGAGATTTTTTTCCCCAAAGATATGAAAAGCATACCTTCTTAACTGAAGATTTCTAGCAACTGAGCTAAGTTCTAGGACATGAAGGCCAAATCAATAATCTGGATCCACTGGCTTCTGAAGAAACAAAAACCAAGATTTGCTTTTGTCCTTATAGTTTTCTCTGTCTACTCCTGGAAAAGTAGATCACATGATAGACAAAGGTGAATTAATCCAACACTGAAGATGCTGAAGGAATGATACCAGGTTCAATGGAAGACAATCTAAGCTACAGTGGCTAAAAAAATGCAGAGCATCCATGCACCTGAGTGAACCTCCTTGGCTGGGACAAAATAGAGTTAGAAAATTGGAGAGGAGAGATTTCTGGGTCTTAATTCTTCCAAGAAAGAGATTTCAGTTTGGCTCTTTAAATTCTCTGTGGCAACAACAGGAGAAGAAATCAATTTGTGAGACTTCAGTTTATTCTGGAGGATCCCAACTCTGGAAAGTGGAGCTGCTTCACATTTTGACACGAACAAATTTTTGGACTATGCTGTTATTAGTACATAATGTGTAACTATTTCTGGTGAACCAGATTAGACAATGCAGCTAGAATTCAAGACGGGAAGTTAAAAGGCGGGTGAAAACTATTATATATAAGATGGATAAACAACAAGGTCCTACTGTATAGCGCAGGGAACTATAGTCAATATCCTGTGATAAACCATAATGGAAAAGAATATTAAAAAAAGAATGTATACATGTGTATAACTGAGTCACTTTGCTGGACAGCAGAGATTGGCACAACTTTGTAAATCAACTATACTTCAATTAAGAAAAATAAAATTAAAAAATAAAAATGAAAATAAAAGGGGGGACTTCCCTGGTGGCGCAGTGGTTAAGAATCCGCCTGCCAATGCAGGGGACACGGGTTCGATCCCTGGTCCAGGAAGACCCCACATGCCGTGAAGCAACTAAGGTTGTGCGCCACAACTACCGAGCCTGTGCTCTAGAGCCCGTGAGCCATAACCACTGAATCTCGCATGCTCTAGGGCGCAAATACTGAGCCCACGTGCTGCAACTACTGAAGCCCGTGTGCCTAGAGCCCGTGCTCCGCAACAAGAGAAGCCACTGCAATGAGAAGCCCGTGCACCACAACGAAGAGTAGCCCCCGCTCACCGCAACTAGAGAAAGCCCGCGTGCAGCAACGAAGACCCAACACAGCCAAAAAATAAATAAAAATTTTTTTTTAAAGTTTAAAAAATTAAATTAAAAAAATAAATAAATGGGGGGTGAATTTTGGGCCTATATAGTATGGTCTTGAGTATCTTTAACTAATGTCCATCTTGACTCATTTCAGAGGTTTCTTGGGACAATACCAGACAACAGCTGAACTGCTGATGTTCTCTAACAGAATTACAGGACAGAAATAAAGATAGAGAATGGCCTCAGACAAAGCTGGTAGCAGCTCTCCCCAATATTCTGATGATCTCATTCTCCAAGAAGGATAAACTTGCCCTCAGTTGATAAACCCAACGGATCAACAGAAAGAACTAAAACTGGATGAATACAGAGAAAGGAAAAGCTCCAGTCTTCCACCCTCACCCACCTTATCCCTTAATTCCTCCCTAAAAATGAATGGCTAAACTAATTAGGTTAAGTCCTAATTGGCACTAATTGCTCACTTTTACTAGTAGGTGAAGTCATTTTAGATAAAAGGTCCTGCACATGAATGTGGCTTCCTCTCCTTCCTCTTTCATATTTGCAGCCCGATCAGTAAGAAAACAAAAAACAAAAAAAAATACCCAGTAATTTTGCATTCTCTCTCCTCTTCTCTCATGGGCATTCACATTACTTTGGGAAAGGCTGCCAACCAGGAGTAAGATTTTGGATTTAAAGGAAGAGACCCCATTTGAGCCAAAGCTTTGTGCTCCAGTCCAGAATAACACAGCACTCCACACTGGGAGTTATAAGCATGAGCCTTGCTAACAATAAAGCATTAACCTTGTTTCCCATTGGCCAATATCCTTTGCATGTACATATAGTCTCTGGAATATTATAGGGAGAGAGTGGTAATAGGGCAGGATTTGGACATGGCTACGTGCCTTGCTATAATGCCATCAAAGTCTCAGTTCAACTCCCAACACTTGCCTTCTAGAAGCTTATGAACCAATTGGGGAGAAAAAAGAAATACTAAGATCTAAAGTCGTACAAGATGAGGATCAAAGGAATGTTTTCAGAATTCAGAGAAAGAAAAATGTACACTTCTGATTAGTTGGCATAAGTCAGGAAACTGGCTTCGTGAAGGAGATGAGATTAAAGCACAAAAAGGTAGGATTTCAAAAGACAAAGAAGGGAACATTTCAGGAAGGATCAGAGGTGGAGAAGTGGGCACTGGAGGAGCCTCAGGAATAGTAAGAGCAAAAGCTAAGAGACAAAAAAAATTCAAGGTAAGGAAATGGATGTAAACAATTTTGGCTGAAGGAGGGAGTTTACATAGGGGTGTAGAAGAAAGATGAAACCAAAACAAGTCTGTTAACAACAGAATGTGAAAGATCTTGAATGCCAACAGGTCATCTGCACTTTATTCAATTAATATTAAAAAGTCATCAAATGATGGTTACATGAACTGGGGAGAGACAAGTGGATGGGATCTGGGGAACCACTTGGCTAGATGTATGTTATTGTCAAGGTCTTAACTTTATTTTGGATGGTAAATTTGTTATACTATCCATAATGATTTTTAATAATTATTCAATTAGTCATCAGATGGTTTTAAGCTGTGCTTCTATATGAACAAATACCCATTTCTGGTTATACTCAAAAAGACTCAGTAAAAAATAATCAAAAGAAAATTAAATATAAAATTATAGTTACACCTATACTTTACCAATATTCAATAATTATTTCAGAATGAAGGCTCTACCTCCAAATTTCTCAACTGCTTTCTCCACTGCACTGCTGATTTGCTGTTCATCTCTCACATCAACAACACATGGCAAGGCCTTTCCTCCAGCTGCTTTGACTACAAAGGATAAACAAAGAAACATTAAAGCATTCAAATATTAAACCTTTCATCAATATCAAACCTCTGACACAAGAGTCAAAAGAAAAAAGTACCCCATTTTCAGAAAATCAGTATAAGTAACTATGTCTTATAACTACTAGCAACTCTGCCCTACAGTAGGACAGACTGATGAATCCATATCCAGCTGCAGACTAGCTAGGCCAACTCTATTAAAAAACCAAAAAGGAAGGTAATTAAAATGGGGAAGGTAATTTAAAAGACCTTTATTATGGAAAATTTCCAAAAATGTACAAAAATATAAAGAATATAAAGAATAGTATAATGAACTTTCATGAATCCATTTCCTATCTTCAATGGTTGATAATGTTTTGCCAGTCATTTAATTTGTTTATCTACCCCCAATTTCATTTTGTTTTTTGCTGGTGTATTTCAAAACAAACCTCAGGCATCATTTCACTCATAACTGCTTCATATGTATTCCCCTAGCATAACCACAATACTATTAACATAACTAACAAAACTAGCAATATCAACTGAAGCTGAAATTTAAGCCATTACTCCTGGCACAGTGCCTTGAATATAAGCACTCAATAGCTATTTGTGAACTGCAAGTATTAAAATAATGACTTGCGAATTATGCAGAGAACAAGTAACATGGAGCGCTTTTTCAAAGTGTTCACACCATCCACCTCTCAAATTCTTTCCTCTACTTCCACTCCTCTACTCTCTGCTCCCATCCAAGAACCACTGCCCTCATGAGACATGATATTTAACGGGAGTCTCTCCCATCACTTAAAAGTGCTGGGGAGAAAAATGGTTCCCAAACACTGCTCTAAGGTGACAAAATATTTCTTTAACCAGATAAAATTATTTTTAGGGTAGACTTCAGATAGATATAATTAAACTTTCCAGCAAATTCTCTATGTATTGAAACTCACTTTCTTCAGCAGCACTATAGATTGTGCCTGCAAGTTTGGGGTGTGCCTGGGCGGTCTTTGCAGCAATGACTATATTTGCTCCATCCTTTGCTGCTTTCAAAGCAATAGCTTTGCCAATGCCACGGCTCGCGCCTGTGATGAAGACAGTACATCCTGCTAGCTTCCTACAACAGAACAAATGTGACCTTATTAGAAAGCTCAATGTTTTTATTTACTTACCAGTTTCAGGAATTCATGCACATAGTCACAAAACATGTTTCCTCCTCTATCAAACTTTCTCTAAACCCTCCTCCCTCCCCATCTGATAGCTAATAACTCTACTTTACTCCTATTGTACAATGATTTACAAATTATTACAACTGCAGCGGCCAGATTTGCTGTGACTTGGCAAACAAAATCTGCTCAAATGAGACGTAAATCTTAAAGAGAAATGAGGAATTAATAAACTACATAAACGTATTTTTCCGACAGAAAAAGTGTTAACAAAGCTTATTCTTGAAAATTTTTTAAAAAGAGCTTATTTTTGAGTGGTGGGATTATGAATAAATTGTATCATATTCTTTATATTCTTCAGGATTTTTCAAGTTTTCTGCAATGAATACACACCACTTAAAAGGAATTATGTAAAAGCTAATAATTGTTTAACAGATGCTCATCATTGCTTATAATAGCTGGAGTGGAAACAACATAAATGTCCATCAACTGATGAATGGAAAAATAAAATGTGATATATACATAATACAATGGAATATATTCAGCAATAAAAAGGAATGAAATACTGATCTATGCTACATGGTTGAACCTTGAAAACATTATGCTAGTTGAAAGAGTCACAAAGGACCTCATATTGTATGATTCCATTTATATGAAATATCCAGAACAGGCAAACCTATAGAAACACAAGGATTAATGGTTGCCTAGGACTGGGGGTGGGGGATTTGGGGGTTGACAGCTGAGGGGTATGGGGTTTCTTTTTGGGATGATGAAAATATTTTAAAATTGATTGTGGTCATAGTTGCACAATTCTGTGAATATACTGAAAATATATAATATACCACTTAATTGTATACTTTAAATGGGTAAATTGTGTGGTGTGTGAATTACATCTCAGTAATACTGTTAAACAAACCAACCTAGAAAGCTGGCAAAGAACTCAGGGTATTGTTCAAAAGATCCTCTGATCCAAATGTACTTAGGAAAGTTCTCTGTGTCCATTAATTTTCTTATATCCACCAACCTTAAATTTTAACCTTCTAATTATTCAATTGTTAGATGAGAAGAAAACCTGTATAAAGTCAGATAACAGAGAGGGAAACCTACTTTCTTGTTTACTTTCTAAAGGCAAATAAAAAGCTTGTTTAAGGAGAAGAATGGAGAGGACAGCAAAAGTGACAATGACAAAGAGAAAAAGGGACAGTAACCAGAGACAGGGGTAACAGGTAAGTAGGCTTGTTAACAAAAGAACATAAAGCTCTTGCCAAGATCTGGAGGATTACACTCTAGAAGCAAATTAAGAGGTAAACGTGGGAGGATTTCAAAATAAGGAATAAATGGTTTAGCAAGAAAGAAGGGGAGTGGAGAAGTGAGGAAGGGACAGAGGTGTTAACTATTTTTAGTGAAATAGCAAACACACAAAAAGCATATAAACTAATGTGTATAGTTTAAAGAATAAGATAAATACCAAGAAATAGAAATAGAATATCACCAACGCCTTAGAAGCCACCTGTCTATTCCTCTCTAACTATCCTTCTTCCTCCCGACCCACAAAGTGACAACTACTTTATTTATTTTTATTTATTTATTTTTTATACAGCAGGTTCGTATTAGTTATCTATTTTATACATATTAGTGTATATATGTCAATCCCAATCTCCTAATTCATCCCACCACCATCACCCCGACTCCGCTTTCCCCCTTTGGTGTCTATATGTTTGTTCTCTACATCTGTGTCTCTTTATGCCTTGCAAACCAGTTCATCTGTAACATTTTTCTAGATTCCATGTATATGCGTTAATATACGATATTTGTTTTTCTCTTTCGGACTTCTTCACTCTGTATGACAGTCTCTAGGTCCAGCCACGTCTCTTCAAATGACCCAATTTTATTCTTTTTTATGGCTGAGTAATATTCCATTGTATATATGTACCACATTTTCTTTATCCATTCATCTGTCGATGGGCATTTAGGTTGCCTCCATGACCTGGCAAATTATAAACAGTGCTACAAAGAACATTGGGGCACATGTGTCTTTTTTTTTTTTAATGAGCTAACTTTTTGTTTTTAATAATTTCTTTCTCTATTTTTGGCTGTGTTGGGTCTCTGTTGCTGCGCGTGGGCTTTCTCTAGTTGCGGCGAGTGGGGCTACTCTTCGTTGCGGTGCGCGGGCTTCTCATTGCAGTGGCTTCTCTTGTTGCAGCGCATGGGCTCTAGGCACACGGGCTCAGTACTTGTGGCTCGCGGGCTTGGTTGCTCTGTGGCATGTGGGATCTTCCCAGACCAGGGATCGAACCCGTGTCCCCTGCATTGGCAGGCGGATTCTTAACCACTGCGCCACCAGGGAAGTCCTGCAAGTGTCTGGTGTTAGGGAGTGTTCTAATTTCATTCTTTTACATGTAGCTGTCTGGTTTTCCCAGCACCACTTATTGAAGAGGCTGTCTCTTCTCCGTTGCACATTCTTGCCTCCTTTGTCAAAGATAAGGTGACTATATGTGCGTGGGTTTAT
Source organism: Balaenoptera physalus (assembly GCF_965194825.1). Lineage (NCBI taxonomy): Eukaryota > Metazoa > Chordata > Mammalia > Artiodactyla > Balaenopteridae > Balaenoptera > Balaenoptera physalus. Next base: position 21,468,573 of record NC_138886.1, read on the forward strand.
CTCTGGGCTTTCTATCCTGTTCCATTGATCTATATTTCTGTTTTTGTGCCAGTACCATACTGTCTTGATTACTGTAGCTTTGTAGTATAGTCTGAAGTAAGGGAGCCTGATGCCTCCAGCTCTGTTTTTCTTTCTCAAGATTACTTTGGCTATTCAGGGTCTTTTGTGTTTCCATACAAATTGTAAAATTTTTTGTTCTAGTTCTGTGAAAAATGTCATTGGTAGCTTGATAGGGATTTCACTGAATCTGTAGATTGCTTTGGGTAGTATAGTCATTTTCACAATATTCGTTCTTCCAATCCAAGAACATGGCATATCTCTCCATCTGTTTATGTCATCTTTGCTTTCTTTCATCAGTGTCTTATAGTTTTCTGAGTACAGGTCTTTTGCCTCCTTACAGGTAGGTTTATTCCTAGGTATTTTATTCTTTTTGTTGCAGTGGTGAATGGGATTGTTTCCGTAATTTCTCTTCTGATCTTTAGTTGTTAGTGTATAGGAATGCAAGAGATTTCTGTGCACTAATTTTGTATCCTGCAACCTTACCAAATTCATTGATTAGCTCTAGTAGTTTTCTGGTGGCACCTTTAGGGTTCTCTATGTATAGTATCATGTCATCAGCAAACAGTGACAGTTTTACACTTTCTTTTCCAACTTGGATTCCTTTTATTTCTTTTTTGTCTCTGATTGCTGTGGCTAGGACTTCCAAAACTATGTTGAATAATAGTGGTGAGAGTGGACATACTTGTCTTGTTCCTGATCTTAGAGGAAATGCTTTCAGTTTTTCACCATTGAGAATGATGTTTGCTCTGGGTTTGTCATATATGGCCTTTATTATGTTGAAGTAGGTTCCCTCTATGCCCACTTTCTGGAGAGTTTTTATCATAAATGGGTGTTGAATTTTGTCAAAAGCTTTTTCTGCATCTATTGAGATGATCATATGGTTTTTATTCTTCAATTTGTTAATATGGTTTATCACATTGATTGATTTGCATATATTGAAGAATCCTTGCATCCCTGGGATAAATCCCACTTGATCATAGTGTATGATCCTTTTAATGTGCTGTTGGATTCTGTTTGCTAGTATTTTGTTGAGGATTTTTGCATCTATATTCAACAGTGATATTGGTCTGTAATTTTCTTTTTTTGTAGTATCTTTGGCTGGCTTTGGTATCAGGATGATGGTGGCTTCATAGAATGAGTTTGGGAGTGTTCCTTCCTCTGCAATTTTTGGAAGAGTTTGAGAAGGATGGGTGTTAGCTCTTCTCTAAATGTTTGAGAGAATTCACCTGTGAAGCCATCTGGTCCTGGACTTTTGTTTGTTGAAGATTTTTAATCAGCTTCAATTTAATTACTTGTGATTGGTCTCTTCATATTTTCTATTTCTTCCTGGTTCAGTCTTGGACGGTTATACCTTTCTAAGAATTTGTCCATTTCTTCCAGGTTGTCCATTTTATTGGCATAGAGTTGCTTGTAGTAGTCTCTTAGGATGCTTTGTATTTCTGCGGTGTCTGTTGTAACTTCTCCTTTTTCAATTCTAAATTTATTGATTTGAGTCCTCTCCCTCTTTTTCTTGAAGAGTCTGGCTAAAGGTTTATCAATTTTGTTTATCTTCTCAAAGAATGAGCTTTTACTTTTATTGGTCTTTGCTACTGTTTTGTTTCTATTTCATTTATTTCTGCTCTGATATTTATGATTTCTTTCCTTCTACTAACTTTGGGTTTTGTTTGTTCTTCTTTCTCTAGTTCCTTTAGGTGTAAGGTTAGATTGTTTATTTGAGATTTTTCTTGTTCCTTGAGGTAGGATTGTAGTGCTATAAACTTCCCTCTGAGAACTGCCTTTGCTGCATTCCGTAGGTTTTCCATCATTGTGTTTTCACTGTCATTTGTCTCTAGGTATTTTTTGATTTCCTCTTTGATTTCTTCAGTGATCTCTTGGTTACTGAGTAACGTATTGTTTAGCCTCCAAGTGTTTGTGTTTTTTACGTTTTTTTCCCTGCAACTGATTTCTAATCTCATAGCGTTGTGGTCGGAAAAGATGCTTGATATGATTTCAATTTTATTAAATTTACCAAGGCTTGATTCGTGATCCAAGATGTGATCTATGCTGGAGAGTGTTCCATGTGCACTTGAGGAGAAACTGTAATTTGCTGTTTTCAGATGGAATGTCCTATAAATATCAATTAAATCTATCTGGTCTCTTGTGTCATTTAAAGCTTGTGTTTCCTTATTAATTTTCTGTCTGGATGATCTGTCCATTGGTGTGAGGTGTTAAAGTCCCCCAGTATTATTGTTACTGTCGATTTCCTCTTTTATAGCTGTTAGCATTTGCCTTATGTATTGAGGTGCTCCTATGTTGGGTGCACATATATAATTGTTATATCTTCTACTTGGATTGATCCCTTGATCGTTATGTAGTGTCCTTCCTCATTTCTTGTAACATTCTTTATTTTAAAGTCTATTTTATCTGATATGAGTATTGCTACTCCGGCTTTCTTTTGATTTCTATTTGCATGGAATATCTTTTTCCACCCCTCACTTTCAGTCTGTATGTGTCCCTAGGTCTGAAGTGGGTCTCTTGTAGACAGCATATATATGGGTCTTGTTTTTGTATCCATTAAGCAAGCCTGTGTCTTTTGGTTGGAGCATTTAATCCATTCACATTTAAGGTAACTATCGGTATGTATGTTCCTATTACCATTTTCTTAATTGCTTTGGGTTAGTTTTTGTAGGTCCTTTTCTTCTCTTGTTTCTTCCACTTAGAGAAGTTCCTTTAGCATCTGTTGTGAGCTGGTTTGGTGGTGCTGAATTCTCTTAGCTTTTTGCTTGTCTGTAAAGCTTTTGATTTCTCCATCGAATCTGAATGAGATCCTTGCCAGGTAGAGTATTCTTGGTTATAGGTTCTTCCCTTTCATCACTTTAAGTATATCATGCCCCTCCCTTCTGGCTTGTAGAGTTTCTGCTGAGAAATCAGCTGTTAACCTTATGGGAGTTCCCTTGTATGTTATTTGTCATTTTTCCCTTGTTGCTTTTAATAATTTTTCTTCGTCTTTAATTTTTATCAAGTTGATTACTACGTGCCTCAGTGTGTTTCTCCTTGGGTTTATCCTGCCTGGGACTCTCCATGCTTCCTGGACTTGGGTGGCTATTTTCTTTCCCATGTTAGGGAAGTTTTTGACTATAATCTCTTCAAATATTTTCTTGGGTCCTTTCTCTCTCTCTTCTCCTTCTGGGACCCCTACAATGCAAATGTTGGTGCATTTAATGTTGTCCCAGAGGTCTCTTAGGCAGTCTTCATTTCTTTTCATTCTTTTTTCTTTATTCTGTTCTGCAGCAGTGAATTCTACCATTCTGTCTTCCAGGTCACTTATCTGTTCTTCTGCCTCAGTTACTCTGCTATTGATTCCTTCTAGTGTATTTTTCATTTCAGTTATTGTATTGTTCATCTGTTTCTTCTTTAATTCTTCTAGGTGTTTGTTCTTTTAACTCTTCTAGGTCTTTGTTAAACATTTCTTGCACCTTCTCAATCTTTGCCTCCATTCTTTTTCCAAGGTTCTGGATCATCTTCACTATCATTATTCTGAATTCTTTTTCTGGAAGGTGGCCTATCTCCACTTCATTTAGTCTTTTTTTGGGGGGGGCGGTATCTTGTTCCTTCATCTGGTACCTAGTCCTCTGCCTTTTTATCTTGTCTTTCTGTGAATGTGGTTTTTTTCCCACAGGCTGCAGGACTGTAGTTCTTCTTGCTTATGCTGTCTGCCCTCTGGCGGATGAGGCTATCTAAGAGGGTTGTGCAAGCTTCCTGATGCGAGGGACTGGTGGTGGGTAGAGCTGGGTATTGCCCTGGCAGGCAGAGCTCAGTAAAACTTTGTCTGCTGATGGGTGCAGTTGAGTTCCCTCCCTGCTGGTTGTTCAGCCTGAGGCGACCCAGCACCGGAGCCCACAGGCTCCTTGGTGGGGCTAATGGCGCACTCCAGGAGGGCTCACGCCAAGGTGTACTTCCCAGAACTTCTACAGCTAGTGTCCTTGTCCCTGCAGTGAGTCACAGCTGCCCCCTGCCTCTGCAGGAGACCCTCCAAAACTAGCAGGTAGGTCTGGTTCAGTCTCCTACGGGGTCATTGCTCCTACCGCCGGGTCCTGCTGCGCACACTACTTTGTGTGCGCCCTCCAAGAGTGGAGTCTCTGTTCCCTCCAGTCCTGTCAAAGTCCTGTAATCAAATCCCACTAGCCTTCAAAGTCTGATTCTCTGGGAATTCCTCCTCTCGTTGCCAGACCCCCAGGTTGGGAAGCCTGACGTGGGGCTCAGAACCTTCACTCCAGTGGGTGGACTTCTGGGGTACAATTATTCTCCAGTTTGTGAGTCACCCACCCAGCAGTTATGGGATTTGATTTTATTGTGATTGCACCCTTCCTACCGTCTCATTGTGGCTCCTCCTTTGTCTTTGGATGTGGGGTATCTTTTTTGGTGATTTCCAGTGTCTTCCTGTTGATGCTTGTTCAGCAGGTAGTTGTGATTCCAGTGCTATCCCAAGAGGGAGTGAGCGCATATCCTTCTACTCCACCATCTTGAACCAATCTCCTCTCACAACTACTTTAAATATTATTACTCATTCCCTTGTTTTTTTACTATTCCTAACACCTATATATCTATGTCTAAGCCCAGGACTGAACCCGACCCTCCATCTGCTTTGTGCATAGTCCTAGAGCTAAGAATCGTTTTCACAGATGAACATTTATGATCAATTTGATGATAGGGAACACCAAATTTGAACCCCAATTAAGCAAAACATTATCTCCCTGTTATGGATTGAACTGTATTCACCAAAATACAATTGTACCTCCCTGTCATAGATTGAATTATATCTACCAAAATGTTAGGATATGTTGAAGTCCTAACCTCCAGTACCCCCGAATGAGACCTTATTTGGAAACAGGGTTGTTGCAGGTGTAATTAGTTATAATGAGGTCATACTGGAGTAGGGTGGATCCTTAATCCAATATGACTGGTGTCTCTTTAAGAGGAGGAAAGCCTACGTAAAGACAGACACACAGGGAGGATACCACATGATGACAGAGGCAGAGACGGGAATAAAGCAGCTACAAGCTAAGAACACAAGGACTGCCAGCTATCACCAGAAGCTAGGAAGAGGTAAGGAAGGATTCTACCCAGAATTTCAGAGCATGGTCCTGCTAACACCTGGACTTCATACTTCCAGCCTCCAGAACTTTAAGAAAATTAATTTGTTTAAAGCCACTCAATTGGTGGTATTTTGTTATGGCAGCTCTAGGAAACCAACACACTCTTCCTTCTCCCCAAAAAAGAATTTCATTCTTGTCACTAGTAGATACGTATTACAAAAAAAGTACTTATTTTGAGTTTCACCAATTAAAAAATACTGTGGAAATTGGTTTTCTCTCATTATACATACGTCTCTTATATGTGATGTTATAGATACATCTCTTACACCTACATAGTATCTCCAATTTTGCCTCTTGCCCAGGAAATCTAAAATATTTACTATCTGGCCCTTTACAGATAGAGTTTGCCTAACCATGATCTAAACAATAAACTGTTTAATTTTTGCCTAATGTTGAACTTTATATAATAGATTCATACAGTATATGTTATTCTATGACTTGCTTCTTTCACAAAACATGGTTTGGAGACTTACCCATATTTTGGTGCAAATAGTTACACTTATTTTAATTAATATACAATATTTCACATATGAACATACTATAAAGTATTTATTCATTCTACTGTTTATGGACTTTGGGGATGGTTTCCAGGGTTTTTTTTTTTTTCTATTATGAACAATGGTGCTAAAAATAATCTTGTACACTTTTTCCAGTCACATGTGCATGAGTTTCTCTAGGGCATTCACCTACGGGTGAAACTGCTGGATTACAGGACACAGTTGTAGATTAAACATGACCACAAATCCTTTGGCATCCCTTCCATCAAGAGAAGGTAGTATATTTTCCCCTTCCCCTTGAGTCTGGGTTCACCTTATGACTTTTTTGAGCAATAGAATATGATGAAATGATATTCTGGAATTTCCAAGCCCATGCTATAAAATGGCTGGTAGTTTCCACTTTCTCCTGAAGCCAAATGCTATGTTGTAAAGAAGAGAGACAGATTATCAACTGATGAGAGGCCATGGGAGAGAGGTCCTGGAGGGTAAGAGGTCATTTAGGACGTTTCAGCCCCAGCCAAGAACCCAGCTAAAAGCAGCCGTATGAATGACTTCAACTTATACTATATACAGCAGAACCCAGTCAACCCAGAGAACTGTAAATAATAATAAAGCATTGTCATTTCAAACAATTAAGTTTTAGGGTGGTTTGTTACAGCAATAGATAACTGAAACACATGCTGAAGTTCAACTTTCACAAATAATGCCAAACGTCCTTCAAAGTGGTTAATATTCCTACCAGCAGCAATATATGAGTACGAGTTCCTGCAGCTCCACACCTCCCCAACACTTGATGTCAGACATTTAAAATTTTTGACAATCTGGTAGATATGAAATAGTATCTCAGTATGCTTTTAATTTACATTTCCCTTATTACTAATAAGGGTGAATATATTTTCATATGTTAATAGTCACTATGTTCTTTCTTCTGTGTAATTCCTATTAATTTGTTTTGCTCATCTTTCTACATGGTTGACTTTTTTCCTAATGACTCATAGAAGTCTATAAGCTTTTTTTTTAAACTTATTTTATTTATTTATTTATTTATGGCTGTGTTGGGTCTTCGTTTCTGTGCGAGGGCTTTCTCTAATTGTGGCAAGCGGGGGCCACTCTTCATTGCGGTGCACGGGCCTTTCACTATCGTGGCCTCTCTTGTTGCGGAGCACAGGCTCCAGACGCGCAGGCTCAGTAATTGTGGCTCACGGGCCCAGTTGCTCCGCGGCATGTGGGATCTTCCCAGACCAGGGCTCGAACCCGTGTCCCCTGCATTGGCAGGCAGATTCTCAACCACTGCGCCACCAGGGAAGCCCTATAAGCTTTTAAAGATTTGCAATCTTTTCATTTGTGGCTTCCTTTTCACAATCATTATAGTATATTTTGATGAGCAGAAATTATTTTCATAGAGCAGAATTTATGAATCTTTTATTTTACAGCCAATGCTTTTGGGGTTAAGAAATCCATCTTTAACCACAATTGTATTAATTTGTCTTCCAAAAATTTTATGGTTTATCTTTTAAATTTTTGTCTTTAATCTACATAGAATGAATTTTTGTATATGAATTGAGGTAGGGATCCAACTACATTTTCCCCCATATGGTTAACCAACTGTCCCAGTCTGAAAAGTCCATTCCCACAGATCTTTAATGTCAGCTTTGTCATAAACTAAGTCTCCCTAAATATACAGTTCTAGGCTCTCTATTCTGCTCCATTTGGCTACATGGATTGCACTCTCTTAAATATAACAGCTTTCTTGGATATACTTGGACCTTTGCTTTTCCACATATATTTTAGAATCAGCTTATTTAATTGCACAAGCAAAATCAGTTGGGATTTTGACAGAAACTGTACTGAATCTATAATTCAACGTGGGAAGAACTGACATCTTTATGACACTGAGTGCTCCAATCCATGAACATGGTATTGCTCTCTATTTCACACCTGAAACTACACAGTGTCTCTCTGTAATCAAAGGTAATGTTAATTTTGACCATCCAACCATGGTGTTATCAATTTTTCCACTGTGTAATTACTATTCTTTCCCTTGCAACTAACAATCAACGCAAAGATGCTTAAAGACCATTTTTTAATTTTTATTATGATGTTTTCAAATATATTCAAAAATAGAGAAAATACTAAAATAAGCTCCCATTTTAATTTAACAATTCAACAATTATCAAAATTTGAAAGTGATAATCAGAAAGCCAATCTCAGAAGTCATATAATTTCACCTATAAATGCTTCAGTATGCATCTCTAACTTTTATATAACAATATCATTATCACAACTAAAAAAATTGACAATAATTCCTCAATATCAACTAGTACCTATCCATAAGCAAAGTTTAACAACTATCTCAAAAATGTCTTTTTACACTTGGTTTGATCAAATCAGGATCCTGTCAGGACTTCACATTGCATTAATTTGTTACAGACATACCTCGAGATATTATAAGTTCAGTTCCAAACCACTACAATAAAGTGAACATTGAAATAAAGCGAGTCACACAAATTTTTTGGTTTCCCAGTGCATATAAAAGTTATGTCTACACTGTACTCTGTTAAGTGTGCAATAGTACTATGTCTAAAAAAAATGTACATACCTTAAATAAAAAATACTTCATTGCTAAAAAATGCTAACCATCAAAGCACGGTTGCCACAAACTTTCAGTCTGTAAAACACACAATATCTGCAAAGCACAATAAAGGTTAAAAACAATAAAACTAGGTATGCCTGTATATCTTATAAGTCTCTTTTAATCTATAACAGCTCCCCTTTCCATTTTCTTTATGCCATTTATTGGCTGAAAAATATAGATCATTTGTCCTGTAGTATAGCCCATAGTCTGGATTTTGAACTTCTCATTTTTATTGCCATTGTACTGTATTTCTTGTTGATTTTTGCTTGTGTGCAGAAATCTAATTCTCCTCATTGACTTTTGTATCCTGAAAATTTGTCAAACTCTTATTAAATCTAATAATTTAGTTATACATTATTTTGGTTTTCTATGTAATCATATTATCTGCAAATAATGACAGCATTGTTTCTTTCAGTCCAATCCAAATATTTTTTCTTTCTTTCTCATGCCTTATTTACTAAAGAAAGATTGAAGGTTCCCAGATTGAAGGTCTGAGGTGCTATGCTAGAAGGAATAAAAGCCAAAGATATTAGTAAATTAAGTACAGAAATCTAAAAAAGTATTTATAATGATAATTATAATAATATAAATAATATAATAGATAATAGTATTTTGGAGATTAAAAAGATAGAATTAAAATATATTGTTACAATAACATAAGTTAAAAACTGAGTGACTGGAGTTCACCTTTTCTAGGTACTTGTATTGTTTGGGAAAATGGTAAAACTTTTTTACTTTAGACATTGGTAAGTTATATACATGTTAAACTTTCTAGGTTAAACACGATAAACAGAAATCCAAGACTTTAACAGTTTTTGTGACAAGAATGGGATCCTGACAGAGACATGGCTTTCTGGAAGAAAAAAGGACAAGAGCCCCCAGAGCCAGGTTAGGGGATAGAAAAAGACTCTAGTAGCACTCTCGCCCGTGGCTGAGGGGAGTAAGGATCCTCATCTGTTCTTTTGTTAAAGAAGCAGACCAACAAGAGGTAGGTACACTGTATACTATAAGACACAATGGTATTCAAATTACTACACTAATACCACTACCAATAATAAATCTACTAAGTAAAGTTCAAGATATCTTTGCACTCTTTTTTTTTCTTTTAAAGTTATACTTTTTTTTTGCATAGATGCTCCCCATTCTCCTCTATTTATTTATTTATTCATTTATTTGGTTGCGCTGGGTCTTAGTTGCGGCAGGCGGGCTCCTCTGCAGTGGCATGTGAACTCTTAGTTGCGGCATGCATGTGGGATCTAGTTCCCTGACCAGGGATCGAACCTGGGCCCCCTGCATTGGGAGCACGGAGTCTTATCCACTGCACCACCAGGGCAGTCCCTCTTTGCACTCTTGTCTTTAGAGCAAATCCCTCTAAGAGTGCACAAATTACTATGTTAAAATTATTCGTGCTGCAACTAAGAAGCGTGCATGCTGCAACGAAGATCCTGCGTGCTGCAACTAAGACCTGGCGCAGCCAAAATAAATAATAAATAGATAAATAGATAAGCAAATAAACAATCTTTAATTGGAGAGCTAAAAGTATCAAAAAGAATTGAATTATTTTTCTATGTATGTTTATGTGAAAAACTTGACATATAGTCAAGTTCCTCTGTTTATGGTAACATTCCATTTTAGCTTATCTCTTTCCCCTCATCTTTGATGAGGGATGTTGTAAAACATGTACATGGTTTAAAAGTCAAAACTTATAAATGTGTATATTCAAAGAAGTTCAATCCCTTGCCTATAAGTAACTAGATTCCTTAATTTCTAGCTTATCCTTCTCATATTTTTGTTTTGAAAAATATGCAAACACACACACATACATAAGACACATCGTGTGTGTGTGTGTATAATTTTCCCTTCTTTTTATACAAAAGGTAGTATGCATAGAGTGTTAAAATGATTTCTTTAAACGTGAGTATTTAGATGAAAATGTCCCAATTGTTGCTTTAAAAAGCCCTATCCCTAGCAGATGCAAAATATTATATACAGGATGGATAAACAACAAGGTCCTATATAGCACAGGGAACTATATTCAATATCCTGTGATAAACCATAATGGAAAAGAATATGAAAAAGAATGCATGTGTGTGATATATGTATAACTGAATTACTCTGCTATACAGCAGAAGTTAACACAACATTGTAAATAAGCTACACGTCAATAAAATAAATAAATAAAAACAAATTTTTTAAATAAATTAAAAAAAAGAAAGAAATGAGGAAGCAAAGAGAGAGAGAAAAAAAAAAGCTCTACCCCTTTGCCTTTGGTTTAGTTGGATTGATTCCCAGTAGGATAAAGGACATTTTCATGCTCAAGGTCTCAGGAATTGGCAGAAAGAAGGGCAAAGGCAGCTTTCCTCTTAACCTGAAGACCAGGCCGTACTACTAAGGAACTCCTCCATCTCTAAAGCATTAGAACCAGAGTATAGAAGGCAAGAAAGAAAAAAGGTTCCAAATTCCTCAGTACTATTGGTAGACGCCTAAAACTTGCTGAAGTAGAGTTAACCTACACTACAATTTACCAAAATTTTCTGGGACCTCAAAATCATGGTAAATGTGATGAAACTTTTAACTGTTTTACGAAAGAAAAACAATCACTTAAAATTCTGAAAAGAAATCCAAATGAGGCAGGAACTAGCTTTCCGAGATACTAAAGCATTTTATAAAACTAGAGAAATTAAAATAGTTTAGTACTGGTACATGAATAGACAGACCAACGTAACAGAATTTTAAAACAGACCCCTAGATATACAAAAATTCAGAGGTGGAATTTCTAATAGAAAGAAAAAAATAACTAGTCAGTCAATGGTGCTGGAACAACTGCACAGCCAGCCATCTGAACCAAAATAAGTGGGTTTCCTAACTCACTTCCTATGGCAAAATAGTATGCAAAACAGTATTTCATTTCAGGTAGATAAAAATCTGAGTGGGGAAAAAACCCCACAGAAATACTAAAAGAATACTTACAAATTAAAAAACAAAAAACTTAGTTTAAGATGGCCTTATAGCTTTGTCACAAAAACACAAAAACTTTAAAAGATTAGATTGAGGAGAATTCCCTGGCAGTCCAGTGGTTAGGACTCCGTGCTTTCACTGCCAAGGGCGCAGGTTCATCCCTGGTCGGGGAACTAAGATCCGCATGCCACAGGGTGCAGCCAAAAAAAAAAAAGAATAGACTGATAACTCTGACTCGATAAAAGGACATGTTTCTGCGTGATAAACAAATTGGATAATCAAACTCGATGCAATGAAAAAAACAGAGAAAAATATTTCTAACACATATGATATAGAACAAATATTTTTACACTAGAGAGCTTAGAGATCAATCAAAAACCTAACTGTGTAAGCCAGGCAAAGAAAAAGGTACACAGCTGGCTTTAAACCAGGATTTCTCAATCTCTACACTACTAAAGACATTTTGGACAAGATAATTCTTTGTTGAAGGGGGCTATCCTGTGCATTATGTTTACCAGCATCTCTGGACTCCACCTATTAGACACCAGTAGCAACCCCCCTCAACTGTGACAATCAAAAATGTTCCCAGATATTGCCAAATGTCCTATGGGGGTCAAAATTGCTCCTTGATGAGAACTGCTGCTTTAAACGTATAAAAAGATCCTCATCCTCACTCTTTGATACAAATTTTAACTATAATGAGGTGCCATTTTTTTCTCTAGTTAGATTTTTATTAACAGAACAAATATTTTTATTATCAAACATTTTGCTGTTTGCCAATGTGTTGGACTAGGAAATCTCATTCATCCTTTTGGATGTGCAATCTCTTTGGAGGGCTATTGGTATTAGCTATCAAAATTTTAATTACCTCTACCCTTTGATCCAACAGCTTCATTTCCAAGAATTTATCATATGGATACACTCAAATATGTGCAAACAGGTGAATACAAGGATAATCACTGCAGCAAGATGGAGTAACAAAAAACTAGAAATGATCTGGTATCCAATGACAGGGGGTTGGTTAAACAAACAGAACACCACGTAACCATTAAAAGGGAGGAAGATCAACATGTACTGAAAATATGTTCCAAGACATACTAGCTAAAAATACCAAGGCCCAGAAGGGACTTTGCTACTATTTTTTAAAGTGGGGTGTGTGCGTTTAGGACTGTGTACCCAAATATATTTATAAATGCACAGAATATATTTGGAAACCTACCAGAAAGTAAGTAGGAGGCTGAAAGTTAAGGATAAGGAAACTCAACCTTCTGAGCTGTTTAAGTGTTTTGGCAACGTACCTATATGTTTCAAGTAAATTACAGAACGGACTTGGCACTCAGCTCAAAACACCCATACAGTATAGAAACAAAACAAAATGAGACGGGGGTAGAGGAGTAGTTTAACTGGTATAGAGTTTGTTTCTCAAGTCGAAAAAGTTCTGCAAATTGGTCGCACAACAGTGCAAACATACTTAACACTACTCAACCGTACACTTAAAAATGGTTAAGATGGCAGATTTTTCCTTATGTGTATTTTACCACAACTAAATATCGTTTTAAAGTGAAAAAAAGTACCCCCAAAAGATACCCATACTTTAAGATTAGTTTAGTTTGTTACTCATTTGAAATCCCTTTTTAAACACCCCATTATTTTCTTCTTCCAGAATCGAGCATTCCGAATAAGTGGAGACTCATTAGGCGCACGAGTGTTCCAGTGACCTTTCACCTAGAACTCGCGGCCTTCGGCAAGGCACGCAGCTACTGCTAAACCCAAAGTGAGACCCGCCTTGGGGGCGGCGAGACACCTCACTCTGGATCCTTTACCTGTGGAAGAGACTGTAACATGACTGCCACCCTGAAGTACGCAACTCTGCGTTACTTTTCACAAGTTACCGCAGATTCGAGGAACACTGTGTCCGGCGCGGACCAGCGTTCCAGACCTCGCCGGACAGCTTCATTAACCCTCCCACCGCGGGGGCCGGGCCACCCATGCCATCCACTTCGCCCGGCGGGGTTTCTTCCCCGCGGCTCCCGATTCCCCTTACCCCGTGTTGGGCAACATGACTGTCGCACGTCGGAGTCGGTGGCCACTACGGCCTCAGTGAGCGGATACGAAGAGGGTGACTTCCTCCCCGCACTTAGCCCCGCCCCAGACCCCGACCCCCGGGGCGCCGCCCCGAGGCCTGCAGGGGAATTGGGCGCTCCAATTAACGGGAGGTGGCTGAGTGCGCCTGCGCACGCAGTGGGCCTCCGTGGCGCTCGGCGCTGGTTTCCGCCTCCCGCCTGCCTGGCCACTGGAAACCGACCCTACGCGCAAGCGCTGTGAGAGACAACTCCGCCCCGCCCCTCTTGCGAGGGCTCTGCGGTGACAATTGGTCTCCAGCGCGCGGCTAGAATGCTGGACGCGTCAGCTGCTGAGGACATCTTTTCCCGGCCTGTGAAGGGTTCCTCGCGGCGGCGCTGAGTTCCTTTGCCGGGTTGAGGGCGTGGGGGGCGTTTGAGTCGTGCACCAGGGACCTTGAGGGCTGAGGTGCGGCTTCTCAGCGGACTTTGGCTCTCGTTCCCCTCGCCGTCCACGCCGGCACCTGGACGCCTGCCCAGCTGCACGCGCGCCCTCTCGGAGACCCCTCTTAGGAACGCTTTTCCTGGGCAGATAAGCACTCTTCCGGCCGGCGGCGCATTTCGACTCTCCCCCGGAATCTGGACTAAAGCCGGCCGGACTATAGATAAACAGCTCTGTGGTGAGGAGCAGTTTCTGGATCAGAGATCTGCAATAGTCGCACCGAAGAACTGAGTTAACTCTGATTTTTCGACTCTTAGCCAGTATCTCAGCGAGGAAATTCCCAGACTCAGTGGTGGAATAAGATGAACTCTGGGAGCCGGTATTGCTTTTGGTAGTATACCTTGGACATAACTCAGCTACTCTAATGAACTAGAGACCGGCATAATATATTTAGGTAGACGTGAAGAAATTCTATTTTGAAGAGGTAGAGCAGGATGATGAGGTTATGTGAGTAGATAAAGAAAGTAACCTGGAAATAGGATATGTACTCTCTCTTTTATTACAAGACCTAAATGTCTCTATTTATTCATTTATATCACTTGCCAGTCTCATAGGCATTTGAATTTGAGGTCTGTGATATGGTCCTTAGAGACTCTGGAGGAATTTACTTATATTAGCACCGAGTGGGTGCTGGTCACTGGAGATACAGTGGGGCAAAAAAAGGCACGTTCTCTGCCTGTGTAGAAGGAACAAGGAGTAACCAATGTGTTTTTTTTTTTTTTCCTTAAAGGTTATCTTCATATTTATTTATTATTTGGCCGCACTGGCCGTCATAGGGGCTCTTAGTTCCCCGACCAGGGATCAAACCTGTGCCCCCTGCAGTGGAAGCCCAGATTCTTAACCACTGGACCGCCAGGGAAGTCCCCACTAATGTGTTCTTTAGACTGTTGTAAATGTTAGGTATTTTAGAGAGTGTTGATAGGGACTGTTAGATGAAAAAGCTTACTCTCCACTCATTCAAGAAAGTGAAGGCAACCTACAGAATGAAAGTATTTGCAAATCATATATCTGACAATGTCTAGTATCCAGAATCTATAAAGAACTTTTACAACTCAGCAACAAAAAGATGAACAACCCCCAATTTAAACGTGAGCAAAGGACCTCAATAGACATTTCTCCAAAGAAGATAAACGAACAAGGAAGCACATGAAAAGATGCCCAACAGCAATAGTTATTAGGGAAATACAAATCAAAACCACAGTGAGATTCCACTTTACACCCACTAGGATAGCTATAATAGAAAAGATGGAAAATACTAAGTGTTGGCCAAGATGTAGAGAAATTGGAACCCTCATACATTGCTGGTGGGAATGTAAAATGGCACAGTCACTTTGGAAAACAGTGTTGCAGTTTCCCCAAAGGTTAAAGTATGGTTACCAGCTACTGGGTATCTACCTACAAAAGAGCAATTCCACTCTTGAGTGTATAACCAAGAGAGAGGAAACTTCTTGAGAGTAACCACTAGATGGCACTGGTATCTTAAAATTCACAGTTATACAATACAAAATGTTAATTTATTAACAATATTGTGACGTTATAATCTGACTTGGATTAAGGCAAAAATAGCATGAGGTTCCTTATAGGACCCTCATAAAGGGGAAATAAGAGGAGGCATAAATTTTAAGTTCCTTAAAGAAAGTAATACTTTTTATCATTAGAACAAATTGTCATAAAATAGTCAAACTTATCTTCACTTTTTGTGACTAATAAAGTCTATCAAGGGACTTCCCTGGTGGTCCAGTGGTTAAGAATCCGCCTTCCAGTTTCGATCCCTGGTCAGGGAACTGAGATACCACATGCTGTGGGGCAACTAAGCCCTTTCGCCACAACTACTGAACCCAAGCACCACAACGAAAGATCCCGCATTGCCACAACAAAGATCTGGCGTGCCACAACTAAGACCTGACGCAGCCAAATAAATAAATAATAGATAAATAAATACAGTCTATCAAGTTTGGGACTTCCCTGGCGGTCCAGTGGTTAGGACTCTGCACTCTCACTGCCGAGGGTGGGGGTTTGATCCCTGGTCGGGGAACTAAGATCGCACAAGCCGCACGGCACAGCCAAAAAAAACCCTATCAAGTTTAATTCTCCAATTTTAAAAAGTGGTTTTCAAATACATAGGGGACTGAAAATGCCAACTTGAATTGAAATATCAAAGGATATGACACTGAAAACAAGTGTAATCTTACTGTCAAATTAGGACTCTTCTACCCCTGACCTTGCATAAGGGTATATTTTCTTAAAGTGTAGAATGCAGTGTAGAATTCAAATTTGTTGACCACAGCCAACATACATAAATTTCTCATCCAGACCCTGTACACGGTTTTCTATTTTATTTGAATCTATTATGTAGTACCCTGTTTTTTGTTTTTTAAAGTTGATCATAACCTACAAAGTTATTATTTCAGTGCCTCATTCTTGGATCATAACCTACCATTTGGAAAACACTGCTTTAGTGTGTTGTAATTTGCCGTTGTGATTTTTCAACTTGCTTTTTAAGATATTCTAGGCTTCTTCAGTCAAATATAAAATTACTAACTGCTGGTCAAAGGCCAGCAATCCAATGTGACTAACAGCAGATGCTTTCAAGCGCGTTGGAAGAGTCAGGGATCTGTTGAAACTTTCCATTCCTTTCACCCCAAGGGAAATCCTTGGGGTTTTGAGGGTATAGCAATTACTTCTGACATGGTACCAAATCTTCCCAATAGGACCCCTAACTGCACCTTTTATTGCTCAGTGAATTGTTGCCAGTCATTTAATTAGTAACTGTTGGATATTAACTTCATTGCTGTATTTTAATGTCTATATTTTTCTGATAATACAGTATTCCAATATCTAGAGAAAGTGAAAGTTTCTAATATCACCCTTCAGAGATAATCATTGTTAACAGTTCGGCATGCATCCTTTAAGACTTTGAAATTTTTATATAGATTTTGATTGATTTTAAAAAAGCATAGGGGAAATTATATATATTCTATTGTTTTGGAAACTTTTTTTGTTTTACTTAATGTATCATAAATATCTTTCCAAGTTTATACCCAAAAGTTCACCTTAACTTTTTTTTTTCATAGGTGTGTTACCAACCTGGGTCCTTGGACTCTTTAATCAATAGAAATTGATAAGAGGCCAGAGGAGAAATTCAGGCAAGGCTTTATTGGGAGTGAAAACAAGAAACAGGTGCCCTTGCTCACTCTCCAAGGAGGGCGGGCTGGTTCCTTAAATAGAGCGAGGGTAGGGGCAGATGGTGAATCGGGCAGGAGGGGCGGCTTAGGTGGTCTGCCCACCCCTGTGGTGGTGCTGTGTGCAGGGATCATGCGCAGTACCCTGCTTTTGCTCCAGGCACTTCACAAGTGGCAGTCGGTTTGTGGCCTTTTTGTAACATTGTCCATAATCATCCCACTGCCATGCATGCAGTTATTTTTAGTCCCTTATAGTCTTTGTATTCTGTTGTTGGATGAGACATTTGTCCAGTAAAGGGTCCCACATCCCAGTTCCCAGCCTATCTTAGGTGCATAGTTTTCTTTTACATGAATATACTCCATATTAATTTTACCATTTGTGATGGACATTTAAGGTGTTTCAATATTGTCTATATTATAAACAATATTGCAATAAAAGCCTTTGTGTGTACATCATTGTTCACCAGTCAATGCCTTGTTTAGCAGCTGGTGTTTTCTAGTTCTGGCAAATGTGAGGTCTGCTGGGAAAGGTTTTCTTTTCTTAAAGTTTTTTCTTTCTTAAAGAGACCACAGAATAGATTGCCTCTTTTCTTCTAATGTTATTTCTGGATGCGATGCTTGGAACAGCTGCATCTATCTTGCAACCACGAGTGGAACTAACCTTCCCCTTTCCATAGCTCCTTCAAGGGTGAACTTTCTCCTATAACATACATGAAAGAAAGTTTGAGGTTGGGGAGCAGTTGTCTCAGAACCCTCCTGAGTGTCCCACCTAGCTCTCTAATTCTCCCCCTGCTCAAAGGCACACTGTGGGTTTTCCTCACTTTGCAGCTTGGCCATCTTGTAGAATTCCAGGAAACAGTTCCCTCAGCAGACAACTGCTCCCTCTCATGAGTGCAAGTAGTGGAGTGGGTGTGTGGACCACGCCATATTCCACTTTTTTGCTCTGTTGGTTTGCTTTTTGGGTTTTTTTCCTTTTTAAAAAAATTTATTTTTGGCTGCGTTGGGTCTTTGTTGCTGCGTGTGGGCTTTCTCTAGTTGCGGCGAGCGGGGGCTACTCTTCGTTGTAGTGCATGGGCTTCTCATTGCGGTGGCTTCTCCTGTTGTGGAGCACAGGCTCTAGGCGCGTGGGCTTCCGTAGTTGTGGCACGTGGTCTCAGTAGTTGTGGCTTGCGGGCTCTAGAGCGCAGGCTCAGTAGTTGTGGCACATGGGCTTAGTTGCTCTGCAGCATGTGGGATCTTCCCGAACCAGGGCTCGAACCCGTGTCCCCTGCATTGGCAGGTGGATTCTTAACCACTGTGCCACCAGGGAAGCCCGTTGGTTTGTTTACTACACCATCCCCACACAACTCTTTGCCAAAGAGTTGAGGTTTATATGAGGGAATTACTATCTATCTATCTATCTATATATAAATAACAACTGCTATGTCAGAGAGTATCTGCCTACCCATTACACATTCTCCACTTCTTATTAACGGTATATCTCTATTATTAGAGCTGGCAGTATGCCCAGCAAAAGCAGTGCATCTCTCAAACCTCCCCTGCAACTAGGGGTGTCCATGTAACCAAATTATGGCTAATGAGGTAAGCAGAAGATGTTGGGGAGGACTTCTGGGAAAACTTCTTTAAAGGGCTTCCAGATATTTTGTGACCGTAAGACTGAAAGCCATATACTCATGTAATAGAACAAAAAGGAGACTGGATCTTTGATGAACATGGAGTGCCATAACAGCCCTGAAACCATTACTTCTAGGCTTCTTTTGCATGATAAATACATTTTTATCTAGTTTAAGGCACTGTTATTTTTGGTTTTCTGTTACATGCATCTGGACCTAACTCTTAAATGATACTTTGTCTCAAGGCAAAAGTATCAAAAGACTATAAACCACTGCAAGGGGTTCCCTCTTAAACACAGCCAAATCCCTAGCGTTGCTCCTCGTCTTCATATCTGCTTTTCTCCCTGAGAGTATCAGTTTTGTTCAAATTTCCTTCTTTAAAATTGTCTTTAATATCTCTACCCCCTTTCAGGAAATCCCATGCCCTGCTCAAAGGAGTTGGTCTCATATATTAAGATCCATCCTCTTTTCCTAAGCCAAACATTTTCCCAAGCATAAATTACCCATTCTATTTAGAATATGACTTTAGCAAGAGAGTCCACGGTGGGTGTAGGTGTTCCAAGTCCAATTCCCTTGGAGATATTTCGCCCTAATTCTTCCTGGGGTCCAGTAAGTGACTATTATGTCAAACACACCCACATCTCCCAAACTCAGGCATAAATTCGGAGACACAGTACTCTACTGTGAGTACACGTACTCTTTCCAAGCTGAGAAAGAGAAACATTTGATTCTTCTGTTATCAACATAGCTTCAACCCTGCTCACTATAAAGATAGCATTTTATGATTTAATATTGCAGAACAATACCAGTTTTTTTTAATCTTCTAGCTTTCAAACTGTGCCTACCAGGCATTTAAAAAAAAAAGACATTTGAAGTTAGCTTAAGAATCAGTCCCATAATTGAGCCATCTATCTCTTAATGGCCACTACTTTGCTACACAAATACCAAACTTTGGAATTACCCCATGTCTTTCCTCTATGCCAAATTAAATTCTTGTAGGTGTCATCCTCCTACTACCCTCTACTAAATTAAATTCTTGATTAAGATCTCATACTCCTACTGCTCCAGTAGAAGACAGGCTATATGAAGACTTATTATCCTCTGATACAAGTAATCCTCCACCTCTAAGGGGGGTGGGAAGGAGATTTGCTTTTCCAGTTACATGAGCAACATATTCACATAGAGAAGTCCTCCAGATTGTTCTTTTGTTTTGCTTTTCTGCTACTGACCTTTTGCTTGTTTGCCTGTTCAAGGTTGAATATTTGCCTGGTGCCCTGCAGGATCATATGATGTAAACATCTTTTAGAACGATACTGGGGAGGGAGAGCAGTAGTTCTATCCAGTCGTCTGGCATTGCAGGAACCTTTCCACTGACCTTGTAAACTATGATCAGATTTTTGCACAAGACTATTTCCACAAAGGGCAAATAAGTAAAAATAAAATAGATATACTCTAACCAATCCATCTGACTCCTTGTTAAGCAGTTATATCAAAAATTTTACGGGAAGGTTTCACTTAATGGCCAGAGCAAAGGCCTTGTTCTAGTCGCAAATAAAATTTATATATCCTATTAAAGATATGGTCTCAGATTCCTAAGAAGGGACTATTTTGTCCCATATAAGAACATTTACAATATTATAGGCATCTATAATATGTATCAACTTCATATATCTGTAGACAAATGGAATACCAAGGAAAGGCACATCAACTCTTATTATAGGAAGCTAACTTCAGTTCAGGGCACAAGAGTTATAGGTAACAGGTTCTTGGAAAGGGGGGAAAAAAGGACTTGTCCTTTTTCTTCTGCTATCCTACTCACAGCTATTCCTCCACCTCCGCTTCTTTGAAAACATTGGGGTGAATCACACATTAGTTAACTGGTTAGGAATAGGTAAGTTAAGGGAGAATCATGATAAGGGCTGGTGAAAGACAGTATTCAAGGCTGCTTGAGAAGAGTGGAAATATTTAATCAAAGTCATTAATTGTTACAAAACTTCCAGGGAAGTGAACAAAAATGAACAAAAATGAACCTAAACCAGAGAAGAAATTTCAAGTATAATGAAACTAGGAAACTGACACAACCCTACCAAAAACTATGAAGAATACCTTCCAATTTGTATCCAAATTAAGGAAAGCAGTGAGATTTGACAAGCATTTCTTCTAAGTAATAACTCAGTGCCATTTTTTAGAAAGTAAATGAGATTGTCCTAAAAGTCCAGCAGTAATCTGAAATTTGAAGAAATGAGGACTGGTGACTTGGGTGGACCAGGAAAAAGTTAAGAACGCCACCCTTGGGAGGTCTATTCCAAGATGGTAAAGAAGGTAGAACAGAAGAAGAGACAATATGACATACATTTTGGTTTTCCAGGACTCAGTTTCCTGACCCATAACTGAAACTTGGAAGTTAGGGGCTGCTGAAGGGTTAACAATGACCTGCAAGACAGGTGTGCAATTGTTGACCAAAGTAAACTGAGCAGAGTAAATAAACACTGATTATAAGATAAAAATCCTACAACAGGCTGGGTCTCTCCAAAACACTCAAACTAAAAAAAGATTTTTTTTCTTTTAAATCTTATTTCCAGTAGAAATGAGCACGTCTCATACTCAGATCTTGGTTTCTAACCCTATACTCCAATAAAAGGAACCAGGGTTCCTTGGAGAAATGACTCATTTTAGGACTGGGGCAGAAAATATACAAGATGATCCTGGAGCATCTTGTAGTGCCAGAAAGTAAGGGAGTACTCAAAACAGACCAATAAACAAACCCAAAACAAAACACCCCACATTGATGGAGGTATGTCAAAGGAGTACAAAAGTCAACTGAAAGATCTCTCAATGACTAAAACTGAAACACTTTGAGCAACAAAATAAAGTGGTACTGGATTATAAAGTATAAAATAAATATCCATGAGTTGATAGTGATATAATTATATGATTGAATTAAAAATGAGGAGAAATGACAGAATTCCTGTACAGAAGAATGCCGAATAATTTCTGTAAATAACAGCCTCCTCAAGGAGGTACAGAATAACTCTCCATTCCTTAAGTGTGGGCTGTACATAGTGACTTCTTTCCAAAGAGTACAGTATGAAAAGGGGAAAAAAATAACTTTACAGTGAAGAAAGCTGATAAACACCAACTCAGTCAGGTGATCAAAGTCAACATCAACTGTGATAAGCCATGTTGATAATATGTATCCTTGGTACGATATGATGAAATGGTACTTTTTCTCTATAAACCTCCCCAAAACCTATAAATAACTCTAGTCTAATTGTGAGGAAAATATAAGACAAATTGCAACTGAAGGACATTCTACAAAATACCTAACCAGTACTCCTCAAAACTGTCAAGGTCATCAAAAACAAGGAAAGTCTGAGAAACTGTCACAGCTAAGAGGATCCTAAGGGGATATGATGACTAAATGTAATGTGGTATCTTGGATGGGATCCTGGAACAGAAAAACAATATTAGGTAAAAACTAATGATATCTTAATAAAGTATGGATGATAGTTAATAACAATATATGAATATTGGTTCATTAATTGTAACAAATGTATCCTACTAATGTAAGATGTTAACCATAGAAACTGGGTGTAGGGCATATAAGAAGTCTCTGTACTATCTTCACAATTTTTCTGTAAATCTAAAACTGCTCTAAACAATAAAGCTTAAATAAGAACCTGCTGTATAAAAAAATAAATAAAATAAAATTCAAAAATTCAAAAAAAAATAAAGCTTATTTTAAAATTTTTAAACCTTATAATAATGCTACATAAATTTTTAAAAACCCACCATTTTAAATTATTGGGTTAATTGGAAGAAAATACGGATATCCCTAAGGCAATGGTTCTTAATGGAACTTGCATCCCAGGGAATATTTGTGAATGTCTGGAAACATTCTTAGTTGTCACATTTGTGTGGGGGATGTTATTGGCATCTAGTGAATAGAGTCCAGGGATGCCACTAAACATGCTATAATACACAGAACAGTACATCCCATCCTCCCGAGAATATCCCATCCAAAATGTGCTGAGGTTGAAAAATGCTGCCCTAATTGATGAGGTTTGGGGACCTATATCAATGCTGACAGAAACAGGCTAGATTTTGTGTGTGTGTGTGTGTGTGTGTGTGTGTGTGTGTGTGTATAAGATACATTCAAAATATGTATGATATATATGTAAATCATGAGATAAAAATAAACATCTGTGAAACCATCACCCAGCTAAAGGACTGAAAATGATGAGTCATGTGCTTCTCTGGATTCCATCTCCCTGCCTCCTCCCGAGAAGTAACCATTCAGTTTTGTGTTTATCTTTCCCTTGTCATCTTTTATAAAATTGTGTGTGTGTGTGTACACAATATATTGGTTAGCTTTGCTTGGTTGTGCTTCCTTTTTAACTTTATAGAAATGGTATCTTAGTATATATAGTTTTCTCAGATTTACTTTTTTTTGTTATTTTTTGGGTTTTTTTGGCCACGCTGCGTAGCATGTGGAATCTTAGTTCCCCAACCAGGTATTGAACCTGCGCCCCCAGAGTGTAGAGTCTTAATCACTGGACTGCCAGGGAAGTCCCTGATTTGCTTTTTCATTCAGTATTTTGTTTTGATTTATCCATATCATTGCCTATTGTAGTTTATTCATTTTTCACTGCTGTATACTATTCCATTGTGTGACTATGCCACAATTTATTTGCCCATCTCTCTTGTTGATGGACATTTGGGTTATTTGCGTTATCATGTTTATTATTTAGAACAGTGGTGCTATGAATATTCTTTCATATGTCTCCTAGTGCACCTTTCAAGTTTCTCTAGGTTATGTACATATAGGAGTGGAATTACTAAAGTGTGGATGTCTTTAAATTGAAATTATGTTTAAGAACTCATTTTCTATCCTGAAGTCATAAAGATAGTCTCCTAAATGTTATTCTAAAAGCTTAAAAATTTTGCCTTTCCTTTTTGAGTCACCTGGAGCTGCTCATTGTATGTGGGTATGAGGTTGATATCTATTGATATATTTGTAATGAGGTAGAGATAAACTTCCACTCTTTTCCCCATTGATCTAAATGCCTTCTGTGTCCTACATCAAGTTTTAATATATGCCCACATCTGTTCCATTAAATAATTCGTCTATCCCTATGGCAATACTACATTTTTCTTGATTATTTGACTTTATAAATTTTAAGATTTGGTGAGGCAAATCCTCTCACACTGTTATTCTTCAAGATTGTCTTATTCTAGAAATCATTTCATCAAATTCCTGGGAATACTGTTTGGGATTGCTTTGAATCCATAGATCACTTTGGGAAACTATATCTTTACAATTTAGTGTCTTCTACTCCATACATGGTACGTCACTTCTTTAGGCTGGGTCTTTCCTAATACAGTTTTGTCTTTCTTTCCATAAGGTATTACAGATATTGGTTAGATCTATTCCTCAGTACCTTTTATTTTTGTTTTTATACAAAATTTAATGGCATCCTTTGTGTGTGTGAGTGATAAAATGTACAAAACACAAATTTTATCATTTTAACTATTTTTAAGTGTATAGTTCTGTGGCAATGGGATTACCATTTCTAAGTGATATTTTCTTTTTTTTCTTTCTTTTTTTTTTTTGGCCATGCCACTCAGCTTGCAGTATCTTAGTTCCCTGACCAGGGATCAAACCCGTGCCCCCTGCAGTGGAAGCGTGGAGTCCTAACCACTGGATCTCTAGGGAATTCCCTCTAAGTGATATTTTCTAATTGTTGTTGCTGGTATGTAAAATGCAACTGATTTTCATGTACTCATACCTAGACTGCTTACTAAACTCATTAATTTTAACAATTTTGACATACTTTTGGATTTTTCTATATAATTATATCAATTGCAAATAATGGGAATTTGCTTTCTCCTTTCCAATATTCACATCTTTTACTTCTGTTTCTTGTCTTACTGTACAGGAACTATGGTATAATACTGAATAGAAACTTAAGCAAAAGGCCCAAAACATAAATAAAAAAAGATTGATACATTTTATTTTGTTAAAATTAAGAGATTTTGTTCAGCAGAAGACACTATAAAGAAAATGAAAAGAGAAGCCACATTCTGGAAGAAGATATCTACTATAGTTATTACCAGGGACACCTAAAAACCAATAAGTAAACAACAATAGTCAAATGGAAAAAAATAGGCAAAATACATTACAGATATTACACTGAAGAAGATTCATGATTGGCCAGTAAAATATGACATGATATTCAATTGTATTAATAATTAGAAAATGAAAATTTAGGGCACACAAGGCATTTTTAAACTCACTGGCAAAATTTTAAAATTGTACAATACCAATTGAGAGTATGAGCAATTGGAGCTCTCAAACACTTGATAATAGTGGTAGAGAAAATTGATAAAATCACATTGGAAACAAAGTAAAGATGAAGATTAGCAAGTTCCATGACTCTGCAATTCCACTCCTGAACGTACAACCTAGCCTGTAGGACCTAGAGAAATCTCTGTAAGTGCCTCAGGAGATAGGTACAAGAATATTCAGAGAAAAAGTATTTATAATAGCACAATGACAACAAGGAGAAACTAGAAACCACTCAAATATCAATCACGAGAATGGATAAATTGTGGCATATTCTCATAGAGAAATACTGCACAGCACTGAAAATTAATGAACTACATGGAATTGATCACAGAATCATAATATTGAGTGAAAAAACAAATGGCAGAAGAATATTAAAATATTCAACCATTTATATAAAGTTCTTATGGTTTAGGAATTTGCACAAATGTCTTAAAACTATAAAGAAAGCAAGGGTATAGGATTACCACTCTTTACACTGGGGTGGGAGAGATTAGAAATGGGATTAGAAAAGGACATAAAGGGACCTTCAATTTTGCCTTTGAAATCAATTTCTCAAGTTCTCCTTGGTGGTCATTTTATTATTATGCTTAATAATTTATGTATTAAATTATTTTGAAAAAAATTTAGACATTCAGAAAAATTGTAAAATTTCTACAGAGCATTCCTGAATACCCTCTGTCCAGCTTCCCCTAATGTTAATCTCTTGTATAACCAGAATACAATTATCAGAACTAAGAAATTAAATCACTCAATACTATTAAATAAACTACAGACTTTATTCGTGTGGTAGGCAGAATTCTAGAGGTTTTTCCCTCCAACAATATTCCCATTCCCTGGTTTTGTAAACACTAATTGTGGGTACTGCTTGGAAGGGATTTTGCAGATGTAATTAAAGTTCCACATTAGCTGACTTTAGAAAATGGAGATTACCTGACCCAGATAACAGCCCTTAAAAGCAGAAGCTTTCTCTGGCTGATGGCAGAAGAGGAAGGCAGAAGGAGAAGTCAGGGAGATTCAAAATATGAGAAGGACTAGCCTCACCAGTGCTGCTTTGAAAACGGAGGGGGCCACCTAAGAAGGAACACAGGTAGCCTCAAGAATCCCTGGCTGACAGCCAGCAAGGAAACAGGGATCTTGGATCTACATTCATGAGGAACTGGATTCTTACAACAACATGAAAGAGCTTGGAAGCTGACTTTTCCCAGACAGTCCAGATAAAAGCCTCAGCTGGCCAATTCCTTAACTTTGGCATTGTGAGACTAAGGAGAGACCCAGTCAAGCTTCTGATCTGTGGGCTTCTGATCTACAGAATTTTGAGATAACAAATGTGTATTCTTTTAAGCTTCTAAGTTTGCACATGGTAATTTGTTACACAACAACAGAAAACAAATATCATTTGTATTTTATCCATTTATCCACTAATGTCCCTTTTCTGTTGCAGGATCTCACATTGCATTTAGTTGTCAGTGTCTCATTAGTAACCTCCAATCTAACATTTCATCAGTCTTTGTCTTTCATGATACTGACAATCTTGAAGAGTGCAACAAACAAAAAATATTTTGTTGAATTTCAAGTTTGTCTAGTGTTTTCTTGGGATTAGATTGAGTTATGTATTTTTGGCCAAAATACCATAGGAGCAATGTAACCTTGTCAGTGCAGTCTATCAGGAGTTCATGTCAACATGTCATATTACTGTTAATTTTAACCTTGATTGCTTAGCTAAGATGGTATCTGCTGGGTTTCTTTACTGCAAAATTACTATTTTTCTCTTTATAATTAATAAATATCTCAGGGGAGATACTTTGAGACTATGCCATCCTATTCTTAAAATTTTGCTTACTAATTTTAGCAACCATTGGTGGATCTTGTCTGCAGCAATTATTCTAATGATGGTTTTCTATTTCCCATATTCTGTCTATGCGTGTTAATTAGAATTCATCTGTAAGGAAGAGCTATCCCTTTTCCTTCACTTATTTGTTTCTTCAACTATTTATTTGTATAAGTATTGGCTCATGGTTATTTTACCTTATGGGTTATACAATACTATTGTTACTTATTTTGTTGCTCAAACTATTTCCCTTTTGGTCACTGGGAGATATTTCAGTAGACTCCTGTGCCCTTTTGGCATGTCCCTATCATTTTATAAGTACTTCTTTACTTTTTAGTGCCTCAAGATACTCTAGGCTCATTTAGTATTTTTGCTTCTGCAGCCCTGGAAACAATGACTTCTCTGAGGAGTCCTGGTTCTTTTTACTGGGGAACAGTATTTAGAAACTAAAATGTGGGCATAAGTTAATGACGTGTCATTGTTCAGCCTTCTCAGCAGGTAAAGCTTGGAAATATAAGTATATATACCTACCCATGCCTACACACACATCTATGTTTAATTGTGCTATATTGTATGTTATAGAATAGAACCAGTCCTCTGTGAGGAGGACCTTCTTATCTTAATAAGAGTGGAGGGAAAGGTGCCCAACCAAATGTGGGTACTTAGCAGAATATTCAAAGTATTTTGTGAAAAGGTGTTGAGAGAAGGCATACCTTACTTGCCAGTAGTCTACTGATCTGAACCCTGACAGAGTCACTCCCCCTCCACTATACCCACCAAGTAGTTGAAAGGTGAAACGAGAATATAAACCACTGATATCTAGCCCTCTAGCTGAATCAAAAGCAAAAAAAAAAAAAAAAATTCAATAATTCACAGGTAAGTGGAGAGGAGATTTATGATCTCTCAATGACTCACACTATTCTTTAGTAAATTTAAGATCAGAATAGAACTACCATCACTCAAAAATAAGGTACCCTTCCCTGTCCTACACAGACAAGGAAAAACAATTCTAGCAGAAACCCATGCCAAAAACAACAATCACAAATGAAGTAGAAGAATATAATATGTGAAAACATAAGAACTGTACTTTTAAAGAAGAACAAACATGGATAAGAGGAAACCTTTGGGCAAAATACTTCTTTGCCCTATTTAGGTAATTAAACAAGGATTCCATGAAACATGAGATTTTAAAATATAGGTAAGACGTAGGTAAAACATTCTCTGACATAAATTGTAGCAATGTTTTTTGGGGGCTGTCTCTCAAGACAAAAGAAATAAAAGCAAAAATAAACAAATCAAACTTATAAACTTTTGCACAGCAAAGGAAACCATAAACAAAACAAAAAGACAACACACAGAATGGAAGAAAGTATTTGAAAACCATGCGACTGGCAAGGGATTAATTTCCAAAATATACAAACAGCTCAAACAGCTCAATATCAAAAAAACAAACAACCCAATTAAAAAATGAGCAGAAGACCTAAACAGACATTTCTCTAAAGAAGACATACAGATGGTCGACAGGCACATGAAAAGATGCTCAACTTCGCTAATTACTAGAGAATGCAAATCAAAACTACAATGAGGTATCACCTCACACCGGTCAGAATGGCCATCATTAAAAAGTCTACAAATAATAAATGCTGGAGAGGGTGTGGAGAAAAGGGAACCCTCCTACACTGTTGGTGGGAATGTAAACTGGTACAGCCACTATGGAAAACAGTATGGAGTTTCCTCAAAAAATTAAGACTAGAACTACCATATGATCCAGCAATCCCACTCCTGGGCATATATCCAGAGAAAACTCTAATTCAAAAAGGTACACACACCCCAATGCCAAGACATGGAAGCAACCTAAATGTCCATCAACAGATGAATGGATAAAGAAGATGCAGTATATATACACAATGGAATATTACTCAGCCATAAAAAATGAAATAATGCCATTTGCAGCAACATGCATGGACCTAGAGATTATCATACTAAGTGAAGTAAATCAGAAAGAGAAAGACAAATATCATATGATATCACTTATATGGGGAATCTAAAAAAAAATGATACAAATGAACTTTTTTATGAATCAGAAACAAACTCACAGACATAGAAAACAAACCTATGGTTACCAAAGAGGAAAGGAGAAGGGATAAATTAGGAGTTTGGGATTAACAGATACATACTACTATATATAAAACAGATGAACACAAGGGCCTACTGTATCGCATAGGGAAGTATATTCAGTACCTTGTAATAACCTATAATGGAAAAGAATCTGAAAAAGAATATATATATATTTTATATATATGTATAGAATATATATGTGTGTGTATCTGAATCACTTTTCTGTACACTAGAAACTAACACAATATTGTAAATCAACTATACTTCAATTAAACAAATGTAAATATGGGACTTCCCTGGCAGTCCAGTGGTTAAGACTCTATTCTTCCACTGCAGGGGGATGGGTTCAATCCTGTTTGAGGAACTAAAGATCCCCACATGCCGCATGGCATGGCCAAAAAAAAAAATGTATGTATGTAAGACAATAATGAGATGAAAAAAGAAAAAATCTGGCAGAGCTAGTGAAAGAATAAAGAGAAAAATTAAATTATATAATTTTAAAACACATTAAAAATAGTAAGGAATCAAATTAATACTATAGAAATCTGAGTTATGGTTGGAAAGAATAGGCTTGAGAAAATCATACAAAAGATTAAGGGAAAAAAAATATGACATTAAATAAAAATAAGGAAACGATCAATCAGAGACCAATAAAGAACTAGTTAGTAATGCTAAGGAAGAAAATAGAACAAGTTTAACACAAATTGAATACAGTAAATCATTTCCAAATTAAAAGAAAGATTGTCTCTGCAAGGTACAACCTGTTTCATGTATTCATTTAATAAGATACTGGCTACTAAGTGCTAGGCATTGTTCTAGTTGCTAAGAATACATCTGCAAACAAACACACACGGATATCACTGCTTTAACTGATTTTACATTTTAGCGAAGGGAGATGAACAATAAATAAAATGAGTAAGTTATATATGTTAGAGTATGGAGAAAAATAAAGCAGGGAGGAGGAGAGATAGTAGGGTGGGTATGCATGATTTCCCATTCCAAATAGAGTGGTCAGGAAAGGTCTTAGTGGGAAAGTGACATGTGAGGAAGGATAGGAAGGAGCAAACCATGTGGGGAAAAGCATTCCAGGAAGAGGGAACAGAAGGTACAAAGGGCTCTGAGATGGGAACCTGACTGGTCCCAACTAGGAACTACCAATCTGATGTTCAAGGAAGAGTTCGAGGCTAGAGAAAAAAATTTGGTAATCATCAGGCTATAGATGGTATTTAAAACCCTGAAACTGTATCAAGAGAGTAAGTATAGTAAGAGAAGGTCAAAGACTGAGCCTTGAAAGTATCTGAATGCCATGAGTTCAGAACCAGGAAAGAAGATGGGAGTGGCCATAGAAGTACAAAAACATAACAAAAATGCAGTGTCCTGTGAACCAAGTGAAGAAAGTGTATCAAGGAGGAGGGAATTGTCAACTTCTGCGGATGGTTTGACTTAGATGGGGTCTGAGAATTGCCCATAAGATTGTTTCTAGAAAAATTAATAATGATTCAAAATAAGACATATCCTAAATAAGTATCTAAATTTCAAAGATGAAGAAAAACTTTTCCAAGTGTCTGCCCAAAGAAATAGTTTATACAGAAGGAAAAAAACTGGCTTCAGTCTTTTCCACCATAGTTTAATGATGCTGAAGGAGAGATGGGCTATAGCTATAGAGTTTTCTGGGGAGTGACTCAATAGTTCTTCATCCACTTAAGTTTTACCTTAGATAAGTAATAGAATATGTAAGGACTCAGGAAACAGATAACCCAAGATCCCGTCTAAAAAAAATCTTGAAAATTTATTCTACTAACTGAAAGATGAATTTAAAAACACAACACTGTCAGTTATGTCTAAATAAGTGTGATTATTTATAAAATTTAATGTGGATTATGACTCCATAGAAAATTTACATAATGTGAAAATAATAATCCCCTGGCAAAACTGACTATAAAGAAGGGAGAGAGTTAGTGGAGGGCTATTTTCTTTCATTTCTCAGAGTGGAGTACATTGAATTGAATACATTTTTGCTTCTGAAGTTGATGATTTAAGTATATTATTTAAAGATAATCACTAGAACTAAAACTAGGTCTTCTAATTTACCAGAGGAAGTTGCCAGGATTCTGATACCAAAACTGTACAGAGAGACCACAAAAAACTCTAAAGTGATCCCATTTATTAATAGAGATATTAAAACTGTAATAAAAAATATTAGCAAAACAAATGTACCAATGTATTTTTTTACATGTACCTTGACAGAGTAGAGTTTATTCTGTGAATGCAAGAATGGCTTGAAATGAAGACATTTATGACAATAATTTGCTGCATTAAATGAAATAAGGAGAAAAGCTACACCATTATCTCACAATCATATACCCCATTACCAAGATAATTTCAAATGCCAAAATTCAACATCTACTTGATGTGTTAAATTGAATATCTACCTGATGAAATTCTTAGAAAGCTGGAAATGTCACTGAGCCAAACTTGGGTCTGCGGGCCCACATGCAGTAAAGCCAATCTACCGACACTAGGTTGTGGTGAAGGAAAGTGAAGCGTTTATTGCAGGGCGCCAAGCAAGGAATTTAGGACAGCTAGTGCTCAAAACACCTGAGCTCCCCAATGGGTTTCAGCAAGGCATTTTTAAAGGCAAGGTGAGGGCTGGGGGTGGTCGCAGGGTCTGTGATCAGCTCGTGCACATTCTCTGATTGGTTGATGGTGAGGTAACAGGGCAGTGTCACAGGGGCCAACATTATCAATCCTTATGTGCCAGTAGGTCTGGGGGCTATGCTCATGATCATCAAGTAGTCAATTTCTTCCATTTGATGGTGGTTTTAGCATCTGTAAAACAACTCAGGAAATGTGCGTCAGATACTATTTTTTTTTTGGCCGCTCGGCTTGCGGGATCTCAGTTCCCCAACCAGGGATTGAACCCCGGCCACTGCAGTGAAAGCCCCGAATCCTAACCACTAGGTCACCAGGGAACTCCCCAAACACTATTATCTGGGTACTTCAGAGAGGAGCTAAAGCAGAGGATATGCGGGAGGGGTCTGTCCTAGGAAGGCCCCGTAGTGTCCTGCTCGGTTACAGAGACAGAAGAAAAGCTTCCTCTTGGTGCTAGTATACATTTTTTTTTTAATCAATTTTTATCGGAGTATAGTTGCTTTGGTGCTAGTATACTTCTACATCAATACTTTGTTGGTAATCTCCCTTTTTATTTTTTAATGTTTAATTTTTTTTTGGCCATGCCTTGCTGCATGCGGGATCTTAGTTCCCCAGCCAGGGATCCACACTCCCTGCAGTGGAAGCGCAGAGTCTTAACCACTGGAGTGCCAGGGAAGTCCCTCTCCCTTTTTATTAAAAGGAGAGCTAGACCTCTGGTCCAGAACCTTCAGTAGATAATAGTATCTAGGTAGAATTTAATAACATTTCCTGTTTTCACTGTATTTGTTTTTATTTATGACAGCTCTTATGGCAAGTGATCATGGTTTTTCCATTTATGATAGTGATATAAAAGAAAATAATTTTAAAATAAAAATATTGAGGTAAAAAAG
Source organism: Balaenoptera physalus (assembly GCF_965194825.1). Lineage (NCBI taxonomy): Eukaryota > Metazoa > Chordata > Mammalia > Artiodactyla > Balaenopteridae > Balaenoptera > Balaenoptera physalus. The sequence continues at coordinate 21,501,052 of NC_138886.1, forward strand.
TGAGGTGATTTAAAGAAAAATGTTAAGTAAACAAGAGTGAAGATGGTACATGGATAGAGTAAGAATTATGGAACTGGTATTGGAATGACTCAAGTTTGAGAACTGTTTCAGGCAAATGTTTCTTAAATAGGCCTGTGAATACATTCATGGAGGTCTGAGGGTTTTCTGCAACAATGTTTCAATTTGTCACATTTGTGTTTATAACATCTAAAACATCGTATAATGATACTCCAGATCAGGTGGATAACTACACTACTTTCACAACAAAGTACTACCATGTGAATTTAGTGCCAATGTTCGTATTTCTATTTGCTTTCCTACCCATTAGTGCCACTTTAGTTGTCTTGGGCTAATGAGAAAAGAGCAGAGAGGCTTGATATCTAGATGATGCATTTGATTCAGATAGAGGGCAAATACCATGGCATGCTAAGAAATGAAGGTACATAGAAAGTTATTGATACAACTGAGTCTGCCACATCGCCTACTGTCGTGAAGTTGTATCTATGCTGGTATCCAGCTAATATACAAAGTTTTGGCCCTACTAGTAGTTTAAGGACATTAATTTTGAATGGTTGATACCCAATTAGTGCCAGTTACTAAATATGTTGAGCATCTCCCATATCACTGGCCAAAGAACCTCTGCTGCAGGAGTCAGCACTATAGTCACATTGTGAACAAGGATTTTTTTTTTAATAGTCAAACGATTTTGTCTTCTGAAATTAATAACTGTTAACTTGGATTTCTGTAGGCTTTGGAATTTTTACATTTAACTTTAAAATCTATTTTGTTTACTGTTGGGTAAGAATCTAGTCTAATGTTTCTAAATATTTAACTGTCATTATAATAAAACTAAGTCAATGCTATTTTAGTCAATGCAACTATTTCAATCAATGGTTAGAAAATTATTTTAAGTCAACTACTTATCTTCTTTTCTTTAAAAGCAGTCCAGGGCTTCCCCAGTGGCGCAGTGGTTGAGAATCTGCCTGCCAATGCAGGGCACAAGGGCTCGAGCCCTGGTCTGGGAAGATCCCACATGCCACGGAGCAACTAGGCCCGTGAGCCACAACTACTGAGCCTGCGCGTCTGGAGCCTGTGCTCCGCAACAAGAGAGGCCGCGACAGTGAGAGGCCCGCGCACTGCGATGAAGAGTGGCCCCCACTTGCCGCAACTAGAGAAAGCCCTCACACAGAAACGAAGACCCAACACAGCCAAAAATAAATAAATAAATAAATAAATAAATTAAATTAAATTAAAAAAGCAGTCCAGATGTGTAAATTACAAGGTTACATGAATGCATCCTTTTCAAAAAAAAATCTGTAGATTTCAATGTATGTAAATTTTACCTAAAAGAAAATAATTGAATGGAATGGTGGAGAGTGGGTGATGTTATAGATGAAAAAAGAATGTCAGAATATTGATGTAGAAAGTCCTAGAGTAAGACTATTAGAAAACAAGTGAGAAGAAAGAAAACTTCATAGACACTTAAGTTGCTCATGAGAAAAATGGACGATGAAGCAACAATGTGAAGAGGGGACAAGGCAAAAATTCTGTTATCAGTTCTCCGAAGTAGATGCCTGAGAGTAACTGTGGAAAAGTACATTCTGTGGGTTCAGGTTAGGAGAAAAAAAGTTATTAGGAATATAGTCTGCCTTGGGTTTAGCAAGAAACACATGCTTGAAGCTAAGGGGTAGTAGGGTTAGGGGTTGCAAAATAAACAGCTTTTGGTCAAGTAGTGGTTACAGAAGAATCTTAGCCCTTTACATCAAGGACAAAGTTTGGTTCCCATACTATCAGTGGCAACAGCACCAGCTAGAAATGCAAATTACTGGGCCCCACCCCTGAAGCAGAAACAATCAATTTCTGTTTAACAAGCCCTCCAGCTGATTCTGATGCATGTTAAAGTTTGAGAACTACTGCTCTACACTGATAATTTTAAAATTATCAGTGATTGGTAGTTGGGGATCATTAAACAATTCCATTTATTTTTATGTTTAAAATTTTCCACAATAAAAGATTAAAAAACTCAAAAAGAGAATATATTCATATATTACTTGTAAAATTAAAAAGTTAAAAATTGAACATAAAAGCCACTTCCCTGGCGGTCCAGTGGTTAAGACTGTGTGCTTCCAATGCAGGGGACACGGGCTCAATCCCTGGTCGGGGAACTAAGGTCCCACATGCCACATGGCTAAGAGATAAAAATTAAACAAACAAAAAACTAGACTAAAAAAAAAAAATTGAACATAAGGGAATTCCCTGGGGGGGTCCAATGGTTAGGACTCAGCGTTTTCACTGCCATGGGACTGGGTCTGATCCCTGGTTGGGGAACTAAGATCCCGCAAGCCACGTGGCACGGCCAAAAAAAGAAAAAAATTGAACTTAAAATCTAAAATTGTGGTAAAGAACCATTGAAAAAATTTTTCCAATACTCTGTGGGTTAATGCTTTTGTAAAAATACAATAAAAATAACTAAAAACTGAAATAAAAAAACAAAAACAGAATATTAATCCAATTTTATTATTAGATTCAAGAAAAATATTTCTGTCAAATTGCTATGAAAGTTTCTAGACTCTTATTCTCATATTCCATTCTTACCTTGTTAGGGACTAGTTAACAATTTATAAACCAGCACCTTTTCACAGTCCTCACCAAACAAATGATTCTTGAATTATGTTCTCAAGGAATTCTGATGCTTTGTAAGCTCATAATAGTAATATGAAATAATAATTATTAATAAGTATAAACTTACTGAGCACTTACCATGTGCTAAACACTGTTTTAAGTGTTTTTCATGAATTGATCTGTTTAAACCTTCCCTAAAAGATATTAGAAAAGTACTATTATTATCCCCTCTTCAGGAAGCTGAAGCACAGAGAAGTTGGGTAATTTGTCCCAGTTCACACTTTTAGTGAAGTGCTGGTTTATAAACTTTTTGGTTTTGTTTTTAAAGTTTTGTTTAAAAAAATTCTGACAAATCAGGAAATGGGGGTTTAGGAGTGGTGGTGATGCACAAGAGGGAAGCCTTGGGGTGGGGACAGGGGATTGTCAGGGGTAGGTGGCAGCAGTGTCTACTTCACCCCCAACCTGTGTGTCCTCTAAAGGGTCTATCCAATGTAGGAGGAGATGTCTATCTCATCAGAGTTCATTAATATTGAACTCAAAGTGATCCTGACCATCACTGAGGATCTTGGCATCATTCTCACCTGACACAAGTGTGATGCCAAGCCCTTGGTGCCAAAATGGCCTGATCTGGCCACATAATGTAGGTAGGTGTCAGAATCCTCAGGAATGTTGTCATTAAAGGCAATGTTCACCTGCTCAGTGTCCATGCGTCAGCTGAATAGGTTGGTAGCCACAAGAATTCATCATTGAGAATCTTTAAACTGTTGATACCGGGAAAGCCACTCCTTCCAGGGGTGGTAATGGCTGGGATGGGACGTTCTGCTCCACTGTGAGCTTGGCCAGGGCAATGCAATGCTGCACAGACTTCACAAAGATTTAAGATTCTAAACTAGCTAGTCTGGCTCTAGACCACTCTTTACCATACAGTACTATTCATTTCAGAGGTGTTCCTTAACCTAACTCAAACAGTGCTCCTTTCTAGTTCTTTGTTGTAGCGAATAGAATTTCCTCTCTTTTTGTGAGCATGGGGGGGAGGGTCCTCAGTTTGAAATCAGGCAGGATCAAATATACTTAAGCATCTCTGAAGAGGTATGTTGTCCTCTATTTCTAAGAGATCTACTTCCAAGCGGGGCCAAGGAAACTCCTAGGTGAGAACACACCCTCAGGGTAGAGAGTAGAGTGTACCAGTCTTAAGGACAAAAGGTCAGTGCTTAAGGGGAATGATGATTCTTAAAAGAGGGTAGTGATTATCATGCAGATTGTTCTCCGGCCTTGTCCCAGACTCATGCCTAAATCTTAAAGGATTTTCTGAGAATGAAAATGGAAAGGGCTGTTTTATTAAAAACTTTGAGAGACGTTGGGACCTCGGTGATACAAAAATTACTCTTGAAAATCCACTGCTCAATGTCCATGCCTCAGCTGAGCAACTGGGCTGGCAACTGCTACTATAGGACAGTGACGAGAGACAGCATCTTCAGTGCAAACGTTGGAGTGCCCTGAACCAAGCACTGGTCATGCTAGCAGCTTTACATGGAAATGATTACATCAGGGCCAGGAACAGGCTGAGGAAGACGGACATAACTCATGGTGGCAGAGAGGTCAGTGAGTATGCAGGAAACACTTTCAACTCTACTCAATCAGTTGGGAAGGACTCTGAAGGAAGGCTCATCATACAACAGACTGGGAAGACTCAGTGTGTGTCAGCTATTATAACCTAGTCTGCCTACTAAGTTGATGATAGAGCCTGAAAAATATGAATTATACACCTACACATTTTTCTTAAGCCTTTGAAGTTACTGCTTAACTACTGAACAAATAACATGTATTAAGGGAACACTTTGCAATATTTCTTTATTTTTATTGTTTTATTTTGAAATAATTATAGATTCACAATAAGTTTTAAAAGAAGTACAAAGAGGTCCCATGTACGCTTCACCCAGTTTCCCACAATGTGTAACGTCTTAATAACTGTAACAAAACCAGGAAATTGACACTGGTACAATCCACAAATCTTACTCAGATTTTGCTAGTTTTATATGCACTTGTGTCTAAAGGTCTGTGCAATTTTATCATGTGTAGATTTGTATAACCCACCCCACAAGCTACAGACCTGCTCCATCACCACAAACATCCCCCCTTGCTACTCCCTTATAGTCACACTCATCTCCTTCTCGCTCCATATCCAACCCCCCCGCCCCCCATTTCCTAACACCTGGCAACCGCTAATCTGTTTTCCATCTCTGTCATTTTGTCATTTTGAGACTGTCATATAAATGCAATCATATGGTTTGTAGCCTTTTGAGTTTAGCTTTTTTCACTCAGTATAATTTCATATGTTTGTGTCTTAGCATATATATGTTAACAATTATGATTTTATATTTATCAGGGGATAAAATGATATTAAAATGTCCACCTCCCAGATTCATCAAATGGCTGGTCTTATTTCTGACTTATATTGGCATCTCTGTATTATTTTTCTGTCTTAAGAAGTCTTACCTATAAACATGAATAGGGTAATAATGCTGGTTAAATGTTAACTACCACTGCATATTGCAATGCCTTAAGGGAAATGTTCAAAGGTTACATTTTGCCCAAACATAATAATGGAGGGGGAAGGGGTGTCTCTTATCAGATGAAGGTGTTTCAGGGGAATTTCTTAGAATAAAAAAAAAAAAAGAAAAAATATTAGAATAAAAACACAGGAAGGTTAAATGCTAGAAAATTTATAAACTAAATTATTGTAACTGTCTTACTTTTCAAAAGTATAGAGCAATTAGCAAATAAAGAATGTGTTATCCTCTTTACCATCAAGAAGCCAGTATACAGAACATAAAGCTCTCATGCAAAGCCAGGTCATGTGGGTGATATCTGATCATTCCAGAAACTCAGAAACTTCTGCTGACATTATAGAAGGCCACGGTTTTCCAATGCCATATGGATTATGGGGATAGCTAGGGTTCTAAAAGTGTCGTAGCATAACTAAATTCCATACTATCTACTGTTTTTGAATCAGAGAAACTCACAAACCTGTGGAGCTGAATCCATAAGAAGTCTTTTAAACTTACGACCAAGAGGCAGGGGAAAGGGCAGGGTTTCACCTTGTTTTCTGTCCTGAGTAGTTTTCTGATTATCTAGGCTTCTGTTGTAAAACTGGATGTTAAGTGTTTAGGAAATGCCATACAGTTCTATTCATTTTAGTCAGGTATACTTTACACTGGAGACTTTTCAGAGTTATTGTTAGTAACATGGACAGTGAGTTTGAGATAGACAACGTTTATTTTTTAATATTGAAATTTATTAGTTATCTTAAGGCATTGGCTAAGAGAAATAGAACTTTTTAAAAAAATAAAGAGTAAATTGGGGGCTTCCCTGGTGGCGCAGCGGTTGAGAATCTGCCTGCCAATGCAGGGGACACGGGTTCGAGCCCTGGTCTGGGAGGATCCCACGTGCCGCGGAGCAACTGGGCCCATGAGCCACAACTGCTGAGCCTGCGCGTCTGGAGCCTGTGCGCCGCAAGGAGAGAGGCCGCGACGGTGAGAGGTCCACGCACCGCGATGAAGAGTGGCCCCCGCTCGCCGCAGCTGGAGGAAGCCCTCGCACAGAAACGAAGACCCAACACAGCCAAAAATAAATAAATAAATAAATAAATAAAAAATAAAGAGTAAATTGGTTCAGCTTTTTGGGAATCATTTTGGCAATATTTATGAAATCTGAAAATGCTTATGCCCTTTGTTCTGCAATTCTGCTTCTAGCAATCTATTCCTCAGATATATGTGTGCAAAGATGTTCATACATTCATGACATTCTTTGCAATACTGTTAATTATTTTGAGTAATTAGAAACTGTAAATTTCCACTATTTTGGAAAAGGTTAAATAAAATTATGGCACATGAAACTATGAAATACTATGCAGTATTAAAAAGAGTTAAGTAGATGAAAAGTACTGACATGAAAATAAAATCTCCAGGATTTTTACGTGAGAAAAGCAAAAACCGCTGAGGGTCTTGGAAGGATGCACACACAATTGTTACACTGGTTATCGTGGGCAGTGGGTGGCTTGTGAAAAAAAATAATTATAACTTTTTAATATTTAATATTGTTTGAATTTTCCAAATGAGCATGTATGCATATTATTACTTGTGTAGCTTAAAAAAAAAAAATTAAGGAAATTTCATCAACAGAATATATTCCCAAAACAACAATAGCAAGACCACATCAGCTACTTATCTTGCTGATATTTTTAATATCCATCTAGCAATGTAGGTTGGCAATGTTTACAACTGCAATTAGTATTTAGATTTAACATACAAAACAAAATATATTTGACCTTTTGGAAAGTGGGATTTAGGTTAGATACAGTATTTTAAAAATGATCTCTCTGAATAAGATACCTGAGCTGTTTGAAAACTGTTTTGCCAATAAATACATAATAAATAAACTAAGAGAGAAATCCATGCAACCGCAAAGGCTGGGACCTGATTTTCTTGGATAGCCCTGCAGTGCTTGGCACAGAGTAAGTAATAAATATTAAGTGAATGATGGATGAATCGACAGTTTAAATCTTTTAGGTAGCACCCACTTTTAAAAAGCGGGATAGTAGCAAGGATAGATGATTGAGCTTCTCGTTACTGGCTTTTCAAATGAGGATGAGAGGGAGCGGCCCCCTCTTTCTACTCAGAAGGTTAAGAATTTGGTGGAGGACAGCGTTTAGTGGCTCACGTTTTGGCGATCTCTGAATTGAAAAATCATTCAATTTCGGAACCAAACTGAATATAAAAGGGAAAAAAAGCGAGTTGCCACTAGTTATGTGCTTATAATTTTGCTCAGACTAAGAGGAAAGGGCTTTAGCGGGTGTGAAACTGTAGGCAAATCATTCTATTCATGTCTAAATTTTCATCTGAAAAACGAGAATAAGCACTCCCTCGTAGGTTTTTGTTGTTGTTTTACAGGGAGAATGTGGAAACTTTTATAAAATGCTAGCAATACAGTGGTCATTCCATATCCTGAGATGAATATTTCCCATAAATTCGATCCCAGACAGTCGAGGTCGAAAAGCACTCAGAGACTAAAACTATATAAAAATGCAAATATTCTCAAGTTCGGGGCAGTCTCTTTCCCCTATTTCATCTTCATCCCAACCACACCTATCGAGCCGGTGAGGGTCACCGGGCGGGTGACTGGCGCTTCCTGGGGCTGCAAGGCCTGGGGCTCCGAAGACCACAGCCCGCGCCGGGCCTCCCTGCTCCGGGCCGAGCCGCCAACAGCCTTGCCCACCCGGGGCAATTCCGTGGCGGTTCTGGGGCCCTCGCGGGACACTCCTACCTACTCTCCGGAGTCGGGTCCCCAACGCTTTTCCCGCCGGTAGAGGGAGGTGTCCAAGCTAGGCCGCCCCGGGCGGAGAAGCCGGAAGGCCGGCGGAGCCCGCGGGAGCGCGGGTGGGGCAGCGAAGCGGGAAGCACAAGGCGCGCGCTCCCGTGAGCGCAGGAGGGAGGCGGGGGCGGGGCGCGCGCGCCGGGGCGGGGCACCCGGAGGCGGAGTCTCAGGGCGGCCGCAGGAAGAGGGCGCCCTGGAGCCGAGCCGGAGGGCGGCTGTGGGCGGGGCCCAGGGAGGGCGTCGACGCTGAGGGGCGGGGTGAGGCGAGGCGGGGACGCGCTCGGGGGGGTGGGGAAGGCGGGGGCACGGCGGTGGCGGGAGCGTCCCTGGTCTCCGCCCCTGCTTTCCACTCTCTTTCCACCTTCGACCGGCCGGAGCTCCGGAGAAGCACAGCCTGCCGGTACTCGGAGCCGCCCTGCTGCCGCTGCCTCCTCCCTCCGTTCGCGGTGGGCCCGTCAGTCTCCGCACTGTGCGCTCCTCCGTGTGGGCCATGGATGGGTAAGTGCTCGGCGGCCACCGGGCTGCGCTTGCCCGCTTCTTCTCGGCTCTCGGTCGGACGCGTCGGAGCGGGGGAGCCGGGTGCGGCGCCGGCGGCCCGAGGAGCGGCCCGGGCCGAGCCGGACGGCGGGGCTTCCGGGCGCCTCCTCGGGGAGTCCCGAGTCCCGGAGGGGCGGTCCGCCGCAGCCTCTCCTTCCCCCTCGCGGCGCCCCCGTAATGTCCGCTTCTTCACACCCTCGCCCAAGGAAGCGGAGGAAAGCCCGGTGCAGCCCGCGGGTGCCGAGGTCCGCCCTCTGCCCGAGAGTCAGGGGAGCCCGGCCCGGCCTCCAGACACTTCCTCTCAGAAAATGGTGCGCGGCGCTGGGGGGAGGCGGAGGCGGCGCTCGGGGCGGGCGTCCTCCCGCTCGGAGAGTTGCTGTTTACCGGGGAGGTGGGGCGGGCGCTGGAGCTTCCTCTGGCGGGGAGGCGAGTGGCCGCGGAGTGGCGGACGGCGAGGGCACGCGCGGGTACACGTCTGGACGGCGACCCGGTCCCGGAGCCGGGGTCCCACGCGGTCTCCGGGCTTGTGCTGGGAGCTCTGTTAACGATTACCGTACACCGGGCGTCTGGACTCGGTGACCAGGGACGCGTGCCCCTACCAAACCCCCGCCCCCCAAGAAACTTGTGAATTCCCTGCGATGTGTGCAAAATATTGCATAAGTGCGATTTTCGGAGAGCTTTGAAACGCTTTAAAAGTGAATGAGGTCTGTGGCCAAAATAAAGATTTAGGATCACCGATATAAATGTTTCTCTGGGGACCCAGGATTATGGGGTGGGACCAGACAGATATTTGAGTGATTAAGAAAACAACTAGATTAGGATCTTGGTTAATTAGTTGAAGGTCGTAGTCTATGTGCATCAAGATCCAAAAAAAAACCACCTCTATTAGAGCCTGCAAATCCACTTATTTATTTTCATTATGCACTTGAGATTTTGTTTGGCCTTTTACTTGATTTTGATGACAAGATTTCTGTAGACCTCTTGGTTGTGGAGTATACGGAACTTGCTTGAACAGTAAAGCCGCGTACATGTTGCCGTATAGTTGATTGTAATTATCCTGTGTAAAGACGATGGAATGTTCGAACAATTTTTGCCTTCATTAGATTTCGTTTATCCTAGTTTTATAATAAGCCTATATGATAATATATTGGATTAACTCATTTGAATGTACATTGCACACTGTTACAGACGTTAGACAAAGTGCTATTTTAGATTTCATTTGTGGTGGTGATGTTCTCCAAAGTATTTTAAAAATTTAATTGAATCTGTTTTTATTGTTTAATTGAGGCTTCTCTGAGAGCATTGTTGAAAACTCATTTCACACCACCTTTTTCAATTACACTTTACATGTGTGCAGAATTTTGCTATCTTAATTATTTGTATAATTATGCCAATATTTCAGTTGAGAAAGGCTGTGGAAGTAGTATTTCACTATATGTAGTGAATTGTCTTGACTAGTGGTTTGACTTGAGATATGGAAGCAGACTAGCTTTTTGTATTGGAAAAGTTATAGTGATAAGAAAGAGGACTCTTGGCTTATGCATCTTGACTGTTAAACTCTTGGGCAACTGTGAAGTGCAGACTTACTCTTTCAGATAGTGTTTAAGAAGTTAACTTTCTCTTCACCCTAAATGTGGTTTGAAAGCTAGGAATGAGTTTATTGGTTTAAATATGTGGGGCAGTAAGACATACTGGAAGGTAAGTTCATTTGGAAGTTCAAGTAGCAGCATGATTTACTCTTTGCATCGGGACCAATATCGTAGTACATATTACACAATCTAATTTTTTATGCACAAATGTCAGTTATCACATTTAAATTTCAAACAAAATTTAAGTTTCAAAAGAAAAACTTTTAACTCTACATGGTTATTGTTTAAAACAGTTAAATTTGCATCATTAAACAAACTTGTTTACTTTTATTAAGTAATGATGACATAGGTTATTAACAATATATAGAATTTTATTATAGCTTTCTCTTAGGAGATATGGAGACAAACTTAATTGAAGACGGTTTTTTGGGGAGTTGGAAGAGATGGATTTTTGCTTGGCAGAACTATGTGGGTTTTTTACATCTTGGTGTTAAGGGATATGGTTTTGAACACAGTGAGTTTATGCTTTTAGGAGGCTACTTAAATTTCTACATTCTTCCATAGCCTGAAAAAGGTCCTTTTTCATTATTTTGGATAGTTAAAAAAACAAACCACCAGTCAACATATCTTTCTAGTTCCACCTCAAATCCCAACTGTCTTTTGTGTGTGTGTGTGTGTTCATTTCCTCCTGAGATAATTGATACTTAAACACAGTTTTGATGTGGTAGAATTTTTTTTAAAGCAAATCTTTGAAAATTTTGATGTCTGAAGTTTGATGTTTGTGTTCTTAATTCTGAGAGACTGTCTTAGCTATATATTGGTGAGCCCTTTGGGTGGTAGATGCAAATTTGCAAGTTACCGTCTATTTCTGTAAAATCCACTCACTGGTTTTGTTTCATTTAAAACTTTAAATATGATAATTCATACCAGTGATTTAAAAGAATAAACTTTGGTGATTTAAAGTTTTGGTTTGGGTTTGTTAAATAGAGGTAAATGGATAAACACGTACCAAAAGAGAATTTATTATTTGTTTCTTACATTGCTATTAAAGCTTTGCTTTTACACTCTGCTGTTGCTAGACTGTCCCATCACTTTTCTTTGTATTAACATTTCACAACTCATCACATTCTTATTTTTATTATTTGTTATTATAATGCTTTTTCTTTTTTTCTTTATCTTATTATCTCTGTCTTTTTAAAGCTTGTTCTCTAACTTTGTTTTCCATTTTCTCTTTTTACTTTTTCCATACAGTGTTGTTACAGATCTTATAGCAGTCGGTTTAAAGGTAGGAATCTTTTAATATCCTTTCATAAGCATTTTTAAATCTTAGTTTTGGCATTTTTTTCCAATGGTGAAATCATCTCACCTGTTCATAAAATTATCTGTTTTATTGTATGATAATAATCTTTCATTTTTATTTAGCTCCAACATAAGTAGACCTGTAGCTAATTTTGGATTTTATGTGTTTATAAAGAGTGGTTACAATATTATCTTGTTTATATAAAATGTGAACAAAATGTTTAGACCAAAATTTCGCTTTAACTATCAGGGTATTTATTTGCTTTTGTTGTTTTAGCAGTTACATGTAACCTAGGCTCTGATTTATTTTCCTGTCATGTCCTTTCTTTTATCTTGTCTTGGATGCATTTATGAGTAATAAAGTAATAATAGCAGCTAAAGTTTCTTCAATTCCTATTATATGCAAGATGCTTTACATATATTTCACTAATAATTGAAACAGTTCTTCAAGGTAGGTATTAATATTCCCATTTTAGAGATGAAAAAATAGGTTCAGAAAGTTTGTGTTCAAGGTGTGGTGCACCAGAGTTCAAACCCATGTCTTTCTGGTTCCAAACCTGACCTTATTTTTCATTGTACCTCGCTGCCAGCAATGAGGATACTGTCTAAAAGGTGAACAGCGGGAGAGCTGGATAATTAATATTTTACAGTAATGATTCTTCTGAGTTATAAGTCATTTCACTTTTGTCAAAGTCTTCTCATTTACTGGATTCTAAAATACAAATCGAGTTCATCAATATGAGGCTTTTAAAATATAAATGGAAGTTTTAAGATTTCTTTTAGCAATTTGGTATTTGATGCAGCTGAGTTGAGAATCTAGTTCTAGAGACCACGTACAGTTCATATTACTGTAGAAAATGGAAATAATTCATGTGTATATTATATGTATTTTATGTAAAGTTGTTTTGATGCTTTCTGTCCATCATCTCTAGCTAACAGTTTCAACACTTCTGCATGTGGTTTTATTGGATCTGATGGTGGTGCTCATATTCCTACAACATCTTAAAATATAAGCATAAAGATAGCAGAGTTTTAGACTAACAATAGGATGTTCAAGATTAGCTTAATTGGGGACTACTGCTTATACTGTCTTTTGAAGTTGGATGGAGTTAGCTTGCTTTGGCAAACTTCGAACATATTTTATGAGTTGTAAATAAATGGAGAAACCTCTTTTGGTGGGATATACTTTTTCTTTTTGGTAGATACTTATGTTAATTTCTCATTTGGGAATGATACTCATAGATTAGAAACTGCATGCTTATGTCTTGGATCCCTTTTGGCGTCTCCGTAGGGGCCTGTGAGGGAAGGGATATTTAAAGTGAGAGTTGTTTTGGTCTTACCAGAAATGTAATTTGTGATTCTAGAGTTTATCTGGGAAAAATGAATACATGAAACATTTAAAAAACTTACATTTGGGAGTTGAGGAGTTATGCTTGAAGGACTGTCATGCCTGTTTTATTTTGGGGAAAAATATATCTTGATGATAGATAAGAGAAAAATGTAAATGTAAGGCTCAGGAACTAGATTTGAATACGCAATTAGGATCTCTGACTACCTGTGTTGCAGCAAGCACTTTGGAAACAAAGATCAGATCCTACTCTGAAGAAAGGATAAGCTGATTAGTTGATTCACTTGGCAATACTGGAAATGTCTGTAAAATTATTCATTATATGAAGAAAATTCTCATAAGATTGTTCTGCTTCAAAGCTTGGATCCCATCCAAGGAAGTTTAGTTACCAAGTAATAGGCCAATAAGGCTCATATTTCCTCTAGATTGTATAAGCCAAAATTAGCGAATTTAAATAAATTCTTCAAGAATGTCACTTATTTTCTTTTATTTGCTGTCTGAGTATAATGATACAAGAAATAGTTTTAGTCAGTGCAAGAGTGGATTTCAGGTTATGCTCCATCAGTTGCTTTCCCGGATGCAGAAAGTAATATGGATTTTATTTTAGAGAATTGAAAATACCCTTAAATATGAAGTCCATTACCTTAGTGAAAGAAAACTGAATTGTTTTTAGAGATTAAGTGACTCACTAGAATATGTCATGAGGGCAGGGATTTTTGATATTTCCTTCACTACTGTGTTTCCAGTGTCTGGCACATAGTAAGCTCTCAGAAATGCTTGATGAATGAATGGATGCCAAATTCTCACACAATCAATTAGGTGGCAAACTTATACTGGAGCCAAGCCTTCTGATTTTGCTAGTGTTTCTTCTAATAGGTATATACCATGGTGAGAGAGAATTAAATTCTTTTTTTAGATTAGAATTTTCTTGAAGATGGATAAACATTTTCAGGCAACTTAGGGCTGTGCTGTATTTGAGATTTATTTATACCTAGTTGTATACCTTGGATGTTCTTTGCAGGGTATCAGTTTTTGAGCCTTGCCTAAATTAGGCAAAAAATTAGCTTTTGGTACTTCTCATAAAATATTTGTTTTATTTCCATATGTTATTTTGTATTCTGAAATGCTTTTAAAAACAGCGAGAAGTAATTGCTGTTCTTAATTTTCAATTCTTTTAAATAAAGAACGAACCAGGTGATGATGATTGATGCTGGGCATGTTTCAAGAACTTTATTATACCAGATAAATCAAAGCATCAGCATTGTGGGTAACATAGCTTTTTGTGTGTGTAACTAAGTGTATTTTAAATTTCTAGTTCATACTTTAATTATTACTAGCTAGTGTATCTTAAACTCAAATATTTCTCACATTCCTGGATAATTTTTCAGAATACTGTAGTGGCCATTAAATGATTTTTTAAAATGATCTTCCATATTAAATATATTTTAGGCATTTTCTAGTTTACCTTTCTATTTTAAATGATTAGATGAGTATAGAAAAACCTACAAATTTAGGAAGGACTATAATTGGCTTCTAATAATTATCATGCCTGTCACTATATAGGAAAAAACACTACAGTGTATTTAAATTAATTTTGAAGATTGATTTTCTATTGCTCCACCAGGAGTTAGCAGACTACAGCCTGTGGACCAAATCCAGCTTGGCACCTGTTTTTGTAAATAGTTTTAGTGAAACACAGCCATGCTCATTTGTTTCCATATTGTCTGGATACTTTAACGATACAATGACAGAAGGGTTATAACAGGGACCATATGACCGCAAATTCTAAAATATTTACTTTCTGACCCTTTGCAGAAAAAATGCACCTACTGCTTGCTGTGTTTGAACTACAGAAAAGGCGTTTGCCAGAAATCTTTTTTTTTTTTTTTTAAACTGAGCAGTAACTTACATAGAGTGAAATGCACAGGTCTTAAGGGTACAGTGCAATAAATTTTGACAAATGTATCCCCGTTTCCTGTTGCCCTTTTCTAGACCCAGTCTAGGCAACTCTTTTGATTTCTGTCATCACAGATTAATTTTGCGTGCTTGATTTTCATATAAGTGAAATAAATATTCATACTCCATATATACAGCATAAGCTCTTTGATGCCTGGCTTTTACTCAGCAAAATGGATTTTTAGATTTATCTATGTTCTGTGTATCAGTAGTTCTTTCTTATTTATTAACTAGAGTATTCCATTGTGTGAATATATCACAATATTTAAAAATCCATTCTCATGTTGGTGGGCATTTGGGTTCTTTTCAGATTTGAGCTATTATGAATAAAGCGACTGTAAACATTTGTGTATGTCTCTGGGTAAATGTGTGTTTCATTGTACACTATGCTTAGGAGTAAAATTGGATATGTGTATGTTTAACTTGGTTATTTTTTAAAATGTACCACTTTACACTTAGAGCCGCTTTGTATTCGAGTTCAGGTTGCCCCACATCCTTGCCAACACTTTACTGTTAGGCATTCTAGTGAGTATAACTAGAATGCCTAGTAGCATCTCATTATAGTTTTAATTTCCATTGACCTGATGACTGATGGTGGTGTGTACCGTTTCATGTGCTTATTAGCCATTCACTTACCTTCTTTTATGAATGTTAACTTTTTTGCCTATTCTTTTAAAGTGGGTTTCTTGTAGACAACTTTATCGTTAGGTTTTTTGTTGTTTTTTTTAAATCCACTCTGAGCAATCTTTTAATTGGTGTATGTAGGCCATTACCATTCACATTTCAAGGGATGATTAATTTAGTTAATAAGTACCTTGTTCATAACTGTTTGTATTCATTGGCTTGTTCTTTGTTTTTATCTTCTCCCTCTCATTTTTTTTGCCTTCTCTGGTTTTAATTGAGCATTTTATATGATTCCATTTATTTCCTCTGTTAGCATCTTATACCTCTTTAAAAAAATTTTTTTAATGGTTGCAGTATACATTTACAGCTCATTTTATGTCCACCTTCAAATAATGCTATGCTGCTTCATGTATAGTGCATGTACCTTAAACAAAGCATTCCCAATTTCTCCTTCCTGTCCCTTAGGACACTGTTATCCTTCATTTTACTTAACCATATGCAGTAATCACCCAATACATTGTTACTATTATTACTTTAAATAAACAGGCTTTTTAGATCAATTAAGAAGTATAAAATACCTTCATTTATTCCTTCTCCAACAGTCTTCCTTTCCTTATGTAGATCTGAGTTCTGATCTATATAATTTTTCTTCTCCCCAAAGACCTTCTTTTAACATTTTTTGTAGGGCAGGTCTACTGATAATACACTTCCTTGGTTTTTGTCTGAAGAAGTCTTTATTTCTCCTTTACTTTTGAAGGATGCTTTTCATGTAGAATTCTAGGTTGGTGGGGTTTTTTTTTCTCCATTAACTCTTTAAATATTCCACTCTACTTTCTTCCTGCTTCCATGGTTTCTGATGAGAAAGAAACCTCTGTAATTCTTATCCTTAGTCCTCTGTAGGTAAAGAGGTTTTTTTTCCTCAAGATTTTCTCTTTGTTTTTGGTTTTCTGCAGTTTGAATGATCTGCTGAAGTGCATATTTTTGGTATTATTCTACTTGGTGGTCTCTGAGATCCTGGGTTTGTGGTTTGGTTTCTATCATTGATTATGGAAAGCTCTTGGTCATTCATTACTTTGAAATGTTTTTTTCTACTTCACTCTCTCTTCTTCTCTTTCTTTCTTTTTTTTTTCCAATTCTTTTTTCTCTTTGCATTTCTGTTTGGGAAGTTCCTGTTGAAATGTCTTCAAGCTCATAATTCTTTCTTCAGCCATGTCCAGTCTGTTGACGAGAGTTTGTATAAGACTGGTAGTATTTTTTCCTTAAATGTTTGATAGAATTCATCAGTGTAGCTATTTGTGGGTGCATTTTCTTTGCAGGAAGGTTTTTAATTATGAAGTCAGTTTTAAAAAATAGGTATTGTGCTGTTCAGATTTTTTTTCTTTCATTGCATCACACGAAATTTGGTGTGCTGGGTTTTAATTTTCACTCAGTTCAAAGTATTTTCTACTCTTAGTGTGATTTCTCTTTTTACCTATGATTATTTATAAGCGTGATTTAATTTCTAAATATTTGGGGGTTTTCAAAGCCAAATCTTGGGATTTCTTTCTATTTCTAATTTTTTAATTTTTATTTTTATTGAAATTTATTTAATTAATTAATTTATTTATGGCTGCGTTGGGTCTTCGTTGCTATGCTAGTTGCGGTGAGTGGGGGCTACTCTTCGTCCTGGTGTGCAGGCTTCTCATTGCAGTGGCTTCTCGTTGCGGAGCACGGGCTCTAGGTGTGTGGGCTTCAGTAGTTGTGGCACACGGGCTCAGTAGTTGTGGTGCACGGACTTAGTTGCTCCGCAGCATGTGGGATCTTCCCAGATCAGGGCTCGAACCCATGTCCCCTGCATTGGCAGGCGGATTCTTAACCACTGCCACCAGGGAAGTCCCTTTCTATTTTTTTAAATGCTACTTTGATTAGAGAACATGCTGTATACCATTTCACCTCTTTACATTTTCTGAGATTTGTTTTAATGTCAAGCTATAGTCTGTCTTTATGAATGTTCTATGTACACTTGAAAAAAATGTCTAATTTATTTTTGTTGGGTGTAGTGCCTTATAAATGTCAATAGAATAAACTGGTTGACGTTTCAAGTCCTCTCTAACTTTCCTGATTTTCTTTCTATTCTGTTAATTACTGAAAGAGGAGAAGAATATTGGAATTTCCATCTGTAGTTGTGTTTTTTTAATTTCTTTTTGTAGTTCTGTCAGTTTTTGCTTTATATATTTTAAAGCTCAGTTATTAGATGCATTCACATTTAGGAATGTTATATTTTCTTGATGAATTAACCTTTAAAAAAATCATTTGTAATATATATCTTTATCTAGTAATAGTTCCTGTCCTGAAATCTACTTTGTGTGATAGTAATGTAGTCATTCTAGTCATTCCAATTTTCTTATGATTAGTAGTTGTGGGGTATATCTTTTTTCTGTTCCTTTTCCTTTTCTTTTAATCTGTCTGTGTTTTAAGATAGGTTAAAGGATGGATGAGCCAAAGAGATAACAAATAGCAAGATGGTAGGCTTAAATCTACTTGAAGGATTAGGTTCCAAAGGACTGGCTTCTCTTGCTTTCTCTTTGTTTACTCTGATAAAAGTGAGCTACCTTATGGAGAGGCCCATTTACAGAATGAATCCTGCCAGCAACCACTTGAGTGAGCTTGGAAGTGGGACCTCCATTTCCTCTATTGAGCCTTGAGATGATTGCAGCCTGTGAGAGACTTTGGGCCAGAGGACCTAACTAAGCCATGCCCAGGTTCCTGACTCTCAGAAATGGAGTTTAAAAATACTTGTTTTTATAAGTTGCTAGATTTTGGGGTAATTTGTTATGCATCCATTCATAACTAATACAACTACCTAACTCAAAGTAGTGAATAAATACTGAAAAATGAATAATAAAATAGCTTATTCATGTCCAAGTAAGATCATGTAAGTGCAAATACTTTTTTGGTTGTAAATCACTGCATATGACTTTTTTATATGACCACATTCTTTCTCTCTCTCTAATAGCTTACCATAATTTACACATACTTTGATTTTTCCTTTTTAAAGGTTTTGTTTTTTCGTAGTATACTAATGTGGTGAATTTCATTGATATCTTAGTTTTTTAAAACTTTAGTACAAACTTACAGAAAGTTTGTAGAATAGTATAAAAACTTATATAACCATTACCCAGGTAATTCACATTTGCCCCATTTGTTTTATTATTCATTTATATAGTGTTTCTCTCTTTTTCTTTATACATATGTGTATGTTACTTTCTGTAGATATACACATATCTCTCTATATTCTTTTTTCACTTTCTGAATCATCATTTGGTTAGCATGATTGTCAGCCCAGCTTCTCCACTATATTAAGTTACTAATTTTCCCTTCATAATTAATAGCTTGTCAAGGAGATTCCTTGAAACTTCATTGATACATTATTTTACTTTATTCTTTAACCCCTAAATACTTTAGAGTGTATTGCCTAAAAATAAAGACATTTTACATTACTGTAGCATAATTAGCAAAATCTGGAAGTTAATCTAAAATGT
The DNA here is from genome assembly GCF_965194825.1 of Balaenoptera physalus. NCBI lineage: Eukaryota > Metazoa > Chordata > Mammalia > Artiodactyla > Balaenopteridae > Balaenoptera > Balaenoptera physalus. The sequence goes on from NC_138886.1 coordinate 21,519,921, forward strand.
TTCCTCAGTCTTTTTGATTCATGATATTGATGTTTTAAAAGAATATAGGCATGTTATTATGTAGGATATCCCTTACTTTGAGTTTATCTGTTTCTTATAAGTAAATTTAGGTTATGTATTTTTGCAGGAATACCACAGAAGTCATGTTATAGTCTCAGTGTATTTTATCAGAAGGCAGAGGATGCTGATTTGTCCTATAACTTGTAATGTTAACTTTGATCACTTGGTTAAAGCTGTATTTGCCAGGTTTTCTGTTGTAAATTTACTGTTTTTCTCTTTGCAACTAGTAAGTATTTTGTGGAGTAGTACTTTAAGGCCATGCTAATATTATTTTAATTCTCAAATTTTAACCTACTAGTTTTAGCATCTATGTGATGCTTCTTGCCTTAATTCGTTATTATAATGATAGTTGCAAAGAGGTGATTTTCTAATTTTATTTTTGGAATCAAGATTTCATTCACTAGCTGCTTAAAATGAACTGATTAACTTTCATTCTTTTGCTGTTTTGTGGAACAACTTTTTTTTTCAAAGTTTAGTTGATCTCACCTGCAAAGTCATCTGGACCTGGGTTGGTAGTGGGGGATAGGGATGTCGTTGTCTATTACTTCACTATCTTTAATTCTTATGGTCAATTCAGGTTTTTTATTCCTCTCACAGTAATTTTAGGATTTGGATTTGCTCTTTTGCTTTATTTTTTTTCTTTTTTGAGTTAATAATTAACTCATATATTTTAAAATCTGTTTTCTCATAAATGTATTTACAACTATAAACTTATCTTAAAGTACTAAAGCTGGATCCCACAAGTTTTGGATTTGTGTTTTCATTTTTATTATATCTAAGTATTTTTATATTTTACTTATGATTCTTTAAAAATTTCCTTTATTTATTTATTTATTTTTGAAGTATAGTTGAGTTACGATGTTGTGTTAGTTTCTGGTATACAGCAAAGTGATTCAGTTACATATATATGTTTATTTATATATATGTATATATATTCTCTTTTTCAGATTCTTTTCCATTATAGTTTATTACAGATACTGAATATAGTTCCCTGTGCTCTACAGTAGGGCCTTTTGTTTATCTGTTTTATATATAGTAATTTGTATCTGCCAATCCCAAACTCCTAATTTACGCCTCCCTCCTCTTTCCCCTTTGGTAACCATAAGTTTGTTTTCTATGTCTGTGAGTCTGTTTCTGTTTCTTAAATTAGTTCATTTGTATCATTTTTTAGATTCCACATGTAAGTGATATCATATGATATTTGTCTTTTTCTGACTTCGTTTTAGTATGATAATCCCTAGGTCCATCCATGTTACTGCAAATGGCATTATTTCATTCTTTTTTATGGTTGAGTAATATTCCTATGTATATATATCACAACTTCTTTATCCATTCATCTGTTGATGGACATTTAGGTTGCTTCCACATCTTGGCTCTTGTAAATAGTGTTGCTAGGAACATTGGGGTGCATGTATCTTTCCGAAGTTTCCTTTTTAACTCCAGGATTATTTAGTGGCTTTAAAAGTTTAGTTCCCAAACATTAGCCACTCTTTTTAATTTTGTTTCTAATTTTATTGCAGAGAACATAGTATGTTCAGTATATTCCTTTGGAACATATTGAGACTTCTTTTATGAACTAATATGGGAGTTGGCAAACTATGGCCCAAGGGCTAAATAGGGCTCACTGCCATCTGTTTTTATACATCCTGCAATCTAAAATGGTCTTTATACTTCTAAATGCTTGAAAGAAATCCAACGATTAATACTTTGTAACAGGTGAAAAATAGATGAGATTCAAATCTCAGTGTCTGTAATTAAAGTTTTATTGAAACACAGCCATGCTCATTCATTTTCACATTGTCTGTGACTGCTTTTGTGAGTTATGACAGAGACTGTATGGCCCACCAAGTTTAAAATCCCTTACTATTTGGCCCTTTACATATAAAGTTTGCCAACCTGATACAATGTCTGTTTTTATAAATGTTTATTCTTAGCTGGATGTCTGGTTCTGCATTCAGTGTATCTATTAGTTCAAGTTATTGATTGTATTTTTTTTTTCTGGTCATATTTTTTATGTTTGGTCTATTACTTTCTAAGAGAAATGTATTAAAATTTCAATTCAACTGTTGATTTATCTTTTTCCCTGACATTTCATCAAGGTTTTTCTCTCATTATTTTGGTTCCTGAAATCCACATATCCCTTCAGCTTCTACAGCTCCTCCATGGTTGATTTTGGAGATGGGAGTTAGCAATTCATGTTAGCTTCAGGCTTCAGACCAACCTATTTATTACTTAGTACAGGAAGTACAAAGGACGGTGGTAGCTTCAGGCTTCAGACCAACTCATTCTAGTTTCAGGCTTCAGACCCACCTATTTATTACCTAGTACAGTGAGTACAAAGGACTATCACCTAGATATGTTATTGTGAAATTTTAGAGTTCCACTGATGAAGAGATGATTCAGAAAGCTTCCGGGGAGGTTGGGGCAGAAAACAAGTCAACTTCAAAGAAATGAATGTCAGACTGGCATCTTACCAGCCCTACTATATGCTAGATGAAAATGGTGAATCTTTTCCTAATTTTCTTAGGAAAAAAAATTTTTAACCCAGAATTCTTTGCTATCAAATGATTAATTATGAGGATAGAATTTTCTGACATGCATGGACCCAGAAAGTTTACCTTGGTGTTTACCATCATTTAGGTAGTTGTTTAAGGTTGTACTCCAGCAAAATAATAATGTGAACTAAGGACAAGGAAGACAGAAGTTCAGGAAAAAGTTGAGCCAACCCAGATGAAAAGTGAAAAGAAGACTTAAGTTAATAGCTGTTCAGAAGTCCTAGAGAGCAGTCATTCTAGATTGAAGCAGGAGAAAAGAGGGTTTTAGGAGGGAGATCTTAGGAAGAAAAATGAGGACTACATAGAATGAGTGGTGCCATGAAGAGTTTGGGGAAAATATGATGATATAATAAAGGATAATAGTGTGAGGAAAATAAAGACAGTTTAAAAATGTCACGGAAAGCAAAAATGAATGAATGAATAAATAAAAATGTCTAATTATGAACCAAATTAGAATGTAGCATGATGTTAAGAAATTGGTAGAGTATAATAAAGAATGCATTTGATCTTGATTCTAAGAATAGTCTTTTTCAAGTGGTTCTAAGGTTGTGACATTAGACGCATAGAGTAAAAAGTGAAGTGTTCCAGGATTATGTTTCCTTGAACAATATTTATATTGTAATAAAAGTGTAAATGCTGTGTATTGATTTTCAACTTTGAGTCAACCTTTGGACAGGACAGGAATGGACAAAGCCCAGAATGCTATTGTTGGAGGGCAGAATGTAACAAGCATACCAATAAAAGTAAAAATGAAGCTGGCAGAGGGAGGGAGGGAGGGAACAGATTACTAACCCCAAAAGCTCTCTTTTGGAGAATCAAGAGGTAATGTCAAGTTGACAAAACAAGCAGTAAAGATACACGTGTAGTATTTAAAGTTCAAAGATACTTACACAAGAATTAAAATTAAGAGCATATATTTCAAACATTGAGAGAACAGAAGAAGGAATTATAAGAGGTAAACTAAGTTTTCATATTAGAAGTCAGCCAGTTTATTTTTAAAGTTGATAACTTAAAAGTAGTGGTATAAGCATATTATCTAATGTTGTGGTGGCAACCATTAGAATAAGAACTGTTTAAAGATTCTGTTTGGGTGGAGAGATTTGCTTTTATCATATAGACTATTTTGTAAAATTTGTTACAGTACACGTATTTGATAAAAATAAAAATTAAATTCATGAATAAAAGTTAAAAGGACAGAAGTAATTCACCAAAAAATAAATTCAACTGTGTGTTTAGGGAGATCTCTCATTCACATTGTTGTCCCCCTTCTTGTCTTTTCCCCAAAGATAACAATTTTATTAGTTTTTTCTTTACCCTTCTAGTACCTTTTTAATGCAAATACAGGCAACTGTACATATTTTTTCTTCCTCTTCTAATATAAAAGACAGCATATTTCTATGCACTGTTCTGCACTTTTTTTTCTCCAAAACATAGGAAATCTTCATTCAAGAGAGGACTCCTGTGAGTCCTGAGGAGTTGTATAGCAGTTTTAGGTGAAAGACGAAATAGCCACATCCATAACTAGTCATAGATTTCAAGATCTCTCTTAATTATTGATAGGATAAGTAGGCAGAACATCAACATTCTGTTCACCAGTACTGCTTTTGCCTCCCTCTCCCAGATTAAAAAACTGCATTTTATCCCTATCCTGCTGGGTATCAGTATATAAGAAGTCATTTTAAAAGGAAACTTTGCATATCTATTATAATATTAGACTAATTTTACAGAAGAAAAAAACCTGTGGTGTTAACTGTAACATGATACCTTAGGTCAAACCTAATACCCTAGTGACAGGGGCTGGATTCAAACAAAGGTTTGTTTCCAAAACCAATGCTCTGTTTTTTACCCCTTGGTGTCAGTTGGTTTTAGGAAAACTGATATTCCAGATAGTATTTGGTTAATAAGCTCCATTATTTTTGGATGTTGGTTTGTTCTGGGATAAAAATAGTATACCACTGTGTTAGAGATGGAAGCATAGCTTACAGTCTGCTAAAGCAGTGAAATATACTTGTAGTTTCACTAAGGTGAAGAGATTAGAGTACAACCCTGTTTTGTTTTGTTTTTTAATTAATTAATTAATTTTAGGCTGGGTTGGGTCTTTGTTGCTGCGCACGGGCTTTCTCTAGATGCGGTGAGTGGGGGCTACTCTTCATTGCAGTGCACGGGCTTCTCATTGCAGTGGCTTCTATTGTTGCGGAGCACGGGCTCTAGGTGCGCAGACTTCAGTAGCTGCGGCACACAGGCTCAGTAGGTGTGGCTCGTGGGCTCCAGAGCGCAGACTCAGTAGTTGTGGTGCACAGGCTTAGTTGCTCCGCGGCATGTGGGATCTTCCCGGACCAGGGCTCGAACCCGGGTCCCCTGCATTGGCAGGCGGATTCTTAACCACTGCGCCACCAGGGAAGTCCCACAACCCTGTTTTTGTGATGCGTTGGAATTCCATCCATTGAGACCCATAGCCATTCAGTCTGCTCTTTCTCAACTAAAGTAGCATGAAAACTAGCCTATGTTCATACAGTGTGGCTATTATAAAATTCAGAGGTGCCTTCAGATCATTAAATGGTGCAAGAAGGAATTTTAAATTAAAAAAAATTTTAAACATTTTTGCTATGATAGATATGTTCCATAGAATTGACCAAAAATTCCCATGAAATATATTTGATTGAAAGACCCAGGTATGGAGCTTAAAACAAATGTTGGCAAAATTTTTAAAGTTCATTTTTTTTTCAAAATGAAAATAGCCCATTTCCCTTTGATTAATGTTTAAATGCGACAAGTGTAAAGGAGAAGGTAAAAGCTAGAAATAATAATTCCTGCTAAAATTTAGGTGAGTTTGCTTTTAGACCTTTTCATATATGCTCACAGTATATGTGCATATTTATTATTAATTTGCTTTACAAAAATGGAAACATAATACATGTTATAACTAATTTATATGGCTTTCAAAATGAACAATATCTTGTGAGTTTATATCAGGTTGATAAGTCTGGTCCTTTATCATTTTAGTAACCGTCTAGTATTTCATTGCATGGATCTGTTGTAACTCATGTAACTAATCTCTTATTATGAACATAGTGGTGGTTTAATATTTTAATAGTTTAGTATAGCAGTTAAAAGCATGGACTCTGAAATTGGCCTGCCTGGGTTTGAATCCTGACCCCAACTCTTTATTTGTAGTGTAATTTATATAAGCTACTTAACTCATTTACGCCTTATTTTTCTCATTCACAAAATGTTAATAGGCTTTCCAACTCTGTGTTATGAGAATCTAAAAAATTGTTAGGATTTGTTTATGAATGTGTGAGAAGAGGGAAGTTTCAATGATAGGCTTAATAAAAGAATTTGTAAGTTTATATGTATTTCAGAAAATAGGTGTCAATATAATATTAGGGCAGTAAGTTATTAAGTATGACAACTAACCAAAACCCAGACCTTGTCATTATTATGGGACATAGCTATACTTTCCAGAATTCAGGTGATCACAGGACATCTTTGTTAGAAATAACATTTATTTATAAGCAGTTTTATGACCAGAATTGTGTCTTTTTCTGCAGCTGTATTGGAAGAGGATGTTTTATCCTTGTCTTACAGAGATTTTTTTCACAAGCAGTTCAATAGTGCCTGTGGTTTCAAAGTTAAGCACTAATATTCTATTAGTTACAACCTTGAGGGGAAAAAAGAGAGTTGAAAGAGGTTTAGAACTTAAAATGTGGAAAGGAAAAGGATAGAACTAGTATTTTTAATGAATGAGGTATGAGATGTAATATTTTGAACCAACACTGATCACCATAATATTGCTCAGTGCTTAGCATTTTATGACCATTTGATAGTTCATTGATTCTAAGGCCCCCCCTTTTTTTTTCCGTATTAACATTTCTGACATCAGGGTGCATCTTAGCGTTGATAATGTACTACAGTTTGGTTGACAGCACTTTTTCTTTCTGGATATTAGATAAAATTATGGAGTCTTACACTTGAAGCCTTCTTAGATTACATGAAATATGTTTGATAAAGCACATAGAACAGTACGGGCACATATTAAGCAGTCAGTATTAGCTATCTTTGTATTTGTTTATTTTGTTCTTGTAAAGGATGATTACATGTACATATCTTCATGTACAGTTCTAATATAAAATGTCTAGATGTGGAATAAATGAATCAAAGGATTGGCATAAGATATTGAGAGGAAATTTGTTTATTAGACTGGAGAGCAACAGGTATGTCAGGTGAAAAATAAACCAGACCTAGATTTTAATTGTACCACCTACCCTCTCTGACCTACGTCGAATAATATAACCTCTGATTCTTTGAGGGATGATAATACCTACTTTGCAGAGTTGTGAGAATTGGAGAATACGTATAGTAAAATCTTTAAAATATCTGTTCACTGACTATAGGACAGAATATTTTACATTTAGGCCTATTTGGGATATCCAGGACATCTTTGACTTCTTTTTCTCTCACTCCATGTCTAATTATTAGCAAACCTTTCTAAGTGTATTCATAATTCAACCACTCTCCCCAGTAACACTCCCTTTGCCCCTCATCTGGATTATCACCTTAGCTTCCTACTGGAGTCTCTGCATCTTTCTCTGCTTCATTACAAACTATTCTCAACACTGCAGCCAGAGTGATCAGTTAAAAAGTAAATCAGGGCTTCCCTGGTGGCGCAGTGGTTAAGAATCTGCCTGCTAATGCAGGGGGCCCGGGTTCGAGCCCTGGTCTGGGAAGATCCCATATGCCGCGGAGCAACTAAGCCCGTGCGCCACAACTACTGAGCCTGTGCTCTAGAGCCCTTGAGCCACAACTACTGAGCCCGTGTGCTGCAACTACTGAAGCCTGCGCACCTAGGGCCTGTGCACCGCAACAAGATAAGCCACAGCAATGAGAAGCCTGCGCACTGCAACAAAGAGTAGCCCCTGCTCTCCACAACTAGAGATAGCCTGCGCGCAGCAATGAAGACCCAACCCAGCCAAAAATAAATAAATAAGATAAATTAAAAAAAAGTAAATCAGATCATGTCACTCCTTTGTTCACAACTCTTTGTCCCTCGTTTCACTCAGTAACATTTTTTAGAATGGCTTTCAAGGCACCACATGCTATGACATACCCTCCTTGTCTCTTTAGTTTTCTTCTCTCCTTGCTCACACTCTTTCAGTCACAGTTGGCCTCGTCACTGTTTTCTAGAACATGCAAGGCATTCTATCTCAGTTTCCTCGGCCTACAATTTCTTCCCTCAGATACCTATATAGCTTGCTCCTTACCTCCTTAAGACTACACTTAAGTGTCACTTGCTCTTAAATCTTTCCTTGACCACTCTACTTAAAAATCGCAGTTCTCCTCTTTACCCCTCGTTGCTCCTTATCCTGCTTTTTAAAAAGCATTATGACTTTAAAACATACTACACAATTTTCTTAATTTGATTGTTATGTGTTTCCTTCTGCAAGACTGTAAACTCCACATGATAAGGGCAGGAATTTTTGTCTGTTCACTGGGATTTTCCCCAGTGCTTAAAGACCCTGGCATATAGTTTGGTGCTCAGTAAATATTTGTTGGATCTGTTGAGTGAATGAATATTGCTAAAACACTTTTACATATTGAAGTCAATGTGTATGATCTATGCCTATATAGTAGGAACTAAATAAATATTCAAATGAATGGCATTTTGATTAGACGTCATGAATTAGAAGGCTTTTGGAGGAATAATTTTGCTAGTCATTAAAAAAAGTGTTACTATTTATTGCTAAGATGTTCATATAAAATGAAGACAATAAAAACCATTTTATTGAAACTGTGTCATAAATGAGATTGTAAACATTGTCACAGCTGTATATTTGAAGAATTTACCCCATCTTTACCACCTTGTTTATTCTCATTGTCTTAAAATCTCAACAGTGGCAGCTTTGGAAAGGAAAATGTCACAAACAATTTGGTAACTATTCTTTTTTTAGGGTAACTGTTCTTTAAGAAATATGTTTAGAGATAATCACACTCACTTAGTAGATGAGAGTGTTGATGGGGCCACAGAGTTTGTGGGGATATGATCTCCAAGTCATATGTGAGGCTTTGGGGTTTGGGTGTGTTTAGAGCAATAGGAGCTGTGAAGGTGAATGTTAACAAAAACCTAAATGTTAAAAAAAAAAACTTGGAGTTATCACGTACTGCCTCACAATTACTCTGAAACCCTTACTGAATATTCAGTTTATTCCCTTGTGTTTATAATTATTACTCTTTTTTAAGCAAAAAAGTTTTGAACACAGATTCCACTTCATTATTAGCTCCTGTAGAGGGGGATATAAAGGTGAGTCATCAGCAAGTGTATATAGTATGGTGAGACTCTACATAATACTATGTTTTTCTGTTTATGGAAAAACATAGTAACAGAGCAGGATCAACATGAGTTTTCTGTTCTGTGAAGTGTTTACAAAGGGTCACTAGACCTTTTGCTAGAAATTTTACAGAGGGGGCTACCTTACCTTTAAGGTAGGACTTGAATATTAATTTCAGTATTTAAGATTCTTTTATTTAAAAAAAAAAATCTGGAAAATTGTGAAGTTTTTTTTGATAGCTCCTTTTTTATGGTCATAGTATCTTGATAGACTAAAACAAATGATGTATTATTCTTGAATTTCATGTGCATTTTAGGTATGGTCTCAAGTTTAACCATGAGTTAATGGTTTATTTTCAGAATCTTCCTTACATGTTATTTTACTGGCTGTTTCTCAGTTGTGTGGATTGCCTTTTATTATATTAATAATCTCACTTTAATGCTAAATAAAACCACTTCCCATCAAATTTGATAATAAAACACTTTATTTGTGCTGCTTAATTACAGTATTCTTTTGCTTTGTTGGCCCAGTGTATTTAATTATTCTTTAGCAGGAGAGAGCTTCAGTAATTGATACTTGAGGCAGTGAAGCTGACTGGTGTATTGACTTAGCCAGAGAGCTAACAAGTCCACAGAACAACTGTTGCACTTATGTAAATTTACTGTGTGTTTCTAAGGAGACTGTTGATCCAGTATTGTTCATGCCCCACCCCCACCCCATGATGTCTTCATGATTTGGTTTGTTAAAGCCTTTTTGTTTAATGTTAATTTGTTTACCTGTGGTACAGAGTCTTTTTTCTTTCACTTTTTAACAATTTCCTTCTGTTGATCATCTATAGTCACTCATCCAAATAAGCTTTCCATCATTTATTTTTTAGAGTCTTCATTCTGCTTATCTTCCATCTATCTCTTAAACTATAATCTCTTATCATAGCCGTTAGACCTTTTGAGAGTGAGGTGGAATAAAATATGCCCCTTTGGCATGTTGATTATTTTGAATTAAAAATACTTAATAAACAGCCAGGGACTTCCCTGGTGGTCCAGTGGCTAAGACTCCGTGCTCCCAATGCAGGGGGCCCGGCTTCAATCCCTGGTCAGGGAACTAGATCCCACATGCCGCAACTAAACATCGCGCATGCCGCAACTAAAAGATCCTGCATACCTGCAAGTAAAAGATCGTGCATGCTGCAACTAAAGATCCCAACGTGCTGCAACTAAGACCCGGCGCAGCCAAATAAATATATAAATAAATAAATATTAAAAAAAAAAAAAAGAGGAAAGAAACAGCTGGTGCAAGAAGGACACTGACCCTCCTTGGTCCCCCTGAAAGTAGGAAATAAATCTCTCATGTGAAAGTATCCTCCTTATACTAGGAGAGTAGAAGGCATCCTTATCACCAGAGATAGGAAATTCAAGGCAGAGAAGGGTGACTAAACAAACTTTGTTACTTCTTTATTAATTTGCTACCCCAAGCCCCAGACCCTTTGTTTTGTCAAATCTTCACAAATAATTGTTTCTTTGTCTAAAAGGTATAAAAACTGCATGCTTTTGTCACTTCTTGGAGTCTCATATCTTTATGAGCTCCTGTATATATGAAATTAAATTTTGTTTTTTCTCCTGTTATTCTGTCTCATGTCAGCTTAATTATTAGACCAGCCAAAGAACCTAAAAGGGAAGAAGGCAAAAGTTTTCCTCCCCTACTAGACACTCAGTTTTACCTAGGTCTGCATTGCTTTTCCTTGACTATAATGGAAAATTACTTTTCACACACTTAGGATATAACTATTAAGCATAATTTTCAGAAATACTTTTTGTTTTATATTGAAGTAGTCTGTAATTATAGGCAGTGTTGTGTTTTCAGGAGAAAGAATTTATGTCTAGGAAAGAAAAGTTTTTTTTTTTTTTTTTAAAGAAGGGAATCTTTAACAGAACTGATTGTGTTTTTCTCACTTTTTACAAAGCTTACAAAGTAATATGACTCTTGGGATTTGAACTTTATAATATTTAAAAACCTTTATTTTCTGTAATTTGAAAATGAATCCTTGGGGGAAAAAAGCTTAGCCAGTAAATTTTGATTATCAGAATATTTTTTTTATGACTGCATTTTCAAATGTAAGCTCTTTTTTCTCTTTTGTTTATCATATCCTGAAATTATTAGGGTCAAAAAGTTACCAGTTTTTTTAAAGTATCATAATTATTTGAGATGTGTGTTGTTTATTCTGTATGTTAAATGGTAAACCCCATCTCTGATATGAAACAATTTCTAGATGTGAAACTTTTGGATCAAATATTTTAATTTTTCTTATTGCGTAATAAGACAATAAAAATAAAAATAGGCATTCCAGCACTTCACTGGATACTATAGGGTTTGCGTTATTCATGCATTATTTTAGGCATATTCTTTTTGAAAGCTCTTCCTGTTACTATTGAAAGATCTAGTAGAATTATCAGACTTAAATGATTTTAGTTTGAAGACTCTAATGTTAACCATTTCCTTATTATAATAGTTTATATTTTGTGTGGAAACATTGAATGTGACAGTTAAGATGTTGCATTAATTTACTTAGTATGCCATATAAATTTAAGTTAGTTTTTCCAGTTTTTCTATGTTTGACTATTTGATCATATTTTTAGACTAAATTTTTCTTTTACAGTTAGAAATCCAAATGGTAATTTAGAGGTGAAGAATAAAGTTTTAAAAAAATCCGTTAAATGAATAGTTTTATTATATTTGCTCTACTGATTCATCATTTTTCCATGAGAGGAATTAGGCCAACTGCGAAGTTAGGGAACACAGTCCACGAAAGACTCCCCTCACTTCTGACAGAATTTGTAAGTTCTGGGGGTTTCCAAAACCACCCTCTGGTCCCACAATTTGCTAGAAGAACTTACAGAACTCACTGAAAGCTTTTGTACTCTTCATTACTGGTTATTACAGGGAAAGGATATAGATTTGAATCAGCCAAGGGAAGGAACACATAGGGCAGAAGTCTGGGGAAGTATCAAACACAGAGCTTCCTTTGTCTTCTCCCTATGGTGTCAGGACACATTACTTTCCCAGCATCAGTGTGTGACAGTACTCATGGAGTCAAACCGGGATGCTTACCGTGCTTTGGTGATTACATTTTTATTGAGGGGCTCCTTTATGTAAGCATACTTGATTGCTCTTGAGGCTGATCTTAGTTAAGTCTCCTCCAGCCCCTCCAGGCGTGTGGTCCACCCTGACTCTAGGACTGTCTGGTGACCCAAAGCCCCTCGAGTTAAAAAAAAAAAAAAAGACACTTTCTCAGGCATGACCTTACAGGGGTTTAGAGATTACCTCCCAGAAGGAGAGGGCAAAAGCCAGACCTCTCTTTGAACAGGGTTAAATTCTTTACTTCTACAGACTGTGAGCCAAACTCTGAGTAGTATTAAAATGTCCAGAGCTAGAGTCATGTGCCAACTCTAACAATATTTGAAAGACCTCTATAGAAGTAAAAATGCTTCTTATTAGTCACTTGTAGTGTAGTAGGAACTTGAAGTTACAGTATACTGTTAAGCAGAAATTTGAGATTTCTTGCAGTTTTACCATCTTTTACCTTCACTCAAAAAGAAAAAAATTGTCTCTTTTACTTCTTAATATTTATTCTATGGATAGAATATAAAATATGGAAAATGCTATATTCTAAATTAATACAGCATAACTTATGGTATCAATAAATTACAAGTGATGCTAATATTTAGTAATAGGGGAATAGTTAGTATGCAATTATAGATTTTAAGAATCCATTAAAAATAATTATGATGGAGACTGTAACAAGGTGACAAAAGCTTATCAAGGATTACAGAGAGGAACATAGATTCATATTATAACTTTGTACAGTGCATATTAAGATAAAACAGAACTATCAAAATGAAAAATGATCTAGCTAATTAACATCTACAGGTCTTTTCCTGAGATAATTGGATAAGTATGCAAAGATGCTTAAATGAGGATGGTTATAGTGAAAAATTTGACCTCCTTTTTCTCTATAAACAAATATCATCAGTGTTCTGCAGGAAAAGTTCTAATGCCCACATGCTTTATTCTTCCTCATTCTCAAAGGTTAATCATAAATGGGACTTTATTAAATCTCTTTTGCAATCCTGTACATTTTGATTTTATTAAAATCCAGTCTTTTATCAATTCATCTGACAGAAGGAAATTTCCTTTTTGTTAGTATCAAAAAGTTTTTTTGTTTCTAAAACTTTAGAAAGTTTCCTTTATTGAAAGAATATCTTTCACATTTAGGAGATTGCTGTTCAATACTAATTACATTGCATACATATAACTATTGGCATATATAGCTTTTGAAGAGGATTGAGTAATGAATCATTAGTATTTATTTGCCACTGTTTAATGAGAGGTGTGTATATTAGAAATATCAATCCTCGGAGCAACCTATGAGTATGGGTACCATTATGACCCTCATTTTGCAGGTGAACAAACTGAGCCTTAGAGAGGTTAAATAATATGTAGTATAATATAAAGGTAAGTTTGTGGAGCATTTTCAAACCTAGATCTGGTCTGCTCCAGAAGACTACATTTGAAACTGCTCTACTATTACGCTTCTGTGTTCATTACAGCATCTGTTTATAGTAGTTCTCAGTTGGCTACACGTTAGAGCTTTGGAAATACAGGTGCTCAAACCTCAGCCCAGAGCTACTGATTAAGAATCTGTGGGGTAGGACCTGGTATATAGTATTTATTTTAAACTTGGATATGTGATTGTAGTCTATAGCCAAGGCAGAGAGCCATTATATTGTACCTGACACTATGCTATAGGGCATGGGGGAATATAATGAAGTATAAGGCACAATAATAGACCTCAAAGTAGCTGGGAAAAAACTGTGTACATATTTGACAAAATGTGTGATATTGATAGTTATATACATAGGAAGAATATATTATGTTAAGTGTACTAAAACCTAGAATCTTGCACATTTTAATGTTGAAAGACAATCAAAATTCAGTTCAATCTCTTCACTTTGGGGTTGAAAAATTTTCCAGATGTGGTATTAATTATCTCTGACCAGTAGGTAGGACTGGATATGTTGTGAAGAGACAGTGTTTGAGGCAGGAGAATAGCATAAAAAGTAGCCGAAATAAAGATGATGTATTTGGGGAAAATTACAAGACAGGAGTGTTATTGTGAGTAGGAGGTCCAGATTAGAAGGAGCTTTTAATCACCATCACAATACATTTAGACTTGATTCAATAAGCAACAAGGAATAATTTCACTTTAATAGTTGATTGGAGATGTATTTGTTAGGAAATTAGGTAACAGAGTTTATTGAATGAGATAGAAACAGAAAGAACCATGAGTAACTCATTTCTCCTCATATTGAAACTGAAATGGCATGTGTACATTAAGAAGACCACAACTTTTTGGATTCTTAGCTGGCAAGCCTTGTCTGGGGCAGACCTGTGTTAACAGTTTAACACCTTCTCTAGATGCCTTTTAAGTAATCTCGTGTAACTCCAAGAAAGTGCTTTCCTGAAAATTTGTTCTTTCCAGCTTTTTGATAATGAAATTATAGAGTAAGAGTTGGTTCCTCTCAGCAGGTAACTTCTTTGGAGGGTGGAAATAGTTTTGCACTTTTGGTTCTCTTATTCTCTCTTTGAAACATCTGACTTTTGTGACACTTTTATTCTTGTTTTTCACAGATCTGTCTTTTAACTCCTTTGGTAGAATTCTCATTTGTCTCTCCCTTGAGCTGTTGTATCGCTTTGTATTTTGTTTAGGAGAGACTATAATATTTTCCTAAAAACTTTTTTCATTTTACAAAGAACCATTTACTCATAACATAAAGTTGTGTCATTTTTCTGTTATATGTTATCTTTTGATTCCTTCCTTTTCTTTATGTATAGATTCCCATAAGGAACTCCTGTGGTTGTTCTTTGAATGTTGTTTGTTTTTGGAGGGACACCTTCTGGACCACCATTGTATAGAAGGAGAGTGTGAGAGATGAGCTCTGAGAATGAGCTGTGGTAATTGACAGCTTGACCAGTCTTTTCCTATCCACTCTTGAGGGTTGAACACAGTGATGATGGTAATGACTATTCTAGGCTGGCAACAAGTCTTTCAAGTCAGTAGGAAGCCTCTGGCTCAGAATGATGTTATCTCTTCATAGTTGTGTTTTGTTTTATTTTTAACTTTTTATTTTGAAAAAATTAGAGATTCACAGCAAGCTGTAAAGGTACTACAGAGAGGTCTTGTGTACCTTTCACAGTTTCCCCCAATCGTTACCTCTTACATACTTACACTATCAAAATAAGGGCATTGGGTTCCTGTGCATTTCTTCTGTTTGTTTTGTTACTAAAACACTGTGCCAAGCCCTGAGAGGGTTGCATCCCCCCCCACCCCGGTGTGTAACACATCTTGTGTCTCTGTAGCCTCCAGCAACTCGTATCTTTTGAACAAATCCACTTTGGCATGGGGACAACTCAGAATGCAGTTGACAAAACTGACTCTGAAGCAGGCACTATTTGAGCACGCCCCTGTAGAATACTTGTTTGCAACTTGCTGACCTCCGCTGAAGCACGTGCGTGTGTGGGCATGTGCACGTGTGTATGTGGGCTGAGCCCTGGTGGGTCTAGAAACTCTACTCGCCTCCCAAAAGCCATTCGATCCTAGGAGAAGCCCCCACTGGCCAAACTACACAGATCTGGAGGGCCTTGGGTGGACCCCAGAGGCAGGCTCGCAGTTGGAAACCAGGCGCGCTGTCGTGCTGTTGCTGGGGTCCTGAGCGCTGCCGTTCACCCCAGAGCCGACGCGGCCTTCCAGGCAGGCGCAGCCTGGCATTTGCCTCCCTGCTGCAGCCAGCTCCTGGGCTCTGCGGGATGGGCTCCGCGGCCACACGGCCACCTGCCTTCCCTGGCTCACTTTTCTACGCACAGAGGGGAGGCGTGTGCGGGCGTGAGGTGCGCCTCGGTTTATAATGTGGCTGCAGCGCCCTCACTTCCCGGCCTCAGGTGAGATGTTGATTTATTATTGCTGAGTAACTTCTCGTGATAGAAACCAAATTTCTTTTAATATATTACATATGGATGTACATACTCATGCGAAATATATGTACTTCGAGGGGATCTATTTATGTTCCATTGGGGGTCATTCTTTCCTATGAGGAGTCTCACCCGCTGCTTTGTGTGTTTGGTTAGATTCCTGGCACGTTTTGTTTCCTGTTGTTTAGTAAAGATGCTCTTTCTGGGGAAAAAAACCCAAAACAATAACAGGGTGGGATAGGGAGGGTGGGAGGGAGATGCAAGAGGGAAGAGATATGGGGATATATGTATATGTATAGCTGTTTCACTTTGTTATACAGCAGAAACTAATACCATTGTAAAGCAGTTATACTCCAATAAAGATGTTTAAAATAATAATAATAAATAAAATTTTAAAAATTTATTTAAAGGAAACAACAACAAAAAACAAGGGCATTGACATTGATACAATGCCTGTGTATAGTTTTGTTTCATTTTATTGCATGTGTAGGTTCATGTAATTCTCACCACAGAACTAATCCATCACCGCAAAGATCTCCCTCATGGTACCCTTTTATAGTCATACTATCTCTCCCAAGCTTCTCTGCCCCCTGGCAACTACTAGTCGGTTTTCCATCTTTATAATTTTGTTATTGTGAGAGAGTTATATAAATGAAATCATAGAACATGTGAGTTTTTGTGTTGAGCATGTGATCTTTTGAGATTGCTCTTTATGTTTAGTTTTTTAAGAAACCACTAAACTTTTCAGAGTGGCTGTACCATTTTACGTTCCTTTCAACAGTGTATGAGACATCCAGTTTCTTCCACATCCCTCACCTGCATTTGGCATTGTCACTATTTTTTATTTTAACTGTTCTGATAAGTATGTGGTGATGTCATGCTCTTAATTTTTATTTGAAGTGATCTCTGTGGTTTTGATTTGCATTTCCTTAGTGACTCACGATGTTGTGCATCTTTTCATGTGCTTATTGTCTGTATACTTTCTTGGAGAAATGTCTGTTCAGATCCTTTGCCTATTTTTAAATTGCATTATTTTGTCTTTTTATTATTGAGTTATAAGAGATTACGTTCTGGGTACCAGTCCCTCGTCAGATAATAGATTTGCAAATATTTTCTCCCATTTTCTGGCTTGTCTTTTCATTTTCTTGATGGTGTCCTTTGAAGTACAAAAGTTTTTATTTTTTATGAAGTTCAATTTATTTATTTTTATTAATCTATTTTTTTTCTTTTGTCACTTGTGCTTTTGTTACCAAGGAACCATTTCCTAACCCAAAGCCGCAAAGATTTACTTTTATGTTTCCTTTTAAGAGTTTTATAGTTTTACATTTATGTATACACCCTTCTTGAGTTAATTTTTGCATATGGTGTG
Organism: Balaenoptera physalus; assembly: GCF_965194825.1. NCBI lineage: Eukaryota > Metazoa > Chordata > Mammalia > Artiodactyla > Balaenopteridae > Balaenoptera > Balaenoptera physalus. The sequence goes on from NC_138886.1 coordinate 21,537,254, forward strand.
AGAAAGGGGTCCAATTTTCATCTTTTGCAAGTAGGTACATAGTTTAGATATATAATTTAGTTTTGACTACTTTTTGAACTCTATATAAATGCAACAAAGTAGTATGTATTATTTTGTGATGGGTTTCTTAATGTGAGATTTTTGTATGTTATTGTGTAGAGCAGTAGTTGATTCTCGTTGCTGTAAATCATTGAATGAATTTACAAAGATTTGTTCATTCTATAGTTGATGACATTTGATTGTTTCCAGTTTGGTTACTAGAAATAATGCTGCTGAGAACATTCTCATATGTATAGGTGCACATAGCAGGCAATCTCTTGAGTGTATGCATAGGAATAGAATAAAAGAGATCCTAGGATATTTATATATTCAACTTTAGTATATTGAATCAATTGTACCAATTTACACTCCCACTAGCAACATATAACAGTTCTCTCACTTCACATTCTTATCAAAACTTGATATTGTCAGCCCTTTTAATATGTTTATATTTCATTGTGGTTTTAATTTGCATTCCCCGATGACCATTGAGGTTGAGCATCTTTTCATACGTTTATTGGGTGTGGTATTAGTCATTTAGATATGGTTTAGAAAAACATTTCTTGTGTACTTACAAAGTTGGTGGCTATTATGGAACTATACAGTTGTGTTTTTATTCTGGGAATCAGGCTGAAAGAGCAGCTTCTATTTGGGATATGCTCCTCTTGTTTCAGAGGGGAAAAGGAAGAAAAACGGCAGAAACTAATTCTTTCAAAAGTTCTGCTTGGATTTAGGTCATGTAGGTCATGTCCATACATACTCCATAGGCCAAAGCATAGCACAAAACTGTGCTCAAGGTCAGTGGGTCAGGGAGGTATCCTCCACTCAGAGGCATTGCAAGTCACATGGCCATAGATGGGGATGAATGGTTCTTTCACAGGAAAAGAAGGACACAAATACTCTGGAACAGTAATAAAGTATACCACTTTACTTGTGAGGTGCCTGTTCAACTCTCTTGTCATTTTCTGTTACCTTGATTTTTTTCACATCAATTCCTAGTGGGGTACCCCCCCGCCAGCCTTTCTTCTTTTTCTTAGTAAGTTCTGGGTATACAATCTTTGTTGGTTATATGTACTGCAGTATTTTCTCCCATTCTATGACTTGCCTTTTTAATCTCCTAATGATGTCTTTTGTTAATAAAATTCTTTTTTTAAAAATTGAGATATAATTGATAAATAACATTATGTTTCAGATCTACAACATAATGATTCAATATTTGTATATATTGTAAATAAAAATTATAACTTCATTTTTGTGTAGTTTATCAGTTATTTTAAATAATTGTGTTCCTTGTTTAAGAAATCTTTCCCTACCACAAGATTATGAAGATGCTTTTTTCTGTTATCTCCTAGAGTCTTTATTGTTTTGTCTTTTACGTTTGAATCTGCAGTCCACCTAGAATTAATATTTAGTTGACATTTTAACATACTCCTGCAAGTCTAGAAAAGAGCTCAAGTGATCTCTAAGTTCGTCCGTCCGTCCTTCCTTCCTTCCTTCCTTCCTTCCTTGCTGCGTTGGGTCTTTGTTGCTGCGTGCAGGCTTTCTCTAGTTGTGGTGAGCGGGGGCTACTCTTCGTTGTGGTGCAGTGGCTTCTCTTGTTGCGGAGCACGGGCTCTAGGCACACGGGCTTCAGTAGTTGTGGCGCACGGGCTTAGTTGCTCCTCAGCATGTGGGATCTTCCCGGACCAGGGATCGAACCCATGTGCCCTGCATTGGCAGGCGGATTCTTAACCACTGCGCTACCAGGGAAGTCCCTCTAAGTGGTTTCTAAGACCAAATTAATTCAGTTTACATGTAGAAAATTGATACTTGATATTGACACTACACTCATATGTGTCGAAAATATATCTATTAGTAACACATAGTTTATCAAATTCCTCATATATAAAAACATGTTGGGCATGTTTAAATTTTTACTACATTTAAAACTGCAAAAATTCACCTTTCCGTATCCACTGGCAGGCAGCTATACAAAGTCTGTCTTTGTCTGCCAATATCTGTATTTCACATATTACCTGTATTTCACATATTCTCAGGAAGACCTTTGCTTTTAGTGAGGTCATAATCCAAGTCTTTCTGGAATTTGAGATTTTCAATTTTATTTCCTCTCACGTGCGCACTTAGTTCCTTTCTCTTATTCCAAACTGTCTCTATAAACTTACGGGTGAAAGACCAAAGGGAGTAATTTCTGGATGTTTAATACAGGAATTGTTTAAATAATTGTATTTATATTACGCAAACACATTGGTGGTTTGCTTTTCTTCAGCAAAGGCTGAGGTTGTTCCCTGCAGGAGTGGTCCTTACTCCTAAACATTAAATATCTGTCGGAGCACTGTTGATGTTATAACTTTTGTAGGATAGTTTGGGGATTAGGTTTTATCATCTAGTAGACTGAAATATTTGTTCTTAAAAGTTGACCGAGCTTGGGAATTCTCTGGTGGTCCAGTGGTTAGGACTCCATGCTTCCACTGCGGGGGCCCGGGGTTTGATCCCTGGTTGGGGAGCTAAGATGTTACAAGCCGCATGGCACCGCCAAAAAAAAATTGACTGAGAGCTGAACAAACTACCATTTGAAATAGGTTGTTTTTAAATTTATACACGGTGTTTATTGTACTTCCTAGGTATAAACATTTTAATCTTGGTAAAAGACCTTATGGTTTTACAATGAAAAGGCTAGACTGACTTGTCTTTCAGCTTTGACAGTTCAACTCTGGAATTGGTCAAAACTCTTACCTGAAAAAAAGTCTAAATTACTTAAACAGTAGCTGTTTAAGAAATAGTACACATTAAAGATCATTTTAAGGATTAATGAATGAAAAAAATCACTTACTTAAAGGATTTGACCAATATAGAAATAAATTGCATCTTTGTGTTCAACTTTTAAAAATACACATCTATGAAAAAGTCAGGGAGTGCTACACAAATTATTTGCACGCAAATACTTAAAAATATACTACAGGACTTCCCTGGTGACTCAGTGGTTAAGAATCCACCTGCCAATGCAGGGGACATGAGTTCGAGCCCTAGTCTGGGAAGATCCCACATGCTGCGGAGCAGCTAAGCCCGTGCATCACAACCACTGAGCCTGTGCTCTAGAGCCCATGAGCCACAACTACTGAAGCCCGCGCCTAGAGCCCATGCTCCGCAACAAGAGAAGCTACCACAGTGAGAAGCCTGCGCACTGAAGTGAAGAGTAGTCCCCACACCGCAACTAGAGGAAGCCCACGCGCAGCAGCGAAGGCCCAACGCAGCCAAAAAAAAAAAGTCATCAGTCCTTTATAAAAATATATATATACTACAAAACTTAACATACCAAAATGTATTTAAAATATACTAAATATACTTAAAAATATACTACAAAAACACTGTCAGGATTCAACCCCTAAATATGGTTTTGATACTTCAGTTGTAACATCTCGGAGAATTGAGTTTGATTCAAAAGGGTTGTGGGATTATGCCCCCAATTATGTGATGGCAGTTCTCTTTTTTATAACAGTCATGTGGATGTTCAATAATTTTTGTTTACTATTAAGTTCACTTACAACCTTTAGATTTTATGATTCTTGAGGACTTCCCCTTAAGTGCCTTGATATTCAGATTAAGTAATATTAGCTTTTAATATTTTTAGTAGTAAATATGGACCATTATCCAAGACTTGTTTTATTAACAGAATATTGCTCTTGCTTTTCAGCGGGGATCTGATGAGCTTCTTTCTTCCGACGTCGTTAACGGACCTTTTACCATGAACAATTCCACTCGTTCTGCAGGTGTGTATGGTGAGTTTTCATTTTTTCAAAATCTGAGATGTTGTCTTTCTCTGGGTTTCAAAAATTTTTTTTTCACCATGTTCTTATTTCGCTCATCTTATAAACATGGAGTGCTATTATTTATAACAAAAACTAAAATTTGTGGCAGTGAAGTTCATATAGATGAAATTACTAGTTACAGCACTCTTAAATTTTAAGCATTAATTTGGATTTGATTAGATAATTCCTTTTTTGACTGACATTCTTTGTTACATAGTTGTGATAAAATTATCAGTAAGTTGGTGATCTAGAACTATTGAGTAAAAGAGCTAGATTTAAAAACTTGTGTTGAATGATGATGGATTTAGAGTAGAAGTATTAAAACTATAAGTTCACATGATTTTAAAAATAAATGTTCTTGAAATTTAAGGACTGTAAAATGAATTGGAGGAGTGCAGTACTTGAGAGAGAGTGAGCAGTTAGGAGGCTATTGCTATATAGGAAATCCTAGTAAGGGGGGAGAATTTGTACTATAGCAGTAGTAGTTGTGATGGAGAGAATTAGAGAACTTAACAGAAGGTGAAATAATTGATGGTAATTGGTGATTAATCGAATGTTTGAATAAGGAATTCCATTGATGATTTGTAGGTTTAGACTTAGATAATTGGATAGCTGAATTGTGGTGCCTTCATTTATATTAGAAAGTACAGGAAGAACAGGGTTGGACAATATGGCAGGTTCAGTTTTTTTTGGCCACATGGCATGTGGGATCTTAGTTCCCCGACCAGGGATCGAACCCGCACCCCCTGCATAGGAAGCACAGAGTCTTAACCACTGGACCGCCAGGGAAGTCCCCAGATTTTTATATATTGATTTGAGGATGCTCTAGGGATATCCAGATGGAAGTGTGAGATAGGTAGTGGGTTCTGGTCTCAACATCATAAAGAGAAATTTGGAAGTCAATATCATATACACTTAACAACTGAAGCCATGAGAGTGGAGAGTCTCAGAAAAGGTGAGATTTTTATCCAGATGTTTTGGTGTTATAGGGAGTTAGGGAATGAGTAGACCTCACTTTCCAGACCCTGAGTTACATGATGTTTGGGAGAGTGAACAGCCTTTATGTGAAGACCCTATAAGAGAAGTGAACCAGGTTCAGTTAAGACAAAAGATGTAAAGAAAATCCAGTGAAGAGATTAAGAATGTTTGGGAATTGGTCAGCCATGGTACATTGCTCTAGAAGACTAAATGGAAGGATTTTGTAGGCAGGACAGCAGCAGGGGGTTTGTTCATGTGGAAGTGTGAACAGGGTACTTAGAGCAGGAGATTAAAGCGGCTTTCTCAAAATTGACCTGGTGTCAGAATCACCCGGAGGGCTTGTTAAAGCACAGTTGCAGAGTCCATCCTCAGAATTTCTAATTCAGTAGATCTGGAGTGGGTCCTGAGAATTTGCATTTCCACAAGTTCGCAGGTAATGATGATGCTGCCATTTGAGGAACCACACTTTAAGAGAACCTGCTGAATGAAGGAAATGCTAGAAATCTGAAGTTCCTAAATCTGATTATCCTCTTGATCTGGTAGGCTTTTAAGAAAATTTCGGCCCTTACTCCTAGAGTTAACAGTACATCTAGGGTGGGACCCATGTGTTTGTTCTTTTTTTTATAAATTTATTTATTTTTTAATTTATTTTTGGGTGCATTGGGTCTTCGTTGCTGCGCATGGGTTTCTCTAGTTGCAGCGAGCGGGGTTAGTTGCGGTGCACGGGCTTCTCGTTGTGGTGGCCTCTCCTGCTGCAGAGTACGGGCTCTAGACACGTGGGCTTCAGCAGTTGTGGCACTCAGGCTCAGTAGTTGTAGCTCACGGGCTCCAGAGCGCAGGCTCAGTAGTTGTGGCGCACGGGCTTAGTTGCTCCGCAGCGTGTGGGATCTTCCTGGATCAGGGCTCGAACCTGTGTCCCCTGCATTGGCAGGAGGATTCTTAACCACTGTGCCACCAGGGAAGCCCTTGTTCTTATTTTTAAAACTGAGGTCAGTTTGTTTGGTCATGTTTACAAACTACTGGGATGGATGACCAGAAAGACTGACATCCTGGTTGATTGATTACTTAGGAAAAGAAGTATGAGCTGTGAGTTTAGCTGGCATCAGTAGTCTGCTGTGTTTTGCTTTTATGTTTTCAATTTCTTCTTGTATCCCATTCCATTCTAGGTTCAGTGTTTTTCTTCTTAAAGCACATCCTCTTTAGTAACTATTTCAGCAAAACTCTATAAATGGTAACCTCTTAGACTGACTAAAAATGTCTTTTTTGATATTACTATTGAATGGTAGTTAGCTATTTAGAATTCCAGGTTGACAGTTATTTTCTCTCAGTACTTTGAAGGTACTGTTTTATTATTCTTTTGGCATCTGTTGTTGAGAAGTATTTTGTCAGTCTAGCTTATTATTTTGTAGATAGTATTAGTTCTCTGTAGTTGTTTTAACATTTTTCTCTTTAATTTTGTTCTGTGGTTTCTCTAGCTGTGTCTAGGTGTGGATCACTAGTTCTCAACCCTGGATGTTCACTAAAATAGCTTGGGAAGCTTTGAAGAAAATACAGATAACTTGACCTACTCCACACCGATTCCAAAATTACAGGAGGGGGAAGGGGGACCTAGGCACTGTTTTTAATTTGTTTCTAAAGTTTCTTAGGTGATACATGTAAGGTGCAGCCAGGGTTGAAGACCATTGCTGCAGACTTACTTTCATTTATTCTGTCTAGGAGTGACCCTACTTTCCAAAGAATTGTTTCCTTTTGGAACTCCAGTTAGACATGTATAGGACCACCTCATTTAGTCCTGCAATTGTTTTAACCTCTTACATTTACTGTCACCTTTTTCTCATTAAGGTCCTGTATTTTGGATAATTTCCTTGAAATGGTTTTCTGATTCACTCATTATTTGTTCAGCTTTGTCTAATATGCTGTTTAATCCTTCTATTGAGTAATTGATTTCAAGGCATATATTTTTCATTTTTCTCTGTTTTGATTCATTTTTAAAGATCTAGTTTTGTTGTTATTTAGAAAAACGGTATCGTGTTCTTATGGTTTCTATTGCTTTTTTCCCCTAATTTTTTAATTATTTAAAACAAAATTTTTATAGTCTCAGATTTTACAATTATGGAGTTCTTGGGGGTGCTAATATTACTGGGTTTTGTGTCTGCTAGTATTTGCTTATGGTATATTATTTTTCCTTGATTCATAATTTTTGGTTGTGAGGTAATCTTTAGCTGAATTATTTTTTTCTTCTGTGAGAATCTTCAGGGAAGTTTTGTGTTTGCTCTGCTAGACTTGCTAGGGTATCACCAGCACCTAACATGTCCTAATGTATATGTTAATTTATTGCTTTGGGGATTCCTACCAGAAGGGAAGAGAGAATTAAAAATCCAGACATTTACATTCAAATCCATGAACAGAGATAGACTTCCTTGTTAAATACCTGTGATACGTGGAAAATTTCTAATTTTAGTTTGCCTTTTATGAGGGGATGGCCTGCTGAAGGGTTTGCCTGTTGATACCTAAAAACTTTTCTTTTTTTAGGTCACCTATACATTAAAAATACTTCTGTAATATTTGATTCAGTATTTGCAATTCTCTAAAAGCTTCAAAAACTAAAGATTTTGGTACTCCATTCCTTGACTTCTTTTATAAATATTTCTAATTGATTTTAAACAAATTGTGTCAGAAAGTTTTTAGGGTTCGTTTATAAACAAGTTAAATCCCTTTGTAAGTTACTTAAGTAGTTCTTCAAAGACACAAATAATTTAAAAAATCACATTGATAATGCATAGCTAAAAGAAAGCCATGTATTGTGTTGAAAGATCTTTTTTGTATTCAGTATAGTCTTCATCACAAAATTTTTGTAGTTCAGTTAATCTAAATGTGGATTTTAAAATATTTGTAAAATTTGACGACTATAATTTTTCTTTCTATCTGTAGAATATTGCTTGTTTGGTGTAACAAGTTATGTGTGCACCAAATCGATTGCAGATACATATCTACTTCATGGGACTGTCAGAACACTGTTTTTGCCATGACATCTTGCTGCACCAAAATTTATATTTGTATTTTTACCCCAAAGAAGTTTTATTTTTAGTTGAGTTTTTTAAACTGAATTTCCATTAGTGTCACACATTTCACTTTTGATAGAATGACTTCCCAAAAACTTTCCTTTTATTCCATTGAAAGTATTTAATATTATACCATTATTGGGTAATAACTGATTTTCTAATGTTAGCAGATGATGATAAAACTGATGTAATTTAACTGTTTGCAAAGTTCTGTTAGTGGTGTCAACATATTAACACCTGACACTTTATTGTTTACACATGGAGAAGAAACTTTGCAAATTAATTCAGAATTACAGATTTATGGATTTACTATAAGATATAAAATGGAATGATTATAAACAGAATTGTATTTCGTGTGTAACTGGCCTGTAATTCCCACATTTTCCACAGACTGGCAGCCTGGCAGCCAAATGAATAGCATAGGTAGCAGGTTGAATACTGATGGAAGGAGTTAGGAGCTATCCTTAGCTACTTGTGTCCCACTGCATTTCTTCTCTTGTTTTAAAATTTTTTTTAAAATTTTAAAAAATTTTTAAAAATTTCTTTTCAAATTGTTTTCTTTTTTTTTTCTCTTTGGCTATGTTGGGTCTTTGTTGCTGCATGCGGGTTTTCTCTAGCTGTGGCAAGCAGAGGCTACTCTTCATTGCGGTGTGCGGGCTTCTCATTGCAGGGGCTTCTCTTGTTGCAGAGCACAGGCTCTAGGCACACAGGCTTCAGTAATTGCAGCATGCGGGCTCAGTAGTTGCCGCGCGCGGGCTTTAGGGCATGTGGGCTTCAGTAGTTGTGGCACGTGGGCTCAGTAGTTGTGGCCTGCGGGCTCTAGAGTGCAGGCCCAGTAGTTGTGGCTCATGGGCTTAGCTGCTCTGCGGCATGTGGGATCTTCCCAGACCAGGGCTCAAACCCATGTCCCCTGCATTGGCAGGCAGATTCTTAACCACTGCGCCACCAGGGAAGTCCCCACTGCCACTGCATTTCTTTTCTTTTTTCTTCCTTCCTTCCTTCCTTCCTTCCTCCCTTCCTTCCTCCCTCCCTCCCTCCCTTCTTCCCTTCTTTCCTTTTTAAATCAAAGACTCTGTGTGTTGTCTGTGAAAAAGTCATGAAGAGATTCCGTCTCACTGGTTAACATTGGTTAACATTCAGATTTAATCACTGTACATGTGGTTTATAAACTACTAGAGGAGACCATGGCAAAAACTGGAAGTTAAAAAAATCAATTGGATCTACTAAGCCTATTCTAGCTTATTTCAATGCAACTGTTAATAATTTTTTTTCAAAAGAGAAGATGTTAAACTGTACAGGTTGCTAGAACAATGATGCCAAATTGTGACTGTCCCAGGCAAACTGGTCGTTCTGCTTAGATATTAATATTCCTTAAGAATGTCTCTTAGCCTATAATGGACATATGAACTTTAAATTATTTTGTGTAGTTCTAAAACAGCCCCTCATTCCCCATTCTTTCCCCACAAGATCTTAGGGATTCTGAAATGTTGATCTTTTTGTATAATTATTTTTCCATCTGGGAATATGGCATGTGAGTCCATGGTTTTAGGTCTTATTTTATGTCCTTTGGTAATTATGAAAATGTTTTATACTTTTCTACATAAATCATATGCTTTTCCTCCTAAATTTAATCTTAGGAATTACGGCAGAGATTGTTTGTTGGGTACCCCAATACTTTCTATTTTCTTTAGCAACAGAGCTCTAATTTTTATCTGGGCACATTGCCACCCAGATTAAATGACTGCTTTTCCAGTCTTCCTTATAGCTAGGTGTGGTCATGTGATTTTAAGTGCTGTCTAACGAGATATAAGTGGAAGTGTTACTTCTGGGGCATCTCTGCATGTTTTTTTCCTCTTTCATCTTGCTGCCTGTAGGAGTTCTAGCTTCCATCTGTGAGAAAAGTGCTCCAGAAACCTGCCCTTGAATCTATTGGTGAATATTAAGCCACACATACCTTACCAGTAGGGGTGGTATATCAGCTCTAGCATAAAGGCTATTCTAAACCCACCCTAACAAGACTTAAAAACAAGCTCCAAAACAATTACCTGATCTTAAAGTAACTTAACTTTTTTCCAGAAAGGAGACTGGCACTTTAAAGGAATAAAACAATTCCAGTGCTCACAATGTTGAGCATTCAATCAAAAATTGCAACCCATAGCTAGGAGAAAAATCAGTCAACAGAAACACACCTAGAAAATAACAGATGATGAAGTTAGCAGATTTGTACTTTGGAACAGTTATTAAAGTATGTGAAAGGATTTAAAGGAAAATATCAACATAACAGGGAGAAAATGAAAGCTAAAAATCAAATAGAACTTCTAGAGATAAAATTATAATATCTAAAAAAAATGGCATGGCTGTAACAGCACTAATATTCTGTAAAAGAAATGATCAGTGAATTTAAAGACACCAATAGAAACTAAAGCACATAGACCAAAAAAAAAAAAAAAAAAGACTGAAAAAGAAATGAACAGAGCCTTAATAACCTGTAGAACAAAATTAAGTGATCTAAACATATGTATAATTGAAGTTCCAGAAAAAAAGTTGGGGGTGGGGAAACATATATCTGAAGAAATAATGACTGAAAATACTCCAGATATGGTGGAAACTGTAAAGCCACATATCCAAGAAGTTCGGTGAACCACAGGCAGGATAAACACAGTGAAAACCACACCAAATCTCCTCATAATCAAATTGCTGAAAACCAGGAATGCAGAACAAATCTTAAAAGTAGCCAGAGGAAAAAAGTCACATTTATTCAGAGAAACAAAGATAAGAGTAATGAGAGAGTGCTTGTCTGAAACTGTGCAAACCAGAAGACAATGGAGCAACATCTTTAAAGTACTGAAGATAAATACAATGAAACTGAAATTCTATATCCAGTTAAAATATTTTTCAAAAATAAAGTTAAAATAAAGCCTTCTTTGAGGCACACAAGAGCTGAGCGCATTTGTTAGTAACAGACTTACATTTTATGAAATGGAAAAGGAAATTCCTCAGACTTGAGGAAAATGATACCAGGTGGAAACTTGGGTCTACACAAAGTGGTAAATATGTGGATATGTGACTTTTCTTTCTCATTTTTTTGGTTAATTTAAAAGATAATTGAGGGATTCTGGGAAGATGGTAGAGTAAGAAGCACCAGGAGTCTGTCTTTCCACCTAGACAACAATTGTACTGGCAGAATCTGTCTATAGCTAATTTGGAACTCTGGAGTCTTTTGAAGGCTTGCAAGTTCCAGGGGAAGACTTGGAAGGTAAATTGTGGTTAATTTTGGTCAATTTTAGCTCTTAGCGCAGTAGCAGCTACCCATCCCTCACCCTCAGTCACATGGCAGGCAACTGTGTGGTTCCAGAGCAGCTTACAAATAGGAGCCAGGGTAGGCAAAAAGGACCTTGTCCTTCAACTTCAAGGGGTCTGTGCTCTGATTGCTGATTGCTTCTTCTGATCATGCAGGTACAGACAAAGAGGTAGGCAGCCATTGTTCTTGCATCTCCCCCTATTGTTGCAAGCCAGCACGCCCCACTCCCAATATATGTGACTTCCAGAGCATGTGAAGGGCTGGTGCTTTCCACACCCTCCTCCCCTTCATTTTCCCTTTTTTCCCCTTTTGGGAGCCAAATATTGAAGACTAGGACATTAAAAAACAGCTGCATCTACAGGGAAAATTAGAATGTGATAGCGCATGCCCAGGAAAAGGCTCAGAAGACACCTGGGAAGAACTTAAATTTACACCTCAAGCTGATCCTTGGCGTAAACACAGTCTAAAACAATCAGAAACAATAAAAACAATAACACAAATGAGAAAACCCTTAGAAAGGGGAAGAATCTGATTTCCAGAGTTACCACATTCCCAAATTTGATGAAAAACATGAATATAAACATCCAAGAAGCTTAATGAACTCCAAGTAAGATGAATTCAATGAGACCCACACTGAGACAGCTTTATAATCAAACTTTGAAAAGTCAGACAAAGAGAGAATCCTGAAAGTATCAAGAGAGAATCAACTTATCACATACAGGGGATCCTCAATAAGAATATGACCAGATTTCTCTTTGGGAACTTTGGACAGAAGTCAGTGGGCCAATATATTCAAAGTGCTAAAAGAATAAAACTGTCAACCAAGTATCCTATGTTTGGTAAATTTTTCTTTCAAAAGTGAGAGAGAAATTCCCAGATGAGCAAAAACTGAAGGATTTTATTACCACTAGATCTGCCCTGCAAGAAATATTCAAAGGAGTCCTTTAGGGTGAAATGAAAGGACACCAGACAGTAGCTCACAGCCATATGAAGAAATAAAGATCTCATATGAAGAAATAAAGATCTCAGTGAAGGCCCTTATAAAAGCCAATATTATTCTAACAATGGTTTGTTATCTACTTTTTGTTTTCTGCAGATTTAAGGGGCTAATACATTTTTTAAAAATTATTAATCTAAAAGCTACCAAGTGACTTGGTTTGTAACTCCACATTTTGTTTTCTAAATAATTTAGGAGACTCATGCATTAAAGAATTGTTAGTTTGTGTTTCTGGGCACACATTGTATAAAGATGTAATTTTGTGATAATAACGGAAAGGGGTGGGGACAGAGCTGTAAAGGAGCAGAGTTTTTGTATGTTATTGAAGTTAAGCTGGTCTAAATTCAAATTAAAGTGTTATAACTTTAGGATGTTAAATGTAATCCCCATGGTAACCACAAAGAAAATAGCTATATGATATGCACGAAAGGAAATAAGAAAGAATACTTAGAGTAGTCAGAATCTTAGAGACAGAATAGAATGGTGGTTGCTAGGGGCTGGAAGAAGGGAGGAATAGGGAACTACTTTTTAATGGGTATAGAGTTTCTGTTTTACAAGGTGAAAAGTGCTATGGAGATAGATGGTGGTGATAGTTACACATTATGAATGTGTTTAACACCACTGAATTCTACGTTTAAAAATAGTTAAGATAGCGAATTTTATGTTATGTGTATTATATACCACAGTAAAAAATTATTTGAAAAAAAAGTATAGAATGCTCTCTATGGAAAGCTCCATAAGACACAATAAGTGAATAAAATAAGATACAAAAAGAAAAAAAGGCAATTGACTATTTAAAGCAAGATAATATTAATATATTTGGGGAGTTATAGCATATGTGAAAAGTATAATATATGATAGTAACACAAAGGATATGATAAGGGAAATAGACATATACTTTGAAAAGTTCTTACATAATACCTAGGTGTTATAATATTATTTTAAGGTAGACTGGGGTAAGTTAAAGATATGAATTGTCAATTTAACCCCAGAGCAGTCGCTTAAAAAAAAGTAAACAAAAAAAGTAAAGATTATAATTAAAAAGCAGAGATTATCTGCCATTTATGTGCATTTTTTTTTTTTTTTTAATGGGACTATGGTTTTATTTTTTTTAAAAAATTTTATATGCTCCAAATATTTTAGTTGGAAATTTTCACTAGAAGTAGGAAAACAAAAAACAGTAAGCAACAGCAGCACGAATACATAATGCATATTTTAACTGTGGATACATTAAATGTATGTTAATGTAATACTTCCATAACATGATAGCTCATATTGTGTTAAAAAAAAAATAATACAAGGAGGTGATACTAGAGAACTATGGAATCCTGTATTCTGTGGCAGAAGGGGTATCCTTATGGGAGTCAGAAAAGGAGCCCTGGAAGGTGCAGAGAGAAAAGTGACAAGCAATCTAAAACTAGCATATAAGCCAGCTGTGGGTTTTTAAAAAATGGCATTAAAATTAATCTCCCACTTTAATGAACATCAGAGAATTCCCAGGGGGATTGATTGTAAAGGCAGGAATGTAAATTTTATTGTGGGGTTTTAGCCAGTGACTCTCACCTCACTCTACTGTATGCAAACAAATAAGGGAAAGTCTTCACTCATGATCTGGACCTTAATCAGCATCAAACAATTCACAGTAGCCAGAAACCCTATAAATGCAGCAAAGTAGACAAGCCTTTAACTAAGTCTCAAAGCCTAGATAACATGAGAAAATTCATAGTGGAAAAGAACCATACAAATTTAAGGATTATGAAAAATCCTTTAACAGAGTTTAAGTTTTAGTAACCATCAAAGAGTTCAAAATGGAGAGAAACTCCAAGTGTAATAAATGCTACAAGGTCTTTAGGTTATCACTTACCCATTAGTAAGGCCCACACTGGAGAGAAACCCTTTAAATGGGATCAAAATGAGAATTTCTTAGGTAGTGATTCATTGTTTAATTCAGCATCAAAACTTCCATAAGAAAGAGAAACTTCATGAATATACTGAATGTGCAATGGCACATTGAATAGTATTCAACCAGAGGGGTAGACCCAAATGCTGAAGTAGACAGGTGCTTAGAGGTGCCTTCCCAACCACCCTAAATAAAACAGCACCCCTCTCGAGTCACACTAGCCCCATGCCCTGCTTTATTCTTCCTAGCACTCATCACTCACCAAGCTACACATTTATTTCTTAAAATGTGTTAACTTCCTCCACTAAAAAACAAACTCCGGTGTTTTACAAAGCTATATACTCAGTGCCTAGGATAAAACCTAGCATGTAATAGGCACGTAATAGTTGTTGATGAGTGAATTATAGTAATTATAATACTTTCCTTATGTGGAGTATTTGGTATCCTGAAGTTAATCCATTCTAAATGGAACAGAACTTACATAGCAGGCTTTAACACATACAAAAATGTACTGCCCATTGTTTTGTTAATACATCACAGTAAAAAGCATTGTAACTGGGCTTCCCTGGTGGTGCAGTGGCCGAGAGTCTGCCTGCCAATGCAGGGGACACGGGCCCGAGCCCTGGTCCGGGAGGATCCCACATGCCGCGGAGCGGCCGGGCCCGTGAGCCACAACCGCTGAGCCCGCACGCCTGGAGCCTGTGCTCCGCAAAAAGAGAGGCCGCGGTGGTGAGAGGCCCGCGCATCACGATGAAGAGTGGCCCCCGCTTGCCGCAACTAGAGAAAGCCTAGTTAGTGTGATGCTGAAAGAAGTTTAAAATTTGTTTTGCATTTGTTGTATTCCATTCTTGTTCTTTCAGGGGTCCTTCGCACACAGATACATACTTTTTCAAAATTTTTTCTCCTACTTCTCGGAAATCCAAAGGTTCTTTGTGTGTAGCGTAGCTTGCTCCAGAAACACCAGTATCCACTTCATGATTTTCTGGCTGTTGATCTGCACAATGCTTCAATCCCCAGTAACACATTTCTCCACTGTACATCATAGCCAGCAAATGAATGTCACTAAATATTCCTTCACTCAGTAATTTAGCTGTGTCTAGGTCTTGGAAAGAAACTCCTTCATTTAACTGGATGGGACACCGAAAATTCAGCATCTGTAGCAAGTAACTGATTCCATCAACAAGGTACTTTTTAAGCAAGCTAGATTTTCTTGTGAGCCATTCTCTCCTTTTGGTCAGAGAATGACAATACATGTAGAGTAGGGCTCCTCGTCTCCAAGAGAGACATTCCAGGAGTTCATCCCCAAGCAAATCGCAGTGTTTCGGATGCATATTATTTTCTTTAACCAAAATTTCTGGTTCTGAAAGAAAACTGATCAACTCTTTTACTTTTTGTGAAGAATCTTCAGGAAAATCTTCATCTACTAGCTTGTTCTCCTCAAAATACGTCATGTCCAAAATAGCCTGTGTGTAAAGTTCAAGAAGATTTGATGGATTTGAACATTCTTTGTCTTCTCCACACAGAAGTTTCAATTTTTCTAGAGCTGCAGAGGCCCGAATTAAAAAGTGATCATCTTCGCCGGCGGCTTCACTGAGTTGTTGTATGTGGGCCTGAGCCAGGTCCCCGAGCTCCTCCACTCGCCTCACCACACTGGAGCCTGAGGCCGCCATGGCCACAACGGGCCTATGTGCATGTTTTATGTGTGACATATTATGTTTTCTTGATAAATTGATCCCTTTATCATTATGAAATGTCTCTCTTTATCCCTGGTGATATTCCTTTTCCTGAAGTCTACTTTGTCTGATATTAGTACAGCCACTCCAGCTTTCTTGTGATTAGGGTTTACATATTTATGTTTTTTCATCCTTTTACTTTTAACCTGGATTTTATATTTTAAATGGGTTTCTTATTCACACCTTATAATTGTTTTGCTTTTATCCAGACCATAATCTCTGCCTTTCAATTGGAATCTTTATGCCAGTTTCACTTAATATAATTATTGATGTAGTTGGGTTTAAGTCTTTTTTTTTGGCCATGCGGTATGCAGGATCTTAGTTCCCCAGCCAGGGATTGTATCCGCACCCCACTAAGTCTTCCATCTTGCTATTTATTTCCTATTTGTCCCGTATATTTTGTTCTGTTTTTCCTTTGTTTCCTGGCTTTCTTTAGATTATTTTTTATATTCCATTTTATTTGTCATTTATTACTTTGTATTCCATTTATTTATATTTCTTAATAAATATATGTATCCTAAATATATATATTCACCTAATTACAGAGCTTCAGAATACATAAAGTAAAACTAATAGAACTAAACAGAGAAATAGACAAATCCACAATTACAGCTGGAGATTTCAACACTCCTCTTTCAGTAATTGATAGTGTAGTAGATAAAAATCAATAAGGATCCAGAGCAGGCATTAGCAAACTCTGCCCTGTGGGCCAGATCCATTCCATTGCCCATTTTTGTATTGCCCATGAGCTAAGATTGATTTTTACATTTTTGTTTAAAAAAACATTTATTTATGTATTTATTTATGTATGTATGTATGTATTTCGCTCTGCCTGGTCTTTGTTGCGGCATGCAGGATCTTTGTTGCAGCACACGGGATCTTTAGTTGCAGCACGCGAACTCTTAGTTGCAGCATGTGGGATCTAGTTCCCTGACCAGGGATCAAACCCAGGCCCCCTACATTGGGAGCGCAGAGTCTTAGCCTCTGGACCACCAGGGAAGTCCTGATTTTTACATTTTAAATGGTGAAAAGCACAAAGAATATTTTCTGATACATGAAAATTTTCTGATACATGAAAATTTTCTGATACATGAAACTTATATGAAATTAAATTTCACTGTCTATATATAAAACTTTATTTGAACACAGTCATACTTATTTATTGGCTTGGCCAAAAAGTTCGTTCAGGTTTTTCTGCAAGATGTCATCTATGGCTGCTTTCATGTTACAACTGCAGAGATGAATAGTTGGTTCAGAGCCTGTATGGCCCACAAAGTCTAAAATATTTACGTGTCCCTTTAGAAGAAGTTTGTAGATCACCTAATATAGAAGTTTTCAACACTATCAACCAGCTTGACCTCGTTGACATATGGAACAGTCTCCCGCACACCATCAGCATACATATTCTTTTCAAGTTCACATGAAATGGTCAGCAAGGTAAAAACTGTATGCTGGGTCCTTGAGTCTCAGTAAATATGAATGCATTAAAATTATGCATTAGAATTGTATTAGCAGTTTTAAGAAATGATCCTCAAATATGTGAGAAAAAAATCTCCAGTTGCTTGGAAAAAGAAAGTAACACTTAATCCATGGATCACATAAGAAGTCACAAGGGAAATTAGAAGATATTTTGAAGTGAATTAATATGAAAACACAACTTACTAAAGTTTGTAGGGTTCAGCTAGAGCTGTTCTTAGAAGGAAATTTACAGCTTTAAATATTTTATTAGAAAAAAGTCTACAATGAATGATCTAAGCTTCTAAGTGTAGTATAAGAAGAGCAAATTAAACCCCAAGTAAATAGAAAAGAAAATATTAAATATGAAAACAAAAGTTAATGACATAGAAAATGAGGATTAATGAAACCAATAGCTGTTTTTTTAATAGATCAATAAAATTAATAAACCTCTAGGTAGGTTTATTAAAAAAAAGAAATTACCAATATCAAGAACTATCCTGTAGACATTAAAAAGATATTGTTATGGACTGAATGTTTGTGTACCCCCAAAATTCATATGTTTAAGCCCTAACCCCCAGTGTGATGATATTTGGAGATGGGGCCTTTGGAGTGGGGCCCTCACTGGGATTAATGTCTTTATAAGAAGAGATGCCAAAGAGCTTGCTTTTTCCCTCCACCCCTGCCATGTGAGGACCATGTGAAAAGGTGGCTGTCTATAAGCCAGGAAGAATCCTCACTAGAAAGTGACCACGCTGACCCTTGATTTTGGACTTCTAGTCTCCAGAACTGTGAAAAAGTAAATTTGTATTGTTTAAGCCACTCTGTCTATCGTATTTTGTTATGGTGTCCTGAGCAGGCTAAGATAGATATCAAGTGAATATTGTGAACAATTTTAAGCCAATAAGTTTGACAGTTTAGATGAAGTGGACCAATTCCTTGAAAAACACAGGTGCAAAAGAAATAGAAAACCTAAATAGCCCTGTACTTGTTTTAAAAATCAAATTGATAATGAAAAAGTCCAGGTTCAATGGTTTTTTGTGGTCATATGGGTTATTTGTCAAAGGTTGTCATACTCTGCATTTAAAATGCAGGTGGATTTTACTATACCTAAAGAATACCCTAATAAAGTTGAATTTTTAAAAAGATCCATATTTCTAGGATAGTTTTCTTGGTAGATCCCTTCAGTTTTGAGATGGGAATATATGAATTTTTAAAAAGCCTCTTCCACTTATCCCTTTGGAACATAATTAATATGTAGTAGGCATTCAGGACTTTTCATTATATTCAAAAAATACAAGATTTATGCAAGCTAAGTATTTTGAATGCTTATTTTCATAATACAATTTTGGGAAAGTCTGTGATGTATCCTTTTGTACAGGGAATAATTTGTCAAAGTTATGTATTCAGTGCATTGCAATTTTCTTGTTTCCTCATTTATTAAATTATAATTCCATATAATTGCTTATATGCATTTTTCATTTTTAGATTGTTATATTTATCAAGTCTTTAGATATAACCTTTTTTGGGTCATCTAGATGAGTAGTTCTTAGGCTTTTAGATTCCACAGAATAATAAAATTTTCAATTAATTTTGAGCAATGTCAATTTTGCAAAGTAAGAACATCAAGAGAAAAAAATCCACTGTTGTCCACAATCATTATTTTAGCACCAAAAAAGTAGAAAGAACGTACTTTCCAGGTAAAATAAGCCCTCCTAAGAAAATGAAGACATAGATTATTGATCACTTTGTACTAGGCATTGCACCTAGCATTTAAATGTTATCATATTTAATTTTCTAAATACTCATACTACATTTTCCAAATTCTGTTATTATACTCATTTTATCCGAGAAGAATCTCAGGCTCAGTTATGTCAGAACAAGATGTCTGATTTCATAGCCCATACTCTGAACGTAGCGCAGGCACTTTTATAATGCAGAACAATTAACAACCTAAAATGGTGATATATTTGCATAATTCTTGATAAAAATTTGTCACCATAGGTCTTTATTTGATAGTTCAGTGCAAGCTCAAATAGCTTGTGTAGGTATTCATTTTTTCTCACACATAGTTTTACGGAGATTATGAACACCTCAGTTAAAGAAACAACCTTCTTAATGTTCATTCATTCATTTTGGAATATTCTGGGTAAACTTACAAAAGCCTTTGGCCTTTAGTATGTTTTTCTAGTCTTTAACACTTTGTGCTGCTTAAGAACGCACAAGGTGGTGGTATTGTTGTCTAGCCATCTAGGCTTACAGGGAGGGAGGGTGCAGAAAGGCACTTCATGCTTGGCTTTCACTCCTGTCCAGGAGGTGATATTTGGCATTTAATCTAGTGACAGTATTATCATTATAATCCTCATAAACCTGCACATACTCTGAAAATTTATTGTCACTGTCAGGTTGCTTACTTTTTTCTACGAATGGTAAGACACTTTGAGATTTTTGTGGTTAAGAAAATTACCTTTAAACTTAAGTTTGAATAATGCTTTTATCACTTGCTAGCTGTGTACAAAAATTATTTAATCTCTGAACCTGTCTCTTCATCTGTTAAAATTAATAATATTTAACTTAGTATATTTTTGTCAACTCCAGTGAAGCAGTGTAAATGAAAGCAACGTGAAAACTAGAAACTAATGGACATTTTAGGTAGCTGGAATCCTGTCAGGGTTTTTAGAGCAGGATAAAGACATGATACATCTGTTTAGATTGATATGATGTTGGAGCTGAGTGGAAGTGGGGGAGGGGTGAAACTAGAGGAAGGGAGAGTAGAAGGGGCCAAGATCATAGGTGAAGTGACATTGAGAGTGGAGATGAAAATGGAATCAGTCATCTTGGAGGGAAAAATCAGTATTTCATGATGATTAATGAGAAAGGAGAAGGAACCTCTTGCCTCCCAGATTAATTTCCAACAAATATTTGCCGATTATTTTCCACACTCTCCTAGGCATTTGTTATACACAGGCACAGACCTGTAAGGACCTCTAGGAATTGATGGTATTTGGGTCCAGGTAGGATGTTGCCTGCATTCATGAACATAGAGAATTTGGGAGCAAGTGCTGGTTTTGGTATTAAGTCACCCTATTTACCTGTAAGCAAGTTGAGTTCTGTGCCACAGCTATGGGTACACAATACTGCCATATAATTTTTATGTGGTCCTCATGAAATTTGTTTATTTAGGATCACACACCTGATTGTAAAGTTCCACTAGTGTTTAGAAAAATGATAATCTTAGGTGTTTGGAAAGATTATATTTTCCTCCTAATACTGCTAAGTATTTTAGTATTAAAAAAACAACACTGTAATGAAACTTTTGGCTTTCAGATAATTTGCATTCAGTCTTACTTGGTGTTATTTCTGGGAGAAAAACATTTCTGAATCTTATGTACATAAATTTGAGTACTCGTTACAGGCTTGTCAGTTCTAGTTATTGTCACTGTTAAAACATAGGCTTTAAATAAAATTTGGCTGTAAACTGGCATAATGGATTTCTTAATTTTACAGCAGTGGTTCTCAAACTTTAGGTTGCTTCAGAATCATCTGGAGAGCTTGTTAAAACACAGTTGCTGGGATGTTTCTGATTCAGTAGGTCTGAGGTAGGGCTAAACATTTGCATTTCCAGAAAGGTGATGATGCTTATATTAAGAACTGCCTGTATCATAAGGAATAAGATTATCCTAGGAAACCACAGTTTAGGTTCTAAAAGCACTTTAAAAAATAGATTGGTAAAAATTATATGATGCCTAAGAAATAAACTTATTTTCATAAACATGCGTCTCAAATCCAAATCCTCGTAGGGTGTGATAAATATAAAATTTTTATTACTGTCTTTCCTAAAAGTTATTATTCTTATTTGTTTAATTAGTAATAGGACAAATTAGAAAAATACCTTTAAAAATACATTAAAGATATTATAAATATTGTTCTCTATTCACAACAAATAGTTGACTATTTAGAGGTTTTGATACCTCTAAATATGTAATTCATTTACCCAGCACTTTTCCTTGAAGTTAAAAATCAGAGTTCAATTTAAAAAAAAATATAATACCTGCAGTGAAAAATCAACCCATTCATTGAAAGGTGGATGGTTTTGTTTTCCACTGTCTTCTACTCTTCTCCCATCAGCCCTGTAGTTCCTGAATTTCAAAACCTGAAACTCTTGGAATATCAAATGTCAAATGTGATGATATGGTTAATGTAATATGTCAACCCAAATTAGTTTCAGTAATTTTTTTAAAAATCTTATATTTTTTAGCTAATGGGAATGACAACAAGAAATTTAAAGGAGATAGACCTCCCTGTTCGCCTTCCCGTGTTCTCCATCTTCGCAAAATTCCAAGTGATGTCACCGAAGCAGAGGTCATATCATTAGGTCTACCATTTGGCAAAGTAACTAATCTTTTGATGTTGAAAGGAAAAAGCCAGGTATGTAAGTTTTAAAGATTGACCCACAGTTATTATCTCTGGGTGTTAGTGATAAAATGATTTTTAGGGGAATTACCTGGCAGTCCAGTGGTAAGGACTCCATACTTTCACTGCCAGGGGTGCCGGTTCAATCCCTGGTGGGGGAACTTAGATCTCACAAGCCGCAAGGTGTGGCCAAAAAAAAAAAGAGATTTTTATTTTCTTGAACATTTTTTTTTTCCCCTAAATTTCATTCTATTTAAATAGTTTTTAAAATAGAACTTTTTAATGACAGGAAGCAACAAACAAAAATGTTAATATAGGAAACAGGATTATCTCTTATTCATTGACTTGTTAACAAACATATTTTATATTCTTAATTACAAAATGGTTTATGAAAATATCCTGTGATTATCAGAAGAGATTGGATTGATTACCATCAGAGATTGGATAATGATGTCTGATTCAGACTCCTCTATCTTTAGTAAACTATTTAACATCCCTGTTTAATGCAGATGAGGTTATTAAGAACTGGAGAAGTTAAATAATACGTCTTAGTATTCAGCCCTTGTGTTTACACATTTTTCTTACATCTTTTGGAGATAGTGCACGCACTTGGATCTTTTTATCACAGATGCCACTATTGAGAATAGTATGGTTTGCACGGTTTGAAAGGGCCAACATGACCGTGTCTAATGGCTGTGAAATGTCTAACTGCCATGTGTTATGTACATTATCGTGTTTCGTGTAGTGTATCCTATGTTTTATGTCAAATAGCTCTGAGAGGCAGCAGGCAATGTCACACTTTCCTTTGTTTCTGCAGTTGGTTCTAGGTTTATATTTATCTGTAGTGCTAATTGACTGTTATGTTAATTGCTTGTCTTTTGATCATAAATCCTGTTTAGAAAATATCTTGTTAGTAATTACTTCAGCAGGAGATTCTGATGTGAGTCACTAGTAGTACTTGTAAGCATAATCTTTCCCATGGTTCTTGTAGGTGGAGTGTTGAGGACAGAGTAGGGGTTATTTTCACCAGCCTTTCTGTGGGTAGTGACTTTCGGTTTTCTCTCCACCCTACATTATGAAAATTGATCCCTTTGGATGCTTTGGGAAAACATAAATAATTCTTTTACTGGACTCCATGTGGGAAAATTTATTTTTACATATGAATTTTTTGAATTTTTAGGTTGTATATACATTTAGGAAAAAATTTCTGTGATAAGAATCATATTCCAAAGATATTGTTCAGCTTTTCCTTTGTGTGACTGATGTTAGACATTGCAGGAGTTTAGAAACATTTAGAAAGGAGTTTGCAGGAAGAGACTCTCCCCATATAATGAATATTATTAGAATACAGTTTACAAATTCTTTGTTGAAAAGATGATTAAAAACCAGATAGTTAGGAAATATTGCCATTGCTATTTTTGTTACCTTGATCATTTTTATCCACTTCTCTTAGAAATATTAGAAAAAGTGTATTATTGATACAATTGGATAGCAACTTTAAAGTGTGTCGTGGACATCTGTACCTTTTAGACAGTATAAATGACTCGAAGTCTGTTTTATTCCTCGAAGATAGTGATTTGGATCAGGGGTTCTTCCTGCATTTTAAATTTGAGATGTTCTTATAGGTAGTTCTGAGGGCTCAGAATGCTTAGTAGATGTCTATATTTTATCTTCTTAACCATTAAGATAGGGTGATAAAACCTGCCACCTTAAAGGTCTGTAAGTTTCCTATTCCTGTCATAAGTTAATTGGAGTCCTGACAGCTAGGAGAAGCTTTATACAGAATAAGGCATAAATACCAAGGAGCATTTTCCATCTCAGTTCTTCTTGTGTTAGTCTTCAAATAGCTAATATTAGTACAGTGATTACCAATATCCAAAAAAGGTCACTTGAATGACCCAAAGCAATATTGACTTAATGTAGGAAGTTTTCACATTTCCCTAATTTGTACAATTGAGCCTTTGCACCTGAATGCTCTAATTGTATTCATAAATGGCTGTTTTATAAAAAGGTAAAGAAGAGCAAATCATTATGCCGCATCTCTGTTTGAGAATTTTTTAGGAAGAAACTGAAAGCATCTATTTATAGTAGTGATGCACACGTTTATTTTTGCCTTTTTAATTATTTCTAGTTTTTTGAAGAAACAAGAAGAAAACCAAAAACCACATAAAATCATTTAATCAACTGGCAATTTCCCAATCCCAAATGTTTATTGAACCCAACTTTTTTCAAATATGTTTTCAATTACTGTCAATAATACACTTTGAAACAAGTCTTTTCATCCCCTTGGGGGCAATGTGATTTCTCTTGAGAATACATGAGTTTAGAGCAAGCTGGAATGACAAAGTAGTTCTTAGCTGCCTTTCAAAAACATGAGCTTTCACTTTACTTTCTTGTGTTTATTGCAGGCTTTCTTAGAAATGGCTTCTGAGGAAGCTGCTGTTACTATGGTGAATTATTACACTCCTGTTACTCCTCACCTTCGAAGCCAGCCTGTTTTTATTCAGTATTCCAATCACAGAGAACTTAAGACTGACAATCTACCTAATCAAGCTGTAAGTATTAAAGGCATTTCTAAAAATAGCTATAAGAACCATGATATAATAACTTAAATTTAATTTTCTATTTTTCAGAGGAAAAATAATCATGTGTTTTTCTTCATCTTAGAATGCTCTACTGGTAAAGATTGTTTATGTAAATTCTTACCCAAAGACTTAAGAATAAGAAAGCACTGCCATTTGGAAGTAAGTTTGAAGATATGGTGTTAGAAATGGCAGATATTTAGTTTTCCCTTGAAACTGTTTTCATGAGTGGAAAAAAACATACATTGTTAATGTCTCTCTTAAAAATCTCAGATCTGAAAGGAACTGTAGAAGTCAGTCCTTTTCTTTTTACAGAATATGTAACAAAGGCATTGAGAAGTTGAGTGATGCTTCTATTGTGATGTTAAGTAACTGAACTTAAGATGTTAATAAGAATTTGTATAGATATGTTCATTAAATGATTTTTGACTCTCCAAGATGAATGTGGAATATAGAATATGAACATTTCTTACCTCATTTTCCAGTTTTTATTTTGATATAATTCATGTTCAAACTTCTGTGTCTCTCCAGGTTGATTTTTAAGTAGCTAAAATAGTAATTTGAAGTAACTTCAGGGTAGGAAAAATTTATCCACAAAGCAAGTACATCTTAAGAAAGAGGTTTTTTAAATTATGTTGAGAGCAATTTGGCCGTGATACTCTTGCTCTAGGCAAAAGAACTCCTTCAGCTCTTTGACTCTGTGTTGAAAGTCATTATAATGCAAGCTGCTGAATTTATAGTTTTCCACATTTTTAAAAACAGTGACATTTCCTGCACACAATCCTTAACTTATCCAAGAGATATTAATGGCCTATAATAAACTATCTAAACTTAAGAGTAAATGAAATGTTAGATATTTTTAAATAGTATAATTTTTTTTAATGAAAAATTGCCTTGTAAATAGGATACATGCTCATGGTAAAACATTCAAACAATCCAGAAAAATAAAAAATAAACAAAACAATCCAGTTACCCAGATATAACTAATTAACTAACATTTTGCTAACATTTCACTGTGTACCCCTTCTCTATTCAGGTTATTATCTATGTGTATAATTTTATACCAATGGAATCCTAATAGTTTGAAAACTACTGAAAACTGTTTTTTCTCTACAATATGTCAGGGATGTTGTTTCATGACAACAAATACAGAATTACTTCATACTTTTTATTTTATTTTTTTTACTTCATAATTTTTAAATGACTGCATAATACTCTCTTCAAAAGGGCAGCCATAATTTATCCCGTTTCTTTTCTTTTTTTAGCTTAACATCTTTATTGGAGTATAATTGCTTTACAATGTTGTGTTAGTTTCTGCTGTATAACAAAGTGAATCAGATATATGTATACACATATCCTATCCCCATATCCCCTCCCTCTTGCGTCTCCCTCCCACCCTCCCTATCCCACCCCTCTAGGTGGTCACAGAGCACCGAGCTGATATCCCTGTCCTGTGCTATCCAGTTTCTTGTTGTTAGATTGAGATTGTTTGCTATGTTATGCTCTTACAAATAGTACTATAGCAGCATTCTTACATATCTTGGCACACATGCAGCATTATCTTATTTATGTTCCTGGCAACAAAATTGCTGGGACTAAGCCTATGCATGTTTTATGTTTCAATATATGTTGCATGATTGCTTTCTCTAAAGCTTATTTGCTGATTTAGGGTGCCACTGATAATATATGAGCAAGCAGTTTTCCTGTCCGTCTATGTTAATATGCTAGTTAACAAATTGTATCTTATTGTTTGCTCTCTTTAATAACTTGTGAAGTATTTATAGTGATTTCTGTTAATGCAGTTTTTCCCCCATTTTTTCAATTGTGGTAAAATATATATAACGTAAAATTTACCACTTTAACCATTTTTAAGTGTATGGCTCAGTGGCATTAAGTACATTTTCATTGTGCAACCCATCACCACCACCCATCTCCAGAACTTTTTCATCTTCCCAAACTGAAACTCCATACCTGTTATACACTTACTCCTCATTTCCCCTACCCCGACCCTGGCAGCCACCACTCTATATACTTTCTGTCTCGAATTTTGTCTGCTAATGCAATTTAAAAATATTTTTATATAATAGTCAAATCTCTGAAGTTGTATTATGGTCTCTGACATGGGTGCCATACTCATAAAAACCCAGTATAGCAAGATTAAAAACATTTTTTTTACCTATGTTTTCTTATACTTTCATGTTTTGGTTTTTATTTGTAGTGTTTAAATCTGTTTTGTTAAGAATATTTTGTGGGTGGAGAGTGAGACTTTGGTCTTTATCTTACTCCCAGTGACCAGTTTCTCTTTTGTTGTAGTTGAATAACCCATTTATCAATATTATCCACTCATGGGACTTTCCTGGCAGTCCAGTGGTTAAGACTTTGCCTTCTAATGCAAAGGGTGTGGGTTCAATCCCTGGTCGGGGAGCTGAGATCCCACATGCCTCGTGCCAAAAAACATAAAACAGAAGCACTATTGTAACAAATTCAATGAAGACTTTTTAAAAAATGATCCACATCAAAAAAAATCTTAAAAAAAAAAAAAATCCACTCTTGTGAAACTTGTCTTTTGTCATGGTCTAGTTTTCCATACACAGACTGTGCATACTTAACAACACGCATATATACACTTGTTAGACACGACTACACATTCTGCTTGCGTGACCCCCATCTACCTTCATGTGTGTGTGGCTCACATGGTATGCAGTCCATGTCTAATCTAGACTACCTTTTGGATTCTGTTCTGTTCCATTCCTAATTCCGTGTCCCTAAGGCTTAATATGTTGTAGGGCAAGGCCCTATTCTTTACCCTCTCTTTTTAGAAATTAAATGGATAATATGTTTTATTTATTTCTCAGGATATATTAGAATAATTTTGATAACTCCTAACCCCAAAAGACACAGTTAGAATTGGGTTGATTTTATAGATTTACTTGTAGATAATTAACATGTCTGTATTGCTAACTGATCCTTTTGAGGAGGAAGTTATATTTTATTTCCTATCTTTCAGAAGAATTTTTAATTCTCCTTCATGTAAGTCATGCAGTTTTCTCATTAATGTTATTCCTAAATATGTTAAAGTCTTGAAGACGAAATAAACAATTTAATAAAACTCTTAAAGACTGGATTATTCCAAAGGGAAACAGTGAGAAATCCCAGTTGCTTGGCAACCAAAGCCAGCCCAAATGACCTAGTTTATTCTTAGATAGCCTTGATTTCTTCCCAATACCCTTTCCATTTTGTTACTTTTGTCCATTTTTTGCACTGGTGTTTGATAAAATAATATTTTTCTTTTATTCAGAGTCCTACACCAAAGCTGAAGTCAAAATTGAAGGTCCTGTTTGCATATATAAAATGTACCAGATGTTTTTTTATTCAGACAGCCCTCAGAAACTGATAAATTACTGTTTCATTCTCTTCTCTTTGAATAGCAAGATATCCCAAAACATGCACATAACTTCTTTTCCAGCTTATGGACATACTTGGCAGAGGGTCAGGTGAATATCAAGTATCTTTGTCCCTTGGTTTAAGCTAAAATTATAGCTAAAAAATTTAGATCCTATTTTGAGGTACAGCATTTGAGGAGTGGTTGTATTAATAGGAGTCATTTTTGTATAGACAGTTTTTCTTGACCTTGTGGGTGGAAGTTTATAAATTTGCAAAGAGATGACCATGGAAGGATTTTCCCTTAAAAAATTTCCCAAAAAATCATCCAACTGAATGAACAGTTAAGATCTGTGAATTTTGTTGTATATTCATTTCCATCTCAATTTTAGAAATGTCTTCTTCACATTATCCAGGCATGTTTAAATTTTACATGAAGTGTATATACCTCCCCCACCTCAATAAAATATTTGTTGATTTTTCCATCATACTACTGCTATTTCCTTTACTACTAGTTAATGTAACCATTCCGGAGGGTTTGTTGCTGAAACATTTAAAACTATCCCATAATAAGAATTCTGCTGCCTCATAATGTTTAGTATCAGATACACAGAAAATATGTCTTCTGTGTATCTGAAATATCTCTTCATATTAAGAAGACATTTCTTTTTTTCCCGCTCACTTTTCTGTTGTCCTCAGTGGAAAGTATGCCTCCACTTTCATTTTTTTTTACTTAAATATTTTTGCCTAATTAAAAATTGAAACTATAGAGTTACTTATTAAATAAATCTTTTTCTCAGATTTTTATTGTCAAAAGAATTTTTTTGCATGCCTGCTATGCAGAGACTTTTGTACTCAGTGCTCTGTGAAGTACTAATGCAAAGTATATTGACAACTCTAGAATGATTAGGACAATATATACCATGGCTTCTCATGTTTCTCCACTGTGGTATCTTCTGTGCCAAAGAGGAAAGAGTGAAGGAAGAGAAACAACAACAGTAGCAACAATAACAGTAATATAGCAGCAGTAAGCATATATATAGAATTGTTTAATAAAAAGGATTGATAGAATGATTGATGGGTAATGAAGTAAAGTCAGTGAGGTTGGGAATTCCCTGACGGTCCAGTGGTTAGGACTCTGCACTTTCACTGCTGAGGGCCTAGGTTTGATCCCTGGTCGGCGAACTAAGATCCCACAAGCCACGCAGCGCGGCCGTAAAAAAGTTAGTGAGGTTAAGTTTACTTTCAGTTATGCAGGCTTAGTTTTGATAAGATTTAATCATCCTGATACAAGAAGAAAAGGCACCATTATTCCATTGAGAGCCTCACTATGATGATTTTTCCTAGACATTATAAAGTTGTGATGTCCAGTATGGTAGCTGCTAGCTAAATGTGGCTAAATTTAAATAAATTAAAAAATAAAAAATTCAGTTCCTCAGCTGCACTAGGTACATTTGGAGTGCTCACTAGCCACTTGTGGTTAGTACTGTCATATTGCATACTGTAGATGTTGAACATTTCCATTATCACAGGAAATTCTGTTGGACAGCACTGTTGGTCTTCCATGTCTCTACTTAACCTTTCTTTTTTCTGTGTGTGTGTGCACGCAATACAGTTATAATAACTACTTTAATGTTCGTTTCTGCTAACTCTAATCCCTGTGTTAATTCTGAGTCTTTTTTGAATGACCTCCCAGCATCATCATTGCCTATTTAAAGGCTCAAAGTGGAAATGTGAGCCAGTTTTCAAATTTGAAAGCAGTACAACCCTTTTTTCCAAATAAAATCTTATTGGGGAGCCCAGTATAAAATAGATAAACTGCCATGTCTGAAGCAGAATTAGGATGCTCAGTATTCCACACACTTGGCTTTACGAGAACATAGTTTTGAAAGCTAATGATATAAAATATTCAAATAATTCATAATATTGTTCTCAAAGATGATTTGGAAACAGCATTTGGTAGTTTGTGTTTTACTTGATACATAAAAGTCTGTATATGACATAAAAATGCTGTTAAAAGGTAAAAAAAAAATGTATATAAAAGTGGAAGTTGTTCAACTCTTAAGCATACAGAAAGTAAAAGACTGCCACTTTTCCAGAAAGATACTTATTTTAATGTTATTTTTCATAGCAAAATGTTGGAAAGCTACTCATCTCACATTAGAAAGGTGGTATAATAAAAAGTAAATTAAAAATTAAAGTCATGAAAACAGAACAAATGTTCATATAAAAAACAAAGTACTGTGACAAAGTACTGTGTTCTTTAAAATTGCAAGTGAGTACAATATGTAGAAATGAAAGAATGTGCATTAAAGTGGTAGGATTTTTTCATTTTGTGGCACAAACATTTTACTAATTATCACCATTCTTAGGAAATTATAAGTACGGAACAAAAGACTGATGAAAACTTGCATTTAATTTCAATAATCATTAACCGTGCTTTTTTTCTCCTCAATTTTCTCCTCTTTCACCTACTTTATTTTTTAAATAATTGTTTTAAATTTTGAGACAGTCACAAAATTTAAAAAGAGTTACAGATATATACAAAGAACTGTTGATTCCTTGAGGCATTTGGGAATAAATTGTTAATCTGGTCTGTGTTCATTGGCCAAACTTTTAGTGTGCATTTCCTTCAAAGAAGAATATTCTTCTACACAACCAGAAAACAGTGGTCAAAATCAGGAAATTAACATTTGATGCATTACTTCCCTCCAATCCTCAGTCCCCGTTCAAGTTTTTCCAGTTGTCCCAATAATGTTTATTCCAGCAAAATAAGCATTATTCATAATCACATGTTCCATTTAGAAATCACATCTTCTAGTATCCTTTTATCTGAAACAGTTACAGGTTTTTTTTAACTTTCATAACCTTGACACTTTCGAAAATTATGGGCTACTTATCTTTTAGGTTGTCCCTCAATTTGAGTTTGTCTGATGTTTCCTTGTGATTAGATTCAGTGTATGTAGCTTTGACAGGAATGTCACAGAAGTAATGCTCTTTTTTTCTCGTTGCATCATATCAGGGGGCACATAACTTCAATTTGTTGCATTACTGATGGTGTGCTCTTTGATCACTTGATTTGGCTGGTGTTTGCCTGGCTTCTCCACTGTAAAGTTGTGACTTACGAAGGGGGAAAGAAGAGTGGGGGAAGGTACTTTAAGGCAGTGTAAATATACTGTTCCTTATCAACTGTCAATTTATATCAGCCTATGTATTTAATGTTTCCCATTTCATTTGATGGGTTTTTATTTGTTACGGTCATTATTTTGGTTCTCAAATTGTCCTATATTCGGCCGTGGGAGCCCCTTCCAGCTGTCTTCTGTGTCCTTTTGGCTTGTTCCCATCATTCTTTGAAAACTTCTTTGCATTCTGGTACAAAACAGCAGCAAAACCCCCACAAAACCAGAAAAGTTACACACTCATCTTGTGCTTTCCTTGCTCCAGCTTTAGAGCTAGACATTTTTTAGAGCACCTGCTTCCTTTTAGTGGAGCATGATATTAAGAAACTTTCTTGCCTGCCCCGCTTGGATTCTAACATCTCATGCCAGGCTGCCCCTCCATTGAACTACTTTCTTAGTCCATTCAGGTCCCCATGGACCGACCTCCTCTTCACCCTGCTTAGATTATTTTTACTACATGTGGACCCCTTCTTAACTCTCCCTGGGTTCTGACAGTCCTGGCTAGGCTACTCTCCTCTGGATGCCTTTCTTACCCGTCTCATGCTCCCTAGGTTCTGACAGCCAGCAGTGAGCTACCCACTCACAGATACCTTCCTTACTTGTTTGGGCTCCGGTTTCCCTTACCAGGTGGACCTACCACATGGATGCGCTCCTTTCGTTGCTCAGGCTCTGATGCTCCGTGCCAGGATGCCTTTGTACAGGGATGCCGTCCTTGCCCCACTCTGAACCACCACAGCTCCTCTCTTCCTCCGTATTTACGCCTATCATATGCCACCCAAAGGCTTTAGAACTCGGTTGTTCAGGGAGGAAAAAAGAAGACGGGGACTTCAGTGATTTTTTTAAAGTGGCCTCTAATGTTACTTTCACACTGTCTTTTTTCCTATTGTCATTTAAAAATTAGGAAATAAAAGTTCTATCCAAATTTTCTTCTTTTTTGGCCATGGTTTTGTTTTCATTTCTTCAAGTAAATTTAAGAACTTTCTTAAATTTTGTGTCATTGTGATAAGAAGGCAAGACTTTTGATTTTTGACTGATTACAATTTTAGGATATATGCATCCAGAGAAAGTAGATATGTATATTTTTATTTAACTCTATTACTTCATATTACTTTACATCAACTAATTTTAAGGATTATATAATGCTTCTGTGTAACCACAAGTTCTCATTTTGGATTGTTAAATAGAGAGCCCAAGCTGCACTGCAGGCTGTCAGTGCTGTCCAGTCAGGAAGTCTGGCCCTTCCTGGAGCTCCTGCTAATGAAGGCACAGTCCTACCTGGGCAGAGCCCTGTGCTCCGAATAATTATTGAAAACCTCTTTTATCCTGTTACCCTGGAAGTTCTTCATCAGGTAAGGAGGAACATTCTTATGAAAGGAGAGTCAAATATGACCTCTGTAACTTTGGATGTTTTATGTCTTTAGTTTTTCAGGTTGTTGATTTTGGTTAATGTATTTGTTTAAATAATAAAAAAAAAAACTTCAGCATCCTGTTTCATGCAAGAAATAGTATCAATTAGAGATAGTTTTTTGAAAGCCTCCATCTTCTAACTTAAATACTTGATTTAAAAAGGTATGTAAGAATTCAATTGTTTTATACCTAAGCTTGAAAATGAACAAAGCACAGACTCCTATGAAAAACACCGGTAGTAGTTGTTCCTCAGAAAGTAACATCAATATAGAAAACAGCTAATCTATTTCTATTGACTCCTCCCTACACTTGAGTATTTTTATTTTAAAAACTCTGAAAGGAAAATATGAGTAACTTAAATAAGGAAGTATCATGTTAAATACTGACTGAGTCTCAACATAGCTTTCATAGACTACCCATTACTATGTCTAAACTGTCTTGATAAGAGGCAGTGTACCACATCATGGCCTACTGTGAAGATATAGAATTTAAGAACTGGAAGATCGATCACCTAGTTACATAATTTTGTATTGAATAAAACTGAGGCTCAGATACTTGATGAGTTGAATATTGTAAAGAGTAATTGAAGAACCAGTTAGAACTCAAGTCCCCTAATGTCAACTCCAGTATTCCATTTCATTATACTTGACAACCTAAGTATAAAAATTATTTTAAAACACTAAAACATATTATATGCTTATTTTCATATTTATTTATTTATTTATGGCTGCGTTGGGTCTTTGTTGCTGCGTGCAGGCTTTCTCTAGTTGCAGCGAGTGGGGGGCTACTCTTTGTTGTGGTGCATGGGCTTCTCATTGCGGTTGCTTCTCTTGTTGCGGAGCACGGGCTCTAGGCGCACAGGCTTCAGTAGTTGTGGCACACGGGCTTCAGTAGTTGTGGCTTGTGGGTTTTAGAGCACAGGCTCAGTAGTTGTGGTGCACGGGCTTAGTTGCTCGTTATGGCTTGTGGGATATTCCCGGACCAGCGATCGAACCTGTGTCCCCTGCATTGGCAGGTGGATTCTTAACCACGGTGCCAGCAGGGAAGTCCCTATTTTCATATTTATATCTCATTATATATTAAACAGCATGATCTCAGGCCAGTCTAGACTCATTTAACTGCTTTCCAAACCTTTGGATTTGTACTACTGAATGAAGAGTCATAGGGGTGTGTGTGTGCATGTGTATTTAAGAATTGAAATGTATCCTATACCTATTCTCACATTTTACAAATAAGGGTGCTGGGGACCTTAGAAGTTGTTATTTTTCCCACAGTCATTGTACCAATTGGTGATAGAACTCAGATATATTTCCTAATATGGTTCATGTGCTATGCATGTAAATATCAAAATATACCATTTATTATGCCTACTTTATTCCCTGTGATAGTTTCCTGAGTACCATTTTCTAAATATGTGCATTTGTGAAGCATGTCCCATGGAGGGTTTTAGCAGTGGTATCCGTAGCCACCGTTGTTCCCTAAAAGTGTTCAGCAGTTACTTAAGTGATTGGTTTCTTTGTTCTTTTCTACTGTTTATCCCACAAAATGGCATTGAACCCTCTGTGATCCATCAGCATTTTTTGTTTGCTTTTGCTACTGTGGCACTGTAGCTACTGCTAACTTCTACTGCTTTACAAAAGATGTTATTGCACCTGTGGCTCAACATTGCCATCAGTCAGCAGTGAATTTAGTCAAGGTTGTGTGGTCCTGTCTTGCCATTCCATTTATCATTTCCCTCAGACCAGTAACAAACCTTGTTTCTCTCCCAAAAGATCATGGGTCCTTCAGGTGAAGAGAGGTAATTGAGAGTCTTCAATAGTAACCATGGGGATAGGACTCTCAGCCCTTTAGTTATGGCACTCTCCTGTTTAATCCTTCTTCACATTGCTGTTGGAAAACACCAAAACTTCTTAGCAAGGCACTTAAGGCCCCATATGCAGACCTCTCCCCATCTCTTTAACCTCACTTCCTAACTCTTCTGTTTATTTAGCACCCTAGCTTTTCTGGCCCTTTGACCCTCTCCCCCTCCCCCCCTCTTATTTCTGTCCTTGTCCATTTCTCTCTTCTATTTCATAGGCCTGGAACACTCTTTACCGAGATAGCCACTTAGCTGAATCTACATCATTCCATTTGCAGCTCAAATTCACCTCCTCAGAGAGTCTTTCTCTAATTACATTAATTAAGCCCTCTCCCCCTGACACTCTATTCCATTAGCCAACTAAAATGTAGTATAGCATAATGATTAAGGATACAGTATCTGGAGCTGGTTTGAATCCTAGCTCTACCAGTTACTACCTCTATAACCTTGGACAAGTAACTTACTCCCTCTGTGTCTTTTTCTTATTTATATAATGGGGATGAAGGTGGTATCTATTTTATACCTTCATTGTGTGGATCATGTGGGTTAATGCATTTAAAGCACTTAGAACAGTGCCTGTTACATAGTAAGTGCTCAAGAAATGTTAGCTGTACTTATCAGATGCTAGTAAATTGCATTGTAAGAAACTGATCCTTGCTCTTGTGGTCTTGTGGGTAAGATGTAATTTCATAAGTAATAGCATAACATGTGATAAATATTGTGATTGGAAAATACATGGAAGTGTGGAGTTGGTTGCACATGTTATAATTAATTAGCAAGTAGAGTTGACATTAGCTAAACTGCTCTCTAACATCTATGGAAGCTAGTGTTTTTCCTTTAGCTCATGGTGAGGCGATTAATAATGACTGAGATGGGAGTGGTGCTATTTCAAATGAGATAGGTTAGGGGAAGTGTTTACAGTATGATGACATTTGAACAGAAGCTTGAAAGATGTGAGGGTGTTAAGTTATGTGTATATACGGTAGAACAATGATCCAGTCAGAAAGAACAGCAAGTGCAAAGTCCCTAAAATGGAAGTGTGCTTAATGTGTTCAAATATCAGAAAAAAGACTATATCATTGGAGTGTAAAAAATAGGAAAGCCATAAATGATAGGCTCAGAGAAGGTGTTAAGACTAGATGATGCAAAGCCTTTATAATCTTTACACTGAGTAAAATAGGAAGCCATGGAGGATTTTGAGTAGAGGAGGGAGATGATAGGTTTAATGTTCTTGTTGCTATGTTAAGAATAAACTGTAGGCATAAGTGGAGGCTCTTATCATAGTCCAGATGAGAGATGGTGGTGACCCAGGTGGGGACGTGGGCACTGCACATGGTGATTAAGTATATATTTGGAATGATTTGCTGATGGGTTTAGTAGATGTGGGTTATGGAGAGAAAGAGAGTAATCAAGAATGCCTTCCAGATTGTGGATGTGAGCCTCTGGTAAAATAGAGCTATCTTATACTAAGATAGTAAAGACTGAGGGCAAAAAGATTTAGGGCAGGGGTGGGAGGAAAGGGAGGAATCAAGAGTGTGTTTTGGACATGTTAAATTTGAGATACCTGTTAGACATCCAAGTGGGAGATGTTGAAGAGACAATTGGGAAATAAGTCTGGATTGGGCATAAGAATTCACGCTGGAGAATTGGTAATCATTTGCATGTGAGTGGTAATTAAGGCCATTGGATTGGATGGCATCACTTAGAGAGTATTTGTAGATAAAGAAGGCATTCATCAACTGTTCCATTACATAAACTCAACCCAGCATTCTAAAAAATGTCTTTGTGCACTGAAGGAGTAGGTACAAAAACTATTATAAACAAATTGTGGCCAATGTGCTTGCTATTTTAAAAAGCTCTAATATAAATAATTCTTTTTACAAGTGAATACTGGTGAACATTTTCAGTTTCTGGCAAGCCCTCTTTATAAACATCACCCTGAAGATTAATTTTATCAGAATTTGATCTTTAGTATTTTATTAGTCCCATTTTAAAGTCTGAAAAGATTAAATTGCACAAGAAATGTCAAGAGTTGAGTCTATGTGTTTCTTATGTTTATGACAGCAAAGTAAATATATTAGGAAATAGTCAAAGACCTTGTAATCTATAAAAATATATATTAAACTTTCCTAAACATTGATCTTTTGAGACCAAATCTATTTAAAAATGAGTATTTTGATAATTATAAAAAGTTGTTAAAAACCACACTTCAGGCATTCCTGAATTCCCCAATGTTGGTGCTCACTTACTTTATTCAAAAAGTATCAGATTGGGGACTTCCCTGATGGCACAGTCGTTAAGAATCCGCCTGCCAGTGCAAGGGACATGGGTTCGGGCCCTGGGCCAGGAAGATCCCACATGCCACGGAGCAACTAAGCCCGTGCACCACAACTACTGAGCCTGCGCTCTAGAGCCCGCAAGCCACAACTACTGAGCCCGCGTGCCACAGCTACTGAAGCCCACGTGCCTAGAGTCCGTGCTCCGCAACAAGAGAAGCCACCACAATGAGAAGCCCGCGCACCGCAACAAAGAGTAGCCCCCGCTCACCGCAACTAGAGAAAGCCCGCGCACAGCAACGAAGACCCAATGCAGCCAAAAATAAATTAAAAAAAAAAAAAAGTATCAGATTGATCTTTGCAGCTACTCTTTCAGTAAATACAATCCAGGGGGCTCTAGAGAGCTATCCGTGGTTAGCCAGTTGAGTTCATTCATATTCTCTTGGCACATTCAGATGAAAATTACACAGCCAAACACGTCTGTCAGGGAGGATATGCTTCAGGTTGTTGTTCAAGTTAAATGAGGGAAAGGAATCGAACTGTTAACAAAATCTGAAGGTTAAGTGGATATTAACTAGGTTCTATAGCATAATACAGTATAAAATCCCAAATTTTAGAGCAAATTATATGCTCTTGTTACTTCATTAACAAGATATTTTACATCAAAAATGTTTATCATTTTAAAAATTGCATATTGCCATAATTCTTCAGTCAGGTCTCAGAGTATAATTTGTTGTCAATTAATAATAAGCATTTACTCTGTGCCTCTTATATGCCAGGAATTGTACTCAATGATAGAGAAATGATTAAGACAAGGTATATACCTTCAAGGAGCTTTCAGTCTAATTAAAGGAGACATATATAAACAAATGTATAGACCAACGTAAATAAAACAGCTAGATAAATATTTGTATGAGGCCAAGAGGGGATATTAATATTTGGTACTAGAGAATGAACTCTATTGAGATTTGGGTAAGGCTAAGAATTTTCTGGTGGCATTATTCCCTGAGCTGAGTTTTGAAAAAGATAAATGAAAATTTACTAGGTATTAGGTAAAGAGTTACAGGAAACGGGAAAAGCCACATGTATAGGCATGGAAGTCTGAAACCACTTAGTGTATCTGGAGAACTACTATAGACAGTTCCCTATTGTTGATGTAAATAGCGTGGTATAAAAAGTGTCAGGAAATGAGGTTGGAGAGGTACACCAGGGAGAGATTGTGTATGTTATACCAAAGAGCTTGGATTTTACCATGTAGGTAATGGGGAGATAGTGAGGAATTTAAGCAGGGAAAAGTATAATCTGACTTGTACTTTAGAACACTACTTGTGTCTGCAGTATGAAGGAGGGAGGTTAGGCAGTTATTATATCTCCTTTTATATATATACATACACATTTTTTTTTACATACACATTTTTAATTAAGTCTGTTATTACTTTATCAGGTGAAAAAAAAAACCAAACCTCAATTGATGCACTTACAATATATAGATTGATGTGTGTGCGTGCATGTAACACCATAGTATCACCAAGGATGGAAATTAAGAAAACATAATACCTTTTCCCAAGAGTGCTTATACCTATATCTTAAAGAAAGATACAACATAAAATCTTTGACAGCTGAGAAGAAAGCAAATTTGGTATTCTTCTATAAACTTTAAGAATAGTATCTAGGACATGAGGGTGTACTGAGGAAATAACCTGTTATAAGACCAAAGTTTTCATTAAAAGAACAAAACAAAAAATTTCCTAGTGTTTTTCAAATTACAGTTATAATGAGGGGTTAAGGTCTCAAAGTTCTAAACCCTGAAATATGACCATAATGAAATCAACTACATTTTATTAAAAGTTTTAAATTTCAATAAAGAGCCTTCAGACTATCGAACTTTTAAGAAATGGCATTTTCTGGTGATTCCTTCCAAGACAAATTGGTTCCACAAATCTTGTTGATCTTCTTATCTCTTATAAGAAATGTTTAACTCTAAGCTAATAATATGTTAAAGCATATCTTGCCAAAAATGAGTATTTGGACTGTAGGATAGTTATTTTATTTTGGAGGGTGGTAAAATACACATAAATTTTATCATTTTAACTTTTTTAAATTGTACAGTTCAGTGACATTAGGTACATTTATATTTTTTTGCAACGATCACAAAATAGCAGGTATCTCTAGAAATGTTTTCATCTTCCCGTTGAAACTCCTGTACCTATTAAACAGTAACTCCCCACCCCATTCCTCCCTTCGCTCAGCCCGTGGCAACCACCATTCTTCCTCCTGTCTGTGAATTTGCCTACTCTAGGTTCCTCATATAAGCGGGATCACGCATCATTTGTTATTTTGAGACTGGCTTATTTCCCTTAACACAGTGTCTTCAGGGTTCATCCATGTTGTAGCATGTGTCAGTATTTCCTTCGTTCTTAAGGCTGAATAATATTCCATTGTACGGATACACCACATTTTGTTTATTCATTCATCTGTGGATGGATACTTGAGTTGCTTCCATCTTTTGGCTATTGCAAATAATGCTGCTATGAACATAGGTGTTCAAATATCTCTTTGAGTCTCTGCTTTCAATTCTTTTAGGTATATACTGAGAAATGGAATTGTTGGATCATATGGTAATTTTATTCTTAATTTTTTTTGAAGAATCCCCATACAGTTTTCCATAGCCACTGCACCATTTTACATTTCCACCAATAGTGCACAGGGGTTCCACTTCCTCCACATCTTCCCCAACACTTAATCTTTTCTGTTTGTTTGTTTTGGATTTTTTAATAGTACCTGTCCTAATGGGGGGGTGAAGTGGTATTTTGTTGTAGTTTTTATTTGCATTTTGATGATTAGTGATGTTGAGCATCTTTTCTTTCTTTTTTTTTTTTTTTGACCACACCATGTGGCTTGCAGGATCTTAGTTCCCTGGCCAGAGGTCGAACCTGTGCCCTTGACAGTCCTAACCACTGGACCGCCAGGGAGTTCCCATTGAGCATCTTTCATGTGCTTGTTGCTATTGATTATCTTCTTTGGAGAAAGGTCTATTCAAATCCTTTGCCTGTTTTTAAAATTGGGTTTTTGTTGTTGTTGAGTTGTAGGAGTTTTTTTTATATTTCTGTATATTAACCCCTTATCAGATAAATGATTTGCAAATATTGTCTCCCATTTTGTGGGTTGCCTTTTCAACTGTGTTGATAGTCTTTTGATGAACATAAGTGTCCATTTTGATGTAGTTGAATTTATTTTTTCTTTTGTTGCCTGTGCTCTAGGATAATTATTCTTTTTTTTAAAGATTTATTTATTATTTATTTATTTATTTTTGGCTGTATTGGGTCTTAGCTGCGGCATGTGGGATCTTCATTGAGGCGTGCGGGATCTTCGTTGCGGCATGCAGGCTTCTCTCTAATTGTAGCATGTGGGTTTTCTCTTCTCTAGTTGTGGCGCACAGGCTCCAGCGCGTGTGGGCTCTGTGGTTGTGGTGCAGGGGTTCCAGAGCACATGGGCTCTGTAGTTTGTGGCATGCAGGCTCTTTAGTTGAGACACGTGAGCTCAGTAGTTGTGGCACGCGGGCTTAGTTGCCCCACAGCATGTGGTATCTTAGTTCCCCCACAGCATGCGGTATCTTAGTTCCCCGACCGGGGATCAAACCCACGTCCCCTGCATTGGAAGGCAGATTCTTTTTTTAAAAAAATATATTTATTTATTTTTGGCTGTGTTGGGTCTTTGTTGCTGCGCATGGGCGTTCTCTGTTTGCGGCGAGCAGGGGCTACTCTTTGTTGCGGTGCAAGAGCTTCTCTTGTTGTGGAGCATGGGCTGTAGGTGCACAGGCTTCAGTAGTTTTGGCTCACGGGCTCAGTAGTTGTGGCTTGTGGGCTCTAGAGTGTAAGCTCAGTAGTTGTGGCGCACGGGCTTAGTTGCTCCTCAGCATGTGGGGTCTTCCCAGACCAGGGCTCGAACCCATGTCCCCTGCATTGGCAGGCGGATTCTTTACCACTGGATCACCAGGGAAGTCCCTAGGATAGTTATTCTTGATCATTCTTTCTGATAATTAAAAAGCAGGATAATTTGCCTATTAAGGAGACACATACATAGTATTTGATAACAGCAAATTCTTACCAACATAGGGAATACTTAACGTTTTTATCCTTAGAAGCAGAAGGGCAAGTTTCTGGCTCATTAAAATCCAGATTTAAAATGGGATGTCAGAGGAAAGCAAAATGCATTGTAGTAACCCTGGCCCTGAACTTGTGGTGGGGAAGTATAACAAGTGTTGTAAGAGCATTGGTAACCAGGGGTCTGTCAGGAAACCTTCCCCCAACTCTGTTTATTCCACTTCTCTAAAGACTCTTTAGAGACACCTTCCTTGAGCACCCTTGCGCCTTCCCAACTTGGATTCCAGTTCACTCTCATCCCTTTCCCTTTTATTTTTAAAACAAAACACTTTTTTATGACCAGACATTGCTATTTATTGGCTTATTTGTTTATCGTCTGTCTTTCCTTATGAGAGCAGAGACTCGTTTCTTTCTTTGAGGATTTTCCAGGTATTTTTTTTCTGTTATTGATTTTTAGTTTAAATCTATAATTGTTTGAGAATATGCACTGTATGATTTCTATTATTTTATATTTGTTAAAGTGTGTTTTATGGCTCAGAATGTGTCTATCTTGGTCAATGTTTCATGCAAAATTCAGAATGTGTATTCTCTTATTGGGTGCACTGTTCTATAAATGTCAATTAGATCCAGTTGATTGATGATGCTATTCAGTTCAGCTCTATCCTTACTGATTTTCTGACTTCTGGATCTGTCAATTAGTGATAGAGCGGTGTTAAAGTCTCCAGCTACAATAGTGTTTTTATAGTCCAGCAGCTTTTTTTCTTAAGTATTTTGATTCTTTTTCATTAAGCACATACATATTAAGGGTTGTTATGTCTTCTTGGATAAATGACCCCTATTATTATTATATACCCTCCCTCTTTATCCCTGATAATTTTTCTTCAAAAGTCAGCTTTCTCTAAAATTACTATAGCTGTACCAGCTTTTCTTAAAAATTAGTGTTAGCATGGTGTATCTTTCTCTCCCTTTAGCTTGAGTCTTTATATTTAAAGTGGGTTTCTCATGAATAACCTGGAGGTGGGTTTTGTTTGTGCTTTTTAAAAAGCCCACTCTGACAAGTATGTATTTTAATTAGCATATTTAGAACATTCACATTTAAAGTGATTTTTTATATAGTTGGACTTATATCTGCCAGGTTGGTAACTGTTTCCTACTTGTTTGTTGTTTCTTCCCCCTTCTCTTTCTGCCTTTTTTAGGTTTTTTTTTCCTGTTTCACATTTTGTTTTCTACTAGAATTCTTCAGAGCATTTTTAGTTCACAAAAATCTTGAGCAGAATATATATACCTCCTTACCGCCACAGACGTACACAGTTTCCCCTATTATTAACATTAGTATGGTACTATTGTTTAAAATTGATGAGCCCATATTGAGACTCTTGTTACTGTTTTGTTCACTGCTGAGTTTCTAGAGCTTAGAACACTGCTCTATGAGTATTTGATGAATTAATAGAGCATTGAACATTTTGTTGTTCATTTTGTTGAATATTTTATAGTTTTCCTGTCTATAAAAATTTCAAGAAGTAGATGCTGATTCTCAGGCTGAAATAGTTGATCTGTATGACTCTTCCACTTCCAGGTATATGCTTTGTAACACCAACATCGCACAGCATTAATTAATTCCTGTTGTAACCTCCTGATTCAGTATTGTGCCATTTATGACATACTATAAAATAGGTTAAATATTTAGTGCCTGTTATGTGTCAGGCACTGTTTTAAGCCATGCATGAGTGTTGAAACATGGACATCTTAGGCTTGATTTAAGTAATTTTGGTACCAGTAGTTTTAATAGAGGAAATTATTTTCATTTAAAACTGGGATTCATGAATCAAGTTGTATTTATAAAGATATGTTAGCAAATTTTTTTCCTTAAATTTAACCTAATGTGAACTTTTTTCCAGATATTTTCTAAATTTGGCACAGTCTTAAAGATTATCACCTTTACAAAGAATAATCAGTTTCAAGCCTTGCTTCAGTATGCTGACCCGTTGAATGCACATTATGCCAAAATGGTAATTATGATCTTTTTTTCATTTTTCAATTGTTAATCAGTCACTTCAGTGATACCAAAGAAAGCCATCATGTCTTCTCCTTTGCTGTAGTTTACCATGTGTTTTTTTTTGAAAATTGTAATAAAATATACATACTAAAATTTACCATTTTTAAAAGTACTGTTCCATATGCTCTTCTTACAGTCTAAAAATTACTTCTTTCTTCATATGAAATGGTTTCAAATCACCTATCATTTCTCAGATTTCTGGGACTCATTTCTGTTTGTCATATTTAAAGTCTAGAGTTGAGCACAGTACTCCTGATATAATCTGACTAATAAAGTAGGATTATCTTTACCCTAGTGCCTCATTTACTTCTATTAAGTGAGCCAAAGATTGATTGATTTCAATATTTTTGCAACTATATTCACTGTTGAATCTCATTGAGCTCTAAATTGCTAAAGACATTAAATCTTAGGAAATATGCTGCCTTCAATTCATATTGTCTTCTTGTTAGTACATGAGGGCTTGTTTGACAGGATGTAAAACTTCACATTCAGTTTGGTTACATTTGACCCATCTCCTATTGAGATCTATCCCTAACTCTAATTGTATCTTGTATTGGTATCTGAATTATTTCTAATTTTTTTCCAAAGATAGGGACTAAGGTGTATAGTACTTTTGTGTATCACAAAGTGTCTAGCTCTTGATTAGGAATAACATTTATATGTGCTGTACCCTCTACCCACATATATTATTTTGTACCTTTATGATGGCATACTGGTCAATAACTATTATGATAAGTCAGGGGTTTTTGTATATTTGTATGTTTTTGTTTTATTGATATTTTTTATGTTTTGGTTTCTGGTATCTATTTTTATAAATTGAAGTGTTTGTGGAAGTCATAAGTGGCTATAAATATCCCTTTGGTAAGTCTTTATTATTTTCAAAGGAGGGATTGCTGATTTTTGGTCTTGTATCTGATCTGACTCAAAACTTCCCTCAAGTTTATTACTCAAAGAAAATAAACTTACAAGAAAATCAATAAGTGGTAGATAATATTTCACATATTGTGGTTCTGACAGGTACCATTTACAAAGGCTTTATTTCATTTTAACCTATATAAATTACACTAAAACGA
Source organism: Balaenoptera physalus (assembly GCF_965194825.1). NCBI lineage: Eukaryota > Metazoa > Chordata > Mammalia > Artiodactyla > Balaenopteridae > Balaenoptera > Balaenoptera physalus. Next base: position 21,580,853 of record NC_138886.1, read on the forward strand.
ATTAAGATGAAATGTAAAATTTAAATATCTTTAAACATTTAAAAAATAATCATAATAATAGTACAATGTACAATAACGTATAATAGTTTTCTAAGCTTGTACATTTCTCCTCTTCCATTTGCTCTTATCATAGACAAGATAGGGATTATTATCCTTACTTTACAGATGAAAAAACTGAGAAATAGAGATTTTCATTTTCTCTCTTAGGCTCACACAGTTAGTGATAGAGGTAAAAGTAAACACAGGTCTTTGGCTTTTAGTTTAGTCCTCTTTGCTTTATGCCTGATTGCCACTCTATCAAAGTAGAGGCTACTTGATTTATTATTGTTATTATCTTGCAAAACATCAGTCCCTTTCTTACATGCTTTAGGCTCTGGATGGCCAGAATATCTATAATGCATGCTGCACTCTGCGTATTGACTTCTCCAAGCTTACCAGCCTTAATGTGAAATATAATAATGACAAAAGCAGAGACTTCACTCGCTTAGACCTTCCTACTGGTGATGGCCAGCCATCCCTTGAACCCCCTATGGCTTTTGGTGAGTAGTTCTATTTTGGGTCACAGAACAAGCTTTCTGAAGTTAAAAGTTTCATTTATTAATCCATATATGTCAGGTGGTTTCTTCTTGGATTCTCTCAGGATTTCTAAAGAAAAGCGAGAATCATGGAACAAAAATGTGTTCATTAATTGAATCTTAATATTAGTAGATTCTATTAGTTGGCAAAAACAAGTGGATACCTGAAATTGAATTTATTTTCTAACATTAACATTACTCGTTCTTTATAAACCATACAACCATTTGCTTGAAATTAATAGTCTTATATATTACCACTGGTTTAAATAAGTTGATTTATAGGGTTGGCCAAAAAGTTCCTTTGGTTTCTAAGTACAAATAAAAGACACATTTTTCATTTTCACCAAGAACTTTATTGAACAACATATTCACCCTTTTGTTCCACTACCTTCTGCCATTTTTCAGGCAACTTCATAATTCTATCTTCCCACAACTTTTTATCTTTTTGAGCAAAGAACTGTTCCAGGTGCCTTTTACAGTCTTCCCGGAAATGAAAATTTTTTCCGTTAAGAGAATTTTGTAAAGACTGAAATAAATGGAAATCCGAAGGTGCAATGTCTGGTGAATACAGCGGGTGAATCAGAACTTCCCAGCCAAGCTGTAACAGTTTTTGTCTGGTCATCAAAGAAACATGTGGTCTTATGTTATCCTGATGGAAGATTACACATTTTCTCTTGACTAATTCTGGACGCTTTTTGTTGAGTGCTGCTTTCAGTTGGTCTAATTGGGAGCAGTACTTGTTAGAATTAATCATTTGGTTTTCCTGAAGGAGCTAATTAAAATAGAGGACTCCCTTCCAATCCCACCATATACACAACATCCCCTTTTTTGGATGAAGACCGGCCTTTGGTGTGGTTGGTGGTGGTTCATTTCGCTTGCCCCACAATCTCTTCCGTTTCACATTATTGTACAATATCCACTTTTCATTGTCTGTCACAATTTTTTTTGAAAACAAAACGTTTTCATTACGTTTAAGTAGAGAAGCACATGCGGAAATACAGTCAAGAAGGTTTTTTTCCACTTATGTGGAACCCTAACATCAAAGCGATGAACGTAACCAAGCTGGTGCAAATGATTTTCAGTGCTTGATTTGGATATTTTGAGTATGTCGGCTGTCTCCCACATGGTATAACGTTGATTGTTCTCAATTAATGTCTCAATTTGATCGCTATCAACTCAACTGGTCTACCCAACTGTGGAGCATTGTCTAGCAAGAAATCTCCAGCACGAAACTTTGCAAACCACTTTTGACATGTTTGATCAGTCACAACACCTTCTCTACACACTGCACAGATCTTTTTGTGTGTTTCAGTTGCATTTTTACCTTTCTTGAAATAATAAAGTATAATATGCTGAAAATGTTGCTTTTTTTCTTCCATCTTCAATATTAAAATGGCTACCCAAAAATTCACCAATTTTGATAAGTTTTTTAAAAAATGCACGCTGGTCTGACAGCTGTCACAATACAATCTAACAAAACTGTTTCAAATGAAGTTAAGACAACTAAGTGCTACTAAAGGCATCTTACAGAAAAAACCGAGCGAACCTTTTGGCCAGCCCAATATAACCAGCAAAATATCGGTGTAAGTGGTCTTGAGAGAAATACTTTTCCTTTTTTAAGTAGTGATACTTTAAAACAAGGACCTAAATTAGTAGTATGTTCTTCCTTTATTCAAAGAAGAGGATTTACAATTTTTTGTTTTTGTTTTTTAAACATCAGAACTTTTCATCTTTACCCTGAGTTTGTGTGAAGTTGCATTTTTGCACTAATAAAAGTAGTCTTCTGCATTACTCATGCAAATGTTGCTTTGGAGAGCTTCCTTCTTTTATTTAAAATTAGTTCTCAGCATTATTTTGAAAGATTTGATTAAAATAGATTTGGAAGCTTTGAAATAAAATGACAAAAGTTCAAAAAAAAATTAGTTCTCAGTAATTTAAACTTTTAAAATAAACCTTTATGTAAAGGGAAAAGTAGTGGAGAGCCTACTTGGATATATCATTAGGTTAATATACTTTTTGGTTTTGCAACTCTCAAAGTGTGGTTTATTATTTAGATAAAGTATTTTAATTTTATTACCCTTTATGATTGATTTTTCTTTCCCAGATGACACCATAAAATATTAGTTGAGACTTTAAGTGATATTTAGTTTATCTTCATTTTATAGGTGAGAAAAAAGAATCCTTAGCCAAATTGTTGTCCAAAATTTTCTAGAAAACAGATGGTAAATTTAGTGTAAAAGCTTTTTGTTGTTTATAACTGAAAAAGTCAAGTGGATTGTTCAGTTCATGTTCCTAAATTGTTAAAGTTTCTGTTTTAGTCTGAACAAATTTTTGTGTTTTATACAGTTGGGCTTCCATATCTACAGGTTTGGAATCTGTGGATTCAACCAACTGCAGATCAAAAATATTTGGGGGAAAAAAATTCCATAATGTTCCAAAAAGCAAAACTTGAATTTACCTTGTACCAGCAACTGTTTTACATAGCATTACAGTGTATTTACACCTATCTACGTAGCATTTACAACATGCTAGGTATTACAAGCAATCTAGAGATGATTCAAAGTATGCAGGAGTATGTGCAGAGATTATATGCAAATACTGTACAATTTTATATAAGGGACTTGAGCATCCTTGAATTTTGGTGTCTACAGGGTGGGGGGTTGGGGAGTGTGCTGGAACCAATCCCTTGTGGATACTGAGGGACGACTGTATTTGTTATTAGCCCCTACTCATATGTACAATTTGGGAGAGCCAAAGGTCTTTGTTATTACCATTTTAATAACAAATGATAGAAATTGGGGCTATCACTCAAGTTTGCCAAAACTTAGCTATCAAATGCAGAACTGCACATATTTCAGTAATTGAATACATACTGTTGGTATAATTAATGTTCTGCATTGTGGAAGGAGGACATTTTAAAAATACAATTAAAAATTTGGGTTTCTGAATATAAAATAATCAGAATGTTACCATCCTTTTTTTATTGTATTAATAAATCCTTTGTCGTTGCAGAGTAGTGTCTACATTCTAAGATAAATAATTCATCAAACAGAGAACAGTACTTTTTTATGTGTTGTGTGAAAGTTTACTCTGCCTCTCACAAATATTTGAACAGTTCACTATTCCCTCTTTTTTCTCTTGGCTTCAGAAACACCACACTTCCATGACTTTTTTCCTTACCTCACTGGCTGTTCTTTCTTTTCTTTCTTTTAAAGATTACCGTTTAAAGGTCTTAGGGCTAAGTTGTGAGCATTCTGTCCCTCTTTTTAGAGATATATATTATACCTATAGAAAAGCTTGTAAAACACGTGAATACAGTTTTAAATACCCATGTAATTACTACCCAGATTAAGAAATAGAATGTTTACACATACTGAAGAAGCACTGTTTGTACCCCTCTCATTTACTGTGTTCCCACTCTCCCTGCTCCAAGATAATTTTCTTTTGTGATTCATCCATGTTCACATATGTGGCTATCGCTTATTCATTGTCAATACTGTCAAGTGTATAGATTCCCATTGTATGAATATACCACAGTTTGTTTATCTATTCTACTGTTGATAGACATTTGGGTTATTTTAGTTTGAGGCTATTATGGACAGTGCTGCTGTGAAATTTTCTTGATTACCAATGAGGTTGAACTTAACTTTAATTTATTTATTGGCCATTCTCCTTTATGAATTTTCTGTTAATACTTTTGCCTGTTTTTGTGTTTGTCTTTTCTTGTTTATTTGTGGGAATTCTTTATATATCCTAGACACTAGTCCTTTGTTGGTATTATGTGTTGCAAATAATTTCTCTCAGTTTTGGCTTATTGGTTCGTTGTCTCCATGGTATTTTTTTTTTTTATATAAATTTATTTATTTATTTATTTTTGGCTGTGTTGGGTCTTCATTTCTGTGTGAGGGCTTTCTCCAGTTGCGGCGAGCGGGGGCCACTCTTCATCGCGGTGCGCAGGCCTCTCACTATCGCGGCCTCTCTTGTTGCGGAGCACAAGCTCCAGAGGCGCAGGCTCAGTAGTTGTGGCTCACGGGCCTAGTTGCTCCGCGGCATGTGGGATCTTCCCAGACCAGGGCTCGAACCCGTGTCCCCTGCATTGGCAGGCAGATTCTCAACCACTGCGCCACCAGGGAAGCCCCCTCCATGGTATTTTTATGTAGTCAAATTTATTTGCCATTTCCTTTATATTTGTGTTTTTGTGTCATGTTTAAGAAATCCTTTATTACGTTGACGTTATAAATACTTATATTTTAAAGTTGATAGTATTTTAGTAACTTTTTATTGAAATACTTTAAGTTGCAAGAATAGTTCAAAGAATTCCCTAATATCCTTCAGATTCCCCAGTTATTAACATCATGCCACATTTACTTTATCATCTGTTTATATGTGTGTGTGAGTGTGTGTGTGGTGGTGGTGTTTTTTTCCTCTGAATCATTGGAGAATAAGTTGCAGGCATGGTGTCCCTTTTAAATACTCACTGTATATTTTCCAGGAACAAAGACATTCTTACCTAAATACCGTTATCAAAATCAGGACATTAACATTCACACAATACTATTATCTAATCCATAGACCTTTTAAAATTTTTGCCAGTTGTGAAAATAATGTTCTTCATACGAAAATTTTGCTCAGTATCAGGTTAATTTATTTGTCATGTCTCTTGGGAGTCCTTTAATTTGGAACATTTCCTCATTCTTTGTCTTTTATGACCTTTAAATTTTAGAAGAGTTCAGGGTTGGGTATATAATAGAATTTCTCCCAACATGCGTGTCTGGTTTTTTGGCTGAAATAAAGTTGTGTCTTTCTCATTTCATTACATCAGGAGACACATAATGCCAGTTTATCCTATTCCTGGTGATATTAACCTTGATCACTTAAGGTGGTTTCTGCCAAGTTTCTTCCCTGTAAAGTTACTGTTTTTCTCTTTGTAATTAACAACATATCCTTGTAAGGAGGGTATGTTGAGACTATAAAAATAGCCTGTTTCTTATGACTTTTCACCCTTTAGTTTTAACATCCATTGCTTAAATTAGTTGTTACCCTGGTAGTTGTTGCTATATTGGTGATTTGCTAATTCTGTCATTCCTTCTCATTTATTAGCTGAGATTTTATTATAAAGAACTTTTTTCTTACCACCACTCCATTCATTCATTCATTCATTTTTATTACATAAATTCGTGTGAATTTAAGGTTTATAATGTGCTACTTTGATGTATTTATATATTGTAATATTCAGTTGTAGTGATATTTATCACATTACACAGTTTTAGTATAATATTGTTGTCTGTATTCATTATACAGTACATTAGCTCTCTGTGGCTTATTTACTATTCATTGTATTTATTTTTTCATGTTAGTATGAACTTGCAGGTTCTTATTTTATTCTATGGGTATTAATTTCATAGTATCATTTTTCATTTTATGTTCAAACTCTCCCAGATCTGGCCAGTGGGAGCCCTTTCACACTAGCTTCTGTGGCCTTTTGACATATCTTCATCATTGTTTGAACACTTCCTTACTTTCTGGCAGAAGAGATTTCAGATCGTCTTTACTTTCCCTGCCTTAACACTGCAGTCAGCCATTACTCCGGTGAGCCCTGGTTCCTTTTAGTAGGAAATAGTATTTGGAAATCAGTATCAAGGCATTATATGTGTTTATTGCTAATAGGGTGTCACTGCTTCTAGGAACTTTAAATGGACATGACTAGGATATATGTGTATGTGTACTTCATAAATATATTTCTCTGTGTGTGTGCGTGTGTGTGTTTGTGTTTAAAAAAAACCACAAGTTTTAACTGATAACTCCAATTCCAGTTCAGCACCCTTTTTTTCATATTGGTGATTCCCTTCTTCAAGAATGAGAAATCTAGTTTCCATTAGCCTCAACATATTTACTTATTTGCTCACTCCTATAATACACAAAAAGTAGTTTCAGAATTAACACATACCATTAACTTGAGGTTAATATATGCATGAGTAGTTTTCTGAGCATGGTTCCATTGGTCTATTTATCTGTCTTTCTTTTTGTCATTACCACAAGTCTCAATATCTGATAGTGTTAAGTCTCTTCACTTATTCTTCAAGAGTATCTTGGCAATTCTTGACCATTTACACTTAGGAATTTTAGGATCAGCTTTTCAAGTCCTCAAAGGGGGAAAAAAGCACTATTAGGGTTTTGATTGGATTATATTGACTTTATAAATCACTTAGAAGATAATTGACATCTTTACAATAGAGTCTTCCAGTCTTTGAATATTGTACATATCTCCATTCATTTGTATATTCTTTAGTGTCTTTGAGTAAAGTTTGGTGACTTTTCCCCATAAAGGTTTGCATATGTTTTGTTAGAATTATTCCTAAGAGCCATACTTTTTAGATTCTAATTCTAGACCAATCTTTATGATCCGTGTAACTTTGGGCAAATTGCTTAACTGCTCTGTACTTTTGTCTCTTTATATGTGAAATGAACATAATAATAGTACTTAACAGGTAAGAGTTGTGATGAGTATTAAATGTGCTAATATATGTAAAGAGCTTAGAATGGTGCCCTGTAAGTTTTAGCCATCACTGTTATTTGGTTTTTAAACTGTTGCTAATATACAAATGCAGTGTTGTTGTTTCTTGATTTCATATTCAGCAACCTTGATAAACTCTTATTTCTTTCTCTAACTACTCTAATTTTTCTCGTACTTTAGTAAGATGCACTGAACTTCTAAAATTTACATAGAAATGGAAAAGTATCTAAAATAGTGAAAGGAAATAAATGCAAGGCTTAATATAAAGCTGCAGTAGTCAAACCAGTTTGATAGTGTTGAAAGGTTAGATATATAAAATTAATGGAACAGCATATAGAGTCTAGAAATCGACCCACATGTATGTAGTGAGTTGATTTTGAGCAAAATTGCCAGTGTAAAAATTCAATAGGGAAAGGAAAATCTTTCAACAAGTAGTTTTTGGACAGGTGGATATCCATATTGGAAAAAGAATAAACATTGATCCGTATCTCACACCATACTGACACATTGACTTGAAATGGATCTTAGATCTATATGTAAAACTTAAACCTATAAAACTCCTGGAATAAAACATGGGAGAGGGGACTTCCCTGGCGGTCCACTGGTTAAGACTCCGAGCTTCCACTGCAGGGGGTGTGGGTTCGATCCCTGTTCAGGGAACTAAGATCCCACATGCCATGCTGTGTGGCACGGCCAAAACAAAACATACAAATAAATCTTATATTAAAAAAAAAACTTAGAAAATCTTTGTAACCTTGGGATATGCAAAAGTTTCTTAGGTAAAACACAAAAAGCACAAACCATAAAAGGAAATAATTTATATATTGTACATACATCAACATTTAAAAATTTCACTGATTGAAAGGTACCATCAAGAAAACCAAAAGGTAAGCTGTAGACTTGAAGAAAATATTTGCAACACATATATATAAGACAAATTCGTTATATCAAGTTATATAAAGAACTCTTATAGCTCAGTAATAAGAAAACAAACTATTAAAAAATGGCCAAAAGATTTGACAAGATATTTTACAAAAGATGGTATATGAATGGCAGTAAACACGTGAAAAGGTGCTCAACATCTCTAGTCATCAGGGAAATGGAAATTAAATTACTGTAAGATGATATTACATACCCATTAGAACAGCTAGAGTTAAAAAGTTTCCTGTACCAAGGATGTGGAGCATCTTTTACCAGCATACTGTGTTGATGGCAATGTAAAATTTAGGAAACTCTTTGGTAAAGAGTTTGCCAGTTACTTAAGTTAAATGTGCACCTACAATATGACCTAGTCATTTACCCAAGAGAAGTGAAAAAGTTAGTGTCCACACAAATACCTGTATGCAAACGTTCATAGCAATTCTATTTGTAATGGCCAAAATCTGGAAATATTCTATTAACAGGTGAATGGATAAACAAAATGTAGTTTATCGATGCGATGAAATACTATTCAGCAATAAAAAGGAATAAATTGTTAAGGACAACAGGCTTATGTTGAATGAAAGAAGCCAGACAAAACATTATTATGAATGAAAGAAGCCATATAAAAAAGAACACCTGGTATATGATTCTGTTTATATATAATTCTATAAAATGCAAACTAATCTTTAGTGACAGAAAGCAGATCAGTTGCCTTTTGTACTTGTACAGTTTATTGTATGTAAATTAGAAAAGAGAAATAAGTCATATCATTTCAGTCTAATGCTGAAAGGTTCCCATTTCTTTCAGAGTAAATGCCCACATCCTTACATTGGATTTCAAGCCCCATACCATCCACTCCAATTTTACTCTTTTGACATATCTCCTTTGATGTTCTCCCCTTGCTCCTTTTGCCCACCAAACTGACATCCCTCTAAAACATGTTAGGTATGTTCCCACCTCCAGATTGTTCCACTAGTTATTCCCTCTTCCTGGAGGGCTTTTCTCCCAGATACCCTCAGATTTTGCTCCTGCTGCCTTCTTTGACCTACCCTGACCAGCCTTCCCTCAGTACTCCTGATTTCTTCCTGTTCTATTTTTTTAGTAGTATTTATCACCTTCTTACGTATGCAGTTAACTTGTTTACTGTGTTTATTGTTTAATTATGTTTTCATCAGTCAAAATAAGCTTCACCAAGGTAGTTTTTTTTCTTCTCTACTTAGTTTGCTGATATTTGTTTCTGACACAAAATAGACCCAAAAAATATTTGTTGAATTAATGTTTATTATTTGGTTTTTCCCACTACTGTTTTCGAAGTTTAACACTGTTTTGTATTTTCATCTAGGATTTTTAACTTTCATACTTATTTTACCAAAATATAGAGTTAATCGATACCTGTAATCTTTTCTTATATAATACAAGAACTTTAGGACACTTTAACTCCTTTTACCTTCTCTTACCTCCTCCTAACTCAAGATATTATTATGTTTAAAACTTTTTAGATTTTAACATTTCAATTTGTTAGTATTATTTTATACAATCAGTGTTCATTTAGATTAAGCCATATATAACTCTCTTAAGGCCTTTCATTTCTTCTTGCAACTCAGATATGCCATCTGGGATTGCTTACCTTCTGCCGGAAGGATATCCTTTAGTATTCACTTAAGGGGAAGGTCTGTGTTAACATGTTTGAAGTGTTCATTTCCTCAGAAATGTCTTTATTTTGTTGTCAGTTTTAAAAGATATATAGAGTTCTAGGTTGACAGGTTTTTTGGGTTTTTTTTCCAGTGTATTAGAGAAATCAGTACACAGTAGTCTGGTTTTCATTGTTGCTCTTGGAAGGTCAGCTGTCAACCTAATTACTGCTGTTTTCTCTCTGGCTATTCTTTAGATTTTTTTTTTCATCTTTGATGTCTGTAGTTTCAGTATGATGTGTCTGTTTAAGGATTTATTTTTTCTACCTGGAGCTCAAAAAGCTTCTTGATTTGGTGGATTGTTGTCTTTTACTGGTTCTAGAAATGATCTTCTCATATATTTCTCCTTCACTCTGTTTCTTTTCTTACTTTCTGGAATTTTGATTAGACCTGTTCTACTCTCTTACTCCAAGTATCTCAACCTTTCATATTTTCTATTTCTTTATGTCTCTGAGCTGCATCCTAAATAATTCCTTAGGGACTTTCATTTTACTAATGGTCTCTTCACCTTTGTCTAATCTGTTGTTAAATTTGGCTGATAATTTTAGATTTCAGTAATTGTGCTTTTTATTTCTAGAAATTTTATTGATTCTTGGTTCTTTTTTTTTTTTTTTAAAGTATCTTCCCTACAGATATTTTTCAGCATGGCTTTTATTTCTTCAAACATACTATTTAAAATCAAATAAAATAAAATCTGATAATTCCAATATCTGAAATCTTTGCAATTATTTTTCTGCAATTAGGTATTTCTTTTTCTACTTTCTTTTTTTCTTTTTGAGTTTCTCATTTTACTTGGGGAATTGTGAGAGTTCTTTGAGGCTTAGTATCAAGATGGTATGTTCCTCCAGAAAGAATTTGCTTGTCTGCCTCAGTAAAGGATCTGTGTTTGGGACCATTTCAATCTAAATCTATAATTTTATTAATCTTCCCTTGAACTCCTAAGAAATGTGAATTTGGGCTGCAAATTTGCATGAAAGCTTGCTTTTTTAACTTTTCAGGAACTTTTTTGTCTCTTATCTGTTAGACACCAAGGCAACTTTCCTTGCAATCTTCTGAAGGTAGGAGGAGTAGGTAATGGGATGGGTTATTTTAGGCTTACACGTCTAGATTAATGCCATGGAGGTCCCCTGTTGACTTCCTTCCTTGGGCTGACCCTGGGATTTGTATCTTGTCTATTATACATGAGGCTGATAAAACCTAGCTGTTTCACAGAGTTTGGTTTTTGGCCTGGTTTATTCCTAATCATTTTGTTAGCGCTTAGATTTTTTTTTTTTTTAAGATCTTTTTACTCTTCCTTTGGGCATATCTACAGTAAGGTTGGTCTGTATTATTTAGTCTGCTACTGTACCAACATTTTTGAAAAACAAAATAATTGTGCTTTTTTTACATAGTACATACTCTTTGTAATATTTTAAATGGCTCTGTATTTTGTCTAGTGACTCATAATTTATATAATAATTCTCCAACTTAGACATTAAGCTTGTTTCTTTAGGGCTTTCCTATTATAAATAACACTGGTAAACTGATTTCATAGGTAAAAATGTTATCTCTTCATTTGTATTACCTTAATTGCTGTTGTGGTAGTACCTTTTCCAAATGTAAAATATGTATTCTTAGTTATGCAAATCTTAAACCTTTTTCTTAAAAGTTTGTGTAAACCATTGCCTAACTGGTTGCTTTGCTAAAATGTTTCTGTTTCTGCTTATTTGAGGAATGTAGATTTACAGAAACTTTACAAATGATTCTTTTGTCGAGTATTAACAAATGTTCTTGTTAATCATATTTTACTTGGAAACAATTATTTAAAATTTAGCCCTGGTAATTGTTTGCCAATTCTTTCATTTTTTGCTATTTAATGTTCAGTGAGTGTTATCTCAAGAATTTTCCTCATTTCTCTAAAACCTACTACAAGTTTTCTGCCTCATACCCCCCACCCCATAGCCATTTGTATTAGTCTCTTTGTTTTAAAAGTACATCCCTTGCCCTTCCCAGAAATCTCAGTGGTTTACAGCAATTAACATTCATTCCTCTCACATGACTGACACTTAAACAGCTGCAAATCAGCTTTTGCAAACTTCCTTCACATGTCTTTTTGATGGAGGGTCCAGGCTGAAGGTGTCACTACATTTGAGACATGGCATTCTTGTGGCAGAGAGTAAAAAAATAAGAGAGCTGGTGTAAACCCATAATGCCTCTTAAAGCTTCTGCATAGAGGCAGTTTATGTCCTGTCTGTCCGTGTGTTCCTATCACATGACTGAGTGCAGTGGGTGTTGCATAGAAATGTATGCTCCTCCCACAGGAGACACTGCAAGTCACATGACTGACCAGAGTTACATGGAAGGGTCAAGTGAATACTTGGCAACAGTAATACAATCTACCATATCTCTTCTTATTTTTTTAAATATATTTTAAAATTTATTTATTTATTTATGGCTGCGCTGGGTCTTCGTTGCTGCGCGCGGGCTTTCTCTAGTTGCGGCGAGCAGGGGCTACTCTTCATTGCAGTCCGTGGGCTTCTCATCGTGGTGACTTCTCTTGTTGCGGAGCACGAGCCCTAGGCGCTTGGGCTTCAGTAGTTGTGGCTTGGAGGCTCTAGAGCGCAGGCTCAGTAGTTGCGGCGCATGGGCTTAGTTGCTCCGCAGCATGTGAGATCTTCCTGGACCAGGGCTCGAACCCGTGTCCCCTGCATTGGCAGGTGGATTCTTAACCACTGCGCCACCAGGGAAGCCCTACCATATCTCTTCCTATATTTAATTTTCTAGTGTAAATTTTCACGATAACTCATACCTGTACTGAAGCCTCTCTGATAAGTCTTCCTTTATGCCTTAAATATAGTTATTTCTGTTATGAAAGTGAATCATTTTACCTATCATCTTTTTTTTAACTTTTTATTTTATATTGGAGTATAGTTGATTAACAATGTTTTGTTAGTTTCCAGTGTACAGCAAAGTGATTCAGTTATACATATACATGTATCTATTCTTTTTCAAATTCTTTTCCCATTTAGGTTGTTACATAATACTGAGCAGAGTTCCCTGTGCTATACAATAGGTCCATGTTGGTTATCCATTTTAAATATAGCAGTGTGTACATGTCAATCCCAAATTCACTAATTATCCCTCCCCCCCACCCTTCCCCACTGGTAACCATAAGTTCTTTCTCTAAGTCTGTGAGTCTGTTTCTGTTTTCATTTTACCTATGATCTTGAGCCTACTTGAATGTAAGTTTAGCAAGGGCAGAGATTTTTGTCTGCTTTATTCATTGCTTCCTCAGCACTAGAAGAATGCTTGCCTCCTAATGTGCTTTCAATAAATATATGTTTCCCTTCTTATTTCATCACTTACTCTGTCAGTTATTCTCATTTTCTGTGTCTTCATTTATTGTTGGTTCTCGCTGCTAGCTCTGTCCCTGAAGTCTCTCAATGACTGTATTTTCTTGAATTATTTTAATCACAGCTACATATTTAATAAATTCTGTTAAATAATTATCTTTAATGAAGAGAATAAACTTATATGATCTTTTAACTCCTCTGGAAAATGTAGCCTACATACTTCTTCCTATAAATATGCATATCAGCCTATCATTAGGGTAAAAAACCCCAAAACCTTCCCTTTGACTCTTACAGTGCAGCTTCTCACTGTTGCTCTAAAACTATTGTTTACCTTTTACATTTCTCACTCTCTTTGACTTTTATGGAAGGCCCCCTCCCCTAAAACTCTATGTCTCTAGATCCTGAGGGACTGTAATTCATTATAATTCACTGTTTTGTTTTGCTTTCTAAGGTTGTTCTCTTTTTCTCTTTTCCTTAGAATGTTCCTCTTGCTTCCTCTACCACTTAAGTGTACTAATACTCCCAGGTTCTATTTTTAGCTTTCTTCATTTCTTGCCTTGTGCCCTTTTTAGCGGAGCTCTCATTCATATGGCTTTCACATTTATTTCTATATAGATGAGTTACAAATCTGTGTCTTGTAATAGTTAGAAATTCTGCGTTTGCCCCCTCATTTCCACTTGTGGCATTCCCATTTGAGTGTCTTACTATCACCTCAACCTTAACTTGTCCCAAACCAAATTGTTTTCCTACTAGTACTGAGTCCTCCATTGGAACTAACTCTTGTTTTTATTGATGGTTCACAGTCGCCAGGCTTCTAAAAGGAGAGGGAATACCAGCCTTTGTTTAGCATCCAGTGCACACTAAGCACTGCTTTTCACTTACTGAATGTCCAGCTCAAGTTTTACCTCCTGAGAGACCTTCAAACAATCATAGTGATCCTTTGCAATCCCTTCTTCTTAGACCACTTGCAGTATATTTGCATTTAAACCCCTAGATCCTCAGCATGTGAATCTCCTGTAATTCATACTTTTAGTTTGTAAAGCCTCTCAAAGGCAAGGATTTTTATTTCATATTTCTTTTTGTCAGCACAGTACCCCCCAGGTACAGTACAATTTAATAAGTATTTGATGATTTTTGCATAGAAACAATGCTCTAAATAAGGAAAAGAATATCAACTTAAATAACAAAACTAAACTAAAACTAAATAGCAAACTAATAACTCAAAATTAAATAATATTTTAGCTGTACTCTTGAACCTTGAACCCAGTTGAAAGGGGTTAGCTTCTGAAAGTGGCAGAGGCTCTTTACTTACCATTAAGGATCACCTGTTGAACAAATCTTTACTCTGTAACAGAATCTCTTTATCAGTAATACACCTTCATATAGCCATTTTATATTGCTATGATAACCATATTTATAGAAGGTAGTATATTTATTTTAGCTTCTCTTCCCCGTTAGGTGCACCAGGAATAATTTCCTCACCATATGCAGGGGCTGCTGGATTTGCCCCAGCCATTGGATTTCCTCAAGCTACAGGTGACTAACTCTAAAGTTGAATTTGAAATGATTTCTTAATGATGGTCTATATTTTCCAGGAACTTATCAAAATGAAAAATATTACCATATTTGAAGGATTTATAATAAAAGCATTAGGTGTTTCAATCATGGAAGTGGCTCATGTACAATATATGATGCACAGCTTCCTTGTGTTTATAAATAATTCTCTCTGGTTCCATTCTCAACTCCAAAATTCCCTTGTATATTCTGCATCATTTATACTTGCCATTGGCACAGATAACTATAGGTTGACTGTATTAAATAATCTCTGATTTGCCTTTTTTTGGTTATTACACAAAATATATAACTGCTTGCTTATAAGCTTATCAATTACATGTTAAACAGACTTGTGTCTTATTTATCTTTGTGTCCTTAAATGCCTTTGATGGCATTTAATACATAGTATGCAGTCAGCAAACATTTGAATTAATAAACATTTACTGTTAAACTTATTTGTAAATCCTCTTTTTTTGTTTTTTTGATTAATGGGTTTAGAAGATTACCGTAGAGGGTATGCATGCTGTTTTATTTCAGAAAAAAAATATTTTTTTTCTTTAAGTAATAGAAATAATTAAGAGATAGCAATCGGTTAATACTTTGATAATGACTCTCTGACTCTTTTCCAAATAGTAAACAAAATGAATTTGATCATAGCTTAAGGAGGAGAAAAAAATACTTTATGGTTTTATTGCTGGTGCTTAACGAATACACTTGAGGTTGGTGATTAGAAAGAAGAGTGGCTTAGTGTTAAGCCTAGTCTACACAGTACCTTTTTACAGCTTCCAGCTGATTTATGAATATAACTATTTTAAATTGCAACATAGTTGCTTTCTGGCAATAATCTTTGTATCCTACCTTTCTAATTCTGGGAATTTTAACTACTCTCTTAACTGGAGAGGATGAAGTTAACTAAAAAGAAAAGAGTGATTTAAAAGGTTGAGGTTCATTTAAGTTTTAGGTTTTTGGTGGTTTTAAGACATCTTAACGTATGTTTAATTAAGTGAGTAATTCTACCTATCTCATTAAAATGAAGGCATTATACATTGTTTTTATGTGTTTGAAGCTCCCAAAAGTTTAATTTTTATACATTTGGAGGTAGTGATATATGGTTTCCCTCATTTTAGTTATTTCTTTCTACACACTGTATGTATAAAACACTGTAGTAGATGTTAAGAAAGAGAAAAAATGTGTAAAGAGGGCTCCTGAGTTGATAAGACTTTTAAGGTGTAGCAGGGGGATGTACATATACACATACACACATGTATATACCCTACAGTGTAGCTAAGGTGTAGTGTTGGCGGTATATAATAGTCTTAAGGAAGTTATTCAAAAGTTGCAGGGGCATGGGAAGAGGTCATGCAAAAGACTACTGAGTATAGTTTTCATGGAAAAGCATCCACCCTAAGAAGGTGATCTGTACGGTTTTAAAATTCAGCAAGATGATGGTAGTAATAACTTTCCTTAGATTGTCAAGCAGAATAGTATGATTGTAAACTATATTGCAATTTAATTACATAATTTGTGATAAACTGGCCAGACTCTGTCTATTATAAGGAATTTTGAGCTTAAAGAATCAATAAATTAAAGAACTGGTTCATTTTATATCAACTAGAGATTTTATCTTAGATAATTTTTAAGCTGAGAATACAAATAGTGGGACCTTCTGAGGAAGTGTAGTGTTTTAGGTATAGTATATAGTGTCAATATTCCAGTATTGTAGAACTTGCAGTAGTTCTGAAATATCTGGGGGAGTAGAGAGCTCTGAAAATTCTTGCTGCAAAAGAATATTGAATTCTAGAAATTTGTTCTTGATGGTAATAATGTTTTACAAGGTTACAAAATGTTTTTTCCCCATGCAGAATGTATGTATATAATTCACCTGTTTTAGATATACAACTCAGTGATTTTTAATAAATTTACAGAGTTGTGCAGCCATTACCACAGTCCAATTTTAGAACATGCATTACTACCTAGCATGCATATATGTGACTTCTGCTGAAGGACTTTTTACAAAAATATGTATCTGGTTTTATGGTAGAAGTCAATATGAAAATAACATCTACTTCAGAGAAATGTGCTGGAATATATTTATTTCAAGAAATAGAAGGAGTACTTGTAGTTATAGACCCTTTGAAAAACCTAATGGCTTTTAAGACCAGGGAATTTGGTTGCTCTGCAAAGCACTGTATAAATAATAAAGTACTAAGTATGATAGTATCAGTGAATAAAGAGCTCTACTTCCAGACAGACTCTGGAGGGGAGAAAACTGACCTTTGTTATCCTTATGGTAGCTTTGAAACATTTTCTTCTCTATTTTTGCTTTTGTCTTCATTTATTTACTTAAGTTGTATTAAGTGTTGTAATTCTCCAGATAACTAGAATATGAAATGCTTTTGATGTTTTGAAAAGGTCTGTCAGTCCCAGCTGGACTAGGTCCCGGAGCTCTTGGTCCTCTCACAATCACCTCCTCTGCTGTCACTGGAAGGATGGCCATTCCTGGGGCTGGTGGTATACCGGGAAATTCTGTTCTACTTGTCACCAATCTTAATCCTGATGTGAGTTGAAAAGTATTATATGTAAAAAGTCTTTCAGGAGGAGGTATTGTAGCTTCTGACCTAGAGTTAAATTCAATGAAAATGTTTATTTTAAGAATTTTTATTAAAATTCATCACTAGTATATATAGAAGCAGCATGTAAAAAGTCAGTGCTTTGAACAAGTAAACTTACTTAAAATTTTTACTTAGACACTGATATTTTGTGTTATCCTTTTCAAACAGCTTATTACACCACATGGACTTTTTATCCTATTTGGTAAGTAATTTTTTTTTTTTTGCTGTTTTTTATATCATCTATGATGTGAATTGAGCATATTGCATCAGTCAGTAATATTTATTACCGCTTTGTGCCTACTAGTGTGTTTGACACTGAGGATAGAATAGCAAGGAAGACTTAGTAAGTGATTACAGTTAGAACAAAGTTTTATAAAAAGGGAAATAGAGATTGTAATAGGAACATACAGCTGGGAGACCTAACCTAGCTGAGGGAATCAAAGATGATGTACCAGTAGAAATGATAGTTAAGCTGACTTGTGAAAAATGAGGACACATTAGCCAGGCAGAAAGGGAGGGCAAATGTCCTTTCACAGATAGTAGCAGTGAGAGACAGAACTCGTGGAACATAGAAATGAAGGAAGCTCAATGGAGAGTGTAAGGGAGAGACATGTTGAAGCTGGGCAGATGGATAGGGGCAAGGTCATTAAGAGCTTTGTAAGCTATATTAAAGAGCTTCGTTTTTAACTTAAGAACAGTGGGAATCCATTGACTAGTTTTAAACAGGAGAGAGGCATAATGAGATGTTGATTTTAAAAATAATCCCCTAACTTCCCAATAGTGTGCCTCTCTCAGTTAAAAAAAATATTTAGCATGTACTCCTAATCTATATATGATTAATTATTCATAAATTTCATCCATCTTTTACTACACTCTTTAGCATAATATGTACAAACAGAAATATAAGAGCAATGAAGTGATATTTAATATTTTAAAGATTTTTCTTATGACACTTTTTAAAATAAAAATCTATTAACATTTAGTGAGAAGTATGATTTAATATGCTTCATTATTTTCAAAAACCTTTTTCATTTTGATTCAGTATCCCAAGAACTGATTCTAAATTCACTTTATTTTAGTACTTGATCTTAATGGTTGTCATAAATGAAAAAGATACCTCATAAAGATATGCAAGGGAATTCTCTGGCGGTCCAGTGGTTAGGACTCAGTGCTTTCACTGCCAGGTCCTGAGTTCAGTCCCTGGTCTGGGAACTGAGAATCCCGCAAGCTGCGTGGGCACGGCCAAAAAAAAAAAAAAAAAAGGCGATTTGAATGGAAGTGTTTCATTGTTGCTGTACTAAATAATTATGATACTAATTTTTCAGTCTAATCCACTAAATTTTGTTGTACTTTACCTAGAAAAGTTCCATTTTTCCTCTTGTTAAATTAGTTGATCTTGAAAACTGTTACATTAGCATAAGAGGGTTAAAACTCACTAGTACTCTTCATGTGGAAGAATTTTTAAGAGGATGGAAAATTGTTTCAAATTTTTTGAGTGGGTAATAGGTTTTTTTAACAGCGTTTTTGAGTTATAATTTACAGCCATTACAATTCTGTGACTTCAGATGTACAATTCAGTGATTTTTAGTAAATTTACAGAGTTGTGCAGCCATTACCACAGTCCAATTTTAGAACATCTCTATCACCCCACGGAGAAGCTTTATACTCATTTGCAGTTACTATAAAAGTTTTTATTCATGACACATTTATGTAATTTTCCTTAACAAAATCATTTATTAATGCTAAATTTTCATATGTCTCTTTAATAGCCAGAGCACATTTCTTTCCAAAAGTAGTTAATTTCTCACTCCTTTAGAAAAATATCACCCTCAGGTTGAAGAACAAATTGTGTGTTATTTTTTACGGAGTATCTATTTCAGCCACTTGTCATTTCTGAAAAGGACAGCAAATTTGGAATACTTGGCTTTTTTTTTTTTTTTAATTTTAAAACTACCATTCATCTCGTAAGTTTAGTTGCTCTTAGGGGCTTGCCCACAAGATAACCAATACTCCTTTGTGTGCCTTGAAGATTGTCATAGTCATTCTCTCATCCTATTACAAAGTATGGTAATGATGCTACTGTTTAAAGATCTTATTCTTATGATATTGGTGATACCCTGTTCCACATAAATTGCAATATATTTTAATACACTAAATTTAAAAAAATGAGAGAATGCCCTTCATACTGTAGAAACTTCTGTGTATAATTTCTTCTATATGTTGAAAATTAGTAAAATGTAGTTTTTCATACTGGTTTATATAAACAAATCAGGATAAGTAAAAGTTTATTTTCCTCCCACACCCCAGTGAATCATTTTGCTTGCTTTTGGGGATGTGGGACCCACTTTGGGGAACACTAGCATAGAAAAAATGGATGTAATGAGATCAGTTAGGAGGCTATGATGATAGTCCAGATGTGAAATGGTGATAATAGATTCGATGGTAGTGAGGACGGGAAGAAGTGGACAAATGTGAGAGATATTTAAGCCATAGAATCAATGAGTGCTGGTAGTTGACTGGATGTAAGTGTCTAAGGAAAGGGGTAAGTCAAAAGATGACTCCCAGATGTCTGACTGGAGCAAATACGTGCATGATGGTACTGTTTATCAACAGAGTTAGTGAACACAGGAGGGTGCAGGAAAGAGCAGGTGGGACATCCAGGTGAAAGGGGATACTGGATTAATAAATCTGGAACATAGAAGAGATACAAATTTGGGAGCCTATGTATGAAATTGCCCAGGGAAAGCATATAGTATGAGAAAAGAAGCTTTCTTTAAATATGTTAGTAAAGTTAATTGAACATTACACAATCAGCATTAAAACATTGTTTTGTTTTGTCTTTTTAATTAGGAGTATATGGTGATGTACATCGAGTGAAGATAATGTTTAATAAGAAAGAAAATGCATTGGTTCAGATGGCAGATGCAAATCAAGCTCAGCTAGGTACTAATGATTAATAATAATAATGATAACCTGCCCCTTTTGTATGTGAATTTTCCTATAAAATAAACTTATGGCTAGTAGGAAGAGTACCTCCTTATGTTAATAGCTGCATTATTTGGATCTGCTTATATTTTAAGATTTTAAAATATTTATTATTCTTTGAAGTTCATTTATCTATTTGAATATATTGTTGATGTTTAGAGCTTTGACTCTAGGGTTTTTCCATTAGCTTTAAACTAATAAACATGACTTGTTTTCTTTCATTTTATTTGTTTGTTTGCTTGTTTATTCTCCTTTCAAATTAAGTTTTCTAGAACTGTTGCATGGCATAACCGTTTGGGAATACTTCATACTGATGGTGCAAGAAAGTGTCATTCTGCAATCTGGCCGTTTATTATTATAGTGGCTGTTGAAATATTACTACTCAGATTTTTTATTAAAAAAAGCTTTACTTGAGATTAAAAATAGATAGCTAGTGGGAAGCAGCCACACAGCACAGGGAGATCAGCTCGGTGCTTTGTGACCACCTAGAGGGGTGGGATAGGGAGGGTGGGAGGGAGGGAGACGCAAGAAGAAAGAGATATGGGGATATGTGTATATGTATAGCTGATTCACTTTGTTAGACAGCAGAAACTAACATACCATTGTAAAGCAGTTAATACTCCAATAAAGATGTTAAAAAAATAAAATTTACTTGAGATTAAGCTAATTTATTCAATAATCATTTCCTGAGCATGTGGTATGTTTCAGGCATTCTGGAACTTCCTAGCACTCTGCTAGGAAAATAGTTACTTTTTGTTATATTGCTTTTCTTTCATTACAGAAAAACAGAGTCATGTAATACATTTTCGTATATAAGAGTTTTTAAATTTAAAGCCATTTAAGCCCTCAAATTGACAGTATAATTTTAAATGACTAAATAAAAATTATGATAGACAGTTTTACAGAGACTCTATCTTAATACCCAGACTTTCCTTATTTTCTTCTTATGCACCAGCAATGAACCATCTGAGTGGTCAGAGACTTTATGGGAAAGTGCTTCGTGCTACACTGTCCAAACATCAAGCAGTTCAGCTTCCTCGAGAGGGACAAGAAGACCAAGGTCTGACTAAGGATTTTAGCAATAGTCCTTTGCATCGCTTTAAAAAGCCTGGCTCTAAAAACTTCCAGAATATTTTTCCACCATCAGCTACTCTGCATCTTTCCAACATCCCGTATGTATCTAATTAGTTACTATTCATTTAGATGATTAATAATCTACAGTATATGGTTTGGGGAGGTAAAAACTGAAATTCTTCTAACGTAGCAGTTGTCCTATTCACTAATTTCTCGTAAGATGATTTATTTGCCATCATGCCTTAAGAAGTTTATATCTAACCATACACTGTGAAAGTGAAAGATAGCAATGTTTTAAATTTTTCTTTCCAAACAGAGAATTAGCAACTAAGTTACCTTTCAGTTATAGAATGGCAAAAATCTGTGCAGAAATATTCCATTGGTGTATACTTATTCATCCTTTTGTGTAAGTAAAGACCCTTTAGTGACCAGCATAGCAAAATCAAATAATTTATGTATCTAAGAATTTGGTAAAACGGAATTCTCTATTTTTACCTACAAGCTGCAAAGCCATATATATATGTAAAAGCTAAAAATTTTCTTGTAACCACTCTGTATTTAACCAGTGTTGTAGCGGACTTGTTCTTTAGTCATCATCTAACTTAGAGATCGACAAGCTATAGCCTAGGGGCCAAATCCATCTGTTTTTGTTAAGGCCCATGAGCTAAGATTGGTTTTTACATTTTCAAGTGGTTAGGGAAAAACAAAAGAAAAATTTTTTGTGATTTGAGACAATTACATAAAATTAAAATTTCACCTTCCATAAATAAAGTTTTATGGAACACAACCATATTTATTCATTTATGTGTTAGCTATAGCTGCTTTTGAGCTATAACAACAAAGCTGAATAGTTACAACAGAGGCTGTATGGCCATCAAAGCCTAAGAAATTTACTGTATGGCCCTTTATAGAAAGCACCTGGCAACCCCAGTTTTAATTCTTGAAATCCTTGACCTACAAAGGGGGCAGTTTTAACTTTTTTTTTTTTTTTTAATAAATAAATTTAGTTAGTTAGTTACTTTTTGGCTGTGTTGGGTCTTCGTTGCTGTGCACGGGCTTTCTCTAGTTGTGGCGAGCAGGGGCTACTCTTTGTTGTGGTGTGCGGGCTTCTCATTGCAGTGGCTTCTGTTTGTTGCGGAGCACGGGCCCAGTAGTTGTGGTGCATGGGCTTAGTTGCTCTGCGGCATGTGGGATCTTCCCAGACCAGGGCTCGAACCTGTGTCCCCTGCATTGGCAGGCGGATTCTTAACCACTGCGCCACCAGGGAAGTGCCAAGGTGGCAATTTTATATAACTTAATCTAATACATGAAGAGGGATAAGCTTTGGGAAGGAAGGGTAAAAGCTGTGGGGTATAGTTGTGTGTGAGCACGTGTGTGAAAAGTTAAAGACTGAGGGAATGGAGAAGGGTACAGTTCTGGAATATTTCTGAGAATGAGAATGGGATTTGAGTAGGAAGAGAAAATAATTATTCAAAATGCTGTTGAATGCCCAGGCTCCTAGCTAGTCTCCAATTAGGCTATATGGAGAAACCTTGAATCCGAATTGGGCAATGGCTCAAACCTCATGCCAGCCAGGCAACTGGAAGAGTCACTTGAGAAAAAAATCTAGAAATTTAGCACCTCATCACTACAGAGTCAGGGAGAGAGGCAACATATTTAAATACTAAAGCAGGCTCCCTCTTAAATACATTTATCCAGGAGCTGGTCTCAAGTTGCAACCTGCATCGGACATGTAGGTAGAAGAGAGAAAGGATGTTAATACTTTTTTTAACCATCTGCCAAGTCTGGGCACTGTGGTGGTGTTTTACGTGTGTTACCTCATTTAATCTCCATAATAACCTTCTTTTAAAATTGTGGTTAAATACATAACCTAAGTTTTACCATTTTAACCGTTTTTGAGTGTACATTCATAGTGTGCAACCATCACTTATATCCATCTGCAGATCCTTGTCATCATCTCAAACTGAAGCTCTGTACCCATTAAACAATGTCTCCTTGTTTCTGTCTACCCCCAGTCCCTGGTAACCACTATTCTACATTCTGTCTCTAGCAATTTATCCATAATAGCATTTGGAGTAAAGGTCGTTAGTTTCATTTTAACAATGAAAGTGAGAGGCTCAGATTAAGTAACTTACTCAAGAGTGACATACCAGGTGAATGAAAAATAGAATGTGAACTTATATCTGTCTCCTTGCAGAGCCAATTATTGTTCTATAACACCATCCTTGCTGGGAGTTGTGAGATGAGGAAGAGTCTACTTTTAGTCAGTTGACTCTCATGTGATAGACCACTGTATTAGTTATCTACTACTGCGTAATAGATCACCCCAAAACTTAACAGCTTAACGCAATAGTAGATGTTCATTATCTCAAATTGTTACTGTAAGTCAGGAATCCAGAAGTGGCTTAGCTGGGTGGTTTTGGCTGAATCTCTCATAAGGTTGCATCTGAAGGCTTAACTGGGGCTAGAGAATCCACTTCCAAAGTGGCTCACCGTATGCTTAGTTGTTGACAGGAGGCCTCAGTTCCTTGCCACAAGGAGCTCTCCATAGGGCTGCTTGATTGTCCACGTGAAATAGCAGCTGGTTTCTTCCAAAGCTAGTGATTCAAGAGAGGGCAAGGTGGAAATCTCAGTGTCTCTCAGCCTCAGAAGTCACATGTATCATTTCTACAATACCCTGAGGGTTACAGAGGACATCCTTATTAGATAAGGGAGGGGAGTACCAAAAGTGTGAATACTAGGAGGCAAGAGTAGTTGGGGGCTATCTTAGAACCTGGTTACCACATACACATGTTCATAATTACCCTGAAAGTAATTGAAAATCTACTGGCCTAGTAGTGGAAAACGCTGGACCATAGAAGACAAGTCAGAGCTAGGGAAGTATCTTTGGAAGTACTAGAGTTAATTGTGGGTAATAATCCCATTGAAAGAATAAATATAGAAAGATTTTATTGTTCTTTATATACTGCCCATGTCCTGTGCAAAAGATCTGAGACAAAATTCCATCGTTTGAGAACATGTATGCATCAACCTTGAACATCTTTCAGGGCACTTGCAAATCATGTCTTCATTGCGTGGCTTTATGCTCTTTGAAATGTGAAGTATTCTGGAGACTTGATGATTTCAGGAGTTAATCTTTGCATCATTTGAAAATTAGGGATAAGATAGTTGACTCTCTCTGTAATGTTTTCACAGCCCCTCTGTTACAGTAGATGATCTGAAGAACCTTTTCACAGAAGCCGGATGTTCAGTGAAGGCTTTTAAATTCTTTCAGTAAGTCCATGCTTTTAAGAAATATATTAACATTATTTAATATGATCTGCAAATGTTTAAGGTAGTTTAATGAAGTCTTCTAGGGCTGGGGAAGAGGTTTGTAGGCAAAATTAATTCTATATGCTTTTTCTATTTCTTCTACCATTTTCAGGAAAGATCGCAAAATGGCACTCATTCAGTTGGGATCTGTGGAAGAAGCAATCCAGGCTCTCATTGAACTTCATAACCATGACCTTGGAGAAAATCACCACCTCAGAGTTTCCTTCTCAAAATCTACAATCTAACTTTTCTGTGAATTTTTCTCCTAAGACTGGACCATAATTTCAGTAAAACCTTCAGACATAGACTGAAGCAGCTCGAGACCAATTCTGCCTCTTTCACAAAAATAACTCT
Source organism: Balaenoptera physalus (assembly GCF_965194825.1). Lineage (NCBI taxonomy): Eukaryota > Metazoa > Chordata > Mammalia > Artiodactyla > Balaenopteridae > Balaenoptera > Balaenoptera physalus. The sequence continues at coordinate 21,605,777 of NC_138886.1, forward strand.
TCCTGAGTTTGATATTCAAGTATATTCAAAAAATCATACGATGTTCTCTTTTCCCTTTCTCCCCTCTGCCAATACGTCATCAGAGGCGTGTTTTTCCTTTGTACCATAGTTTCTAAAATGAAAATAATCTTCAGGAAAAAAGAATCAGGAAAAAAAAATTTTTCAATAATTCAATTCCCTTTATTAAATTGGATTTCAAGAGGACAGTCTTTCTTTTCGTTTGGGTCCAGATCAGCCTTATACAACATTTCTAAACTCCTTTGTAGTTTGAAAAATTTAAACATACAGACTTTTAAAATTACTTGACATAAGTAATTTAAATTACCTACAACCAAGTTTTTAACTGTATGATTCAGAAGTTTGACTCCTCTAGGAAACTGTGTTCCCTTGTAAGTTACATCAGTTATTTGGCATATACTGATACTTACTATACATAAACAAATTGGGTTGTATTGGAAGCAAATTTATAAATCTGCGTGTTTTCTTTCAATTTTTTTTTTCCACTGTAAGACACTCCTTTGCATATCTTTAACTTTTTAAGACTATTTGGAGAATGAAGTGTCTCAACTATCTCCAGGGAAATTAAGTAGAATCCAACCAGGATCTATTAAGATGTCAGAATAATTAATAATTTTATTAGGAAAAATCATGTTTTAAATTTCAAAATGACACTTGCCTAATAATATATGATCTTGGAAAATTTAAAAAGAAAAATAATCCTACTTATAAACTACTTTTTTATAGTTGTTTTCAGAAAAAAGTTTACAGTCTTAAGGAAAATATTCAGGTCTATCATATGGTTTGACAGATTTTTTAAAAGTTATTTTTGGTAAAGTCTTCTTTTAGAAAAAAATCAATCTCAAGGGTTTTTTGTACCACTATAATCTCTAATACTTATTCAGAATTACTGTGTATTTACTTAATTTCCTATTATGTGCCTTATTATGTGCTTATGATATAATAGGTTAGACTTTTATCTAAGTATCTTGAAAGCTATATTGTGGGCTTGGTGAGCATTTGTTTTTTCTTTCCCTGTTTTGGTAAGGATTTTAAAGTTTTTTTCATTGCAATTTTAAGTGATTTTCAATAACTAATAGTTTCTATTCAAATTTTTTGGTGCTTTGGTGTAGAGATGGGGTGAGGAAGGGTTAAACGGTTTTGGGAATAACTCAGTGCACACCTGTAGGCCTCTTCATATTGTGACCAATAGTGGTCATTGCCAGTTATAGCATACCAATTTGGGGCTATAACATGCAGTCTCAGTTCTGGATCTTGTCTGATCTTTATCACGCATTAGAATTTGTCTCAGGAGTACTTGGTTTTTGTCGTATACTCAAGTGAGAACTTGCTTTTCTTTGTTAATGTAACTTCATTACTGAGTGCCCACATATATGGAGTATGAGAAGGTGGATTCTTTCTCATACTCTGTCCCTCTTTTTAGTTGAATGTGAGAGTACATGTTAATGTTGCTTCAGTGATTGTATAATGTAAAATTGTTTCTTTTTAGTTAGATACTTTGCTTTTGTTAATTATTCCTTCAGTGCTTGATCGGATTTTTTTAAAGCAGAATTTGTTAAAAGGGTCATTTTTGTCCACCCATTTTACACTTTTCAGATTCTCAGAGTGGCTCATCTCACCTTTTAAAAGAATATTTCAATTTCTTTGCTATATTCCAGACATTAATTTGAACACAGGAAGAAATTTTATAAAAAATTGGAGACTACAAAAGATAATTGTTAAAAAGCAGAATTCACTCAACGCTGAGCAACAATTAGTTGGTAGAATACAAAGGAGGACACTATATTGAGATCTTTCAAATGGATCAGTTTTAATATTAGCTGATAGGTGTAATCATTTATCTAATTTTTATTTTTTCACTTATGAAATATATTTTTACCAAAACACTGAGTAAGAGGGAAGGGGAAAAAACAATTTTAAGAAATCTCCCCAAATTGCTTCATTTTTTTCCTTCCATACAGGCACTATTATAATTTTCAATGGCATGTTAAATTGGTTTTTTTTTAGTTAGGAATTATTGTGTAGTTTTAATTCATGATTCCTATAACAGTCAGTGTAAGTGTAGCAGAAGTGTAGCAGAAGGGAGATCACAATGGTATTGAATGTAATTTTGAAGTAGGGAATGGCCTTTATATTTGAGAGAGAACATTTGAATCCTTTTCAGGGATTTGTGCGCACGTATGTGTGTGTGTGTATAGATAAGTGTATATACATACACTTTTCTAGTGTCGTACATACATATGCACATTACATACATCTTAATTTATTGACAAAGAACATTAATCAAATTAAGCTTTGGAAAAGGTGAGATATTCTTGTTTAAAATAGTGTGTTTGCAACCATCAATTTGTGTCTAAAATTAGCTGTAGCACATGGATGTTGTCCATATTGGGCTATTTGCTCTTTGAATTATAGAGGTCTACAGTATTTGTGTTGGTATAGTTTCTGTAAAAAGATTTAAAAATATCAGGGCAGTGGAAAAACTAGATCTTTGTATTTTTCATTTTGGCATGCATTTAGTTGATATCTTCTGAGCAATGTTTATTTTGCTGTTGAGCTGTCATAGTATCCTATTTTTAAGTTTATTTACTTAATTTTAAGGAGTATTGTCTTATTTTTGGAGGTGTCTGACTTTGACACAAAATATGTATATTCAGGACTTCATTAAAAAATAGCAGTACACGTTTAACAGTAGCAATTTATGCCAGAAAGTTCTACTTTGAGATTTAAATAACTTGCATAGCAGTAAATTGTGTTTCCTGTGAGATACAACTAGAAAAATAACCTTAATAATTTGATAACTTACAAGAGAGTATCAGAATTACCTAATAGCTCCTGCAGAATGCCATAAATTTGTTGTTTAAGGCTAAATATTGTAATGTTAATTTGTAGTCATGTTTCTGATTTTGCTGAAAGTTGCAAATCTCACAGTTTTTAGAGGCACAATTTTTGCCTGCTTATTCCTTATGGAAGCAATGCCTTTTTTTGGCTCCACCTAGGATGGTGATTAAAAGTAACTTCAGTTGATTAAAAGTAACTCTCATGAATGTCTCTGATCAGTTTTATATAAACTTTTAAAAGCTTCCGTGTCATTAGGCAGCAAAGGTTATACATTTATATTAACATATAATTCCTCTTCTGTTTCCACTAAGTATTTTTGGACAAAAGATGACAAGCTCAAAAGTATGTGTTTTTCCCCCCAGTGAGTCACTTAAAAGCCCTGTTTGCCAAACTATCAGCCTATCTCTTAGAAAACCTAGTGTGTACTGCTATTTTTAAAACCAAAAAGACAGCATGACTATGCGTAAAAGCATTTTTCTTAACTTTTCCTTTGTCTTGATCTATTGTTAACAAGAATAAAACTGCCAGACTTAAAATATTCTACTATTGTGCTAAAAGAAATACAATTTAGATTGCACAGAACTTTTTCTTTGAAGAAAATATAACTCAGCTGTCTTTTAAGAGCTGTGTTATTGTCTACAAGACTATTTGCAGTCTTTTTTCAGAGCAAATTTTAACAGCTAGTTGTGAATGATTTAAAAAATAGAAAATTACTAAAATGTTAGTTTTGGGGGTTTTATAGAGGGAGAAAAACAAAACAGGACCAAAGGTTATGTGCCTTCTTCAGTAGTCTTAATTGATCTTTTCTTCCTATTTGAGACTAAGGTAGTATCAGTATTCTGGTTTTCAGGAAATACATACTATAGTTTTAAAAGAATGTTGTCCCACACACCATCCGTTCAAGCAAACAGTTGTAACTGTAAAATGAAGTCTCAGTTACACTTTTTGCCTTCATCACATAATATTCATTATATAGCATTGAGCAGGTCCAAGAACAGAGCTGCTCTTAATCTTTGTGGTAGTCATCTTAGTTTCTGTAACCTGAGGCATATGTTCCAAAGAACAGGGATATTTTTCTGGTCCAGTGACCTTGGTGATAATAGTCATGATTGAAAGCTGCTCATGGCAAGCTTAAATCAGCACTGTAAACAGATTTTTGTTGTTGTTGTTGTTACATTATTTTTAATTCTTTAATCTATGTAGTAGTTGTAATAACAAATATTTAAATAGCTATTTTTGATGTCATTAAAAAAAATCATACTCTAGCCTTTTTTCCCCCTTACCATTGTTACCCAGATCTTTAAAAAATTCATCCCACATCCAAAAAGTACTAATTATAAAGATTGCTGACCAAGCAAAGTTTTGCATCAAAATGTCACCTCATTGCTCTGACCAAAGACTGACTGTTTTGGTTTTGACTCCTTTCTGTTAAGCATTTCTTTTCCCAAGCTCCTTTCTGAAAGAAGATCCAGTGCAAAGCGGCCTTTACTTTCTATTTCCTATCGGCGAATAGACTACTTAGAGAAAATGGGAGTTTAAATGTGAACAGAATGGATTAGGACAACATGGGTTTTATGGGCATTTTCAGTACTGTATTTAAGAAAAAAAAAAAAATAGCACAGCTAGGAGCCTCTGACATTGTCTCGTGTTTTATGTGGTCTGTTCATAAAATTCCCTTTTTCAGTTTATAAGAATGTTCATCTAACAGAAGAAAATGCTGTAAATATTTGTAACAACATTTTTTAAAACCAGGCCAAAAAAGAAAAAGAAAAAAAAAACGGTTTTTGGGAACAAGTTAACATATAAAGTGGTTTTATATAAAACATCAATTGTCTTGTATATTTTGATAAGCAGCAGTACCAGCTTTCATTTGTAACACAGTTTGTGGCATTGGAAGAAAAGGATTCTGTGATTATTGAAGTGAATTATGTTATAAATGCGAAGAGAAGATAAAATATTAAAAAACATATTTTCTAAGTGCGTAGTGCATGGTTAATTCAAGCTTCTGTACACTACAATATATTCCATTTTTGTTCAGTTTGTATATTTGCTGACTATTACTTGATATCTCTAATCTCTTTCCTAACAAGTATAGCATTGTAGCATGCCTTTTAATAAATGTCATGACATCTGTACTCTCTTAAAAATATTTCTGTGTTCTTGTCTGTACTTTGGGTTTCCCCTTGTCTTACCTGTAATTCTAATGATGTCATATTTTCTTTGTCATAGCCATCCATCTAAACTTGTTATAGTGAGAGCATAGCAAGCACATATTCATACCACTTTAAAAACTGAAAAACCTGAAGTCTACTAATCACCTGTCTTTTAGTTAAGGAACAGTTCTCATTTTGAGAAACAGAATGCTTTTCTAACCGTCCTACAAACAGCTTCTTCAGGGGCACGCCCCCTTTGTACAAGTACATGTTGGCACATTTGCATGAGTGCTGTCTTTCGCTCTCTCTCTGCATCTCTCTCTCTCTCTCTCACACACACACACACACACACACACAGTATATGTGCAATGCCAAAGAAGAGTTGGAACATTTTTTCCAGTTCAGTTTTTGACTTCCCTAGGGGATGAGTATACATAAATTTTGAGACATTTTGAGGTGTGACCTCAAACCAAGTTTGTGTTTTTTTTGATTAAAGGGTAACACAGTTACCAGCTGCCTATATATTGCTTTTCCATAGGCAAATGTTTTATTCCTAGGTTCTTTGAAGCGTTATTGGATTGTAGGAGTCTAAGCAGTCATTTATTTTAATCTTTTATTCTAGGATCTTTTTTTTTTAATGTTTATTTATTTGCGTAGGGTCTTAGTTGCCGCACGTGGAATCTTACCTCGTGGTTCGTGGGCTCTTTGTTGCTGCGTGCGGGCTTCTCTAGTTGCGGCACATGGGCTTCTCTCTAGTTGTGGTGCACGGGCTCTAGAGCACAGGGGCTCAGTAGTTGTGGCACGCGGGCTTAGTTGCCCCACAGCATGTGGGATCTTACTTCCCTGACCAGGGATCGAACCCATGTCCCCTGCATTGGAAGATGGTTTCTTAACCACTGGACCACCAGGGAAGTCCCTATTCTAGCATCTTTTTACAAGTGGGAATTTTTTCTTGGGGCTGGGGGTGGGATTTATTTTTAATGGAATAGAAAACTAGGTAACTACTGCTGATCTTTGCTGGCTCATCCAAAATCTATTGTCTCCGTGAACGTAACTAGATCAATTTTTTTTTTTAAGATCTAGAGGCATTTTTATCAGGAAAAGAAAATAACCCTATGGCCAAATAGGTTTTTATAAACTTGCTTGACCATGGAATGCTTATTTACACAGCAGAGGCTTGTAACCATCATTAACAGTCACAAAGTTTTGAGCATAAATGGATCTAAGAGGCTACCTAGTTCAATTTCCACCTTTTAAAGATAAGCGGCTCAGAGAAGGAAGTGACTTGCCCAAGGCCACAAGCCACTTAATGGCAGAGTCTGGACTAGAGCCCAGGTCTCCTTAACATTATCCAGTACTCTCCATCGCACCCTGGTGTTGCAGTTCTGTCCTGCCAAGTGCTGTGAGGGTCGTGTTCTTGAAGGTCTGTACATGGGGTTGGGGCGTTTATATACTCTTCTGAGAACTGCCAAAACCAATTTAAAGGCATTGCCTAAGTGCTGGGGGTGTTTTTTTCTGCTGAAGAGTAAAAATGCCTACCTACTTCTGAAAACTTTAAAAGTGTAATTTCAAGTTGCAAATTTGAGAAAGCTAACTCTTAAAAAAGGTAGTTACTACAGTATATATATTAGTTTGCTAGGGCTGACATAATAAAGTGCCACAGACTGGGCACCTTAAACAACAGAAATGTGTTCTCTTACAGTTGCAGAGGTTAGAAGTCCAAGATCAAGGTGTCACCAGGGTTGATTTCTTCTGAGACCTCTTTCCTTGACTTGTAGATGGCCATCTTCTCGCAGTACCTTCACATGATCTTTCTTCTGTATGTGTCTGTGTCCTAATCTCTTTTTATAAGGACACCATTCATATTGGATTAGGGCCCACCCATCTGATCTCATTTTACCTCAATTACCTCTTTAAAGGCTCTGTCTCCAAATACAGTTACATTCTGAGATACTGGGACTAAGAATTTTGACAGGAGGTAATTCAGCCCTTAACACTGTTTAGTGAAAATTATTCCTTCAGCTCACCAAGTACTGATTGTACCAGAACTGAGCTTTGTGCTGGGAAAGATAATGAAAAGTTAGGGATATGGTGATTTACCTTTTAGAACTGTGTGATCTAGTGGAAATGTCAGCCTAAATCCATAAATCAAATAGTCTTGAACTCTTGCTTTCAATGGAAAGCCCCCCAAATGGATCATGAGGCCTCTCTCTCTAGGCCATTCTAATCAGAATACACATGGCTAAAGCTATCCTACAGCTAATCATGAATATGTAGGAACACATACCCTGCAATAATTATCTCTAAGAAATGTCATTTCAGAGCAATGATCATTTCTAAGACATATGCCATTACTTGAAGAACAGTTGCAGAAATAATCAAAGAGGGTACTGTCAAACAAGCAGTACCCAATTTTTAATGCCCAACATTTGTAGGTAATTAAACTGGGATGCTATGTTAGGAATAGTTAAGAGTATTAAACCCGCTTTGTTTACTGTTTGTGTGATCCTACATCAATGAATTTTTTTCTATTGTCTACTTCCAATGGAAATTCTTCACTATATGTTTCTATCAAAACAATTTATGTTGAACTTATAAAATTCTATAACAGTTTTCTTGGAATTATTGCATTTGTAATCATTGGGTTCGGATGTAGAACTCCTACCTCTGCTATTATAAAAAAGTATAATTGCGTAGGAAAAGTTAATGAGTCTAATGTTCCATGAAGATCCCTTTATCTATTTTCTTTCATTCCTATGTTTGTTCTAAGGACATAGGGTAACAGGAAAAACTCATTGGTTTTGTTGGAATAAATTGCCCACAGTTCAGTTAAGTAAGCACCTATATCCTTGTTCTATGCCTAAAATTATGGAATTATCTAAGTCCTTGATCCTACAGAAAACAAGTGTCAAATTCTAACCTGTTAAGAGATTGTCTTTAGCCAAATGAAAGCCGGTATTAGTTATATAAATGTTAGACAAAGTACACGTTAAGGCAACAGGCACTATGAGAGAGAAAGAAATTTCATAAGGATGTATTTTTATAGTGGAATACTTGATACAAGTGAACACAATAAAGCTACATAAAACCTACAGGGAAGAATCTCACAGATGTGATGTTGAACAAAGGAAGCCATACACAGAAGAATGTGTAATGTATAATTCTATTTACATCAAGTTCAGAAATAGGGTAGTGGTTACCTTTGGGAAGGAGGTAATTGAGGGCTTGAGGAGAGGTTTCTGGTTTGTGGTTAATGTTTTATTTCTTAACCTTTGTACCAGTTACCCAGGAGTGTTTACTTTCTGATAATTCATTGAGCTTGTACACTTAGGATTTGTGCATTTATCTGTGTATTATACTTCAATTAAAAGGATTTTGAAAAATGATTGTAATTGAGCAAGGAACTGTAAACCATTCTCCTAGCTTCTTAAATCAGCTGATTATTCTACTCAGTAAGTAAGGCCATGTTATAAAGTACTCAAGATACCATGCACTGAGTTTCATCATGGCACTCTCCCGCATATCTGTATATTGCATTTCTCTGACCACGGCATACCTATGGGAAAAATGTTTCTCTGACAAAACAAAAATCACACACCGTGTTTTCAAGTAAATTTTACCATTTTGAGTGGTTTTACACCCCACTAGCTTCAGAAAAGATTTCATTAATACATTTTAGTTTTGTTTTTGCAAATATAAGCCTGATCTGGTAGGTTGTTTGATATCTAACCCCTTATGCATTTTCATCAAGAAAAGCCAGAAAAACCTACCTAGCTCTCTGGCATCCTACGAGGAGACTTTATACAAAAGGCTTAGCAGAACTTCTTGTCATTAAGATTCTTAAATATATACTAGTTAGTATAGTAGGATGGAGCCCCGTGTTCCCAATACGCAACTGCAACTAGTGGCAAATCTTGTTTCATCGACTCTTCATCCACTCCCTGGATTATTTTGAAACAAATCCTAGTCTTCATATAATTTCATCTCTAAATATTTCAGTATTTATAAATCCATACATTGCAATTGTTGATACAATCTTTTAATATATAGCTTTCCTTTCCATCCTTTTTTCCCCTTGCAACTTATTTGTTGAAGAAATTGAACTATTTGTTTTGTGAAAATTCTAACGATCTGGATTTCTCTGATTATGTCCCCATGATATTATTTCTTTAATAGGTCTCCCCACCTCAAATTTTCTGTAAATTGGGAGCTGCTGCTTTCCTTACCTCCTGCCTGCCTCCCTCTTTTTTTTTGGCAAGAATATTTCATAGATGGCACTGGGCACTTATATAATGTGGCTTTTCTTGTGATGGTAGTAGCCATTGCTGATCATTGCATAGGTCAATTAATATTTAGGGATTGCAAAATGGCAAAGTTCTGTCTTTTTGTGTGATTTATTTGGATTACTTCTATGTAATAAGAGAAACTTCCCAATATCAACTATTTGGTTACTCTGAGGTACGTACAATCTCTATAGGAAAGACAAGATAAATGCTTGATTCTTTCACTTGCCTGTTTTTGAAATAATTACTTTGTTTCCTATCATGCTCCAAAAATTTGTTTACCTTGGTTTTTTTAAACTTGTGTTTTTATGGAAAATTTCAAACATTTTTAAAAGTAGAAAGATTAGCACAATGAAACTCATGTTCCTGTCACCTAAATTATGCATTCATATTCAGTGTTTTATCTTCTATAACCGTACTCATTCTGTCTTTCTATTTGGAAAATTATTGACTTAATTCATTTTACACAGTAGTTTTCAAACTGGTAAAAAGTTGTATATAATATTTAAAATTTTCTGCCTTGGGACTTCCCTGGTGGCACAGTGGTTAAGAATCCGCCTGCCAATGCAGGGGACACGGGTTCGAGCCCTGGTCCAGGCAGATCCCATATGCTGCAGAGCAACTAAGCCCGTGCACCACAACTACTGAGCCTGTGCTGTAGAGCCTACGAGCCACAACTACTGAAGCCCGCGTGCCTAGAGCCCATGCTCCGAAACAAGAGAAGCCACCGCAATGAGAAGCCCGCGCACTGCAATGAAGTGTGTCCCCAATCAATGCAACTAGGGGAAGCCTGCTTGCAGCAACAAAGACCCAACGCAGCCATAAATCAATAAATATCCTTCTTAAAAAAAAAATTTATGCCTAATTGGTAATTATAGCCATTTTTAATTGCTGGCTTTTTCTGCTGTGCCTTTTTTTTTTCTTCAGTCATCTTGCCAGAATAATTTTTAAGAAGCTGCTTTTCAGTTGTTTTGATCCCCCAAGTAAGTTTATTTTTTAGTTCATTAATTTTTGTTTTAAATGCTGTCTTTGGATTTATTGATATGTTGTGGTTCTTCTGCAAAAGACTTTTGGTGTGTTAATCATAGCTGTCTGCTTTGATTGCCTTGTTTATCCTAAGGATTTCCACTGCATATCTATCCCTTATGACAAAAACAATAAATATGGGCTTGAGAGTGAAATAAAACTAGATAGGAATAAAAACTTACTTGAAAAAAAAAAGTTTAGGATTGTCCCAATGATTCTCTCTCTCCCATACCTTTTATTCCTGTACTGCCTTTGTGTAGGCTGATTTGATAGACAAATATGTTCACTAGAGGGTCCAAAGTAGTAAAAGTTATTCTAACCACGCCATCAAGTGTGTAAAGCACTGGTATGTCATTTCCTGCAGCATGATACTAGCTTACAAACTAATTCTAAAGAATTTACCTGATTCATTGACAACTAGTGTTTCTAAACATCTCTGAATATGGTGCGGTGGCTCTCAGTCCCAGATTTTCCAGAACAGGCATAGAGTCTCTGTATTTTCAGATCATGCTTCCAGTTTTTTGTTTTTTTCGAAAACATAGTTCTTAGAGCTACAGAAACAACTATTAAATAGCGTGCTTGGCGTGTGACAAAGGCAGCTCACTTCTAGACTAATCTATAAATTCTCACAAAGGCAGAAAGATAAAAGAGATTACAGGGTTCTAATGATAACCCCTATTCACTAAGCAAGCATAGTCTCTCCTTAAAGCACCCCTGCAGAGACCAGTATACAGTAGATTATCTGTTGAATAAATAAAGGTTTGCATTTCCTTACAGCTGGTAGGAGCTTCTGGTGGAAGCAGCCTCCCATTTTTTTCCCTTGGCAGTCCCCATCCTTCACCCGTGAAGTAAAACCACTGAGACCATTATAGATAGAACCTTGGTGCTTCTGGTGACTTTGTAGACAGAAAACTGGTTATTATAGACCAATACTTTGTCTAAACCAAGCTGCTGGCTGGTCATTGAAATACACAGGGAGCTGAGTGAATACAGAAGGAGATGGGGGCCCTGCCTCAACCTACAAAAACACCTACTCTCCACCTCCACTTGAGGGCTTTGGGAATTTGGTGACAAACTCCAATAAAGTGTATGTATTCACAGATTTCTACCCTTACTGGAACTATTGCCTCTGAACTATCCATTTTCAGGGTAGCCATAACTTGTTCTATCATGACCCCTAAAAGCATAGATTTCCCAGATATGGTCAATCCGAAGGAAGCCAAAATATTCCCTTGCATAATGTATTCATTTGCTAGAGCTGCCATTACAAAGTACCACAAACTGGGTGGCTTAAACAGCAGAAATTTATTTCCTCAAAGTTCTGGAAGTTAGATGTCTGAGATCAAAGTTGTCGGCAGGTTTGCTTTCTTCTCTGTGTGTGTCCTAATCTCTTATAAGGACACCAGTCATACTGGATTAGGGCCCACCCATGTGACCTCATTTTACCTCAGTTACCTCTTTAAAGGCTCTATCTCCAAATACAGTCACATTCTGAGGAACTGGGGGCTAGGACTTCAACAGAAGAATTTTGAGGGGACGCAGTTCAGCTGATAGCACACATTTTTCCCTGAGGAGCTCATGGCACTGCTAAGAATCTTCAGGACCTTAGCAGCAAGACTCTGAGAAAAGCTGTCTATTCTTTAATCTCATTGACTGGGGCCTGTGCTCTTTGTGCAGGAAAAAGAGAACTGACATTGCAGATGTTTGAAAAGCAAAATTCTTAAATTGTTAAAAACATAAGTCTTATACCAAAGATAGCATGAGTTTAAGTTTTATTTAACTCATTAATGAAGGAGATGGCAGAATGACAGAGCTGGATAGAAAAGAATTAGAAGAACTAGGTTTCATATAATTAGTAGGGAAAGGAATTCTGAAATGAGATTTCTAATTTAAATATAAAACCAGTTAATCTTCTGCAGCAATTAAACCATATAACATTTGAGGTTCTCTTCTCTTCCAGATACTTAAAAACAAAACAAAACAAAACATCCTTAACAGTTTTCTACAAGTTAACCTCTAACATTATAGGATTGTTAGTCACCTAATCATCATTTGGTATTATTTCAAAGTTTTATTTTTCTTGCATGAATAAAGTCATCACTCAGAATCTAATACATATTGTCATTTATCCTGAGTCTCCTTGAACAACTTTGCCAGCCATGGACCTTAAGAGACGCAGTTCTAAAGATTGGCTTCTGGCATGACAGCATGAGGGGCTCCGCTGACCTGCTCCCCAGTAATATTGGTGAAAATTTAAAAAAACAAAATGGTTTAAGGACTCTGGAAATGGTCCTAAAGATAAACAGCACACAAAGAAACATGTATTCAAGAACATCTACAAAAACTTAGTAAGAAAGGTCAGAGTCTATGGTATTTGAACCAAGATGGCTTCCTCTCTCCCCGGTCCCAGCTCCCAGGCAGACAGCTGCAGCCAAGAACATCTCCCGGCACGCGGAGGATTTTCTTCCTGGGAGCTGCAGAACAACAGCTTTTCTCATCTTACCCGCAGCCATCTGTTGCTGAGACTAAGTCCCGAGTGTGGTCAAGAGGTGAGGGCTTTGTTCTTCCACCCAGCCCCTAATCATGGAGTGGAGGCTTGTTCTCAGATGGGGCATGTTGAGAATACTGGGGCCTGTCACTTTTGCCCTGGCTACATCAGGACAGAATTTACCTGTCCATTTAAGGAGACTTGACTTTATCTTGCACACAGTGGAGAACCATGAAAGTGCTTTAACTTGTGTTGTCAGTATGGCAGCCACTAGTCACATGTGGCTTACTGAGCACTTGAAATGTGGCTAGTCCAAACTGAGAAGTGCTGTAAGTAGAAAATAGACCCTGGATTTGAAGACTTGGTACAAAAGAAAGAATGTTAAATATTTTATTAATAATGTTTCGTATTTATTACATGCTGAAATAATACTTTGGTATATTGTGTTAAATAAAATATATTATTGAAATTAATTTCATCTGTCTTTTAAAATGTGACTGCTAGACTGTTGTAAATTACATGCGAGGTTCAAATTTGTGGCCTATAGTTATATTTCTATTGGACAGTGCTGCTTTAACTCACTGGATGAAGACAGAAGAAGGTCAAGAGCATGATTTCTGAATCCAGACTGTCTGGGTTCAGAAGAGCTGTGCAAAGATCCTGGGCAAATTTCTTAGTTTCTTGGTATATTAATTTGCTAAGGCTGCCATAACAAAATACAACAGACTGGGTGGTTTAAACAACAGAAATTTATTTCCTTATAGTTCTGGAGGCTGGAAGTCCAATACCAAGTTTTCAGCAAATTTTGTTTCTTCGGAGGCCTCTCCCCTTGCTTGCAGATGGTCATTTTCTTGCAGTGTCCTCACATGGCCTTTCCTCTGTGCTCATGCATCCCTGGTGCCTCTTCCTCTTCTAAGGGCACCAGTCATATTGGATTAGGGCCCCATTCTTATGACCTCATTTAACCGTAATTACCTCCTAAAGGCTTATCTCCAAATATAGTCACATTGGAAGTTAGGGCTTCAACCTATGAATTTGGGGGGACACAATTCAGTCCATTACACTTGACGTTTTGGTTGCCTCTCTATAAAATGGGGATGATAATAATACCTTTCTTATAAAGTTATTGTGAGGAATAAATGAGTTACTATACATAAAGTACTTAGAACAGTGCCTGAACATATTAAATGTTATCCAAAATCCATCTTTTTTTTTTTTTTTTTCAAAAGCGATCTATTATTGAAGTCATTTGTTCAACCAGGTCCTCGATCACATGATTGACCTTCATCTTCCTGTAAGGAAATATGATCCACACCCTCCCACTAAACCAGAAATTTGAATTAAACAGGATGCTGTCAACCAGATGGAGCCTCTGCAGACAGCTATTCCTTATCCCCCTACCAGTGTCTTTTTTCAGCACTATTTTTTCCATTTACAGCAGTTTTTCTCAACTCTTCTTTATCCTCCTTTGATAAACAGGCAAATCTCATGCTCCCCTTTAGGGTTATTAGAAAGTTTATAATAATGTTACCATCATAGCTAAAAACAAATAAAGCAATAGCAATTTTTAAGAACAAATGTATATTGGTTTTTTTTAAAAATCCATGTTTTTTAACCTTATTAAGGTGGTTATCAATGTGAGCACTGAGTGTACAGTACAGCTCCCCATAAAAGCGTTGCGTCTTATGCAGTGTGGAAGACAAAGCATTTTCTAAGTCAAGTCTGCGCCTGCTTGGTTTGCATAGCCAGAGGTGCACAAATCAGCTTAGCAAGTGTACAGTGTTGGCAATGATATAACGGCACACAAATCGCTTCTCTTCTCTGTGATAAACTGGGAACTACTTTAGCCCTAAATTCTCCAGTATGCTTTTCTAAATGTTCTCTTATGTAACTGACTCAAACTTGTGTTCATTTCAACCCTTCTTGAGAATTTTCCTGGCAAAGACTGAATATCACGAAGGAAGAGTTTTCCCCCGGAGTTTCCCAAAGGAAATTTGGGTCTACCCCTGACATGAGGAAAAGTTATCCTGAATTTATCCTGCAGCTGGACTGGAGGGGGTTGGAATTTGTTTTTCTTGGAAGCCAATCTCAAAATCCTTGTCCTTTAGAACATCATCAAGATGAGAAAATGAAAAGACATTTCAATATCAACTTGAATCTAGAAATGGATTTTTGTTATAAATGCTTACAGGAACAAGCAAGTTTGGTGTTTGACCCTTTATAATTCAGATTCAATGTCTTCAGGGCTTCAATTCTATATTCCAAGCAAAACAAGCTCAACTGCAAAGTTAGGCTTTTTCGAAAATTTTGCAAAAGTTAGCCTCGCCCTAAAGTAGGGTAATAGTTTCTAAATTTAGCCAAGTGAATATTTCTTTGGCCACCCACAAACTTCAGTATGGAACTGAAGAAATTTGTACAAATTTGGCACCGTCATTCAGATATTCACAAAAAAGGCCAATAAACCAGTCGTTTTCTATCCACCCCCTGATTGCCTTGATGGCAACCTGCCAGCGACTCTAAAACTTACTGCAGCCACACCCATTGTTTGTCCCTTTTTTCCTCTTTCCCTCCTGTGACCAGGTTCTCATCCCCTCCTACCTCCCCAGAGATCTCACTCTATCCACCATCCATTATCTGTATCCATTGGCTCGTCTCTCCTGCTTCTTCCATCTCATCTGCTTCACTGGATTTTCCTGTCAGCCTTTTAAACATTCTCAACTCTCTCCAATCTTAAAACAAGGAAATAAAACCCCTGATGCTCCTTTGCCTACCATTCTACATCTCATCTTCCCCTTCACAGCCAAACTTCTAAACAGAATGGTCTCTGCTTCTTCATCTTCCTACACTCATCAAAGCCCCCTCTCTTGTGCATGGGAAGGACTCAAAATCAGAACTTGCTTTAAAATAAAAACCTACACTCCCCTTCAAACAGAGAATACTGACTTTGTGTTTGCACAGATGGTACCAAACATGCAGTATAGATGTTTGCTGAGCGCCATCTTGGTCCCGCAGCTTGTTCTGAATGCTTTCTCATTCCATGTTCTCCACGGGCCTGTCACCCTAAAGTGTCACACTTGAATCTCTGTATTTTGTATTAGGAAGTGAGTTTTTTAAAAATAAAAATATTTTCTATGTTTCCCCCTATTCTGAGAGTCTGACATGCTCCCTTCCCACCCCCTGGTTGATAATCACTGATCTAAAGAGAGTAAACATTTAGGGAAATAATAATTCCTTCTTTCTTCTAAGTAGACTATGGACCCAGACTTTCTGCACCAGTAGCAATGACATCCCCAGGAAGTATAGATGATTAGAATGCAAACACAGCCTTGCAGTTAGGGCTTCTGAATGCCAGGTGACCTTTACTCTCACAGTGGAAAGGTCATTGTCATGTTTCTCTTTTAATTTGTGACTAAGAGTGAATGTCATTACCCACCATCTCTTGCTCAGAAGAGATTACCAGCCACTATGTAAATAACGCAGCTACAAGTAATTCTATTTCCCAAGATTGCAGACCTTTAAAGGGAGGTGATCCTTTATTTAAGGAACAACAGAGATAAAACCTGGAGAGGTATCGACCTTGGTGAAACCAAGACGAATATGAACATACCTTCTGGCTCCAAACTCAGGAAATTATTGGCCTTTCATTCAGTACACGGTAAAGTACTTACTATGTGAGGTCCTGGGGTCACAAGGTCGAATAAGACAAGGCTCCTTGCCCCGGTTAGAGGGAGAGAAGTAACTGAGCAGGCATTTATTAAGCACTGTAAGAAAGTATTTATAAAACACCAGCAGAGCACAGTGGAAGGGAAAGGAGCCAGAGTGAAGTCTGGGCAGGGTCTTGAATGATGTAATAGTCAAGAGAGTGTAGGTGATGCTGTGATAACAGATAAACCCTAAAAATTCACAGCTTCCAACAATAAATAAAAGTTCATCTCTATGAACCAGGCAACCATCCTCCATCTTGTAGTTATACCATCTAAAACATGGCCTCCAAAGTCTCCTCAGCAGGGAAAAAGCAATGATCCTTAAAAGCCCTGGTTCTTCATCGTTTTTTTTTTTTTTGGCCAGCACACACAGCATGTGGGAGCTTAGTTCCCCAATGAGGGATCGAATCCACGCCCCCTGCATTGGAAGCGCAGAGTCTTAACCACTGGACCACCAGGGAAGTCCCAAGGTCCTGGTTCTTAAATGCCCCACTGCTTGTCTGAGAAGTGACACATGGGACATACTCATATCATATTATGCAATATTGTTCATGAGATATTTATATCATTTTATGCATTATTATTGCATGCGTCATACTCGTACTGAAACAGTATTTGTTGTTGATCTGAAATTCAAATTTAACTGGGTATCCTGTATTTTTATTTGCTAAATCTGGGCATCAGTGAAGGAAAGATTTGCCGACATTTTGTAAACGGTTGCCACTCCCAGGATGGATGGGCCCTGAGCACCAGCCTGACATTTTTAGCTGCACAATCGTCACAGGCCACAACGGCTCTTGCTGGCACATAAGTTCAGAGCCTGGACAGTGGCCAGAAGGCCACAGCTGTTGGAAGAAACGCAGGGCTGCGGGTGTGGGCGGGAGAGCCGTCTCTGCCCTGACAGTCCTTCAGGAGTTCTTCCCAGGGCCAAGCCTCCCACACACCTGGCCTGGAAGCTTACATGGGCTTCTAGGGTCAAAGCTGGTCCCACCTGGTCTGTTGCAGAAGGGGAGAGGAGACACAGAAGGTGCTGTGTCTGTCCAAATGTCCTGGCAGTCACCCAACCCTGCACCCTCCATACGAACTACCATCAAAGGCACAGGGTCCATCTCCCAGGCTCCAGCATCCAGGCCCAGCCCCCAGTGCCCCAGAACACGGGCAGGTTTCAGAGCAGCCGCTGGCAGGCCCGACGCTGTATTTGCAGAGTCTGGGGCAAGAGTAAACATATCTCATATTGAATAATACGTCTTCCTACAAAATTGAAAAATATGGGAACAGCTCTGACTTTTATATGGCTGAAAGTTGGCAGACTGTTAAGGTGACAGAATTTAATTATTACTGCACATATCTGGGTGTTCTGTTGAGTAGCCAGTGAGTGAAGTTTGGATGAGTAATCAAATAAAGACATACACAATTTATAAGATTTGTATATGTATATGTACCCCATAAAAATATTTTTCTATTCATTTCAGCAAAATTATGTTGACATACTAAAGATTTTCACATAATTTGTACTGTTATGACAGTAAACATCCAAAGCAGAAGTTGGCAAACTTTTTCTATGGAGGACCAGATAGTAAAAATTTTAGGTTTTTGTGGGCCATACGGTTTCTGTGAAAATTACTCAGCTCTGCCACTATATCATGAAAGCAGCCATAGACAACCTGTAGATGACGAGCGTAGCTGTGTGCCAATAAAACTTTATTTACAAAACAAAAACAGATGGTGGGATCTATTTAATTCTGCAGCATTAAAAATACAATGTAGGAGTTCCCTGGTGGTGCAGTGGTTAAGAATCCGCCTGCCAATGCAGGGGACATGGGTTCGAGCCCTGGTCCAGGAAGATCCCACATGCCACAGAGCAACTAGGCCTGTGCGCCACAACTGCTGAGCCTGCTCTCTAGAGCCCGCGAGCCACAACTACTGAGCCCACGTGCCACAACTACTGAAGCCCGTGCACCTAGAGCCCATGCTCCGCAACAAGAGAGGCCACCGCAATGAGAAGCCCGTGCACCGCAACAAAGAGTAGCCCCCGCTCGCCACAACTAGAGAAAGCCTGTGCACAGCAATGAAGACCCAATGCAGCCAAATAAATAAATAAATTTATTTTTAAAAAATACAATGTAATTGTGTTCACAGGGTACAAATTTTGAATATATTTTATCAAAAACAGTAAATCAAAATAAAAAATTCAAATTATTTTAGTATTTACAATTTAAGAAGTTGTTTTCTAGGGACTTCTCTGAGGGTCCAGTGGTTAGGACTCCGCACTTCCACTGCAGGCGGCTTGGTTTGTATCCTTAGTCAGGGAACTAAGATCCCACATGCTACGAGGCACAGCCAAAAAAAAAAAAAAGTTGTCTTCTAAAATAGTCAAAATCCTCTGTTAAAATGAAGAGTAAAATACACATTATGATGGGTTAATATCAACATTTGAAGTCAAAATCATTTAAATAAAGCTGACTTTTAATTTAATTTTGTAAAGATTTGATTAAGTCTATAAAATCTAAAAAATAAATCTATAAACTTAAAACTGTTCACAGTTCTAGCCTTTAATACTCATTTAGCTGCCAACAGTAAAGAACTGGGATCATGCATCATATGCATTAGATGTAGACCAATATATTTACAAATTTAAAAGTCATATGAATTGTTTTTTTTTAAATTTAATTTATTTTTGGCTGCGCTGGGTCTTTGTTGCTGCGCGCGGGCTTTCTCTAGTTGCGGCAAGCGGGGGCTACCCTTCATTGGGGTGTGCAGGCTTCTCATTGCGGTGGCTCCTCTTGTTGCGGAGCTCAGGCTCTAGGTGCGTGGGCTTCAGTAGTTGTGGCACATGGGCTCAGTAGTTGTGGCTCGCGGGCTCTAGAGAGCAGGCTCAGTAGTTGTGGTGCACGGGCTTAGTTGCTCCACGGCATGTGGGAATTTCCCCCCGGATCAGGGCTCGAATCTGTGTCCCCTGCATTGGCAGGCGGATTCTTAACCACTGCGCCACCAGGGAAGTCCAAGTCACTTTATTTTTCAATAGGGCCAAGGGACCTGGTGGCGGAAACAGCCTGTGCCCACTGTCACCCATGTTGAGGGGGAGCTGGGACCACAGAGCTGGCCTCCCTCCCCAGACACCTGCCCGCACAGCTGGGGAAGCAGCAGTCTCTTCTTGGATCCAAGTCTGGCCTCAGGCAGGGGCTGGGCAGAGAGGGCTGTTGGAGGGTCACAACCACCGCCAGGCCATTCTTGTCACCACCGTGTCCTTACTCTCCTGCCCTGCTCAGGCCTGCTGGTGTCGGGTCTGGGTGAGGGGCAGCACCAGTGTGTGGCACAGGACTCTAGAGCGGGTGGTAGGGGAAAAGATCTCTCCCTGGGGTCTGGCTCCCAGGCCAGGGGAGATGAGCGTGACAGTGCACTTGTGAGGCTTTCCTGAGGGCAAGGTTCCAACAGCAGCCTGACAGGCCCCCTCCCCACTCCAGTGGGCGTGGCCGAAGCTACAGCCTTGATCCCATCCTACCCCATCCCCCAACAGACGAAGTCAAATAAATGAGTTGATTGACAAAAAAAAGACAGAAAGAAAGAAAGAAAAACAGATAGAGACACTCAGCACTACTGGAAAATGATATTTCATCATGAAAGAATCTGTTACATCCGTACTATCACAGAGAAGGGATTTAATAAGTTAATTAATCTGTCTTCTCTCTCCTTTATGTACTTTCAGTTCTCAATCCTCCCTACCCTTTGAAGTATCTACCTCTGAGGTCAGGAGTGATATAATGAGAAACTTTCTGGGTATTTCTGGGTATTTGGAAGCTGACACCTCTTGTTTCAAGAATGTGGGGCAGGGATTTCCCAAGTGATGCAGTGGTTAAGAATCCGCCTGCCAATGCAGGGAACACGGGTTCCATCCCTGGTCCGGGAAGATCCCACACGCCGCGGAGCAACTAAGCCCGTGCGCCACAACTACTGAAGCCTATGCTCTAGAGCCCACGAGCCACAACTACTGAAGCCCGTGCGCCTAGAGCCCCTGCTCTGCAACAAGAGGGGCCACCCCAATGAGAAGCCCGCGCACCCCAACGAAGAGTAGCCCCCGCTGGCCGCAACTAGACAAAGCCCGTGCTCAGCAATGAAGACCCAACGCAGCCAAAAATAAATTAAAAAAAAAAAAAGAATGTGGGGCAAGAGATGTGGAGAAACATTTCCTGAGTCTGGGTGGGGTTGATCATGGGGGTGGATGTTTAGAGTTACAGGTTGCTTATGACAATGCTAAGAGGAAAAGGCTGAGCGATTTTTAATAAATTAATGTTGAGGTTTTTCCTGTCTTTCTTTTCTTCTTTATAATTTTTCTCTATTAAAATATTTCACTTTCCCAGGCGGCTGCCCAAGGTGGCAGAGGGTCAGGTCCTGGTGCTAATGGCCCCAGCCGTCTCCCTGAGCAGGTGGTCGCCCATCGAGGTCAAGCAAGTACTGCAGGGCTGAGAGGTGGTGGACATGCCCTGTGAGGGCACCGACATTTCTGGCAATTTCTACAGAAGCAAGGTAAGATTCCTGACCTTCCTCTGCAAGCTGATGAATGCTAACTAACGTGCAGCCGCCTCAGCTCCCGAGTCCCTTGCTGCACCTTTTGGATGGTGCATGGAAGGCTTTCCCCAAAACCAAGTGATGCCAAGCTGCCCTGAGCCCTCAAGGTGTTTGATGGGACCCCACTGCCCTATGGCCCGAAAAATCAAAGCGTGGTTCCTGCCGCCCTCAAGGCCATGCGCGTGAAGCTTGTGTGAAAGTGTGCCTCCCTGGGGTGCCTGGCTCGCGGCGTTGGCAGTGGCAGCAGCCCCTGGAGGAGAAGAGGAAGGAGAAGGCCAAGGTCGGTTACAGGAAGGAAGGACAGCTCACGAGGCTACGGAAACAGGCTGAAAAGAACGTGGAGAAGAAAACTGACAAATACGCAGACGTCCTCAAGACTTTCAGATTCCTGGTCTGAGCCTAATGAAGACTGTTTATTCCTCAAAGGAAAAAAAAGAAAAAGTTCCATAATTCACCCATATGACTTTCATAATCAGATGATGAACCAGAAAGTGCTATTTTGTGCATTAATAAAAGTAATTCTTAAGAATATGGCTGTAATTGGCAGGACCCTCTGAAAAGTGGGGTTCAGGGTGGCGCTCTTCTTGCTACAATTTAAGAGCATCCTGGTTTGGAGACACTTCCTGGGGAAGGCCTTTGAGAGCACCGTAGGCTTAGGGCTGGACATTAGCAGGATTTTCCTTTCAATTTCTGACTCTCTTCTCCGAGTATCTGTGGCAAACCAGATATCTCCAACCCTTAGGAAATTTCTTTGCAGTTATTTTTTGGTTTTTTGGGTTTTTTTCAGAGAAAAGCCCTCTTCTGTCTGTCTTGTGTTCTCCTTTGGGTCCCTGTTTTCATCTGTTGAAAATCTACCCATCTTTTAGGGTCTAGTTTGAAGGCTTCCTCCTTAATGATATCTTTCTTGATCTGGGCAGCTGGAAGGCCCCTTATCTGAGGCATCATAGGCCTTTGTTTAAGACAAACAAATGCTTCTTAGAAACTAGGTTGATCTAGAAGCCATAGTCCTTCCTACATCTTGGTGGAAGCTACAAATGTAGTATGTGGTTTAAGGAAGACAAGGAGCCTCCTTGCCTGGAACCTCCCCTTTTAGGCCACTCTAAACAGGTCCTGGGAGTCAGCCTGAGGTGACTTCAGGCTCATTACTTCTGGGTGAGGTGGAGAGCTGGTCTCCAGAAAGCCATTTCTAGTGTATTCTGGAGTCATCATGTTCTAAAAGACCAGAGGTAAGTGCAATGGACTGTATGCAACAGTGTAAAATGTAATGGGTAGGCATTTAAGGTCGTACACTTGAGTTATACAAGATGTGAGTCTGTTCCAAGGGTTTACTATTAGGACCTGTGGGAAAAGATCCACTTGATTCGACACTGGTCAGACTATTCCTCAAGTATAGTGCTCAGTTTGGGGCATAAATAACTCTTTAGGTAGATGTAGCTTAAAACAACAACAACAGGGACTTCCCTGGCGGTCCGGTGGTTAAGACTTCGCCTTCCAATGTGGGGTGGGTGTGAGTTCAATCCCTGGTCAGGGAACTAAGGTTCCCACATGCCTCATGGCCAAAAAACCAAAACATAAAAAACAGAAGCAATATTGTAACTAATTCAATAAAGACTTAAAACAACAACAACAACAACAGTAAAACAAAAAGTAGTTACCCAGAATGATGACACTCAAAGACACGTCCTAGAATGCCACATGGAGAGGGAGTCCA
This sequence comes from Balaenoptera physalus, assembly GCF_965194825.1. Taxonomy (NCBI): domain Eukaryota; kingdom Metazoa; phylum Chordata; class Mammalia; order Artiodactyla; family Balaenopteridae; genus Balaenoptera; species Balaenoptera physalus. The sequence goes on from NC_138886.1 coordinate 21,628,567, forward strand.
GCTCAAATAAGCTTCGATTTGTGAAAAGGCATATCAGTTAAGTTGAGAAGGGAGGGATTCTGAACAGCCAGCGTGCTCACAACTTACAGTCACACCTACTGTTTTTGCTGCCTGGCACCATTTAGCCTTCTGATGAAACATTACCCTGTGTTTCCATCGTGAACCCCTCCTTCCCAGCTCAGTCCCTGGGGTTTGGGTGAGGCTGACCCCACACTCAGGCTGAGCCCTGGCAGCTCTAGGTTAATTATTGATCCTATCCAGGACTATGGTGTGTTTGGTTTACTATAGGCACCTGTCCCCAGGGAGAAATAGGCTTCAGGCTTTTGTGTCACTTCTGGGAAAGAGCTTTCTCTCTCCACTGGATTTGAAGCTGAGAGTATGTAAGAACTGCTTTGCGGCAGCCATCATATAGTCATGAGGGGAAAACCCGAAGAACAGAGCAAGCAGAGCTAAGAAGAAGAAACTGGATTCCAGGGGCACTGTTTGTGTTTGGTCAAGTCACACCTTAAGTCAGATATGTCAGTGAACCTCTTAGGTTATGGGAGCCAATAAATTCCAGTTTTGCTTTCAACATTTTGCATCATATGAAGTCACGTGAACCAAAAGTCTCCTAAGTAGCACACAGCAGGGAAATGAAGCAGAGGGACCCAGGAAAGAGGAATTTTGACAGCAGCTGGTGAGCTGGTAATATGGAGAGCTAGTCTGTTTGAGCAGGTGCAGGTGGCTTGATTTCGATGATGCGTGGCACCTGTGTTTTAGGCGAGCATCTAAGGTTTGTGGCCTGTCAGCCTAATATTGTGCCTGTTATTGGCAAATTATATTTAAGAAGTAGCTACCATGATGAGAAAGAATAATTTGATTTAAAAATTACCCGTGAGTGCTTAAGGTTTATTCCACAAACCTGCCAGAGAAAATCAAAGCATAAGAAATCTTTTGAACTGGCTAATACATGCTTCATTTTCCATTACCCACTTTGGCACAGATTCAAAGTTTCTCAGTCATATCCATTTTAAACACCACTGTGCAAACAAGTCAGAACAATGTGGGGTGTCATCAGAGTCTAGGAGACAGTCACCTGGGGATAGATCATCTAGGAGCCACCAAGTCCTTGAAAGAACAGGAAATGAGACATGTAGGGAGATGACTAATCTGAAGATTGTCTACATTGGCTTCTTCCAAGGATGCACAGCTGAACCAAATATTAATATCCACTGGCAACCTAGGACAGACAGTGACTGACTCCAATCTTTCCTTCCTTTCTCAAATATGTAGAATACTTACCAGGTACCAGGAGTTTTACCAGATACAGGGATAGCTGGTTAATACAGCACTCACGTGGCCTTGAGCAACTTACAGTCTAATGGGAAGGACAGACAATTAAATGCTGCAAGTGACTTATAGGGCGACTTTTTTTTTAAAATTAATTTATTTATTTATTTATTTTTGGCTGTGTTGGGTCTTCATTTCTGTGTGAGGGCTTTCTCTAGTTGTGGCAAGCGGGGGCCACTCTTCATCGCGTTGTGCGGGCCTCTCACTATCGCGGCCTCTCTTGTTGCGGAGCACAGGCTCCAGACGCGCAGGCTCAGTAGTTGTGGCTCACGGGCCTAGTTGCTCCGCGGCATGTGGGATCTTCCCAGACCAGGGCTCGAACCCGTGTCCCCTGCATTGGCAGGCAGATTCTCAACCACTGCACCACCAGGGAAGCCCCACGACTTTGGAAGTAGAAATGTATACTTAATATTTGTGTATTTCACTGTATGTAAATTATACCTCAGTTTTAAAAAACAGAAATTAAAAAAAAAGAATCACTTAAAAGTGGTACTGGAAATCCAGGCAGGGTATTATCAGAGCACCAAAATAGAGATGACTTGTGGAAGATATAAAGCAGATGTCAGATTAATAAAACCATGAAAGAGCCAATGCACCTCCAACCCATGAAAGCAGAAAGAGGCTCTTCAAAAAAGTGAACTTTCTAATTAGAACACCAGAATAACCTCAAGTTCAGAGACAGCAGGGACAGGGAGAAGGAACTGGTATGATGGTGAACTGGTAATTAATTCATGAGCCACAAACATCTGCACCCATTTTCTGCCTTAGAAGTGGTGGGTCCTATTTTTTCCCCAAGTGAAAATTTTGAGTAAAGCTTATTGCTTATCAAATAAAATGAGATTTATGATACATGAGTCTTCCATAGAAGGCCCTGGAGTCAGAGAGAGTAGCCATTGCGCACTTTCCCGCTCCCACCCTCAAAACCATTAGAGCTAGGACCACTGTAACCAAATCTCCATTTACTCCTAAGAAAGCAGGGATTCTCACATGGCCTGGGGAAATATATCCAAACTACTAATTCTAAACAGATGAGACTCTCATGTAAAAAAATAACGGGCAATTGAAAATCATGAAACAAATGAGGAAAACCAGCAGAAGTGTCATCCAATGCTACAAATAAATGAACAAACTCCTGATGAAAGAGTTAATCAGGAAAGAAAAGAACTTTAAAATATGATAGTTGGTATACTCAGAGGAAGTCAAGAAGTTATCACATTTACAGAAATAAAAGCATTCTATAAAAAGAAAGAGTTCTTGGAAATTAAAATTATGATTGATGAAATTTAAAAAAAAATTTCAACAGATGGACTGAAGAGCAGAATAGGTATGAATGAAGATCAAATTAGTGAACAGGAAGATTGTGTTAGGGCAGTCTCCCATATTCAGTGAATAAAGGCAAAGAAGATGATGAGAATAAGATAAATACTGAGCCATGGAGGCTACAGGCAAGCTTTTAGAAATTGCCTACCATACATTCCAGAAGAGATAAATAGAAAGAACTGAGAGAACTAAACAATCAAAGAATTAAAGAAAAAATGTCTCTGCTGAAGAAAGGCTCAAATCTACAAATTGAAAGGGCCCAATGAGTGCTGGGCAAGAATGATGAATGATGAAATTTCTGAATTCCAAGGATAGACAGAAAATCCCCAAAGCTTAGGTTGTCATGGGAGACACATCACCTGGAAGGAATTGGTAATCAAATTAGCCTGTGGTTCTCATCTGTAATACTAATACAGAAGACAAAATTCTGAGGAAAAATTATTCTGAATCCAGATTCTAGACACCATGACCCTATCATTTAATTATTTTGAATTCAGAATTCTCAACTCAGTTAATCTTTAAGTCAATGATGAGAGCAAAATCAAGATATATTTGGACATGCAAGGATTCTGAAAGTTTATCATCCAGGAATAGTTTCTGAAAGAGATACGATGTACCAGAAGATGAAGAAGAGGAGGAGGGGGAAGAAGAGGAGGAGGGGGAGGAAGGGGAGGAGGAAGAGGAGGGGGAGGGGGAGAAGGCAAAAGAAGGGGAGGAGGAGGGGGGAGGAGGAGGGGGAAGAGAAGGAGGGGGAGGAGGAAGAGGGTGAAACAGGAAGACGTAGGGCACAAAAACCAGCAGTTAGTAAAGAAACCAGTAAAACCTGCAGCTAAGTCCACTGCAAAACAATTGAATACACTATTTCTAATTTGAAGATTGCACTATTTACCAAGGTCAGTGATATGAGGCTTCACTGTTGGCTGGTATTTATCAAGCAGAGTGTAGCTCCATCAGCCTTCACAGCTGCTGTGGGCTTCCTCAGCAATTGTGTCAGTCATGGTTAGAGGCGCCCCACTTCTCCTCAGGGCTGTGGGTGGCTGCAAGGGTCTTCAGGCTGATTCTAGGTCCGGAAATGGGCTGTCAGCAGGCTTCCTTTTGGGGTTTGTGGAACAAACAGACCAACAGCTGAGGCTTCCTCAAGTGAGGCAGGTGACTGTGTGTGTGTGTGTGTGTGTGTGTGTGTGTGTGAGAGAGAGAGAGAGAGAGAGAGAGAGAGAGAGAGAGAGGGAGAGAATTGGGTGACAGAGCCCCAGTCTCGCTTGGTGTTGCCCCTGCCTCCTGAGATCAGGGGGAGGATGGTTGAATTCTATGCCAGCTGCTCCCTGAACTTCAATTGGAGTGCCTGAAGTTTGCTTCCAAATCCAAATCTTCCGCCCCTCCAGCTTCTGCTGGTGGGATCACAGGATGTCTGAGTCCCGTCAGAGCGCCCTTGCCAGTGCAAAATGAGGAGGGAGGGCCTGCTCTACTGAGCCATCACTTCCCACCCATGTTTGCTTTGCTTTTCTGAGAACGCTGGTGTCCTGGATGGGTGACACGTCAGACAGCACAGCTTCTAGCACAGCCATGTACAGCAGCCGATAGTCTACTTGTAACCCACGCTCCACAAACTAACTCCAGGTAGGGTGTTTGGTTTGTGTGTGTGTTCTGGAGGAGGGAGAGGCATGCTGAGGAAGGCAGAATAATCCTGCTGTTTCTCACATGGCAACAAAGTGTCTGAGAGTCATTGAGCTTTTAAGAATGATAAGTCTGGGGCTTCCCTGGTGGCGCAGTGGTTAAGAATCCGCCTGCCAATACAGGGGACACGGGTTCGAGCCCTGGTCAGGGAAGATCTCACATGCCGCAGAGCAACTAAGCCCGTGTGCCACAACTACTGAGCCTGCGCTCTAGAGCCCACGTGCCGCAACTACTGAAGCCCATGTGCCTAGAGCCCGTGCTCCACAAGAGAAGCCAATGAGAAGCCCGCACACCGCAACGAAGAGTAGCCCCCACTCGCTACAACTAGAGAAAGCCCACGCACAGCAACAAAGGCCCAAGACAGCCAAAAATAAAAAAAAATTAAAACAAACAAACAAACAAACAAAAAACACAGTGATGGTGGCTTTAAGAATGGTAAGTCTACCAGTACTTGACTTATAGACAATCATCAGCAGGGCATTTCTCCATAGAGACAGGTCCCTGTTATCAATCGGACAAATCTGCTTGACAGGACGACTCCATTCCGGAAGGGTCAATGTGGCCCATTTCAGGCGGCCTTGCGGTGTTCTCAGATGTCACGTCAGCTAGGGATAGATGTGTGTGACAAATGTGTGTGAGCGTGGAGTGTGGTGTTACAGAGGGACTGACTTTTATCTGTTTCAAACTATTTTTCAACCAACATCATTCAAAGGCTTCAAACATTTAAATCATTCCTGGTAATGCAAACTTCAGGCAATAAGTTCAACACCGGAGTATATCCAACTCATCAGAATTAGACATTCAAACCATTCCCGGAATACCCACAGATAAGCAGTTTATTTACAATTTGCAAGCCCGCTAGTAGTATGCCCAAGCCAGCCTCTGGGAAAAGCAGTACGTCATTTCTGGTCAGGAGTGTGATGATCAAGCAAGGGACTTTTCCAGGAAAGTTCCAGGGTATATGGTATCCAGCCTCCCTGTCCCTCTTCTCCTTCTGGCTTTATATTTTATCCAGATGAGAACCCACCAGGCAAACCCCAAACTTTACATTGTAAGCAGACACACTGAAGAGCTGCCTGGGGGAAAACGCTAGAGATACTAGGCCAGTGTTCATTTTCTATTTTCCTGCCCTCCTCATCCCCACACCCCTGGCTGCCTCATAGCCCATTCAGGGATCTCTAGGAATCCCATCCATTTGTGTCTCGGGGGTTGGGGGATGGGGCTTTCCAAGGGACCTTTCCTATAATTCTGATTTCCCAGGATCCAAAATTGATTTGGGGAGCCCTACATGTTAGTGCCTGCCTGAAATAAAAATTGGTACTTACATTTTTTTCTCATTGATTTTTAAAATCATTTAAATCATGTTTAAATGTACAGTTCAGCGGCATACATTCACCTTGTTTTGCAACCATCAGCACGACCCACCCACAGAGTTTTTTCATCTTGCAAAATTGAAACTCTCTACTCATTAAACATCAACTTCCCATTCCCCTCTCCCCCAAGCCCCTGGCAACCACACTTCTACTTTCTGTCTCTATGAATTTGACTACTCTAAGTAACTCACATAAGTGGACACTTACAGTACTTATCCTATTTTTTTTTTTTTTTTTTTGGCCATGAGGCTTGTGGGATTTTGGTTCCCTGACCAAGGATAGAACCCAGGACCCTAGGCAGAGAGAGGGCGGAGTCCTAAACCCTGGACTGCCAGGGAATTTCCAGTACTTGTCCTTTTTTAACTGGCTTATTTCACTTAGCGTAATGCCCTCAAGGTTCATCCACAGTATAGCATGTGTCAGAATTTACTTCCTTTTAAAGGCTGAATAATATTCCATTGTATGGCTCTACCACATTTTGTTTATCCATTCATCCTTTGATGGATATTTGGGTTGTTTCCACCCTCTGGCTCTTGTGAATAATGCTGTTGTGAGCATGGGTGTTCTTTGTTGTCACTGAATGTTTTGATTGTGTAGCAAGACGCATTAAGATGGACTTCAATATTTCTTAACCTTTGATGACGGGAAACAGGAACAAATCGGGAAGCTCTCTGGATTATGTATACCTGCTTGATGTCCTTTAAGATCACTTCCACGATATTGGTCAGTAATCTCAATATTTTAGGTAGGTTTTAAATATTTTGTCTAATCACATGAAGGCTCACTGATGAGTAAATTACTATAAAAAAACTTTTTAAAAAGTTAGAAGTTATTTTTTTAAGTGTGGAAAATGGTAATTTTTCTGGAGAGCCAGGAAACTGGCAATTTGGTGGCCCGAAGCCTGAAGAAGCAGATTGTAGTGAACAATATGTACACAGATGAGGAAAATAAAATGCTTTGAACTGGTAAAAAGTGTACTATGCATTTTTTTCCCAACAATTCCTACATAGTGGTTCTGGAGTAAATCTGAAAATATTATAAAACCTGCACAGGGCCTTCCCTGGCAGTCCAGTGGTTAAGAGTCTGTGCTTCCACTGCAGGGTGTGCAGGTTTGATCCCTGGTGGGGGAACCAAGATCCCGCATACCGCACAGCGCAGCCAAGAAAACAAAACAAAACAAAACAAAAAACCCCTAAAAATCTGAACATTGTGTTAATAAGTACAAATAGTAACTTGAAGTGTGCATATAATTTAAAACAATTTTAAATTACATGTATTTTAATTTTTTTTTACCCTACCTCCCATCTCTTTTAGTGGACATTTTTGTGGAGGCCACGTGGCAAATCTAATCCAATGCAATTCTCAAAGCTATCTGGTTCACTGATGGCATTCGCTCCTGTTTGAAAGCACTTCTGCATACTTAATTGGGTGTATGTGTGTATCTCTGGCCATTTTACTGGGATTTGGGAAGCAGGGGAGAGAGATCTTTCAGGGTTTATGATGCCATCTTGAAACCAAAAGTCAATTTTTTCTTAGATGAAGTTATTAAAATCTTGATATCATGGAAAAAAAGAGCTCTCTCTAAATTCTCTTTTAGAAGATATTTGTGTATTGGCCGTGCTCTCTTAAAAGAAGAACATTTTTCTTAAGCTAAATATTTTCTCAGCAATAATCTCATTGCTCCAAATTTAACACTGGTTCAATATTCTCTTTTAATTCTAGTGACAAATACTGATGAGGAGATAATTTTTCATTCTGTGATTCCATGAACTCACCATTGGGTAGGATGTAGTTTTTTTTTTTTTTTTTTTGCAAAAAAATATTTGTTTGAAAGCAAAAAATGAGCCAATAAAAAGAACTGATGAAAGTCACACAATCTAATGTAGAATATGAGTATAATGTATTTAAAAATTTTTTAAATTTAAAAAACATGGTTCATGCAAACATAAAATGAAAACTTAAAAAAAAAAAAGAAAAAAAAAAAGAAAACTTATCTAAGATTTTATTTAACCAATTCATGAGGGACTCAGCAAGATGTTGACTTTAAAGGAGAACTAGTAAGATAATAAGGTTTAAAGGAAAATTTGAAGAACATATATGTATATATATTAGATATATTTCAGAAATTAATTTGCTAATAGATGCAAAACTGGGTAACTGATCTAATTAGGTTTATCTTATTTTTTATCTGGCAGAAATCACCCGTATCTCTACTGGAAAAATTAACTTGCATTGCTATGGACAAGAATCTTTTGCATTATCATCAACTTTCTGCAAGTTAACTTTACCCCTACAGAGTTATAAATAGCCTAGTCAATAGAAAGTCCATCAAAGGTGCACAACCCTCTAGAATCAATCTCCAGAAGGGCTACTACACAGCACCCAGCACCCCACTGAAAAGACACCCAGTAATCTCTTTTGCCCATTTCCAAGTTTTGGATATTTTTCCCTGACATCACCAATTAAAAAAAAAAAACTTATACACATATATACACAAATGTATTTAAACTTATTTATTTTTCAGGGGAGCATGGCAGAGAAGGAGAGGTATAGGTTGGCTTAAAAATGTCTCGAATGTATTTTTGTTGAAACAGTGACATGATTTCAAAGTTCATGGAGAGCGGAGCTTAACAAAGAAACTGTCTAAATAATAGGAGATAGTTTGCAGTACTTGCACTGTCCATCTCCTACTCCCCAAAGCAGGCTCTTATCTTTGCTGAGCAAAAAATAATTAGCAAGAAAGCCTGCTGCAAAAGGGCCTAGGAAGTGTATTTTTAACGACTTCTTTTTAAGGCTGCACAACAAGTTGAGCCCTTATATGGGCGTGTGCACGGGTGGTTAGGGTTAGAGTGGGCTCAAGGCACAGAGAGAAAGCAAGTGAGGATATGGGTGAAGGAGTGGGGGGCTCTGCTCTTGGGGAGCCCTACAGACATCCCGAGCTGAAAGCCTTCAACCTGGAACTTATTTTTTCTCCCCCTGCAGCCTCTCTACCCTAACTTGCCACAATTCCCTTTGTGTTTCTGTCTCAGTGACTCCTGCCGCCATCAACCCAGTTGCCCAAACCAAAAGTTTCGGTGACATCTGTAATTTCTCTTTCCTTGTCCACCACAGTCCACTGGCCATAAAATCCAGTGGATTCCACCCAATACCACTGTCATTTGCCACTTCTCTCCACACTCATTGTCAATGCCCTGCTCCTGGACGTGTCCTCTCTTGTCTGGAACCCTGAAGCAGCTGCAGGCAGTCTCCCTGCCTCCTCAGACCCAATCCCAATCCCACAGAGCCGACCCTGGGAGCCTTTCCTGATGAGGTCGCGCTGCTGAAAACCCCGTGACAGCTTCTGAGCAACCTCCTTGACTTGGTTTATGAAGTCTTCTTTATTTCCGCAGCTCACTGCCGCTCTCCAGCCTTCCGTTCCAATCTGAGGAGGTCCTGCTCGCCATTGCTAGAATACACTCTAGTCTGTCTCTTTGTCCACGCCTCTCACCGCTTAGATTCCTCTCCCGCGCCCTTCTCACTCTCAGGTCTTCGCTTACTTCTTCCTGAAGCCTCCCTGACGCCCCAAGCTGAGTGTCCTCGGAGCAGCAGGAAGTCCTGCCAGCTCTCGCGCCCCAGACGGTCTTGTCGCCTGGTCAAGCCTGTCGCCCCTAGGTGGCCTGGGCCGGCGGCTTCTCGCCCTTGGAGCTCCAGCCACCTCACCCGGCTCGCTTTCAGCTCCTGGAAGACTCCCGCTCCTTCTGCCCCTCATCCCTCTTCCTTTGCCACCCCGGGGGTGCCTCCCTGAGCTCCCGACCGCCTTGGATCCCGCGATCGTTCCACACGCTTAGAGCACGGGGGACGTTTCCTTCTGGCACAGTCCGGGACTCTACGTTCAGCTGTGTCACTAAGCCGGACCCGCAGCGTGTCCCCGGGCCCCCCGCGTGCCCGTCGCGCAGCAGGTGGCACGGCCAGGTGAAGCCGCGAGTGGCTGAACGAGCGTCTGCCGCGGCGCGCGGGCCTGGCGGGGAGGAAGGGCCCGCGCGCCGCCGCCGCCGCTGCCGCTCCCCGGGACCCCGCGGAGCCCTCAGCTCTCTAGCTTGGCGCCGGAAGCGGCCCGCCCGGCCCCCTCCCCGGGGCGCCCGCCGCCTTATCTCGGCGCCTTGGGGCCGCAGGAGGAGTCGCGGGCGCGCCGGGAGGGAGGCGGCGGCGGCGGCGGCATGGCCCGAGGGCCCCGGGGCGCCGGCTTCCCGCCTGGGCGCCTGCTGCCGCTCCTGCAGCTGCTCAGCCTGGCACTCGGCGTGCCCCGGGCGCCGGGCGCGGACGGTGAGTGCAGGCGGGGAGCAGGCGCGGCGCGGGAGCGGGGAGCGGCGGCCCGAACGACGCCGGGCGCGCCCCGGACGCTCCCCCGCCCCTGGGCCGGGCTGGCGCGGAGCCCGGTAGCGGGGCGCAGGTGGGGGATCGGAGGGCGGGGCTCCGAGAAGCGGGAGGGCCTCCCGGGCGGGCTTCCCCGCCTCCGGCCCGGTCCGGGGCTGCGGAAGACAAGTGCGCAGCGGCCCTGCCCGCGCCCCCGGGGGACCTGGCGCGAGTGGGTACCGGGCGCGAGCGAGGGGGGCCCCCCAGGAGAGCCGCGCCCGGCGCGCGAGGGCGTGGAAGGGCGTTCCGCCTGCACTGTCACGCTTCCGGCCCGGCTGTGGCTTTTCCGCGACGAATTCTTGACCCGGAGCAGTTGTCTTTCTACCTTTTAATTTTTTCCCTTTGATGAAGAAGCAGATGCTAATACGGTGAGGAAGAAGTGTAAGGAAGTTTATGGGAATAAAGCAATCATTAAGCCATTCATTCAACAGATGAATGGTCCTTGAATAGTTTCCCTGTGAAGGATGTGAGGTCCTGTGCTGGTCCTCACTGAGCTCATATTCTGCAGAAGACAGACAAGCAAATAAGCCATTTCTAGGCAGCTGGAGTAGTTTTTATTCCCCTTGCAGAACGCAGTGTTGAACGTGGTACGAGTTACGCAGAGGATTCAGACATGGAGGGGAGGTGGCATTTACTCAAATAACTGTAATAAAGGCAGAACGCCATCAGTGCTCTGAAGAGGTGGGTGGTCAGAGGAGGGAAAGACCACTTCTGACCAAGGGAATCTGGTGGCCTCATGGATGAGGTGACCTTTGAACTGGGCCAACAACGATTGGTAATATTTGGATATGGGAAGAGGAGGAAAAGGCATCCCAACTCATAGCAGAGGGCACAGTCAGCTCTCCACGAATATGTGTAGAATGAATGAATTCCAGGTGGAGGGGACAAGGTGAGGAACCACACGAAGGCACGAAAGCATGGGGGCTGTGTTTCAGTTTGACTGGTGTGTAGGAGGTGCGTGGGAAATAGGGGCAGAAAAGCAGATTGGATTTAACCAGAAGGCAGAGTGTTGTGATCGGCAGACCAAGGCATTTAGACTTAGTTGTTCCTGGGCAGTGAGTAGCCATTGGAAATCACTGCAGCTTTTAGTACAGGGAGTGATGTAAATACTGGTATAAGAAAAGCTTCTAGCTTCCCTCATAAAATGAAACGCTCCTGTAGTGGATGGCAAATTCTATGTAAGGAGGTATGAGGGGACTTTGTGGCTCAGACTCCTGTTCCCCTCAATTCTCTTTACCTTGGGACTTTTACCATCACTGGACGGTGTTTTTCTTGACAGCCGAACCTTCTGGAGTGGCCATTTTAATACATCAGATGCTCTGGTGGGCTTTCTAGCTTCCTTCTCTAACTTGGTCTCCCACGGCAGTGTGCATAAAAGCTTGCAGGTGCTTGGAGCCTATTTCAGAATCTTTGTGTTAAGACTGTAGCCTAGGAAACTGTCCACTGGGGTCCCATTGGCTTGCTGGCCTGAGATGGTTGAACAAAGTAACTACCTAAGGCCATCCATCTGCAACTGCTTAATGGCTGTGGGGTGAATTTTGGGAAATGGAAGCCGGGGTTGCCTGGTTGAGCCTCCTCTCCTTACGCAGGCATTTTCCCATCATTTACAACCATGTAGAACCTGGTTTGATTAAGGGCAGGTTTCCTTGCAGTGGTCAATGTGGGAACTGACTGGATGCTTAGGGCCATTGAGGAAGTTGTAATATCTGTTCTAGAAGTTCTGAGGCCAGAAGACTGGCCCCACAGTCATGACAGCGGGAGATGAGGACTGCATGTAGGTGATAAGGTGGAAAGGGAACTAGAAGGACTTAATGACAGATGTTAAGGTGCAAGGGAACAGAAGAGGGAAGATGGAACACTAAGGGTTTAGGACTGGGTGACTTGGGTTATGTGGGTCTATGGGAGGAGAAAAAAAGATTTTGGAAGAAAGATGCCTAGTTGTTTTGGAGATCCTGAATCCTCTCTTTTGGAGAGATGAAACCAGCAGGGAGTTGAGACTGTGGACAGTAAGTGTGTGCAAATGATGGAGACTCGATGGTCACTTGAAGCCTTGAGGTTGATAAGAGTAAGAGGACCAAGGACAGATTCCTGGAAAGACTAAGTTCAGATGGTAGATGCACATGGAGGAGAAAGAGCAGTGGCCACATAGATCGGAGGAAGACCGGGCTAGTAGAGCATCAAGGAAACCAGGGGAAGGGGAGCCAAGTGAGTGGAGACTGAGAACCAGGCTTTGGATGTGGTGACTCTGTCAGTGGAAGCCAGAGCTAGCAGAGCAGTGAAGGTGAGAGCCAGATGCAGAGGGCTCAAGTGAGTGCAGGCCTTTGGTTGCAGAGTAGGTATTCTTTAAAGAAGATAGAAGGAAAGAGAAGATAGCATTCAGTTGGGCTGGCCAGGTCAGTGCAAGAAATTTTTTTGCTGGGGGCAGTGGTAAAGCAGACTCCGGCACGAATGAGGGGAATTATTGGGTAGAGGGAGAAACTGAAAATGGAAAAATAAAGGAGATATTTATTGGAGCAGGTCAAAAAGCAAAGTTGGTCTACAAGTGGGAAAGTTCGATAGGGAGAGGGGAGGGAAGGGGAAGAATGGAGAACAACTCTTCCCTTCCCCCACAGCTAGCTACTTAGTGCTGTTCATTTTTCAAAAGCAGCCCAATTGTCCTCCCTCCTGGAAGCCCCTGTGTACCGTATTACACGGGCCACTACACACTTACTTATATACATACATATTTATAAGGTACCCTTGCTCTATACACTTACACCATATTGCAATGTAATTGTTTACTAGACTAAGAGCTCCTTGTGAGTAGGGACTGTGGCTTGTATTAGGAATCTGGTATGGAAATAAACGAAGACCACTCAAATGAGAACAGGCAAAGGCTGTTCATTCAGAGCTTGCTCTAGCAAAGAGTCAGCGATCATCATTTACATTTGTCAGAGACTCACAGGCAGGCCGGGGAGTGTAAAATCTTTACAGTGGAACAGAAAGGAAGGTTTCAGGTATGCCTGGGTTGGCTGGAGGATGTTGCCATGAGGAAGCTGGAGATAGCTTCTCTCTGACAGCAGGTATCTCGTGTGATTGGTTAGGGGAGTGTATTTGGCTTTCTCTGATTGGTCCTAAGTTTGAAGCGTGGGCAAAAATTATGGAAGCTGTCCAATATTGATTAAATCCTGACCACTTGGGACTTATTGCTACAGAGGTTGTGGTTTGACTTCCTAGACCGATGGCTGCAGATTGTGGGTCAGAGTTCTATTTTTATGTGTGGTCAGGGGTTGTCCATTTGTATATTCAGTCTCTCACGGTAACATTGCTGAATTACATTTAATTGTTATCCAAGACGTTTTCAGGGAGGAGAGAGTGGAGGAGCCAAAGTCAGGTGGCCTGAGTGTGAGGGAAGTGTGAAGTGATAGTTGGTAGAGCAGGAGGGTGTTGGTGGGCGGGCACGGTGCCAAGCCCTAGGGGAACAGAGAGGTTAGGAATGGGCCAGGAGGGTTGGAACCAGTCAGTCCTGTTTCTTAAACTTTTCCTGGCATTGCTCTGAGTCTGGGAGTGGCTGGGGTTTGGGAAGGCCAGAGTGTGGGCAGAGGGCGGGCAGAGGCCTTGAGAGGCTTGGGGAGCGATGGTGGAGAGGGTTGGGGAAGTTGTTAGTGTGTAAAGTGCACCTGACTTCCTGAATCGTGCGTTCCGTGGGCTTGGTCTTCACTCCGTCATCATGAATCACAGCAGCGTACTCCCTGTTCAGAGTGAGGAAGAGGAGGAAAGAGGGGAAACGGAGCGGGTGCGTGGTTTTGGAGTGACTTACAGTTGCTCAAAGTACTGGAGCAGGATTAGAGCCAGTGAAGACGATCCCCGCCATGGCCTGTGTTCCCCCTCCAAGGACTTGGCCCTGGGCACATCCTCAGCTTCTGGTCAAATCCTAAAATGGGCTCCTAGGTCTCTGCAGCCAAAGGTGGCAAGAGGCCTATTGGCCTTAGCTCTGCAGAGGAGACAGGGGGGTTGAATTGCATGGATCTTAAAAAAAAAAGGTATTCAGCTTGCTCGAGAATGTGAGGCAGCCTGTTCACGTGTGACATTCAGGACATAAACCTAGGGTGTGGCTGCTTTGCTCAGAGCTCAAAAGCATGGACACTGGGCTGCTCGGCATGGGTTGGTTCCTAGTCTGGAGGCCAGGTGTGGGACCCCCTCTGCAAGTTGGTCTTGGTCAAACAGGACAATGGTCAGAAGAGGGCAAAAGAGCAAAAGCAGCTGTGGGCTGATAACCGTTTTACACAAGGAAAGGTTCTGGGTTCCTGATGGGGGATGGCAGCCCTGGGTTGGGGAGGAGAAGGGGACTGGATGATGGGTCCCATTGCCCCACAAGGATTATACTGCTTGAAAGAGTAGAGTGCTCTCTGTCTTGGCAGATTTTTATTTTATTTTAAAAATATTTTATTTATTTATTTATTTATTTTCTTTTTGGATGCATCGTGTCAGTTGCGGCATGCGGGATCTTTCGTTGTGGCGCAGGCTCCTCGTTGTGGCGCGTGGGCTTCTCTCTAGTTGTGGCACGCAGGCTCAGTAGTTGTGGCACAGGCTTAGTTGCCCCACTGCATGTGGGATCTTAGTTCCCCGACCAGGGATGGAACCCGCGTCCCCTGCATTGGAAGGCGGATTCTTTACCACTGGACCACCAGGGAAGTCCTTTGGCAGATTTTTAAAGCACAGGCTATGTTTTTGTTTTTGTTTTTTTCTGTGAGGGATGTTGGAGAGGAGGTCTCTCAGGTTCCTTCTGTCTCTGGAATTCGATGCCGTCTCTTACAAGCAATGCAATTTTCCATAGTATTGCAGAAGACTTGGGAATACTTTCTCTTCCTGAGCTTTGTGCCCCTTTGCTTATTTCCTCAGGTCATTGGATCTGTTTCCACATGTCTCCACGAGTTTGAGAGACAGGATCTCAGAAAGGTTGTGCAGTGGGCTTGTTTGGTCTGACCGTGAATGGCTGGGGATGAGATTAAGATTTGAATTCAAGCACTCTATTTGTGCTTTTAACACTTCCTTCTTCCCTTGACAGTGGACAAAAGCTCTTCACTGTTTTCTCACAGTTCAGCTGCTGTTATTTCAAGAGTGCATGTAACTTGTTGCTTGAGTACTGAAATACAGAGCGAGAGGAGCAGTCTCAGGCTGGCAGCCTCCACTCCATCCGGACGGATGTCGAGGTTTACGTGGTGTGCGGGGGAGGGGAGGGAGGGGTGAGCAGGGCTGAAAGGGTGAGGAAGCTGAATTTCCAACTTCTGAGTCAGGTATGACCCAGAAGGCTGGGAGGATGTGGAGGAAGCAGGGAGTGATCATGGAAATGAAGGTATTATGGTTCCCAGAATATCAGCCCCATGCATAGTTGGGCATCTGTCCACACAGCAATGTTGCTTTGGGTTTTTGCATCAATGCAGCTCTCCATCACTCTCTTCATTAGTATAATTGGGAGCTGGCTAGCTGTTAGTACCTTCATTTACTCATTAACAAAGAGCTGTTGAGTGGTTGTATTAATAATGTCTCACATTCTAATTGCTTTATGCGTATTAACTCATTTACTCTTTAATCCTCAAAACAACCATACAAGGTAGGTTTATTATCATCCTCATATTACAGATTTACAGGAAACTGAGGCACAGAGATTATCAAGGATTACCCAGCTAGCAAGTGGCCAAGCTAGGATTGTAGCCCAAGTGATCTCTCTCTCTCTCAACCCTGCTCTGAACCAGTGTGTCTCCTACCAGGCACTGCATCATGCATGACTTGTTTCTAACAACAATAACAATATCTATGGAAAGAGACATAAATATTCATGTAAATTAGCTCTTTGTCTAGTGCTTTGAGCTCATACAGCATTTATATTTCTCATTTAATCTTCGCAACACGATCTCCGTCTTACAGATTAAAACCAGAGCTCTGACAGTTTCATTTGCCTCCGATCACATAATTAGGGAGCAAGAGAGAAGACTCCAACCGAGGTTGAGACACCAAAACCTGTCTGGTCCTCTCATTGTTGGATGTGGTTTTAGCTGGCTTAGTCACTACAGGGTAGAGAAAGGAAGTGAATCTAGGGTGGCAACCCTCAGCTGGGGGACACAATAATAGTAACAAAGAGTACTTGTCAGGCTTTTCCTCCTAGATTTTTGGAGTCCGCACTCTCCTGTTTCTCTGCCAGTAATTCTAGGCATCCCTAGGGCAAGGGGAAGAGGGGGATCCCTCGCCCCTGTAGTAGTCCCCTCAGTTACTGTGTGGCAGCTACCTCTCTGCTCTCCTGAGCAGAATCTGCTGAAGACAGAAGTCAAGTCATCCTTGACATGGATGTGAAGCTGCTGCCTGACACAGTTCCCACCCCCAGGTTATAAGGAAGGCACAGTGGTCTTGACACAGGCCTGGAAAATTCTTCCCCATTGGGTTATTCTCTCTGTCACGTTGGTCCCATAGCTATGCTGTGCCTCAGTCTAGACTTGGTGAAAGATGTCTTCGGTATTACCTTTTCTTCCCCCAGGATTCTGACGCAAGTCCTTGAGATTGAGGGAGACTTTCAGTGTTGCTGGTACTGTGGTGCATCTGGGAGCTTCTTAGAAATGCAGATTTCCAGGCCCCACCCACACCTACTGAATCAAACTCTCTGGGGATTCTGTTTTAACAAGCTCTCCAAGTAGGATGATCAACTGTCTTGGTTTGCACCGAACTGAGGGGTTTCCTGGGACAGGGGACTTTCAGTATTAAAACTGGGTTGAATTGGTTACTCTGTCTCCAGTGAGTCTGTGTGTTTGTGTGTGTGTATGTGTGTGTGTGTGTGTGAGAGAGAGAGAGAGAGAGAGACAACAGATGTTTATTGTTGTTTTAAGTTGCTAAGTTTTGGAGTAATTCATTATGTAGCAGTAAAAAACTATAAACTAGAAAGGAATAAATATGTAATTAATGTCTGCAAAATTTAACGTTGTTGCAAAATTGCTTTGTAGACTAGTTGTATACATTTATGCTCTTCTCCAGCGATTCTTTCTTTCTTTCTTTCTTTATTTGTTTATTTATTTTTGGCTGTGTTGGTTCTTCGTTTCTGTGTGAGGGCTTTCTCCAGTTGTGGCGAGCGGGGGCCACTCTTCATCGCGGTGCGCGGGCCTCTCACTGTCGCGGCCTCTCGTTGCGGAGCACAGCTCCAGACGCGCAGGCTCAGTAGTTGTGGCACACGGGCTTAGTTGTTCCACGGCATGTGGGATCTTCCCGGACCAGGGCTCAAACCCGTGTCCCTTGCATCGACAGGCAGACTCTCAACCACTGTGCCACCAGGGAAGCCCTCCAGTGATTCTTAACTGAGCTTTTGACCAATGGACACTATTGTGTGGTCAGAAGCAGCCCCCAACCCCACCCCAGCCCCTGCCTTTCCTTGCATTTTTTTTTTTAAAATTTATTATTTATTTATTTATTTATTTATTTATGGCTGTGTTGGGTCTTCGTTTCTGTGCGAGGGCTTTCTCTGGTTGTGGCAAGCGGGGGCCACTCTTCATCGCGGTGCGCGGGCCTCTCACTATCGCGGCCTCTCTTGTTGCGGAGCACAAGCTCCAGACGCGCAGGCTCAGTAGTTGTGGCTCACGGGCCTAGTTGCTCTGCGGCATGTGGGATCTTCCCAGACCAGGGCACGAACCCGTGTGCCCTGCGTTATCAGGCAGATTCTCAACCACTGCGCCACCAGGGAAGCTCCTTTTCCTTGTATTGAGGTTGTGCTTCCTACCCACCCCCCCCTTTTTTTTTTCCCAGAAGACAACTTTGTCTCTCAAGCAATTAGAACTCAGAGGGCCTCCCTACTAGGCCCTGCAGACTGGGCTACTCATGGCTGAACAAGAAGCTTCAGCTGAGGTCCTTCTACCTCTGTAAACCACTTTCTCTTCTGCGGGTGGTCTGGGAAGCCTTTGGTAGACAGGCACACATCTTGTCTTTTTCGCCAGTATGGGAAACAAACATTTATTGAGCCAAACATGACAGGTACTGTCCTTGGGGCTACACTTATGCTAAATTATTCCTAATGGATCATTAAAACAGGTACCCTAAGAATGAAGTGTCAGAACATTAGAGGGAAAGGACTTCAGGGGCCCTTGAATCCCTGCTACTCAAAATGTAGTCCACATGGCAGCTTGTTAGAAATGCAAAATATAGGGTCTCACCCCAGACCAACTCAATCAGAGCCTGTGCTTTAACAAGATCAGAGCCTGTGGGTGGTACTACTCTGCTTCTTAATATTTCGTGTTTATTAGATTCTCTCAACAGTTACATTAAGTAATCATTTTCTATCTAATGTAAGTTTCTGGAACTGGATGGATATAAAAATGCTGCCATCTTTATAAAGATAAATATTCCATATAGGAAAAAAATCAAACATCATTTTATTGTTTATTTCATTAGCATAGTGTTTGTATCAATAGAAAAAAAGAATACAGATACATACATATATATGTATAACCGAATCACTTTGCTGTACACCTGAAACTAACATAATACTGTAAATCAACTATACTTCAAAAAAAAAGTTTAGTGTTTATATCTATTATTGTACTACCCACACACGCTGGGGTGAGTGTTCATCATTATATGGTTGACCACAGCTGGGTTTGTGGAGGTGACCCAGGACCCATTATTTAGAAGGTATTTCCAGGATTTTGGTTGCATGTGATTATGGATTGACAGTGTCCTTATGGTACTGTTTTAAAATGTTGTGTATTAAAATGTTAAAATGGTTAAATAGATTTACCCCATATTGGTGGACATTTCGTATGGGGACCCATTCTCCCTTCAGCTCTGTCTGTTGCCCCTATAATCAGGAGCCTTCCTGGTCTGTTTTCTCCAGGTTGTAAAACTCTATCTTATGCCAGGGTGAGTTAGGGGATCTGAGCATCTAACTACTCCTCCATATTTTCAACTTGTTCCTTAACTCTCAGCCCCTACCCTTTATGCTTGCCTTCTGGGGTGCTAAGTGACTCCATTCCTGAGCCTTTCAAGTCGGCTTTTATTTACGTTTTAAATTTTGTTTTAATTTCCCCTCCCTCCCACCCTCCCTTCCTTCCTTCCTTCCTTTCCTTCCTTCCTTCCTTCCTTGGCTTTTACTTCTTCCTCTCAGGCAGTTCCCATATGTCCATCTCTTTCATCTTCTGAAATATTGTCAACATCCTTGTCTGCTGACATCTTCTCTCCCAGGGTTTGTACCTTTCTGGTCCTTGATTTCATTTTTAAATTTTTGGGTGAGGGTTGCAAGTGTATTAAATCTGCTGTGTTTAACTGGAAGTCTTTAATTTGTAATTTAAAAGAAATTGTTATGTATTTTTTGTTACAAGCTCTTTCTTATTCCTAATGTTGTATGTTTGTATATACCCTTTTTTCCTTCACTGGTCTTGAGTTTTGACTACTGGTCTTTATGATGCACTGACTTTGGCAAAAGTTTTTTGTTTTTCCAATGAATTTGAATATATTTTCTAATTCTTTAACATCTTTTTAATCTTTGCTGAGTCCTAACCACCCCCCTCATAAACCCCTATTTTGTTTTTTCCTTTTTTTCAAGCTTCTTGTATTAAAATTTTAGTTTCCCCCATCCCCCCAGCTGCCTGCTTTTCTTTCTCTCTTTTAAAATATAAAAACATGTCAAACTCAGATTTTCTGGTGTAGATAAGCTTTTATGTCCGGTATTAAACATTTCAATGTTGATATCCTCTTTGCCCCAAGAATTATTTAGGAGAGTGTTCTGTAGTTTCCAAGTAGGTTTTCTTTTGGGAATGCAAGTCTTATGTTTTATTTTTTAGTTTTATTACATTATTACATGGTAGTCAGTATGACCTCTATAATTTCTACTTTTTTGAGACTTGTTGCATTTTTCTTTATGGTCTGGGATATAATAAATTTTGTAAATATCCTATGGTTAATTTAGTATTAGTGATAAGCATGGCTTGTCTCACTTTTGTGTTATATTTTGTTTAAAAAAAAAAAGCAAGCGTGGTTAAGAGAATTTATATATATCCCTTTCTCAGTTGGTTTCATGCCTAGAGCGGCCGGAGAGCTAAGTCTTTATTACCTGGGTGGTAATGGGGCCAAGACTAAGATGAAATTCCATGCTGATATGTTCTCCTTACTAGGCCACTCCTGATATTACAGACACTGGGAGTGTAACACAGTATCCCACATAGCCTCGGGTAGAAATTCTTGTTTGATCTTGGGCCATGTATCACCATCTGGTAGATTTGAATGTTTCAGGAATTTTAGCCCCAAACATTTTTGCTGCTTATCTAAATAATTGGGATCTGGTCATCCTGCTGGGAGCTGGCTGTTATCTCACTGACATTTTAAACACATTCACCACTGTTACCCTAAAAGGAAAATGGATAGGGCAATAGATGAGTTCTTCTCCCTTCCATTTGCTTTTTAAGTTGTAGGCAGTAGGACTGCAGTTTCCTTTATCCAGTTGGTCAATAAAAATACACTGAATGTTTATACTATGCCATAATGATGTACGGGCAAATGACATAATCCCTGTCCTTGAGAAGCTCGTTCATAATAGCAAGCTGGGAAGACAGAGGTGGAATAGAATATACTGACAAATTAATATGGTTGATATGGAAATGTACAAGTGTTAGGGGAGCACAGAGGAAGATTTAATTTTCCTCAAGAATGGAGGAATGTGGAAGACCTCAGGGAGAGTGTGATGATTAAACTGGGTCTTGAAATAAGAATAGGTGCTAGTTGGACAGAGAAGGAAAGATAGGCATTCTAGACGAAGGGAACATCGTGACTATGGCATGACAAAAGACAGTGGCTAGCATGTATGTATGGGAAAGAGTAGTTGGCCTCTTGCCTGGAGAACACTGTGTGTATTTGGGTTTGGGAGCAGTGAGGCTGCAGGAGTTAGTCTGGGGTTAGACGGATAAGAGCCTTGATTGCCAGGTAGAGGGATTTGCACTTTACTCCATGGGCAATGGGTAACCATTGCAGGTTTCTAAGGATGGGATAAGGTCTACCCTTCGTAATTTTGGTATTCAAATTTTGGGTCTCCATTTTAACTGTTTATTGCCCAAAATGTGACTCACCTAGAGTAGGTGATTGAAATGTTCTTTTCCTGATATATATAATTTATGATTCAGCTTTAGATGTCTGTGCCACTTGCCATGAACATGCTACCTGCTTGCAAAGAGGAGGGAAGAAGATGTGTGTTTGCAAATACGGATTTGTGGGCAATGGGAGGACTCAGTGTATTGGTAAGTTCTGAATCCTGGGTTAAGTTGAAAAGTTGAGTCAAGAAACAAGATTCTCTAGAGTTAAAGAGTTGATGTCCTTGGGAGGAAAACATTATTTTGTTCATGTGTTTTTATTACAAGAAGTTTTGTCAATTATAATAAGTCTTTGTTTTAGTGTTGAGATGTATCCTTTCTCTAGCGTTTCCAAGGAATTATCCCTCATGTTAGAGGTCATTGAACTTGAATCTCTGGAAACTCTCTGACCTAACACAGATTTGAAATCTGTTTAACTTAACTCGAGTGAGTATTGCATTTTTTAATTTCTCTAGTTGTTTTGATAGGAAACTATTTAGTACCATGGGGAAAAACAAAACACAGTTGCCAACTTTTTGACTGATTGGTGAAATACTGTTGCTTTGAGTCTCATGTCTACCAGAATCCATCCTCCAAATTTTTTGTAGTTGTGACCCTTTAGGGTCTTGGATGACTTAAAGAAATACAGAGACGTTTAGGCTAGAAACATCTGGGATAATTTTTTGTCTCATAGCATTCACCATGCCATGAGAGTCAGACAATACCCAGGTTCAAGCCCCATTCAGAGAGAGGGAGAGTTTCATAGTAACTTTGTAGTAGTGAATGTTAAGATAATCACAGTTTCCTGCCAGCAACCATGTTACCTGCAGTAAAAATATGGATAGTTTTGCCTTGTAGCTGTGGATTGACAGTATATACGGCCTTGTTGTGGTATCTTTGTTTTTGTTTTGTTTTGTTTTTCCTCCCTAAAGAAAAATGGCAATTAAGTCCTGAGTTAAAAAAGTCATCTTCTACTTCACAGGTACACGTTTTCACAATCACACACCATTGCCCGTTCCTGCAGGCTGGAGTTGGGCCTTCTTGACCCTTCTCTCTTTAGAATTCTGCCCATAAGATTCTTCCCCCACTGCTTACGAGCAGGTGCTTGGAAATGAAGTTGGGATTGGGGAGCACGGACAAGCCTTTTCTACTCCTTCCCCTACTGAAGTCCTCCTTTCATGAAAGCTCACTGCAATCTTGATTATTCTTTGACTTCTGAACAATAGAAACTTCTCTGAATGGGTGGAGGGGGCTTTATTAATTTATGTGGTACTTGCTCCCAAACACTAGACACGGCATATCCCAGTACTTGGCCTGATGAGACCATGCCGTAGGTTACAGGTAAGATCATAGGTGTGCCAGAGGTGCTATAACATGGTATTACGTCTAGGGACCTAAGAATTCTAGAATCCCATACAAACACAGATGTCCCTTCTGATGAAGTCTGCAGGGAAGATACGCCTCAGAAACAATGGCAAAGGACAGGAATATTCCATCTTATGCACAGGTGGACATGTATCTGAAACTCCCGTGCCCTGCTCAGTAAGCTGGGCTGATTGGACACTTGGCCTGGCAATGCCTTGAGGGTCTGTTCTGCTAGTCTGAGCTCTCATGCAGATCTTACCACAGACGGTTTTAATGATGAATAGTGTTCCAGGTTTAATTAAATTAAAAAAAAGATAATATAAGAAAAATGAAAAAAGAAAAACCCCACCAGATTTTGAGTGGGGCTGGCGGGGGGCAGGGGTGTTGGCTCTTGAGTTAGCAGGAATGGAGTGCAATTGTGGGAGGTGACTGAACTGCTTTGAGGGAACCAGTAGTGGAATAAAACACTAAATAACAGACAAGAAAACTCCAGTTCATAAGTTGATGATATCCCCCCCGCCAAAAAACTAGCTGGTTAGATCAGCTCTCAAAGGATGCAAAAGAAATTGGTCACAGGAGTTTCCTCTGATGGTAGAGGCTAGGGCAGAGTCAGCAAACTGGAGCTTGGGGGCCAGACTTCACTGCCGCCTGTTTTTCATTGCTAATTTGTTTACCGATTGTCTGGGACTGCTTTTGTGCTCCAAAGTATGGATGAGCAGTTGCAATTGGAGACCTATGACTGGCCTTCGACAGAAAAAGTTTGCTGACCCCTGGGCTGGAGGACAGAGATGGGAGGGAGGTTTACTTTCATTTTACATTGATGGTCAAATTGTTGAATTAGAAATGCTCGGGGCAGGTTCTGTGGTCTCATCAAGCATCCCATGTTCCAGCCCCTCCTCACTGGGTGATTTACATTATTTATATGGATCGCTGACGGTTAGCAGGAGCTGCTCCTGCCTCAATATTAGCCCTGCCCCTGGATGAGGCTTGAGCACTAATTCCATTGTGTCTCCTGGTAACTCAGAAGTAACAAATTTTCCAGTTAATCATTGGATGTAAAATCATCCTACTCTGGTTTTCGTTAAAAAAAAAAAAGCAAGAGAATGGTTGGGCTGGAAAAGTGGGATTCTGTTGGATTTGTTTCCCCAGGCCTATGACAAGATCTTTTTAAGTGTGGAGAAGTTCAAAAAGCATTCCCCTCTCCCAAGCTTCAAATAAGATGGACTATCAGATTGAGATGTTGTGTTTCTCTTGTGGTTTTGTAATACACCTGGCGCGAGACTACGAGGGGCCCGTGTCCTGTAGTCTGAGAAGCACAGTGAGAGGAGAAGAGGCTGGGGAAATAGATCTTTCTGCTGTTGTCACAGAATATTGATTCTCAAGTCCATAACACAGGAGAACAGTCTGGGTGGTTGATCGTGGTGTGGATTGCCAGCCCTTTCTGTGCGTTGTCTCAATGTATCAACAGATAAAAACGAGTGCCAGTTCGGAGCCACTGTGGTCTGTGGGAACCACACATCTTGTCACAATACACTCGGAGGCTTTTATTGCATTTGCCTAGAAGGATATCGAGCCACAAACAACAACAAGACGTTCATCCCCAATGACGGCACCTTTTGCACAGGTACTCGGGAAGGGGGCTGCAGTGATGGCAACATGGTGATGGCAGGACGGTGCCTGGTACCTGGGATGTGGAAGAGGGCGAGGGTGGGGACAGGACACAGTGTGATTTAAGGGAGGGACTCTCCTTTTTCTATGAGGGAAATTTGGACTTGGACTAAATATTAGTTAATATTAGGGAATTATTGTTCCCTTTGTTAGAGGGAATAACTGTACTGGGGTATTTAGGATAATATTCTTATTTTGGGAGCTGCATGCTGAAGTACCTAAGGGTGTTATTATGAACTATCTAGTGTTATTTTATCTGTAAGGTACTTTAAATGGCAAAATGCGAACGATTGTTGAATCTTGGGGGTAGGGGTGGGACTAGAGGAGACTGTAATATTCTTTTTCTTGTTCTGTGTGTTTGAAAAGTTTTATAACAAACAACAAGGGGGGGCTCTCCGAGATGGTGTGCCATCTGCAGTTTCCTTGAAGTGACTCTGGTACCCGCCAGCTCTGTGCACACTGCCCAGGGGGTGGGCCCTGTGACGCAGCAGCATGCTGCACCTGTTAGAGACGTGGGCTTGTCTCCTGGAGGAATAAGTTGAGTGAGGAGTGAATAAGTCGAGCTTTTAGGACCTCAGTAGCTTTGAAGGTCAGATTTTGGGCATATGTTGGTCAAATACAAGGGGTGGGCAAAACCCTCCTAATTTTCAGTAGCTCCTGTATTATCTGAACTCTATTTATAGCCTGTCATGATAATATAGCTCTTAGGTTTTCTAAGAAAATCTTTGAACAGTAATGAAGAGGAAAGGCAGGAAAAAACTCCTGGTTCTAAGATGGCTTTGCATAGTCTTAATGACTCTCCTTAAAAGCTTTGTGATATTTAAAGGTTTAGGGGAGAAAAAAAGAGAGGAGAGCATTTTTTATCTTTGTACCCACCAGGAACCACAGGTTTTGATGCTCCGATTCATTCTCCCTCTTGACCTGTACCAAGGTAAAAATCCCTCAAAGGGAACATTTGATTTGTTCTTGGCATGAATGAACACATTCCCTCAAAGAAAACATTTTACAATATCTTGTTGTTTTAGGTAGCAAATTACTTGTTACATGATTGCAGAAGTGCAGTGTTGCAGAATTAAATTAGGTGCCTTAAAAAAAAAAAATGATACTAATTAAAAAAAAAAACCTCGGGACTGGTGGTCCAGCGGTTAACACTGTGCTCCCAGCTCAGGGGGCCCGGTTCGATTCCCGGTCAGGGAACTAGATCCCGCATGCTGCAGTTAAGAGCCCACATGCCGCAAGGAAGATCCTGCTCAGGGCAACGGAGATCCCGTGTGCCACAACTAAGACCTGGCGCGGCCAAATAAAGAAATAAATATTTAAAAAAAACCAGAACAACCCTTACAAGACGATGATCTGGTGTTCAGTTCA
Organism: Balaenoptera physalus; assembly: GCF_965194825.1. Taxonomy (NCBI): domain Eukaryota; kingdom Metazoa; phylum Chordata; class Mammalia; order Artiodactyla; family Balaenopteridae; genus Balaenoptera; species Balaenoptera physalus. Next base: position 21,654,128 of record NC_138886.1, read on the forward strand.
TTCAATATATTTACATTTTTCATGCACTTCCTATGTGCCAAGGCTATGCTAGTGGGAGGTGACGGCAGACAGCTAATTTCGTATAAAGTGTTAGTCATAGGTAAGTAAAGGGCGCTTTCCAGAATCCAGAATCTGTGGGGGCACTTACGCTGGAAGTGGGTGAGAGATTGGAGGACGTGATACCTGAAATTGTGTTTTCAAGGCTGTGGGAGTTTGACAGGAAAAACTTTTATAACTGTATATATCAGTATAGTTTCCAAGAATGCTTTCTGTTTTTAAAAAGGTAGGAAGAAGAAGAAGAAGAAGAAAGAAATATTTTATGCAAGATCCAAATAGATGTCAGCCTAGGAAGAACCAATCTTCCTGGAATAAAATCCTGATCTAGGCTCTGCTTCTATTTATTCTACTCCTTGTAATTACTTAGTGACCTTCCCCTTTAAAAAAAAAAAAATTGAGATATAGTTCACAAACCATAAAATCTACCCTTTTGAAGGGTACAATTCAGTTGTTTTCGGTATAATTCACAAAGTTGTGCAATAATCTCCACTATCTAATTTTAGAACATCTCAACACCAAAAAGAAGTCCCATATCCATTGGCAGTTATTCCCATGACCTTTTTTTTTTTTGAGGTCCCCATTTATCACTTTGTAAAAGCTGATTGATGACTTTTCCTGATGACACTGAGTTTCTTCCATAATCACAGTTGCCACAGAAACATCAGTGTCTTTATTTTTTTTTATTTTTTTTTTTAAGAGTATGAAGAGGTAAGTTTTCCTCACTCTCTTTTAATTAATTATTTATTTATTTTTGGCTGTATTGGGTCTTCGTCTCTGTGCGAGGGCTTTCTCTAGTTGTGGCAAGCGGGGGCCACTCTTCATCACGGTGCGCAGGCCTGTCACTATCGTGGCCTCTTTTGTTGCAGAGCACAGGCTCCAGACGCGCAGGCTCAGTAGTTGTGGCTCACGGGCCTAGTTGCTCCGCGGCATGTGGGATCTTCCCAGACCAGGGCTCGAACCCGTGTCCCCTGCATTGACAGGCAGATTCTCAACCACTGCACCACCAGGGAAGCCCATCAGTGTCTTTAGGTGGGGCAGAAGCTTAGCAAGTTTTGGGGTATCAGCAGTTATCCAGTGCTTGCCTGGAACCAGAAGATTGTGAATCCTAGTTCTTGAATTCTGAGAAATCCTGGAACCTGGTGTTTATTGTACTCTGCAGAATTCAAGTCAAGTTCAGGTGCTTGTTGAAGTAGGCCTCTGGATGTCACCGCGTATAGATGAGGAATGAGTTGCAGGGGTTCTAGTGCTGGAGAACCTGCAGATATTCTGGCCCCCAGGCTGCCCCTGGAATGACTCCTGGCAATCGTGGAAACTTTGCTATGAGCCATAATCCAGGGGAAGAAGCTCTGTGGTACTTGTGGTGTGAGGGCATTCCAAAATGCCAGAGGCCTTGACAAAGGTGCCATTGTCCCTCTTTGGGAGTGATGGGGCCATGCCTGGGTTCCTCCTGCAGTTTATCATCTCCCACACTTTACTCTTGCCTTTTCCCTGCCTTTTGACTTGAGTGGGTCAAGAGTAAGTGGAGACGGACTTCCCTGGTGGTCCAGTGGGTTGGAATCCGTGCTCCCAATGCAGGGGGCCCTGGTTCGGTCCCTGGTCGGGGAACTAGATCCCACATGCATGCCGCAACTGAGAAGCCCGCACACCGCAATTAAGATCCTGCATGCCGCAACTAAGACCCGGTGCAGCCCAAATAAATAAATTTAAAAAAAAAGAGTGAGTGGAGAGATATGAGACTGATGTGAAAATAAGGCTCAGGGCTGTCATCTCCCCACCAGCATGACTCCAAATAGGCATGGCCCTGGTGTGTGTGCCAAATAGGCGTAGACCCCAGTGTTCAGGGTCTGCTGAAAACTGCAAAATACTCTTTCTGTGCCTTTGAATTCCTCAGCTCTTGGGAATCCATCTTGACTCTATTGACAACAGCAACATTCTTTTTCATAAGCTCACTTCCTGCAGTATAAGGGCCTAATGCCATTTCTTCTAGAGAAATGTAACAGCACTTCAGCTTTGGCTGAGAAATGAGGAAAATGGGGGTTGGGTGTGTGTGGGGGGGAAAGAACCTGGAGGGAGTGAATGCTTTGCTTTGCCATTCGTCATTTCCTGGAACCTGCTGCCCCAAATCTGTATCCCATAGGTCTGCCCATGGTGAAGTAAACACCTTCATTCCTACACGTAAATCACTACCACAACTGAGACCAGCGTAGTCTGTTGGTGTCTCTCCCAGGTCAGGAGCCTTGTTTTCCATGTGAGCCTTTGCCCACAAGCTTCTCAGGTGCCCTGTTGTTTCGGGTCCCGGAGCAGCCTGCTGTGGTCTCAGACACAAATGCTCAGCCCCATCGAGATGCTGCTTGCTCGACGCAGGCTGCGCTCACTAGCCTTGCAGCCATCCTGAGATTTCTCCCAGTGCTGTCTCCAACAGAACTTTGCTGCCCAAATCCCTGTCCTTTGTTTTAGCTGGATTTATTCCTAGAGTCATGTTTTACCACTCTGGAAGAAAGAAGAAGCAAGGAAGGATAAATCCAAGGGAAAAATCACACTGGGGACGTGTTGCTTGCCACTGCCCAGAGCAGTGCTCATAGCCACTAGCTCCTTGCCTTACTCCCTGTGGAACCCCCTGCCTCCTGCTTAGGTCTCCAACTGTGGTGGGTGATGGCCTCAGACCCCTGCTACTGCCCCAGTGCCTTGGAAGGAGAGGCCAAAGATTCTCAATCAAAAGATGGTTGAAACAAAGCTCCATCCCCCTCAAATGCCAGAGGCCTTGACTAAGGCACCATTGTCACTCTTGGGGAGTGATAGGGCCATGCCTGAGCTCCCCCTACAGGTTAACATCTCCCACCCTTTACTCTTGCCTCTTACTTGCTCAAGCCCCAGGATATAGATAACCCAGGTTCTTTCCAAAGGCCCTGTCGAGTATAGTAAAATATAAACACAGGGTTCTTTTTTACTCTATTAAAGTTTTGGGAGGAGTAATAGGGACAGGAGCTGGGCTTAAGTTTATTTTTGAACTATCTGTAAAGTAGGCTTTCCTAAGCAAACTATCAATATTAGCAAGATTGTGAAGGAAATGCTTAGCCCTTTAAGTTCAGGCTCTTTGCTCATGGCCAACGCATCTCTGAGCATGAATATGGGTTTTTTTAAAAAAAATATTTATTTATTTATTTTGGCTGTGCCAGGTCTTAGTTGCACGGCACGTGGGATCTTTAGCTGCGGCATGTGGGATCTACCGACCAGGGATCGAACCTGGGACCCCTGCATTGGGAACCCGGTGTCTTACCCCCTGGACCACCAGGGAAGTCCCCAAGAATATGGTTTGAAAATGGTTTTCCACTTATTCAGCTACTGCTTTTGCAAAAGTTATGTGTCAAAAAAGGATGGAGCTGTTACCCTAGGATGAAGCTCTGGAAGGGAGTCTGGGTGAATGGGTCATTTACTTCTTTTTTTTTAAATTGAAGTATAGTTGATTTACAATGTTGTGTTAGTTTCAGGTGTACAGCAAAGTGATTCAGTTATATATATATGTGTGTGTATATATATATATATATATATATATATATATAACTTTATATATATATATTCTTTTCCCTTATAGGTTATTACAAAATATTGAGTATAGTTCCCTGTGCTGTACAGTAAGTCCTTGCTGGTTATCTATTTTATATGCAGTAGTGTATATATGATAATCCCAAACTCCTAATTTATCCCTCCTCCGCACTTTCCATCATTTACTTCTGATTATAATGATCCAAAATTGTTCTTGCCAAAAGGAGACAGAAGAATAAGTCATTATTTTCCCCCAGAGAAGGAATATAGCTTTATTTTGTCCATTTATTAAAAAAAATACTTATGTAGAAAAGTCAAGCAATTATGGACACATATAAAGGAGAAAGAAAAAAAAATTACCTAATATTAACCCAGAGTCAACAACTCGTTTTTTTTTTTTTTTTGGCTGTGTTGCGTCTTCATTGCTGTGCGTGGGCTTTCTCTAGTTGTGGTGAGCAGGGGCTACTCTTTGTTTCAGTGCGTGGGCTTCTCATTGCGGTGGCTTCTCTTGTTGCAGAGCACGGGCTCTAGGCACGTTGGCTTCAGTAGTTGCAGCACGTGGGCTCAGTAGTTGTGGCGCACGGGCTTAGTTGCTCTGCGGCATGTGGGATCTTCCAGGACCAGGGATAGAACCCGTGTCCCCTGCATTGGCAGGCGGATTCTTAAGCACTGAGCCACCAGGGAAGTCCCTGAATGGAATTTATTACATGGCTGTACCATGTTACTTAACTCATTATTTTTTCCCCTATTGTGATTGTTTTTCTGTTTTTTGCCATTATAAGAAATGCTCTAATGAACATTTTTGTACTTACATTCTTACAAGTAATTATCTCCTTTTTATAAATTCCGAAAAATAATTTCTATGTCAAAGGGATACCTACACATTTTACATTTTGATACATAGTGCCAGACTGTATTCCAGAAAGTTCATACCAATAATCTCTCACTAATCATTTCATGAAGGTCTTCATTTCTTCACATCCTTGCCAACACTGGATAATATCAATAAATGATATGAATTTAACAGTTCTGATTTTAAATGGGTGTTTGTGTTCCTCTAATGTGGCTTCTTAAGATGTAGGTTTCTGAGCTGAACTTGGCATTTGAGGAGGGAAGGTGGCCTCTGTCTTAGAGCATTTAGATCTAGTGCAACAAGCCATGTGGCCACTCCCCTGATTCCAGCCAAGAATCCCGTGACAGTGAGTGTATGCATGTGCACGCTCATTGCTCATGGTCAGGGTCAGGGTTATGAAGGAGTGGCTTGTGCTCCAGGGAGAACTGAGTCAGTAGAGAGGCGAGGTCCACTCATTTATTAGCTAACACGTATTGAGGATCAAAGTTCAGCCAGGCACTGTGCTAAGTGCTTTCCACGTTTTATTTAATCTCTGCAAAAAGACCTACTATAATTAACTTCATTTTACAGAAGTGATTTGGAAAGGTCAAGGAACAGGTATTAGTACAACTAGTAAGCAGCAGAATCAGTTCTCAAACCTGGGTCTGTTTGACGTTCAAATCCATGAAAAGACTTTAAATATAGAACACCAGGGCCCTGGCACGAGGTCAGAGTGTCCTGCTCGGTTTTGCTACTTTCTACCAAGGAGTTGTTCTGGCTGTGGGTAAAATTAAATAATCCTATATATAGAATGGGCCATAGGGAATTTTCTCCCTTGATTAGTTAAGTATGTTAATAAGGTTGCTCAGAACATTTTTTTCTTCACAAGCAAACATGTTGTAACCTTGGACACCCCATGGAATCTACCACTACGTGGAGAAGCTGTTCTGATGAATTTAACGTGTTTATCCAGCCCAGATTCTAGAAGTTTATTTATTTATTTTTAAAATTTATTTATTTATTTAATTTGTTTTTGGCTGTGTCAGGTCTTAGTTGCAGCAGGCAGGATCTTTGTTGAGGCATTTGGGATCTTTCGTTGCAGTGTGCAGGCTTCTCTCTAGTTGCAGTGTGTGGGTTTTCTCTTCTCTAGTTGTGGCCTGCAAGTTCCATAGTGCGTGGGCTCTGTAGTTTGCGGCACACAGGCTCTCTCGCTGAGGCATGTGAGCTCAGTAGTTGTGGCGCACGAGCTTAGTTGCCCCGCGGCACGTGGGATCCTAGTTCCCCGACGAGGGATCGAACGCCGCGTCCTCTGCATTGGAAGGTGGATTCTTCACCACTGGACCACCAGGGAAGTCCCTCTAGAAGTTTAGAAAAGGGCTGGTTTGTGAGCATTAGGAGGTAGCAGGGGATTAAAAGTCAAAATCGTGTCATACTCATCTCAGTGATACAGGGTAGATACATCTAGACATCCTTAAGGCAATTGATATCTTTGACAATCTCTGTCGACAAGATAGAGAATTGTTGATTGGATGATGGTACAATTAGACTGTAAAGGGAGAAAAGGTGTGGCATAGTAGTTAAGAATAAGGTCTGAGAAGCCAGATGTCTGGCTTCTTATCCTGGCTTTTGCATTGCTTAGCCTGTGCGACTTCAGTCCAGTTAACCATTCTATGCTTCAGTTACTTCGTCTGTAAAATGGGGATAATAATAGCATCAACCTCCCAGAGTTATTGTGAGGATTGAATAAGATGGAAAATAATCAGTAATAAATAATGAAGTGTTTAGAACAGTGCCTGGCATGTGCAAGATGACATGCAGGAGTTATTGTTATTAACAATCATTATAACAATTATTGTTATTAGGCTGTTGAATGATTTGTACACAAAGCAAACTGATTAATGCCTATAGTGACTCATACAGAGCTAATCAGTATCTAGAAACTCCAAGTCTTTTCCATACCACTGCATCTTTGCCTTATAATACTTGGACCCCTTATTTTTAGCAGTCTACTGAAAAATTCATTTTTCCCACTCACTATCTTTGAGGAGTCTGAGGCAGGTGGGCAGGCTGGAATATGGCTTCTGTGTTAAAAGGTATATACATAAACGCATTTTACAAATTCCTCAGTGGAATAAAAAAATCTTGATAAGCTAAAATGATGGGTCCAATCTAGGAACACATGTTAGATCCTGCAGTGTTGAAATCATTTCTAAAGTTTGTACTAGATTGAGATTGATTTTATTTTATATTACTTTTAAGAATCCTTTCTTAACAATTACCCAAACCTCCATGATTCTGTTATCAACAATTGTTTGTTTTACTGGTTTCATTTCTTACCACTCTTTGTTGTGTTTTATGATGTCTTCCCCTTTCTTGACATTATTTATTCTGATGTTTTTCACTGGCTCGAGTATTTTCTCAAAATCTTTTTCAGAAAGGAAATGTCAGTAGTGTAGTTCTTGAGATCACTCATGTTCTAAAATGTCATTCCTTTGCTTAAATATAGCACGATGTTTTGCTCTCTTTTCCTTAGAACTCTGTAAATATTACTCCAGTGCTATCTAGCATTTAGTGTTTCAGACAAGAAGTCCTGGGTCAGATTGGTTCTCTTTTCCTCATAAATTACCATTCCTTTCTCTCAGGAGGTTTATAGATTTTTCTCTTTTTCCATGAGATTCAGAATGACTCATTTTTCAACATTCATGCCTGTCACCTTAAAAGGCTATTTGGATTTGAATACATAAGCTGAGAGATTTTTCTCTTGATTACTCCATTCTCTTCTGTAATTCCTTTTAAATAGATATTGAATATTTTGGGTCTGTCCTTGTATCATTTTTTTGTCCCATAGTTTCTATCTTATATAATTAATATTTCTATGTTTTTTGGAGAATTCCTCAGGTTGAAATTTGTGAATTTATTGTCTAGCAGTGACCAACCTATTATTCAATGCCTCCATTGAGTTTTTATTTTTGGCATTCATATTTTGTTTTTAATTTCCAAGACTTCATTGTTTTCTCAGAACCTCCCCTCTTTTTCATTAATATGGTATCCTCTTAACCTTGTTTGGGCTTCACAGTCTCTTCGTATGTCAAGAGTGTCTTGGTTATTTCTTACTGCATAACCCCACTCCTCCCACCCCACCACTACCCCAAATTTAGCGGTTTAAAACAACAATTTATAATTTGTCACAATTCCATGGCTAGGTGGTTTTGTAATGTGTAGACATAGTCAGCTGGTGGCTGGGCGAGGCTGGGCTGCGCTGGCAGATGAAAGAAGGCCTCTCTCAGGTCTTCCCTGGCAGCCCAGTGGTTAAGACTCTGCGCTTCCCCTGCAGGGGACGAGGGTTCGATCCCTGGTCGGGGAACTAAGATCCAGCATGCCGCCCGGTACAGGCAAAAAAAGACGGCCTCTCTCACACATGGCTCTGGCCTTGATGCTGGCTGTTCACCAGGCCACTTTAGTTCTCCTCCATGTGGCCTCTGTCTTCACATGTCATCTCATCTTTAGGGCCTCTCTGAGTGCCCTCTCTCCCAAGCACAGATTTTCTTCAGCATGGACACTGGATTCTAAAAGAGGGAAAGAGGGGGACTTCCCTGATGGTCCAGTGGTTAAGACTTTGCCTTCCAATGCAGGGAGTGCAGGTTCAATCCCTGGTCAGGAAGCTAAGATCCCACATGCCTCACGCCCAAAATACCAAAACATAAAACAGAAGCGATATTGCAACAAATTCAATAAAGACCTTAAAAGTGGTCCACATAAAAAAAAAAAATCTTAAAAGTAAGTAAGTAAATAAATAAATAATGAGGGAAAAAGGAAGCTACCAGCCGTCTTCTCAGGCTGGGTCCAGAGCAGGCACTGTGTTACTTCTGCCGAGTTCTATTGGCCAAAGCAAGTCTCAAGACCAGCTCAAGGGGAGGGGAAATGGATTGCATTCTTGATGGGCGGAGAAGCATGCAAGAAAGCAAGGAGAGGAATTGTTGACAGCTATCTCTGGAGCTGATCTCCCACAGAGTTCCCAAAGTTTGCTGCCCTAAAGATGTAGGTTGATCAGAATTGGTAACTTGGGTCTCCTCCAGCAACGGAATGAATTACTGGTTCCCAGACAACAATCAGGAAGTGATGAGGTGTTCCTTGGTCCAAAACCAGAAAACAAACAAACCAATATAAAGAATGTAGTGGATTTTAATAAAATCACACTAAACAATTTAAAAGGATTCTGAGATTATATTCTTCCTTTTTTTGGGGGGGGGGTTGTTAAAATATTCTTTTTTTAAATGAAATCATAGTGCTAGTTTTTTTTAAAAAAAGTGTTCACTGGCAAAATAGAATATTGGCCACCTTATATCAGTCCCTCCAAAGTGACTGGGCTTTGAAATCCCAGAGTCTGGGAACAACCAGGCTTTCTTCATTCACGATGCCCCCCTGTCCTCTGCCCCCCCCCGATGGTTCTTGCAAATGTCCTGGAAAAAGTCCCCTTTTACTTAAGGTACTTTTCTTTCTCTAAATGAAATTGGTGTGTGTGTGGCTCTGATGGAGTTTCTAAAGTTTTAAATTTTGTTCACTTAGCCAGGTCTGGGGGGAAAAGACTGCTAACTGGCAGAGAGATTTCTTTTTCAGCCTCTGAATTATTGTGTGGTTTTTACTCCTGGAACTGCTACCAACGGCAATCTTCAGTCAAGGGGAAAAGTCGGCTATAAGGAGCATGTCTTATCCTTCTTGAAGGCTGTTTTGAGCCCTTCTAATCTTGGTAAAATTAGCTAGACCCTTCTGAGTTATCTTCTTTACTTCTTGCTGCATCGTCCTATGCTCATGAGCTGGAAAGCATTTTTCACTCTGGTCTAAATTGTTTTGTATTCGGAGTTCTGCTTCAGATATTTTAGTATGAGGTTGAGGCTATCCTTATTTTATAGTAATTGAGTTTTTTTAGCATACTTTTTTGGGTTCATTTTGTTGGGTTGTTAGTGAGTTGGTGATACTTGTTGGTTTTTATAAATTTTCAGAATACATTGACAAATATTTATTGAGCACCTCTTGGTGCCTATGATGTGAAGGATACAGGAGAAGAACTCTTAAGGAGTAAAATAAAATTCATGATACAATTACAAACAAATGCATTCACTTATAAGTGTAGATTGGGAATGTGAGAAGTGGCTGTCACAATGTCCCCCCACTTTTTTTCTTTTTCTGTCCCTTGTTATATTCGGGATGGGTCTCAAGACATAGATGAGTGTGAGGTTTCCGGCCGGTGCAGGCATGGAGGACGGTGCGTGAACACTCATGGGAGCTTTGAATGCTACTGTATGGATGGATACTTGCCAAAGGGTGGGCCTGAGCCTTTCCATCCGACCAGAGATGCCACGTCGTGCACAGGTGGGTTTTTGCCATAGAATGCAGCATCCGAAGGTGAGAGTCTGTTGGTGGTGACTTTCTCCTGCTCTGAGCCTAAGTCTGTGGGTCTGTGTTGGGGATGTGTGTTGGATCTGTTCCTTTGTACATGTATAACCTATGAAATAAAATAACAGTCAAGATAGAAGGGGCTATATTAAAAAAGCTAAAATTAGTATGCTTCGGGGATTTTGAGTAGTTAATAGATATTCAGATATTAACCATTATGTTAGATAGTAAACAGAGCTGATCTGGTAAGAGCCACCATCTCAAAAGTGACCAGGGAAGTTATAAAGGCCTATATATCTTAAGGTATTGTGCAATTCAGGTGTTTTACTTTGTTGGGCTAGGCTCCTCCTCTTTAGTTAGTATGAATTAGTGAGGGTTGATTGCCAAATCCTTTCAGTTTTGTGCATGTATAGATGCTATTACCTGTGGAAGGCCAGAAGAATGAATAGAGACACTCATTGGAAACATGCCCAGAAGTCATGTGGAAATGAACCAGCCTATTTAAAATATGGCTCGGGTGTGTATAGGTGAGGGGAGAGGGCATGGGGTAGAGGTGGAGAGAGATTATGAATTTTGAAAATTCACATTCATATAGTAATGAGTTTGACGTTAATTTGTTTTCAGAAATAGACTGTGGCACCGCTCCTGAGGTCCCAGATGGCTATATCATAGGAAATTATACCTCTAGGCTTGGCAGCCAGGTTCGTTATGCTTGCAAAGAAGGATTCTTCAGTGGCCCAGAAGATACAGTTTCAAGCTGCACAGCCTTGGGCACATGGGAATCCCCAAAATTAAATTGCCAAGGTGAGTTTTCCAAAGGTCCAGCTTCCCAGCTTATACCGTCTTGAGATTGTTTTCGTATTTCTCTCTAAATCTCTCTTTGGGGTACTGAATGAATTAAATAAATTCAATAAATTCCTATTGTTTCTAATAGGTTTTCAGTTGATTCTCTTGATATTTACAGGAATAATATTTTATCATCTGCAAATAATGATAATTCCATCTTTTGTTTTTCTATGTTTATAAAAGTTATATTTTTCTCTTGACTGACCACTTAGCTTGTGTTTTCAGAACAAAAATTTAGTAGTAGTATTGACTTTGAATATTCTTTTCTTATTCCTGACTCTCATGGGAGTGGTTTGAGTGTTTCATTATTCATTCATGATCTTGGCTTTTTGATGTTACATACATCTACTTATATTCTTATGTACACTGAGAGAGTGCTGTGAGCCAAGTGCTGTTCTAAGCATATATATATATATATATATATGTATATATATATATACATATATATACATATATAGACTCATTCAATTATAATATCCCTGTGAGTGTGTGCTATTATTATCACATTTTACAGATGGGAAAACTGAGGCATGGAGAAGTTCAGTAATTTGTTTGAGGTTATCCAACTAGTGATGGAGCTGAAATTTGAACTTAGAATTCTAGTTTCTGAGATTGTGTGCTTAATCACTCTGGTATACTGCTTCCATTTTTGTGATGATGTTGGCTTTTGGTTTTTTTCTACTTTTGGCTTTCTCTCTCTTCATCATTTCACCAGTTTTTGACTATATGTACATAATATTGAGGAAGCCTTCATCTATTCCCATTTTACTGGGATTTAAAAAAAAATCAGAAATGAGTTATTTTATCACGTCTTTTAGGCATGTATTAAGGTGATCATATATATTTTTTCTCCTTTTAACCAGTTATATACTGGCTTATATTTCCTGATCAATACTAGTTGCTGGAATGGATTCTTCTGGGTCTTTGGTGTTTTTTTTCTTTTAATCGGGATTATATTTGCTAAATTTTACTTAGAAGTCTTGCATTGATATTCATAAGTTAGATTGGTCTATTTTCCTTTTCTATGCCGTCTTTGTTGGTTTTGGTATTAAGGTTATTCTAAATTTTGAGAAAAGAATGTGAAAACATTTCCTTCTTTCTCTATTCTCTGGAATACTATAAATAGGATTTTTAAAGATTTCACCTAGAAAACCATCTGGATGTGGCACTTAGGGAGAGGCAGTCCTTGGGATAGTTAAAAAAAAAATTAATACTTACTGGTCCTGTTTAAGTTTCCTATTCTTGTTGATATCCATTTTGGTAATTTACATATTCTAAGAAAAATCATCTATTTCAAGTTTATTTTCAAATTTATTTGTAGAGAGAAGTGTAAGGCACTCACGTTTTTGATTTTCTGTATATAGTTATTTTATAATAGTGAAATACTGGAAACAATTTCAAATGTCTGTTGATAAGGAAATTGGTTAAATAAATCATAGCATGTACATAAAGTGGATATTTTGTAGCCAATAAAAATTATGTTGGGAAGAATCTTTATTGACATAGGTAAGTATTAACAGTATACTACTGAGTTACAAACTGTATGAATAACATGATCTTAACTTTGAAAAATGTACATGTAAATGTTTCATATGTACATGTATGTTTATGAAAAAGTTTAGAAAGCTATATATCAAAACGTTAACCATGGTAGTTTCCACTGGGAGGAATCCTGGATGATTTTTTTTTTTTTTAATAAATTTATTTATTTGTTTTTTACTTTTGGCTGCGTTGGGCCTTCATTGCTGTGCGGCTCTATGCACCAGCTCTAGGCACCCAGGCTTCAGTAGTTGTGGCACGGCGGGCTCAGCAGTTGTAGCTCGAGGGCTCTAGAGCGCAGTCAGTAGTTGTGGCGCACGGGCCCAGTTGCTCTGCGGCATGTGGGAATCTTCCTTGACCAGGGCTCGAACCCATGTCCCCTGCATTGGCAGGCGGATTCTTAACCACTGCACCACCAGGGAAGTCCTGGATGATTTTTATATTTTATATACTTTCTGTATTGAAGGAATTTTTTTTAATGTATTAGAAAAAGTAACAAAGTTGTTTCCATTTTGGAAAAAAGAAAAAATAAAAGTTTTCAGTGAGTTTATTGCATAGCTAAGAAACCTCAGTGATGCACTTGGCTAAGTTAATCCTTTTGATATTCTGATTTGCAATTCAGGCTTTAAACACATTCTGATAATTATCATCCTGGGGGTTAAGAAATTCTAAACGTACAATTGAGTTCTAACATTATCTTTCCGTGGATCAATTAAAATACAGAACTTAGATTAAAATGTGCCATAATGCATTTCAAAGAACCCCCTAGAGATTTATATAAGAAACTCCATATAAGACAATTTGTATTACTTTGAAAATCAGTAGTCATCCGGATTATTGTACTGAGAATGTAGAAAGTTAATTTAGAGGAGAGTGCTTGTTCCATTTCCCAAAGAACTGTCATTTAGCAGGTCTTCACTTCTTTTTTCCCTCCTGTAATAACTGTTCCCTTCGCCTGCTGACACCCTCCCCCCTCTTCCTCCCCCGTTTCACCACATGGCCACCGGCTTCTCCTGGCTGTGCCTGCTTCTCTCTAAGCACAGCCCTTCTTATTTATCCCTCATTCTTCTCTGGGGTTCCAGAAGCTGGGCTATGTGCCAGCCGGCACTGTATTTTTAGCTCAGCGTTATGAAGCCACAGGAATTGGGAATTCCACTAAAAAACACGAGCAAACTGTGAACTTGGATGCTGAGGAACAGGTACTTTTGAAAGGAGCAGCCGTGCGTTCCAGACGGCAGCGTGTGTGTCCGATAACGGACTTCCCCACCAGAGAAGGTACAGCTGGCGGCTCCTGTTGTTTGCCTTCTCCCAATTACCGTGTCCCTGGAGGCTCTGCTGCTGCCTTGGGGGAGGGGCATTGCGACACAAGTTCCCCACCTGAGCAGGCCTCAGAAGTGGATGTTGGAAGTGAGGATGAAATCTTCCAAAATGGGTAGGAATTTGTGGAAACATCCATCACACATTTCCATCCACTCTCTGGAAAAGACACAATCTCTAGCTTGCGTTTCCTGTTATTTTGCTATTATTATTACTTTTTAAAACATTTTTCTGCTGAACATTTTATTTTTTTAATTTATTTATTTTTGGCTGTGTTGGGTCCTCGTTGCTGTGCACGGGCTTTCTCTAGTTGCGGCGAGTGGGGGCTACTCTTCGTTGCGGTGCGCGGGCTTCTCATTGCGGTGGCTTCTCTTGTTGTGGAGCACGGTCTCTAGGTGGCAGGCTTTGGTAGTTGCGGCACACGGGCTCAGTAGTTGTGGCTTGCGGGCTCTAGAGCGCAGACTCAGTAGTTGTGGCACACGGGCTTAGCTGCTCTGCGGGATCTTCCCGGACCAGGGATCGAACCTGTGTCCCCTGCATTGGCAGAATTCTTAACTACTGCGCCACCAGGGAAGTCCCTTATTATTATTATTTTTTTGATTTTCAGAGAAGGTGCCAGTTGTAAGTGACAGCTTAAAGAATTTGAGTTTTTATAATTCAACCAAGCCAGGAGCAAGGTGAGGGAATCACTTTAACTGTGTTATCATTAGCAACAAATCCAGAGTCTGGCATACTTGTTAGATCCTGTGACTAGGTAAGTCTGGAGTCTGGGAGCAGAGTAAAGACAGGTACACCATGAACTATTCTATAAGGGTGAACTCCTAAGTATCATGTGAGAAGAATGGGTAAAGACTAAGAGAGTTCAGGTGGGGAGATTGGGTGGTTCATGGAAGGGGTGGCATTTGTGTTCTTCCCTTTGGTAGTTTGCCTCCCATGGAAGGGTCCAGTGATGAATGGTTTGCAGTGTAGGCAGACCAGTTGAGGGTTCCGGGACTATCTGTCTTCCAGATTTTCTTCCCATCCTTTTTGGGGCCTTATCTTCCCTTCGGGCTGGGAATTTTCACCAGCAGTGTGTCTGGCACTGAATAGTCCCTTTAAGAATCCGCTTCCACGCTTACTTCTTCTTCTTAAAACCTTTCTAAAAACAGTGAAATGGCCACTGCACTTAGAATAAAATCCAAACTCCTAACCATGGATTTTGGAGCCAACAGGGGTTTGTCCTTTTTGGCTTTTATACAGGTTACGTCTCCCATCATTCTCTCCCAACCAGTATGTCAATCTCTTATCAGCTTCAGGGCCTTTTCTCTCTACTTGAAATAATTGCCAACCTGTTTTAAAAATTGTTATTGTGGTAAAATACACATAATAGAAAGTTTACCATTTTAACCATGTTTAAGTGTACAATTCCATGGTATTAAGTGCATTCACAATGTTGTGCAATTAACACTGCTGTCCATTTCCAGAACATTTTCATCATCTCAAAACAGAAACTCTGTACCCATTAAACAAGAACTCCCCATTCCCTCCTCCCTCTAGCCCCTGGTAACCTCTGTTCTACTTTCTGTCTCTGTGAATTTGTATTGTAGGTACCTCATATATGTGAACTCATACAATACTAGTCTTTTTTATATCTGGCTTATTTGACTGAGCATAATATTTTCAAGGTTCATCCATGTTATAGCATGTATCAGAACTTCATTCCTTTTTTTTCCTTTCAATTTTATTGAGATATAATTGACACACAGCACTGTGTAAGTTTAAGGTGTGCAGCATAATGATTTGACTCACATACATCATGAAATGATTATGACAATGAGTTTAGTGAGCATTCATCATCTCATATAGATACAACATTAAAGAAATAAAAAAATGATATTTTTTTCCTTTTGATGAGAACTCTTGGGATTTACTCTCAACAATTTTCATATGTCATGTTGTACATTTCTTCCCTAGTACTCATTTATCTTATGAGTGGGAGTTTGTACCTTTTGAAGAATATCATTCCTTTTTCAGGCTGAATAATTTTCTACTGTATGTGTACACCACATTTTATTTATTCATTCGTCTGTTGAGGGAGGCTACCTGCTTTCTGCACAGGAAGCTCCTTCTCATCTTTCAAGTTTCAGCTGAAATGTCATCTCTGACATTCTCTTGCTTAGTACACAACACGTCAGTATATTATTTATCATTATTTTCATGGTTTTTATCAGTCTGCCCTACTGGGCTGTAAATCTGGGAGCTCAGTGACCATGTAGTTTTCTTCAGTATCATCTCTTCAGCACCTGGCACAGTGCCTGGCATACCTAAGGCCTGTAGAAGCACCGTGAGTCACCCCCAAAAGGTGGCCCAGATGATGGCAGACATAGTGGAATTGGCTTCCGGACTGCGTCCCAGCTTGTCCTGTGGCTGAGCCTTGCTGAAACCCTGGCTTCCTCTTTTGTTTCCCCCCTCCAGCTTCATGTCCTGTCCTGATTCCACACCTTCTTACTCTGTCTTCTGCACCTTCATGCTTGCTTCTCACCTGGCATGACATTTCTATGCTGTGATAAACCAAAAACAAGGCCCTGGGGCTGACTCTTGGTTTCCCCATATCCACGCATGTGGCCCTTGCAGGATGGATGGCCCAACCCTGTGGATTGATTTCAGAGGCAGAGTTTCTTCTTTGAGTTGGTTAACAAGGGTGGGACGTGGTTTCTTAAGTCCACTCATAGCAGAGCCTGATTCTCTAGAGGTGACCAGCACTTGAAGGTTTACAAGGTTCTCCATAAACATTGTGTAATTTGCTCTTTAAAAATGCCTTCTGAGGTGATTAATAGGTTGGCATTATTTCCCATTTCACAAATATTCCATTTACGACCAATAATGGGTATTATTCCCATTAAGAACCAGAGCAAGGAAGTGGCTTACCTTATGTCACTAGCTTATGTATCAAGTTGAGAACCCAAAGCACTTTTCCAGAAGGCAAATTCCATATAGAAGTAGCCTTCGTGAGCCCTGGAGGTGGGAGGCAATGATGAAAAGCTCCATCCAGAAGGATATTTGTTGTTGCTGAGTCAGCTCTTCATCTTTTAAGATTTTCTTAGTGGAGCCAAATCTCCTCTCTGCATAGTTGGGGAGGGTTTGAAAAGGCTTTGACAAAAGTTGGAATGCAAATGAGTGCATTCAGAGGAGGAGTGGCAGACAAGGTTCACTGTACTGCTGCCTCTGAATTTTTAGTAGTGTCTGAGGGTTCTGGGACCACATCCGTGCTTAGCAGGGAAGAGTGCTGTGATTGGCTCCTGATATCCACCTGGGTGAGGGAGGTTGGCCTAGCAGCACACTCACCTTGTGTTTAGCATCTGTGTTCCAGGTGATGGGAGTTTTCTCCTTTGAAATCGATTTTCTGGTACCTTACCACATACTGGTCTTTAAAAACTGTCTTGACCTGCTGCATGCAACAAATCTCTTGTGTGACCCTTTTGCCAAGTAAATGCCATTAAACATGTCACTTACAAATGGTTGGAGCCACTTGCGTGTGCAAAATGAATGATGACATTGGTTATAAGACTCAGGGTGATGAAACATGAGCTTTAGAATCAGAAAGTCTTGTGTGAGTTTTGGCTGAGCTGCTTACTGGTTCCATCACCACCTCTAAATTTCTGTAAACTCAAGTTTCCTTCTGTAGAAGGGGAGAAAATTGTTGTCACCCTATAAAGTTATTATGAAGATTTAATGACATAATGATAAAAAGCACTTGGCATTGTGCTTGATGCGGAGTAGCTGCTGGATAAATGTTTGCCATCATAATAAGAGAGTCATAACCTAGTGCGGAGTGGCAGGTAATGTTTCTAACGAAAATTCAAGGTCTTTCTGAAACTTCCCTAAGTGGGAAGGTCTAAAATTTTTTAGCTTTCACTTTGCCTTATTTATTTATTTTTTAAATAGAAATCCATTTTTAATTTATTTATTTTATTTATTTATTTATTTTTGGCTGCATTGGGTCTTCATTGCTGCACGCGGGCTTTCTCTAGTTGCGGCGAGCGGGGGCTACTTTTCGTTGCGGTGCACGGGCTTCTCATTGTGGTGGCTCCTCTTTGTTGTGGAGCACGGGCACTAGGCGCGTGGGTTTCAGTAGTTGTGGCACATGGGCTTCAGTAGTTGTGGCTCGTGGGCTTTAGAGCGCAGGCTCAGTAGTTGTGGCGCACGGGCTTAGTTGCTCTGCGGCATGTGGGATCTTCCCAGACCAGGGATCGAACCCGTGTCTCCTGCATTGGCAGGCGGATTCTTAAGCACTGTGCCACCAGGAAAGCCCTGTTTATTGGTTTTTGATTCAAATACTCTATTTACAGCTAGAACATTAAAATGAAGAGTTTTAATGTTATTTTTTTTTAAAAAGAAAAATTCCTATGCAGCTCAAAGCATCAAAAACCATTTCACCTCTATGAATGGAAGATCTTTTTAAGAGACATGCTGATAAACTCTTGTTTTTTTCTTCCAGCACTCACTCTTTTACCTACCCTATCACCTCCTCTGCAGTTTCTGAAGTGTTCAGATTCTAGCTGTTTCCATATTAGACACTATTTGTTGACAGTAAGTGTTTTAATGTGAAATGGAAAATTTTCTTTTTCCTCCAAATGATCTATGAATACGATCTGAAGGAAATGTATTATTAGTTGAGGTTAAAGTTCATGGGAAACTAGAATAAAAAAATCCATCAAAAAGTAATTTTTTTCTTTCTACTGTCTTAAGGGCAAGTACACTTTTTGTTACTAAGGGGCTTAGTTACAACCGTTAATAAGCTATCGACACTTTTGAAAATGTGCTTCAGGGAATGCTATAACCCTCCCATTTCCTTTTGATGACTGTGATAACATTGTCTAAATTCAAGTAGCCACATATTGCAATGTTAGATTCCAACGCCAACATCAGTGATGTACGTCATTTAATGCCCAAGTGATCCTGGATTGAAGGTCTAACTAAATTTGGCCAACTCAGAACATGCCATTAAGTGCGTGAAACTTTGTCATAAGGTTACGCTTTCAGCCTTATTCCTTAGGCCATATTTCTTACATATAAACTTCACCAAAATTAATGTTCCTAATAACTCACATGACTACAGGGGATATTCTAAAGATATAGAATATAGACACAGCCCACAAAGAGCTTACTGTTAAGAGGGGAAGAGAACATTTTTACAAATGAAGAAAGTATAGGTATAAATGCTGAATTATCCGATCTAGAACATGAATGTAGTGTAGACTCTGGTATTCATCTGCCTAGACTGTGGCCTTTACCACCTACCGTGTTGCACTAAATTCCAGGTGTTACATAAACCTTCTGATCTGATCCTAAGGCACAATAGAGACTTCTTCCTATTATTGTTGGGTAAAGATGCACACTGGCTTTAATGTGATTTTCTTCCATTTTCGTACTTGTATCTGCCCTTTTACTGGAGTTTTTCATCTAGTAGTTTATTTTTCTGGGAAGATCTTTTTTTCTTCCCTTTGGTCAATATCAATAGGTGGAATAGGTCAATCATTTATTCCCCCAGCATTTGGCAAAATGTCTGTCTCAATTTGTAGACATTATTGGTCATTATTTTTTCTTTCTCAGCTTGGTAGTTTCTGGTCTCTAAATCAGTCTTAGATTAAGCCTTATTTTACTCTGTTATTTCTGTCATCAATCACATTATTGTGCTGATATGTGTAATAAATAGCAGTCATTGGTGATACAGTCAGTTGTTGATTAGACACCATAAATTGCCTATACCTTTCATCAAACAGATTTCCTTCTGGAATATTTTCTTGGGTAGAATTTTAAAACTAGCAGTGAGGATAAACATTTTTACCTTCAAGATATGAAACAGAGTTACAGTATCAATGTGGTCCTTGAAACTGGCACAACACATTTCCCCCCAGGGAGACAGACCTATTTTGAAGTTGATTATTTGAATAAAATCACAGATAATAGGATACTAAGGAAAAATTCCCAGCCATGTTCATAATTAGTTGACTGTATTCCTGATGCAGATCCAAACGTTGTTAATAATGTAATTAGCCAGAGAAACGTGTGCTTTAATGAACACCCCTATGCATATGCAATACAAAATTTGTGCTGCTTATTTTTTTTTTCTTTCCTTTGGATGTTAACTGTTTTTAAATGGCTTCTTTCCTTGTGATAGTGATATTTTTATTACCTATTGCAGTCTCTGTTGGATTGATTTTTGAATATGTCTTAATAGGGATCACCTGCTTTCTTGGGTACCATTTGGTTTGAGTAGAAGTGGCAGTGGCTGCCATCTCTCTTACACATGGTGGGAATATCTGTGATGGGCTTATGTTCCAGGCAAAACCTGGGCCAGACCCCCATATCATAGGGTTAAACATCAGTACCAAGAAGGCTTCAGGGCAAATACAGTGGCAGGGGAAGTCCATTTCCAGCAGCTCTCTTCTCTGGGAAAGTTCTCGGAGACAAGATTGGGACAGAGGGAGTTGTCATAGGACCCTTCCAGACTGATTTAAATGCTTTTTCATGCAACCTTTTCTTCTGAGGTTTTAGCTGAACTATAAGATCAGTCCCAGTCAGAGCCTAGAGTGGACCCCTTCAGTGTGAAGCTGCCCAGATATAATGGACCTGGACTTTGGGGTCACAAAAACCATGGTTTGAATACTGGCTCTGCCTTTTTTTTTTTTTTTTTTTGGTTGCATTGGGTCTTTGTTGCTGCGCACAGGCTTTCTCTAGTTGTGGCGAGCGCGGGCTACTCTTCATTGCAGTGTGCAGGCTTCTCATTGTGGTGGCTTCTCTTGTTGCAGAGCATGGGCTCTAGGCACGTGGGCTTCAGTAGTTGTGGCACATGGGCTCAGTAGTTGTGGCTTGCAGGCTCTAGACCGCAGGCTCAGTAGTTGCGGCAGATGAGCTTATTTGCTCTGCGGCATGTGAGATCTTCCTGGACCAGGGCTCGAACCTGTGTCCCCTGCATTGCCAAGTGGATTCCTAACCACTGCGCCACCAGGGAAGTCCCGAGGCTCTGTCTTTTAGTAGTGGTGTAATTTTTGAATGTGACAGACTCTTAGGACCTCCATTTTTGTATCTATAAACTACATGAGAAAAACCCATCTACCTTGCAGTAGGGTTTTCTGTGAGAAATAAATAAGATAGTGTATATCTAATAGACTACCTTGTGTTTAGTAGGATTTTGATGCATGCTATTATGATTAAAATTATTGCAGTTTAAACAGCTTTCCCAGAATTCACTGGTACAAGACTGATACGTATTAGTTTTTGTGGGTCTTTTTCTCAGCTTTCATCTACTTGGTGTCTGGTAGCTATGAGTTACCTCTTTTGGATAAAAAATATAGAGATAATGTGTTCCTGTCTTGTTATTTATACTTACAATTTACTGATGTGTGTTTCCTTCCTCAGGGGTTGTGATCATATCGAAGTAACGCATATTGCATCTTGAACAATGATAAAGTAGTAGCAAGCTACCAGTGAACAACTATTTATAATTTACCATGTAAAAACTACTATTGTAAGTAGGCATTGTGGGGAAGCAAGAGATTATAAGATAAAGATTCTGCCCTTTAGGAACTGTCTGTATATTTGGGAAGACATAGTCATTAAAACAAACCCACAAAATCCTCAAGGAGGAAATAAAGGTCAGATGAATAGGATAGATAAGTATTCTTGATTCTACTTCTTCTCTCACTCTCACATCCAGTCTATCACCAAGAACCTTGTTCTGCTTCCAGGATGCATCTCGAATCCATCCACTTCTTTCCATCTCCGCCATCACCTCTCAAGTGCATCCAAGACCTCATCTCTCTTTCTGCTGGGCTACTGCTCTAGACACTAACCAACCTCTCCTTTTACTCCTGTTCTCCCATCCCTTATCCACCCAACAGTCAAAATGGTCTTTTAAAAATCTAAGTCAGATTATTTCATTCCCTCGCTTAAAATCCTCCAATGGCATTCCACTGCTTTTAACGAACACCCAGGCTCTTTCCTAAGGCTTACAAGGCCCTCTGTGACCTGGCTCTGCTCTTCTCTGCACCTTCATCTCATGCCACTCTCCCTCTTGCTAACTGTGCTCCAGCCAACAGGTTGCATTTCCCTTTCTGGAGCATATCAAGAGCTTTCTCGCCTCAGGGTCTTTGCATTGGCTATTTCATTTGATTGAAATGTTCTTCCTCTGGTCCTGGACATGACTGGTTCATTCTCATCCTTCAGGTCCCAACTCTGATGTTACCTCCTCAGAGAGCTTGAACCATTCCTGACCACTCTATTTAAAAAGTCTTTCCTATCCTATCACGTTATCTTTCCTCCTACATAATATTCACTACAATCTGCAATTACCTTGTTGATTTATATTTTGTCTAATTATTCTCTCCCTAAGTTCTGCGAGGGCAGTGATCTTTTCCATTTTGTTGTCTGCTGTAGTGACTAGCATAGTGTCTGGCATGTACTAGGTGCTCAGTAAATATATGAATGAATGAACAAATGAACATAGGCCACGAAAGTTCAGAGGAAGAAGGGATCCCTCCATTAGTCATGGAGCAGATTCATCACTGGGAAGGATTTTGCTAGGTCTGAGGGAGATAGAGTGTACCTCGAGGAGAGAGAGGATGAGCAAGGTGGAAGGGGATAGAAAGGGGGCATATACTGTAGGTTTTCAGAGATGGAGCTGCTCTTGAGAGGCAGTGGGTGTAGGAGAAGGAATCTGAAGGATGTGGATTCTGCTTCTAGCCATCACATGACTACCTATGCGACTTTGGATGTTTTATTTAACCATGTTGAGCCATTTTACCTGTAAAATGGGGGAAATAATCTCTACCATGGAGGGTTACTGTAAGAAGTAATGATATATACTTGGGGCCCTATCGGGATGCATATGATGCTAAATGGTAGCTATTCATCCCAATATTTAATTTAGATTCTCAGCTGCGGGTGTGCATACAAATCAAATTTGCAGCTTTGTAGAAAAGTGGATGCCAAGAACCCAACTCAGTACTACTCATTCAGAAGAGTTATCTCTGGGTGAGGGTGGGGATGTGTGTGTGAGACTCCAGCATGGGTGATTTTTCAGAAGCTCCCCAGGTGATTCAGATTGTATAGCTATTGTTTAGAACCATGTGTTTAATCCAAGCCACGCCGGAATCCTCTCTAAATATCTCCTGCCAAGGGACTGTCCAACTCGAATAGCTCTGTGATGGGAACTCACAGAGTTGGGTCCAGATTGCCTACCACTGGACATCTACCTGAGTCCCTAGAGAACAGGCTATTGATTTCTTATCTACCCCCAAGTTAATATTAATTTTAAAAAATCTTGGGACTTCCCTGGTGGTGCAGTGGTTAAGAATCCGCCTGCCAATGCAGGGGACACGGGTTCGATCCCTGGTCCCTGAAGATCCCACATGCCGGGGAGCAACTAAGCCCATGCGCCACGACTACTGAGCCTATACTCTAGAGCCTGCTCACTGCAACTAGAGAAAGCCTGCGTGCAGCAACGAAGACCCAACACAGCCAAAAAAAAAAATCTTGTTGTCCCAGCTAAAGCCACCATGCCTTCCATTATTCTTGGTGATGTCCAATATAGAAGCCAATTTAGTTATCTTCTGTACTCTTATTCCTTTAGTATCTATGCTTCTCCCCTAATCCGACTATCTGTCACCAGGTTCCCTCCCATATCTCTCCAATGTGCTGTTTAGAATTCCAGCTTCAAGGTCCATAGACCTACATAAACCTATACCCTCAATCTATTCACTGCTGATCCCTCTAATTTCCTGCTCTAACTGAACCCTGGCTTAAACTAGAAGTTTTTGATGTCAACAATCACTGGGCAGTCTTAGGAAACATTAACCACCTGTTCGGTTGGTTGCTCATGTACACGCAAATATACTCATGTCTTGGAATGTTTTGGGCCAGTAAACATGTCTAAAGGTTTGATGTTGGGAAAACATTCTGAGGGCCAAGGGGTCTTGTCTTGTGTCTGGTCAACATGTATGAGAAGGGAACAAATTCCTATGAGCAAACATGGGACTTGAGAGATAGATAGGGTTGCAGGATTTATTTAATGACCACCTCATTCTGGTCCCATAACTGCTCAGGATTTGCATCTGCACTGACCAGAGCCTAACTCTTTTTTGAAAAATCTCAGAGCCAAATGACTGGTCAGGTGGGTTGAGCTGTTATATTGAGAGTCTTATGATAACTCCCATGACAGCAGATGAAACCCTGCTCCGAGGGGCCTCCCTCAGGGAAGTAACTCTGGGGTTCTAGAACAGACCAAACATCCATGAGGGGTTGGAGAAGAGTACAATTACAGTAAATCCACCAATTCTGTATCAGAAGCTCATTTAAGAGAAGCCACATATTTCTAATGCCATGAATGGTTAATGGGGAGTTGGGAACAGATCATAACATTTTCTCTGTTTTTGTATGCTTTATCTCCATAAATGGACTCATGTTTTAAAAGTCTGGATATCAAGAGTGCTTAATTTTCTTGGCTTTCTGCAGATGGGGGAGAAAACTAAAAATCAGAATGAAGGCCAAAAGTTATGTATTTTTCTTTTTGGACTTAGGTATAACTGGATTACATTTGTAATTATTATCACTTCTTTACTTTATATTTTATATTTATTACATTTTCTTGAATAAAATTGTGTCTATGAGCTCCCCACTGCTGTATGGGAAATTTAGCATGTTTTCTTTCTTCTCTTCACCTCGCTGCTCAGATTTTATTGAAATAGTTTGGAATTTAATTTGCAAATTAGTAATTTTTTCACATTGTTCAGCTTTTAGTTCTAGAATCCTTTACTGCTAGTTCTATCCAGCTCTACAGTCACACTTAAATGATTATGGAGACTTACCTGTACATCCTGCTTGTTTCATTGCTCACTAGTGTTTCTTCTAAAGCCCTGTCCTTCTCCTTTCTTAGGGAAGTTATTCTGATTCATTTTTTTTGTTGGTCTGAGGTTATTTTTAATTTTTTTTCCAGAAAAATATACGTATAGATTTTTAAAAAATTGTAAATATCTGAAAATGACTCTTTTATTCTTATATGAAGTAGAGTTTGGCTGGGTCTAAAATGGTAATGTCATAATCTTTGTCCTTCAGATTGTTTTCTGTAAATATTCCAGTGTCTTCTGGTAGTCAGAGTTGCAGAGAAGAAATTTCATGTCAATTTTATAATTCCAGGTTTGTCTCCCTCTATGCAACTGATTTTTTTTCTTTGAAAGGTGCATATATATTGAATGTTTAGGCTATAAATACTTTTCCCCATTAATTTGCTTTAAAAAGTTCAGAGATTTTGTATATATTTCATTTACTCTTCAGTTAGCAAAAAAAAAACCCAACAAAACTATATTTGCATTATTATCTACTCAGGAGTTAATGATCTGAAGATACATACTAAAAGATACCAGAAAATCTT